>NC_051233.1:15713177-16317344 GCF_015220715.1 Pygocentrus nattereri
GTTTCATCCGCGTGTTGTTGCTGTGAAAGTGTCTGCGCTTCAAGCTCATTCACTCGGCTAACAGCTCACGAAACTCCGCCCAGCCAAAGAGAGAAAGCGCGAGAGGCGCAAAGTTCACGTATAGACCATTAATAAGCGTAAGATATAAAGTCACCAGCGGTGGGTAGTAATAGACCATGTTCACTTAACTGCCTGTACTGAAAGGGGCACCCCTGCCAAAACGAAAATCTGTTGTAAACTTGCCGACGCTCATTCTACTACAGTGCCACAGCAGTCTCTAGAGTGAACTAGAAGACTAGACAAAACGCCTTCTAATGATGCATGTTGAAGGTGGTAAAAAAACTTAGAAAAACTTCGAGCACCACTCGAGGGTGGTTGAGTAATGAGGAAAACACAAAAAGACAAATGACATATTTGCTAGACACTTTAAGCACACACGTGTGCTTTCCAAACGCACTCAAGTGTACTTTACTCACATTTAACTCATTCACATTATGTCCCCCGTTCCTTTTTGTGTTTTAATTTTGTACTTTTGGTGACAGGGCATGAATGGCTTTACTTTTAACCCTCTTGTTATGTTCAGCCCTCATCATCAGACAATTTATCATCACAACCAGACTTGGTCTCAAGATCGTCTTCACTTTCAGACTCTTCCTCTTCACTATCTTGATCAAGGATGTGTTCCAGAGCCCCGTGGACTGTCATTGTTCTGCTCATCTTCTCAACCTCTAAGAGAGCACAGAGGCATAATCTTAATAGGACTATAAAACTAGTAAGTAAAATTATTTTAAAAATATGTATTATTAAAGTACAACATTACTTTAATGTTTTATTTTTGGACCACACTACAAGTGTATCCTGCCTTCCGCCCAAAGACTGCTGGGATAGGCTCCAGCACCCCCCCCCCCCACGACCCTGATGGAGAAGCGGCTTAGAAAATGGATGGATGGATGGACTACAAGTGTTAGAAAAAGAGAAAAACAAGCTAATAAAAAAGGTCCTCTGTTGATACTGTAGATTCTACTTTTATCTTCTCAGTTCTCTGTCTCTCTGTATCTGTTAGGTTAAGGCTGGAAAAGACCTTGGTGGGAGTTGCTTGCAGGGTCTACCAGCTGGCATTACATGTTTGGCAGAACTGTTGAAGATCATGATGAGGGTTTGGCCCTGACCTTGGCACAGTGTGTGTTAACTGAAGATCAATGAGCATTCTAAGGAAATTATAGATAACATCATAGACATGCACAAGGCCACAAAGTTATATCCTAGTGTTTAGATATCTCAGTGAGCACTGTTGGATCAATTGTGGGGTAATGAAAGCTGCATCATACCACCCACGCACTGCCAGGTCAAAGCCATGCCTCAAAACTCAACATCAGAGCAAGAAGGAGACTTGAGAGTGAGGCCACAGAGAGGCCAACAATCACTCCAAAGGAGAGAATGGGTTCAGAGTCTGAGACTGGGATGAAGCAGTCAAAGAAACAAACACACAACTGGCCTGTATGAGGTAGTGTCTAGAAAGTAGCCTTTACTGAAGAAAAAACACATTAAATATCTTATATGTGGTATAAAGCTTTGTGGTCAGGTGAGACGTAAAAGAGTTTTTTAAGCTAAAATGCAGCACAAATAGCAGTGCCTATTCCTCAAGAAACACCATCTCAACAGTAAAGTAGGAGGGCAGCATCGTGTTGGTAATCAGTGAGGACAGGGCATCTTGTTAAAATTGAAAGACGGGTGGTTGGTGCAAAATACAGGGATGACAATCTGCTTTAGTTTGCTAAAGAACTAAAGCTTGAGAGAAAGTTAACCATTATCCCAAGTACAAGGAGTGGTTGAACAACAAAAAGGTAAATGTTCTAGAGAATCTTTAGCACTATTTGAAAATTGCAGTTCACAAGCAACATCCAACCAACCTGGACAATCTAAAGGCCTGGCAAAAATGTGTAAAGCTGGTAGAAGCTTACTCTAACAGTCTTAATTGCAGTAAAAGGTTGTTCTACCAAATTCTAGTCTGAATGGTAGTTGAATACCTCTGTAAGACATGATATGTTGGTATTTATTTATTCATTTATTTATTTATTTTCTACCTACTTACAACGGAGGCACTCTGAGATTTTACCCTGATCTGAGCGAGGCCCTGTCAAGGAAACGCGCAGCATACAAAGAGATTAAACACCTTCTTTTTGAAAAGAAGGTTCGCTTCCAACTGCTGTACCCAGCTCGCCTGCGAATACACCTTAACACGGAGATCTTTACATTTCATACCACAGAAGGAGCTCTGGTGTTCTTCAATGAACGGTTCTCCCCAGCTAAATGAGGTCATCACTGACGGGACTGACTGGTTTGCTTGAACGGCAAACTGGACTACGTTACTCAAACATGGAACTAGCTGCGAGCTACTGGCTGTGAACTGCTAGCTGCGAACTACTGGCTGTGAACTGCTAGCTGCGAGCTACTGGCTGTGAACTGCCAGCTGCGAGCTACTGGCTGTGAACTGCCAGCTGCGAGCTACTGGCTGTGAACTGCCAGCTGCGAGCTACTGGCTGTGAACTGCCAGCTGCGAACTACTGGCTGTGAACTGCCAGCTGCGAACTACTGGCTGTGAACTGCCAGCTGCGAACTACTGGCTGTGAACTGCCAGCTGCGAACTACTGGCTGTGAACTGCCAGCTGCGAACTACTGGCTGTGAACTGCCAGCTGCGAACTACTGGCTGTGAACTGCTAGCTGCGAACTGGTGGCCTGCTACTTGTCAGAACTCGGACTGGCTTCTTTAAGCGATCAACATGATAATGTGTTGAATATGCAACGGTAGGTGCTTTCTTTTTCTATTACAACTATTATTGTTGTTGTTGTTATTTGGATTGATGCCATTATTCTGAGTGGGACTGTTTTCCATTTGGTGATCACCACTATGTATAAGTTTGGGGGATTTTAACTTGTCAAGTATCGATAGATTTTACAGGTGTTTGGTCTCCTCTACAGTGTAATGTTCAGTTTATTGATAATATTGGGTGTTTCTATAGCATTGTGTGATTTAATATTATAGCCTGCAGTTAACCAAATCTTGGTAGGTTAGCATAGGCGTTAATTATGTGTGTTATATTGTTTGGTGTTTTTGTATATTTTTACTGGTCTTTTTTAAACTTTGTCCGATATGTTAAGGTCAGGTCAACATCAGGTATTCAGTCACTCCATTATTTCCAAAACGTGTATATATGGACAGTAGGGTGAATGCTAAACTAATACGGGAAGGGGCTGCTACTCAATTTGTCAGCTGGAATGTGAAAGGCTTAAACGGTCCTGTTAAACGAGCAAGAATTTTTACACATCTTAAAAAACTAAATTCAGAAGTTATATTTCTACAAGAAACACATCTGCGTAATATTGACCATAGCAGACTTAAAAAACCATGGATAGGGCAGATTTTTCATTCTTCATTTAACACTAGAAGTCGGGGTGCTGCCATCTTGGTACATAAAAAGGTTTTATTCTCAGCTCAAAAAGTAATTTCTGACCCACAGGGGAGATTTATTATAGTAGCTGGATTACTCCATCATGTTCCTGTCCTCTTACTGAACATATATGCTCCTAACTGGGATGATGTTGATTTTGCTAATAAAATAATATCTCTTCTACCAGATATAAATTCATATCGTCCAATTTTTGGTGGAGACTTAAACTGTGCAATGGACCCTGTACTTGACCGTTCCAACCCCAAAATATTTACTACATCAAAATTTGTGCAGACATGGTCAACATTTTTGTTTGCACTGATTGGTTGCACTGATCCATGGCGTGTCATCTACCCTGATAAAAAGGCCTTCTCATTCTTCTCTCATGTCCACCATTCCTACTCGAGAATAGATTATTTTTTTGTAGATAAATCCCTCCTCCACTGTGTTAAAGATGTAGAGTATCATGCTATAGTAGAATCTGACCACTCCCCTCTATCTTTGGATTTAATGATCCACTCAACCCCTAAATCATATACTCCTTGGAAATTGAATACAGCGTTAATATCAAATGAAAGCTTTTGTGTGTCAATTTTGGCAGCTCTTGATAATTTTATACTGGAAAATAAATCTGATCTACCATCTCCTTCAATTTTGTGGGAAACTCTGAAAGTAGTTATCAGAGGGGGAAATAATAGCTTTTTCTTCTATGCTTAACTCAGCCAAAACACTTGAGCAAAATCAACTGATTAGTGATATAAAGAAGATAGATCATCAATACTCGACTTGCCCTTCTCCAGATCTATACAAAGAACGGATTAAGCTCCAGTCACAGTATAATCTATTGTCTACAGACAAAGCAGAACAAGCCCTTTTTAAATTACGTGGATACATATATGAAAATGGAGAAAGAGCAGGTCGGCTCCTAGCACGACAGTTGAAGGCCAGGTCAGCGGTCCAGCTTATCCCTCAGATTTGTAGCTCGAGTGGTGATATTGTTAAAGACCCAACACAAATTAATAACATTTTCAAAGAATATTACATGAAACTTTACTCATCAGAAGCCCCGCAAGACCTTTCAGAAATGACCACCTTCTTGGAAGATCTAAAAATTCCTGAATTAGATGAAATAGTTCGAGCTCAACTAGAGGAGCCGATAAAAATTGAAGAGATCTTGGATTCAATTGCTAAAATGCAAAACAGCAAGGCGGCTGACGGCTATCCAATTGAGTTCTATAAAAGATTTGCTAGTAAGTTAGCCCCAATACTTCTTCAAATGTACAATTACGCATTACAATCTGGCTGTTTACCCAAGACTTTAACCGAAGCCTCCATCACACTCCTTTTAAAACCAGGTAAAGATCCAGTGGAATGTAGCTCCTATAGACCCATTTCATCACTGAATGTAGACGTCAAGATTTTGGCTAAACTTCTTTCTATTAGATTGGAAAAGGTTATACTTAGTTTAATTTCTCCTGATCAGACTGGATTTATGCAAGGACGTTCTTCATTTGCAAATATACGTAAACTGCTCAGTGTTGTATACAGCTCCCCACATTCTGAACTGTCAGAGGCTATTGTTTCGCTCGATGCTGAAAAAGCATTCGATAGAGTGGAATGGGCATATATGTTTGCAGTATTAAAACGCTTTGGATTTGGTCCAAAATTCATTTCCTGGATACAGTTGTTATATACCTCCCCTACAGTCTGTGTAACTACCATTGGATTAAACTCTGATTTCTTCTCCCTTTCTAGAGCTACTAGGCAAGGGTGTCCCTTGAGCCCGAGTTTGTTTGCATTAGTTATCGAACCCTTATCAATCTTTCTCAAGACATCAACCAACTTTCAAGGCATATGCAGAAGGGGAATAGAATACAAGGTATCTCTATATGCAGATGATTTAGTATTATATATATCAGACCCATCATCTTGTATACCCCAAGTTATTAAAATGTTAGACCAGTTTGGTAGTTTCTCTGGTTATAAAGTAAACTATTCAAAGAGTATATGTTTCCCTTTAAATTGCACTGAAACGTTTAATCCAAACTCTGTTTTACCGCTTTGTACATCGTTAACAGGATTTAAATACCTGGGAGTATATATTCCTCGCTCATTTAAAGAACTCTACTCTAAAAACTTTACACCTCTTCTGGATTAACTCAGAGAAGATCTTCAGAAGTGGGATGCTTTACGTCTATCTTTAGTAGACCGAATAAACTGTATTAAAATGATGATTTTGCCAAGGTTTATGTATCTATTTCAAAGCCTTCCTGTTTTTTTAACAAAAAATGCTTTTTTTTCTTCCCTTGATAAACAGTTATTATCATTTGTCTGGGAGGGTAAGACCCCTAGAATACATAGGAATCTTCTTCAGCGACCAAGAAGTATAGGAGGTCTTGCTTTCCCTAATTTTTTATACTATTATTGGGCAGCCAATGCACAAAAGATAGTTCTATGGTATCAGTGCCCACAGTTAGACTGGTGTATCTCAGAAGCAAATTCCTGTATTAATTCATCATTGTTAGCTCTAGTTACTACTAATTTACCTCTACCCATCTCAAATTATACATCATGTCCAGTTGTTAGATCTACTTTAAAAATATGGTTTCAATTCCGACATCATTTTGGCTTCAACAAGTTCTCTAACTTGGGTCCTATATGTAATAATCACTTATTCATTCCTGCAAAAATGGATCAAACTTTCAGTGTCTGGCATATTAAGGGTATAATTAGATTTACAGATCTGTACATTAGCAGAGTTTTCGCATCTTTCACTGACCTTGCATCTAAATTTCAGTTATCATCCTCATCTTTTTATCGTTACCTTCAAACCCAGAATTTCATACGCAGTCAATGTTCAAACTTCCCAATTTTACCATCTAAAAACATTTGGGAGAAAATTCTTGAATCGTCAGTGTTTAGCAAGGGTCTGATCTCAAGAATTTACAATATGACTATCAATACTGATAATGCACGAATGGATCGAATACGAACTGCGTGGAATACAGAGTTAGATGTAGTATTATCAGATACCACCTGGGAGTCTGCCCTGAATATGATCAATAAATCATCATCTTGTGCCCGACTTAATCTTATCCAGTTTAAAGTACTCCATCGAATGCATTACTCCAAGACTAAATTGTCAAAAATTTACAATGGGGTAGATGAATTTTGTGATTGCTGTCGCACTGCTAGAGCTGACCTTACTCATATGTTCTGTTCTTGCCCAACGTTATATAATTTTTGGCTCACATTTGCAGAATGTCTATATTGTCATTATGTCTATATATGTCAATGTCGTTCAAACTCAAAATATTAAAAAGGGAAAAAAAAACAGGGAAAAATAAATCTTTTCAAAAAGCAACTTGGGAAGTAAGTATAAAAGAAGTATTGAGTACTTTGTAGAACTGCTGTGGAAGTTTGATAGAAACTATTTTTCTTTTTTTGATGCATAAACTTCATAAACTTTAAATGATTAACTTCAAAAGTCAGAGAAATGACGTTGCAAAGCCCTACAGATACTGTCACCAACAGAACACAATGAAATCAAACACAGAAATTAATTAGCACTTTCTATGACTGAAATGGAACAGAGTAGTACATTGCTTTCCTCACAAATCTGAGCGCGTGTAACTAAGTAAATGTAATAAGCAGCTAACCACTTCTGCTTTTGATCTACATTTTGTTATTGCTACACACTGGTGAATGTGTCTTCTGGCCTGTACTCTAGGCCTTTACATGAACAAGTGTACCAGGGGTGAACCTTCACCCAAAACACCTGAGTCTGTAAACTCTACCACTCCCATCTTCTGGATCAGAGATTAAGAAAGGATTGTGGATCGTGCATCGTATTTCCACAACAAAGATGGCTTTACAAGTCATGTGGGGGGGGGTCTGGTTTGGCTGGGCCTCTGCCAAACAGTACCAGACTGCTGAAAGTAATTACACATTCTTTTAAGTTACAGATGAAATTAACTTTATGGAAAACATGCAAATTAGTCTACTTACTTGAGAGTTTAATTGAAGATTGTTCCACACTAAGTCAATGGAAAACACTGCAAGATAGTGGACAAATGTCAAAGTGCCATTTTAGTGCAACTGACCATTCTTTAAATAACCATGAATAAAATCTTCAAGAAATTCAAGGCTGAATGAGATACTAGAGAAGATAGAGAGAGAAGATTAAAGAAAATAAAGTATTATTTTAGAGAGAGAGAGAGAGAGAGAGAGAGAGTTACCCCAAAAGATTGAGCAGTAACAATGTAAATGCAGAAGTTTATCAAGACCCTGAGTGTTACATTGAGAAAAGGGCCAGTTTCTAACCTTGGTATTATGAAGAAATGGAGCAAAAACATGTAAAGTTTGGGAGGAATGTGGGGGGTGTGGTTTAGGAGGAGTGACCGATAATATAATAAAATAAAATATACTACATAAAATCGAATGTACTTGTTAGCATTTCTTACGCACAATTTGCTTTAACTGTCACCACTGAAACCTTTGGTAAAGCATCAGTAGTTATGATTGCTTTGGTAGTGACTAAATAAAATGTTTATTGTTCACTTATTTTAATAAAATAATCACTTAAAGACAAAATGATTTTAGTCTAAAATCTTAACTCAGTTACCCAGCTAGCAAAATATAAATAAAGATTCCTACCTGTCTGCATAAAGTAGCTGGTCCGAATACAGCATGTTTGCTCACTTTCAAATAGCTTTTGCACATTTCTAAACCTCTTTTTATTAACCACATGTATAACAATCAACAGCTTTTGCTTAGGTGTAACCTTTCATGTTCATTCAAATATAGTATAACAGAGAATGCAAACAACCATAAAAGGAAAACCAATTGGCCAGTCCCAATCTATACAATACAACACAGGTGAATACAGCTGAACAATCATCTGCCACAATTTTAAAAACATATTGTGCATGATCATTTATTAAGTCAGTTCTTAAAGTTTTGCATGTATGCATGAATGAATTACCATGATAACACTAGAAATAATTTGGAAACTATTGCTTTAACTGTCTTACAAAAATATACAACTTGCACACAACACAGACAAAATGGGTGGAATGGCAATAACATAGGAAAGTAAACAGTTACCATATGCCATATTAAACAGATATTAAAGAAAAACACTAAACTGGTAAGTGCACTACACCATTGTGCTTTAGTATAAGTAAATACTCTTTACCCATTTGCTACCTTGTATTTATGCTCATTTTCCATTTGATTAGGTCAACTTACCATATAAGTGCACTTTGCATTTCTGCAATTGCAGAGTGTAGTCTATCTGAATACTTTGTTAGCCCCCATTCACTCTTTTCTTCAATGATCAGGTGCACCACAGACACCACAGAGCAGGTATTATTTTGCATCCTGTGATAATTACAAATGTCCCAAAACTCATACGTTTCGTCCTAAAATTATTCTTCTCTTGAATATCACTGAATCCCATAGCAATGTTAATATTGCTCAGCTAATGCAATTGTGCATTGAATTGACGTCATTAGAATGGCACCCTCCTTAAAAATGCACAAAACAGCACACTTTGCCTGTGTGGTAGTGTATTTCTGTGGTTAGACTGAGGGCAGAACAAATGAAACAGGTTTCCCCTGAAGTTAACTGTTCTTCGTCTGATACTCACTAAAACACAATAGATCTTTCTGTTCATAGCTTGATTTGGCTCTATGAACTTACCTGCACTCAGGCTAATTCAGTATAGACTCAGCTTATTATTACCAGAGCTGGTTTATGAAGAGTCTGGCCATTTCCCCCATTTCAACAAAAACAATGATTGCAAAACACCAAGGAATGCCCGCAAGCCAAAAACGAAAAAGCCAAAATAGTTTCTAATCACTTGCCCAAAACTTTCCTTTAATTTTAGAAAGTAAAAGGATGTATTTCACTTAAAAGCAAATAAAATATATATTTTATTTCTTAACAGAAAACGTTCTTTGGCGGGACGCTGAGTTCTGATTGATTGGTGAGTGGAGCAGATCATTGGCTGTTTGCGCTCACAGATGTCATGGACATACATGAGGCGCTGTTTTAAACTCCTGTAACTCAAGTTTAAAAGCTCTTAAAATATAACAAAAGCATTAAAGTGTTTTATGGTATTTACTGTAATTGTATTATTTTCCATTAAAATGTTTAAGCATTTATAAACTATGATTTTGCTCAAACGATCCATCTCAACCCATTCATTTTGGACTCGCTTGGGAGCGCCCTCTAGCATTTGAGTGGTAATTCTCCTCTCTACAAGTTCTCTGATATTACTGTTAACCCTTAAAAAGCTGATTTAGGCTACCAAAATATCCTAGTTCTTCTTGTTCAACTTTTTTCCCATTTCAATTTAAATGATTAAATTACATTCTGAATTGCTGAAACAGGGGCAGATGCTCACAGGATGCGGCTGAAAGCAAAATAAAAACAAGGGCTGTCTCTAGGGGCCTGTGTTTCATGTGCAAAGCACCCATTTCATGAGCACCCATTCAGGCAAACATGTTTGATATTTACGACTCAAAAAGTTCATCAGCCCTGTAGATAATGAGTGATTGAAACAACAGCGAGATCAGAGAGCTAGAAGAGTGGAGAAAAGATGAAAACAAGTGCATGCCGCCTGCCTAAAGCAGACAACGGAGCACAGAGAAAGAGGAGCTGCGAGTAAAATGTTTGATCCTAATGTCAACGTATTCTCCTGATCAATGCACACTCCTGGGTTCATGACCTATGGGGTTCTGGCCCATGGTACGCATAAGGCCTTATGGCTTGCGTCTTACAGAGGCCTCAGCTTATGCTTGTCCATTCATATGGTTAGTTGTAACAACAATATCCAATTAGCAATGTTTTAACACTATCTGCTGGCTAGGCTCCATGTACCTGGACATCATAAACGTCCTTGGAGCCCCTGTCTTATGACTACTTTCTCTCTCTATTGTCCTGTAGCATGATACAAGAGACTTACATATAAATGTAACAGTACACACATACACACAGCTCAACAATAAAACACAGATACATAATATTATGCTTAACCTCCTTACATGTCACAGCTAAAGTTTGTTACTTAGAACATTCGCTGTATTGGATCTCAGGAGAAAAAAATAAGATGCATAAGAACTTTGGAAGATTAAATGCAGATATGTGCTTATTACAGGAAACTCACCTAACAGAAAGAGACCAAACAATTCACAGCATATTTTCAGCCCATTACAACTACAAAGAGGTGCAACCATCCTAATAAGTGAAAAAAATCTTTCACACACAATTCCACTATCGCTAACCCTGAAGGTTGATTCATTATTATAAATATTACTATTAACAACAATACAGTGACTATTGCAAATATCTATGACCCTAACACTGATAATCCCACCTTTTTTCAAAAAGTTTCTGAACAAGTCTCAGATCTTTCAGACTCTCCCATTATAATTGGTGGTGATTTTAACCCAGTCATCGATCAATGTTTAGACAGAACAACCAACTCTAGAATCATTCGTAATTGGACGTCTACAGAAACACAAAAACAGTTAGTGAGCGATTTCGGTTTTGCCAATGGTTGGCGACTAAAACACCCCAACACAAAAGAATTCACATTCTACTCACCAGTCCATCATTTATATTCACATACAGATTACTTTCTAATAAGCAACTCACTCAATCATACACTGCTCAAAAAAATAAAGGGAACACAAACAACACAATATAACTCCAAGTAAAGCGTAGTGTCCAGAGGCTGGAGGCGCTACCAGGAGACGGGCCAGTACACCAGAAGATGTGGAGGAGGCCGTAGGGCAGTGGGTCAGTAATGGTGTGGGGTGGCATTTCTTTGGAGGGCTGCACAGCCCTCCATGTGCTCACCAGAGGTAGCCTGACTGCCATTAGGTACTGAGATGAGATCCTCAGACCCCTTGTGAGACCATATGCTGGTGCGGTTGGCCCTGGGTTCCTCCTAATGCAGGACAGTGCTAGACCTCATGTGGCTGGAGTGTGTCAGCAGTTCCTGCAAGATGAAGGCATTGAAGCTATGGACTGGCCCGCCCGTTCCCCAGACCTGAATGTGATTGAGCACATCTGGGACATCATGTCTCACTCCATCCACCAACGCCACGTTGCACCTCAGACTGTCCAGGAGTTGGCGGATGCTTTAGTCCAGGTCTGGGAGGAGATCCCTCAGGAGACCATCCATCACCTCATGCCCAGGCATTGTAGGGAGGTCATACAGGCACATGGAGGCCACACACAATACTGAGCCTCATTTTGACTTGTTTTAAGGACATCACATCAAAGTTGGATCAGCCTGTAGTGTGTTTTTCCACTTTAATTTTGTGTGTGACTCCAAATCCAGGCCTCCATTGGTTAATAAATTTGATTTCCATTGATGATTTTTGTGTGATTTTGTTGTCAGCACATTCAACTTTGTACAGAACAAAGTATTCAATGAGAATATTTCATTCATTCAGATCTAGGATGTGTTATTTGAGTGTTCCCTTTATTTTTTTGAGCAGTGTATATCATGCTTACACAAATTCATCACAATACAATATGCGAATATTGCCCTGTTTCAGTCATCTGGGAAGAAAAACAACATAAACCAGTTCTAAAGTGGTGTTTTAATACATATTTGCTTGATGATTCTGAATTTTGAACCTACATCAAATTAGAATGGGCATATCCTTCCTAGAAATAAACGACTCCCCAGAAATCCAATCTACAATATTATGGGAAACTGGAAAGGCAGTACTGAGAGGGAAAATAACATCATATTCTACATATAAGAAAATTATTGGGTCATTAAGGACCCAATGGGAAAAATTATGCAGACCTCAGATGAAATTAATAACATGTTCAGAAATTATTATGCAAAGTTTTACTTATCAGACCATGACCCAAAACTGGAAGATATAAATACTTTTCTCAAAAATATTAAACTGCCAAAGGAGAAAAAAAGCAGTCACTAGAAGAACCAATATCATTAGAGGAGTTTCACAAAGCCCTAAACCAAATGCCCAACAATAAAACACCAGGTCCAGATGGTTTTCCAGCTTAGCTTTACAAATATTTTTGGCAAATACTAGCACCACTCTAAATATCCTTCGAGATCAATAAAGTATCAGTCTGTCTATCTATCACTCTTCATTAAATTAACAATTTCTTTTCACTACATTATGCAGGTTTGTTTTTGGAGAGTCATTTATTCAAAGGATTAAGATCTTATACACCTCACCCATGGCCACTATAACCACTAATATCACAGCCATTCACAGAGGCACTAGACAAGAATGCCCTCTCTCTCTCCAATTATTTGCTATATTTATAGAACCAATAGCTGCAGCACCCAAACACTGAAAAAAACAGGTCTGCTTTAAAAATGCAACAATAGCAACAACTCTGACAGCTTGGTGGAAATTTCACAAAATCACAAACTGTCTTCTCTCTGAATATTATATGACCTCCTTGTAAATAAAAAAAAATTGCACTGTGCATCCTGGATTGATAAAGGTATTACACACCTTAAACACATCTTCCACAACAATACCCTGATATCACTCATATCTTAACAGCACTGGCAGCAATCAGTTCCTTAAATTCCACCAGAATTCTAGAATCTTTACTGTGCTCCATAATTGAAGTGACTGAAAATCCTTTAGATCTACACCTCGCAGTTTCAGGTTTTTTGAATATATCCTATCCAAACAAACTCCTATCAAAAATATACAAACTTGTTTCTAAATCAGACGCAAAAATTATTTTGCTGACTATACTATGAAGGAAGATCTATCCATCACTCCCAATGCTGACTTCTGGTTACAGATATGCAGAAATATTGGATTACAGGTGCTGATCTATGGCTCATACAATATAAAATCACCCACAGAATACATTACACTGGACAGATGTTGTTCAAGATGGGATTTACCAGCTTTGAAATCTGTTCTCATTGTACACAGAATACCACGGATAACTAGAAAAGTGCCTTTCCTGAAGGTAACGTGGAATAGTTGCGCAGCGGATACTATGGAAGTTAATACAAGGAACAGGGGATGAAAAAACTACATATGGAAGAGTGCTGGTCAGTAAGGTGGTGGATTAGATCTTGTGGACCTGACCTGAATGAGTACATGTACTTCGGTGGCTGTTGGGAAAAAGACAGATTGAGGCTTTGTTGGGTTAGAAAATGAATGGGACTCTATGGGAGGAATGAGGGATGAAAAAAACAGCATACAGATGAATGCGGGTCAGTGTGACTGTGGATTAGAGCTTGGGCACCTGCCCTGAGTGAGTACATTTAGTTTGTTTGCCGTCAGGTAAAGAAGCAATAGAATTTGAGTGTTGACGAAAATTAATTGGACTCTAAGGACGGAACGAGGGATCAAAAATTGATAAACAGGAGTGTGGGTAAGTATGGCTATGGATTAGAGGTTAAGGATGTGCCCTGAGTGAGCACATGCATTTTGGTGGCTGTCAGACAATGAAGTAATAGAGTTTGAGTGGTGGTAAAAATGAATGGGACTCTATGAGAAGAACGAGGGATGAAAAAACAGAAAAAGAGGAGTGCGGGTAAGTATGGCTGTGGCTTAGAGCTTAGAGAGGTGCCCTGAGTGAGTACATTTTGGCCTTTCGTGCAAAGGCTGTCATGGTGGCGAAAATGAATGGGACTTAATGGGAGGAACGAGGGATGGAAAAACGACAAATAGTCCCTGTGAATTTGTGGTTGGGGGCCTGCCCTGAGATAGTGTATGTGAAATGCTGTCATTCAGGCAAGCAGAACTGTAGATTATCATATAATTTTCACCCCATTCATTCTCAGTGTAAACTCAGTGCTACCTTAAAAGCAGTAACACCTTAAAAAATCATTATGTGTGCTGCTACTGCTGAGCATTAGGCTGGGAGCATGTGAGACATTGTGCTCTGTGTGTGAGTTTGGAGTTGGAGTTGGAACACTTGTAAACTGTGGGACTAGTTACGTGGCAAAGAAACGGCAGAAAAATAAGAAGAAGAAGAAAAAGAAGAAGAAGAAGAATATAAATCGGATAACAGTATAGTTGCGCATTGCTAAAGCAACTATAATTATACCTATATTATATAACTATAATTATAACTATAATTATACATGTGGCACTGACCACCTATAAAACATTTCTGGCAACAAATTGTGTATTAGCACTTTGTTTAAATGTCTGTTAGGAGACACATCAGCAATCAATATGACAAACAAAACTTCCACCGCCCTACTCACAGCCATAACCATCGCCAAGAACACAATTCTCATGAACCGGAAGACAAAAAAACATCATTACTGTCATTGTTTGACAATTGTTTGACAATTGTTTTTGGAAATCATGGATGTCATGTCCTCCGGGCCAAAGAGGAAAGGGACTGTCCGGATTATTGCCCATGGCATGGGTAACTTGCACATCTGTGAAGGCACCATTAATGCTCAAAGGTACATACAGATTTTGGAGCAACATATGCTGCCATCCAAGCAACGTCTTTTTCAGGGACATCCCTGCTTATTTCAGCAAGACAATGCCAAGCCACATTCTGCACGTGTTACAACAGCGTGGCTTCCTAGTAAAAGAGTGCGGGTAATAGACTGGCCTGCCTGCAGTCCAGACCTGTCTCTCATTGAAAATGTGTGGAGCATTATGAAGCGCAAAATATGACAACAGAGACCCCGGACTGTTGAGCAACTGAAGTTGTACATCAAGCAACAATGGGAAAGAATTCCACTTACAAAGCTTCAACAATTAGTGTCCTCAGTTCCCAAACGCTTATTGAGTGTTGTTAATAGGAAAGGTGATGTAACACAGTGGTAAACATGCCCCTGTCCCAACTTCTTTGGAACGTGTTGCAGGCATCAAGTTCAAAATGAATGAATATTTGCAAAAAACAATAAAGTTTATCCATTTGAACATTAAATATCTTGTCTGTGTAGTGTATTCATTTTAATATAGGTTGAAAAGGGTTTACAAATCATCATATTCTGGTTTTGTTTATGTTTTACACAACGTCCCAACTTCATTGGAATTGGAGTTATATATGTAAAAATATCTGCTTCCATTAAACACAAAAACACTCAGTTTGACTCAATCTGGACACCAGTTATTAACTTTAATAACTTTATTTTTCATTAAAATTAATTTTCCCACTAAATCAACTTTCCTGGAGAAGCTGATATACTGAGATCCAATATCCAGTTCCAAACTACACTAAATAATCATACATCCCCCCTTACCACACCCACAAACATACACAAGCAGAATTCTGTCGCTGTACAACAATGCTTATTCTTATAACGCTACTGGTGTTGTTAACGTTTGCTTTTCATCAAGTCCAATGCATAATTTGTCATTATTATTATTATTATTATTAATTTTATATTTTTTTCTTCCCTTTTTCTTATTTTGTCTATCTGTCTGTTTGGTTTTGCTTATATATCCTCCCTCATGAATGTATTACAAATAAAAATAAAATTTTAATAGTCCTCCAATGACGGGGATGGAGGAAATGAAAAAAAAAAGAAAAAAAGAAAATATGAAAGATTATGCTCTATTTTTTATGTGTGCTAGGCTTTGTAACTGGTATATATCATAATTAGAAATGCTCTATAGAGCTAAAACTAGCGCCACAATTCAGTCCCCACTCCTAACCTTACAGGACATTTCATACATGCCTTAAACTGAAAGTTTTTCGAGGCTCTGCGTATACATTTTCTCATGGAAAAGAGTAAACATGAAAAGAGTAAATAGCTTACTTTGAAATATTTTGCAGATAGAGGAAAATTTTTCTAATACTTTAAACAGTATTATATGTGCATTTAATGACAGATTAGAGGAATGAGAAAAGCTGAAAATAATACATTCAACACAATCAGGCAGTTTGCTTGTACTAGACTTTTTAAAGACAACCAGCAATATCATTTACTGCCACAAGAGGGCGACATTATAATGAAGCATGTGAATGTATTTCTACTATTGTTATATCTCTTTTTGTTTCTCTGAACATGCTCAAAATTGTCACAGCATTAAAAACAATTTCAATGGTAAAATGTTTCACAATCAGAAGCTTCATATTTTTTAAGTTTTTGAAGGTTTGAAGTTCAGGGTTTGTTTACCTTTTGCAGTTATCGCTAGCTATCGCTAGCTTCCTTTTCCCCATCAAAGGTCAACAAAGGACTACTCTGGACGCACAGTGTGAGGATTTTATTGCATTCAGCATCAAACGCATTAGTTCTGATGTAAGATGATTAGTACTGGATCAAAAACAGCACTTCTATCCATCTCAAGGGTATTCGGTGGATCATCTGTCCACAGCCCTTTACCTTACGCTTGGCATTGGGTACGATGACCTAACTGGTGTGAGGACGCTCCAGAGCATCCTATTCTGTTGCCAGCGCTTTTAATGGAGATTATATAAGCAGTGTGTGTGTGTGTGTGTGTGTGTGTGAGAGAGAGAGAGAGAGAGAGAGAGAGAGAGAGAGAGAGAGAGAGAGAGAGAGAGAGAGAGACTTGGTTAGGATTTTAATGTACACTGCAACACTGTTAGGAAATGTAGACGTCATTGAAGACTTCCAGACATTTGAGGGCGCTAAAGAGTTACTGCTGCAGTGTAAGTCACACCACGTTCCGGACAGCCACAGCGTAACTAAAGTGAAATATATATAATATACAAATATATATGGTTGTGTACATCATGATTCCTGACATTAACCCTTATGTAAAATGAACGTTGTTTGTGAAGCATATTGCATTATAAGACTCACATTTACAATGAGTAAAAAATGACTATCATCCTTGTACATTTGTGCCCTATCCTGTGCCTTTTGTCTACCCAGCACTTTGCAATCTTTCTGAAATCTTACTGATTCAGTCATTTCATTTAAAATAGAACATGATAACAGCCGAACACACATCAAACATTCTATCAAAGCACAGCAGTCCCCACACACTCGTTATCTAACTCTGTGATCTCAGCACTGTCGCTCCCCGTATGACAGGTGTCAAAAAAACAAACTAGCCGCTGATCAGTGCATTGATAAGCACATGGGTGGGGGATTTTACGGCTGCGTGGTGAATCGACTCACAGGGCCTTTCGAATATATGAATAGTTTCCTGTCACTGTCCCTTTTTGCTGTTTTGTGCAAAGAATCTTAGCTGTCTACTCACATCTCTTCTAGATAGCCATTATCTCCGCCACCTAGACTTCGTCTTACTTCCCTCCAGCTCGTTGGTTTTTCGCGAAGTTATCTGAACAGCGGCTGTGCTTTTTTTCCTATGAAGACAACTGCGTAAGTGTTTAGAGGCCTTAAAGAAATAGTTCACTGAAAATCAAGTAGACAACTTTGCTCTTGCCGTAAATTTAGTCGGCCAAAATGCTTGTTGTTTGAAGTTTTCTACTGGACCTACGATGCTGTAAACAAGTAACGGGAGTCTGTCACCCAAAATCTTTCTGAGTGACCCAGGCTCACGTTAGATTAGCCCCATTGCTAAAGAATCAAATGAAGGAAGACAGATCGACTGTTAGGAGAAACGGAGAAACTGTAAATTTGAGTATTCCGTGAATCATTTCTTTAAAGGAAATTGATGTCATATTGATGAGAAGAAGATGATAAAGGACGATGTGTTTGTAAAGGTGCATGTGAAGTATGATATACTTTTTCTGTTTAGGGTTTCCAAAACGGCCGTGTCATATGATCTAAAGACAGTGTTAGTGTCGGTGTGTTTTCTATGCTGGGGCCTCCTAGGCTCTGAAGTGTGAAAATTCTCCTTCCTGTGTGTGACTGCGAGAGAGAGAGAGAGAGAGAGAGAGAGAGAGAGAGAGAGAGAGAGCGCGCCCCAAAGGAACACAACACATACATCAGCACCAGACCAACTGAAACTGCTAAAACTGAGTTGTGGCAAAAAGTCAATGTTATAATGTTCAACACTCGCAAATGTACATCTTACAAGTATCAAGTATCTTGCATAATTCGACTCTCCTGTCTTGATGCAGAACATAAATCCCGCTCAACATGAATGACCCATTCAGCAATCCAGCATAAATGGGTGTAGTTCTTGTTGCAAAGTGAACTATGAAACAACGAACAACCGAAGGAACAAAACTCAAGTTCCTTGAAAGCAAGCTAGTGACGTCATGAAAGCATGCCACTTGAAAGAACACATTCATTTCTCCATGTCTCTTTCTCATTTCTTCGGTCCCTGACTAATTTATGAAGCGCTCTTTCACGGTTTTACCCGCTTTGCTCCATGTTAACTGGATTTGTATCACTTTTCACATCAACAGTATGCCTCTTTATGAAAAGGTAACAGCTTAAAATAGTATTTGCGTCTCAATGGCGATAGCCTGCACAATAACGGCCAAGACGAAATGTAAACCAAAGGCAAACCTCTCTGAGGAACAGCAAATGAATCACGCAACGTGCACAGATATCCTCCGGTTCACCCACGATCGTTCCAGTAAATGCAGCAAGACCATGTAAAAGCTACACGTGAACGCTATTCTCGGCTTGAGGAAGTGAAACGCATGTAAAAGCTATCTTGCTTGCACTTTCTTTACGTCCCAGAGCTAAAATCCGAATGTTTATTACCTTGCCTTACATTTCAGTCGCCTATCTTTGACCGAGCGTAGCTTGTGAGCGTCTTTCACTAGTGTCGGTTGGAGGAGCTCTAAAGCAACGTTAACACACACCGAGTCTGCGTGTGAAGAGTCCCACCGTTATGTGCGCTCTGACACTCGAAACTGAAAATCCCAGCAGTGGGGACGGAGCGTGTTGACGTGTAGTGAAGAAATGTCCCTCCAGCTTCATTCACCAGCACTGTAGAGGCTAACACAGCTGAGCGGAGCCTCCTCGAAGACAGCCATCATGCGTGCACGCGCGGCCGTGCTGTCTCTTTCTTACGGTGCGTTTAAAACATCTTTACAGTTGGTCTCGCAGCATTATTTTGAAAGGACAGTAAAGTTCAATCTCGACATTATGCATTTCCACTAATTTAGTGCACTGTTCACTGAATAATCATGTGAGCCAGCTTCTCTTCTTTTTTCTGTTTTCTACAGGGTTTCTGCTCGGGTCGCTTTGGTCAGCACAGACTCTTCAGAAAGCTTCAGCAGGTTAGTTGGATGAAATTAAGCTGCAGTTTAACGGCGGCTTTCCTTTAAGCATTAAGTAGATCTTAAGGTTGGCCATGCACTGTTTACCTTGTTACACTAGTCTACACTTTTCTCAGCTCTTTCACACCTGAAACACCATTGGAATAGTTTTAAAACGGTCTCAGAGGCGGAACGTGTTCTTCGAAACACTACTGTTTTGTTTCACACTGCGCCTTACACGTTCCTTAAAAATCGACAAGGTCAAACTTGGGGTTTCGGGTTACTGAAAGTGGGGTATGCTGATTAACCAGCACCAGATCAGGAAAAACTAGTTGGTAGCTAGACGAGCATTCATTGTGCTGTTTTTTCAGAACCTTGACTTCACAACTGAGAAGCAAACTCTAACACTTAAACCTTAATTTCGACTCAGAACACAAAGCTCAAACTAACTCACATTCCAGTAATCAGTGATGTTGATAATAGATATGTTTTTATTATTTGAATTTCATTCTTTTTTTCAAATAATAAAACTAATATTGTCGTATGTAATAATATAATATGATTTGATTTATATAGCAGCATTCTCAAACTTAGTGTCACTTTACTGTATCAAACGACAAGTAGAGTACACGATGGAGCAAAATGAAAACAAACATGGTAATGCACCACATCATGCACCACCTCTACACACCATGCATAAGGAGGGGTATTAACCACATTAGCTCAGTTTATCAACAACAGAAGGCAGAGAGAGAACTTTCATTCATAGAGGAGAGTCTTCACAGCAGGGGATGGGTTCATACAGTTCTGTGGGAAATAAAACATTTGGACTTGATAAGAGAACTGATTTGTGATTCAAAGACACCAGTAGGCTGCAAACAGTTTGAGAGAGTATAACAAAAACTCCATCAATATTGGTGCACATATGTGAATTATTAGCAGCGATTTTTGCTGAATTCCATTATCCAGTGCTTTGACATATACAGGCTGCTGTGGTGAAACTGACACTCAAATAGCTCTGTGTGTCATCAGCATTGCAATGACAACCAAAGCCATGACAGGGGAAGCAAGTGCATTCTAAAGATGAAGGGGCTGAGAACGTAAAAATGCGGTAGACAAGATAGGTTTTATTTTTAAAGGAAGTAATGGAAGGAGTCACGTAGCTTATCAGTGAGAAGTCATACAGGGCTTGATAAGTTTGTTCATGGTAGCAAATGTTTTAGTCTGTTTTTGATGGAGAAATATGTATTTACATGTAATTAAGCTATCAAAGCATTCTTTTATAAAGACAATGTTGTTTTGCCTCTTGAATAAACTACTTTCAAAATGTAGAAATAATACAGAAATTCTGTTTAGCTGCTTGTGTTACTGAGCTGTATTATTCAGCAACTACACAGAAAGCAATGCAAACTGAATGACTTATTTATAAGTTATAAGCGTGGACCAGCTTGGTGGCACCCAAGCATTTAAAGAGTTAAACAGTTGATATAATCGGCTGCATATCCTCTATGCAGACAAGCCAGAGAGCCTCATTCTCAATGTATAACTTAAAAATAGAGCAGTCAAGCAGCAGCATTAAAATATACATATACAATATACTATATACTATATTTAAATACTATATTTTGTTCATTTGCTTTACAAATTTCCAGCAATGGTAGTTGTTAGAGCCATAATGGAAATAAGTGAATTATGATTTAAATTTTGATGTCTAATGTTTGTTTGAATGTTTGAAAAGATTGACTGTTGCTTATTTAGTAATGTTAATTGTTAAGTTTAATCTTGCTTAATTACATTAACATATGCATGACGTCACTCTGCTGAAGTCGTAACTTAGAGGGTTATAGCGCTGCAGTCTTTGACCGTGACTACACGGAACTAAACCATTCTCCTACATATATATAGAGAGAGAACTTTAATTTGCCATTTCATTCTTGCAACCTTAGCATTTTGGTTTAGTAAACAGCTGAAACTTTTAAAGAAGTCTCGCGTCATTGACTTAAGCTCAAGAAACTGGTCATAAACGAAACTTGGAGAAATTGCACCTACAGTAGTGATTGTATTTGTGCACATTCCTATAATATGTTCATTCATTTAAAATGTATAGAATATATAATGTAAGACAGAGATAAGACAGTGATTGTTAAAGCGCTTTGCTTTGATGAGTGAATCTTAATTGCGAATTGCTGATGTTAGTCATGTAAGTATCACTATTAATCTGACAGTCAGCTTTCATTTATTTATTTATTTACAATAATTCCACT
This sequence comes from Pygocentrus nattereri, assembly GCF_015220715.1. Taxonomy (NCBI): domain Eukaryota; kingdom Metazoa; phylum Chordata; class Actinopteri; order Characiformes; family Serrasalmidae; genus Pygocentrus; species Pygocentrus nattereri. The sequence goes on from NC_051233.1 coordinate 15,734,987, forward strand.
ATCACTATCTTTCAGTTCTGCTGTCTTTGTAGTGCTTTTATGATTGGCCTCACTTTCCCATTGTGTATGAAGTTTCCTTATTCTATTTTGGTTCATTGCTTTGGTCATGTTGCTCATGTACAGTCATAGTATCAGTTTCCATGTTTGATCAGGGATTATGTTAGAACAGTGTGTGCAGTATGCAGACTACGGTTTCAGAAGAAGATGGGCATGTGCACTTCTGTTGGTAGTTACAGATGCAATGACAATAGGAAACACTTTTTTTGTTCATATTTACATTATTGCTTAGGACTGTGATATCAGGTCATAAATTTTATTATTTTATCACAGTGCTTGATATCTGACATGAGAAAAAAAAGTTGATCCTGAAAAGAACTATGGCTTCTACAGTTTTGCTATACTGACTGACTAGCCTGTAAACCTGTGAAAAGTATCCTCCTTGTGTTTTTATTTTTAATTTAGTTTCTCACATAGAGAAAAACAGTATTGCACAGTATTGTCAGTATTATATTAATCCACTGGTATGTTGATGCATGTGATCAGAAATCATAGATAAATATTTTCTGCAGTTTTGATGACAAAATCACCACAGACTTAGAAAGAAAGAAACACTCAATAGAAAGTTACATGTAAGTTATCAATAAAATAGAGATATAAACTTGATACCAATACCTTGTGTAGTGTCACAATGGTAAAATAATACTATGGCAAAAATGAAAAAAGTTTGAGGTCATACAGGCATGTGGAGGCCACACACAATACTGAGCCTCATTTTGACTTGTTTTAAGGACATCACATCAAAGTTAGATCAGCCTGTAGTTTGTTTTTCCACTTTAATTTTGTGTGTGACTCCAAATCCAGGCCTCCATTGGTTAATAAATTTGATTTCCATTGATGATTTTTGTGTGATTTTGTTGTCAGCACATTCAACTTTGTACAGAACAAAGTATTCAATGAGAATATTTCATTCATTCAGATCTAGGATGTGTTATTTGAGTGTTCCCTTTATTTTTTTGAGCAGTGTATTATATATAGGGATAACTATATACTTTATTTAAGTGTGCTTCAGCATGTTAGGATATCTGTCTATTTAAATGTGCTTCCTTTTCCAAAAATACAGAAAAGTACATTTTAGGTGTGCTTTCATAAATATGAAACATACTTGAAATCCAAAATTCTCTAGATACTTCAAGTATACTATTGGTGAGCTTGTATATTTTCTTAAAGTTGTTACCTTTCAAAGAAACAATGACATTCACCACTGAACTTTCTTTGAAAAGCTCATGGAAGTTTCTGTGTCACTGTCTTTTAAATACAGTATATTTTTTACTTAACAATGAAAAATTAATATGGTAGCCATTTTGACTGGAAATTTAATTAATGAAGGGGTAGTCTCTGATTTTTGCACAGTACTCTGTATTTGTTTTACATCTCTCTTACATGCCTTTTTCTCCACTAAACAATTATGGTTGACTGTGCTCTTTCTAATCTCCAAAGCATGATCTACTCCAGCGAATATTTCATGATTAAAAACAATGTGAAATAATAATGTTCTGTATATTGTGACACAAACACTCCTGTTTCATATTATTTAATAGGAACTTATGGTACCATTTCATAGGTGTTAATGAGTACAGTCACACAAAAGTCAGAAAGGCTGGTGGTATATTTAATAGAAAATAGTACAAAAACAACATCAGTTGGGACAGGGGCATGTTTACCACTGTGCTGCACCACCTCTTCTTTTAACAACACTCTGTAAGCATTTGGGCACTTACTGTAGTTTGGAAAGTTAAGTGTTTTCCCATTCTTGCTTGATATAGTATTTCAGCTATTGTTCAGCATTAATGGTGCCATGTACACGAATGCACCCTCATACATCACGCATGCTGGCTGTTGAACGGTGGCGCTGGTAACATGTCAGATGATCTTTATCCTGGAAGATGCAGTTTTGATTCGTAAGACCACAGCACACTTTTCTACTTTGTCTCAGTCCATCTAAAATGTGCTTAGACACAGAGAAGGCAATGGCATTTCTTGATCTTATCTATTTATGTTTTCTTCTTTGCATGGAAGAGTTTTAAATTGCATTTATGGATGCAGCAATAAACTTTGTTTACAGACAACGGTTTTTGGAAGTGTTCCTCAGCCCATGCAATGATTTCCACTACAAAATTGTGTCTGTTTTTAATGCAGTGGCATGATTGTTTTTTTTTTTTTACCTTGTCATTTACAGGGTCTTTTGATGATCCCTAAGTTCTTTGCATTTTATATTTTGTTTGTACATATGGTTATGTTATTTGCTGGCACAGTCTTTTGCAGAGTGGTGAACCCCTCCCTGTCCTTACTTGTGAAAGTCTCATCCTCTCTCGGATGCTTATTTAATGCTCTGTCATGTTACCAACCTGTTGCCAATTAACCACCTGGTGTTTTTTTTAGCACTTCACAACTTTACTAGTCTTTTGTAGCCTGTCCCAATGTTTTTGAAATGTGTTGCTGGCAAAATTTCAACATTTAATTTATTGTCTTTGTACTATTGTCAATTAAATATAGGGTTTAAATAATTTGAAAATAATTGTTTTTTTGTTTTATTTACAGTTGTGTCCTAGCTTTTTTGGAAATGAGCTGTAGTAAATGTTCATTTAAGCTGTATAACTTTTACTCCAGACTTTATTGATGTTTTTCATGAATGTGTCATCACATTTTCATTTGATGCCTCAGAGATTTACCCTCAAAATGGCTTTACTGTTTACTTGCCTTGTTGTTTTCTAGTGTGTACATGCAAGAATCTGACCATCTGTGAACAGTTCTGTAACGCCACTGAAGGTAATGTGATGGTACTTCCATTTCTTTAAAAGTAAAAATGTCTTCCTTACACATCTTCCTTTGACTTAATTAGATGTTTGAAAGTAAGAGCCACACTCATTTTTGCCAAAATGGTTTACTGTTAAATTCCATCAAAGGTCTTTACAGGTATGCTAACTTGTTAGAATCAGTTTCAGTTTGAGCATGTTCTGGTTATCACAAGGTCAAACAATATCAAGGTCATTTCAGAAATAAAGCAAGAGCTTCCCTTAACCAAGGCAGGTTAAACTAGGCCCTGTCTCATGAAGTAGGATGTATTGCTTAGTCAGCTAAATTGACATTTTCTGTCTCATGACAGTATATCACTTTTTTATATTTCTATGGCAGCTTATGCTGAACACCCAAAATGCTTCAGGTTTGCAAGCAGTCATTAGTTGCCCATTTTTTTATAGTGCACATAAAATCAAGACACTAAAAGATGAATGGCACAGTGATCACTCAATCCTTTGTGATGTTTGAAATGAATGGCTAATCATGTAAGACAAAGCATGTTTCAGAAGATTCTACATAAATATGAAGAAAATAAAGGGATTAGTACAGCAAAAGCACAACTGTTTACACAGTGGCAGTATTAACAGAGAACATTGTTAACACCCTTTGTAAAATGGGTTAACTGATGTTGCTTTTCTTGGGTTTTGGGAAGTTGAAACTTAGTGAAGGATCCTAACTTGAACTTACTTTTTCATACATTCCCTTCTTTAGTATGGATATCTAGAGTTCAAGTTCGGCAATCACTAAATTGTTAAACATATTTACAAATCAGTCTGCATTTCTGTAGCGCAAAACTTCTTTACCCTGTATTTTTTCTGCCTGATTATTGTCTTTTTCAGAGATCCATGATTTTATTTGCTTTGGATGGCGAATTCAACAAGACATGGTTGATTACAAATGTGTGTGGAATCTTAAGCCATACAGGACATATAATCTCTACACAAAACAGTAAGTTGTTATTGGTAGTGAAACATGTTTACATTTCCATTTTCATGTCTAAAAACAGTTCTGTACAGTGCATTGCCTTAAGCCACATATATGAAAATAACTTTTTTTTAGTCTTGCTTGTCCTGTGTAATACTCATAAAAATAAATGTGCTAACAAAGATTATTGGTAGCACAGCCTAGAAGAACCCTCCTTTGGTTCCTTATAAAACCTTTTAATGGAAGATGGAAGGTTCATTAAATTACTTTTTTATAAATCAGTACAAGTTTGAAGAGTTCAAGTTTAAAGATGCTGCAAATAACGTAGACGTTCTATATATTATATACATAAATACAAATATATATATATATATATATATATATATATATATATATATATATATATATATATATATATATATGATTTCTTATTTTATTTCTTAAGTTTTCTAGAATGTTATGTCCAGAACCATGTAAGAAGAATACTCAAATTAACTGTATAATTTTTTTTTTATGCAGGAGACTATGTAAACAAAGGGAACTGGAAAACCAATCCTTGATCTCAAAGTCTTTTACTCTATTAAAGATAAATATGACTGCATATGCCATTGCTGCGAGTGAAGATCAGAAGAGATGCACCATCGCAAAGTTCACTGGCATTCCCTTACAAATGAGTAAATTATTATTATTATTATTTTTATTTCCAGGACAATACACAAAAAAGCTACTATCGTTTTTGTGCATTTTGTTAAGTGTTCCTTTAAATATGATCCTTTGAATCCTTTTCTTGTATTTCAGTACATTGTGACCCACCTAATGAGAATAATGTAAGATTCAAGCGAAGACAAGGCTATTTGAGTGTTACAGCTGAGTGGAGAGATAAGAGTGTAAAGCAGTATTATGTGAAGTACAGGGAACAAAACAGCACATTGTGGAAAGAGGTAAACATCTTTTGCTTATGAAATTATCTCATATAATATGTATAGCTATTTTAGTGATAGTTTTTTAGTTTAGAAAGAGAGGATGTTTTGAGTATTTTTTTCAAGGGGTATGGGGGGGGGGGGGGGTCTAAGCTAGTAATGATAAAAATAAACTTGCCGAAGATTTGTTTCAGTGAAAAACGTAACCATGTACAGGGAAACCTGCTCTTGCATCAGCACCACAGCTTCTAAATACATATTAAATGTGTCAGGAAGCCAATGGAATGAATTCTTTTTTTCTGATTCTGATTTCACTCTATGTTTGAATAGTTTATCTAATTTCCCCATGCTGTAGGTGCAGTGCAACAACAGCAAAGACTGCATCGTGGGGAATCTTACCTCGTATATGTCTTATGAGATGCATATACAATGTGTTGTCACAACAGAGTGTCCTCAGTGTCCCTTGAGTGAGGTCATTCACATCCCACAAGGTGAACTCAGTCACAATTACTCTAAAATTACACACTATACTGTACATGTTTAACTAATAGCTTTGTCCTGGATTACATAGCATTCTTAATGTAGATTCTTTATTAAAAGGAAAATGTAGGCCTAGATTCAATATACAAGCAAGAATACTGTCTGATTGCTTCATGTGAAATGCAATAGATTGGTAGTGAACACACTCAAAAATCTTGTTAATAAAAAAGGGATCACAGAGCAATATCTAAACATCACTCCAAACTTGACATACAGTAGGACTTTTCCATTATGTGGAGGTTCTTATTAAGAAATACTCATCACTTTTACAAATACATCCAATGACAGGTTGTTTAAGGACCCAAACATGTTTCTTCTGTAGCACACTGGAAAAAATGTTGGGTCAACTTTTAAGGCAATTCACCTCACAGTTCAACTCAACCTGAGGGAATTGGAATATGTCCAGGTAACTTAAAAAGGTATGAAGTAAATAGCTTTAAAATTAAGTTGACCCAACTTTTTATTATTTTACAGAGGAGTGTTTTTCAGACCACCCCCTATGCCCCTCCAGCTCCCATCACATGCAAACCAGGTATTATTTGTTCTTAATAGCTTGGTTCAAGTGAGCTGGGAGCGGAGACAGATCAAAAACTCTAACCTTCTGAAAGGGAATGGGGAATAATTTGAATACTACTGCTATAGATGAAGCATTTTGAATCCCTGAAGAACCTTTCAGTTGATTTTGTAAATGAGATGTGTGAGTGTAAAGAGCCTTAAATAACCTCCAGTTTCAATTCCAATTAAACTTTTTTCTCCTCCAACTGAGTCCAAAATCATTGTGGAAGCTTTATTTTTTTAAATGTTTAAATTTATTTCTGTGCTGTTTTCTCTCCAGAATTTGTAGACGCACCAACCATAAAAGAAATTAATGAGACACCTTTCAACCCTGGACAGAGAATAGTAATTGTGAAGTGGCAGGTATAGTTAAACTATTTTTACCTTTTTGTCCACAGTCTTCAGTCTTTTCTTGCATAGGACATTCAAATTTAGTTTATTATAAAAATCACAAATACAATTTCAAAGTGTCAGAAATTCAAACCCTGGCTTTGATGTCTGGTGTCTGCAGAACAATTTATTTATTTTTATTTATTATTATTTTTTATTCTTTTTTAATTTCGGGACCTAGAGTGTCTCTTAGAACCAGCTCAATTGTATCTATCTGATATTTCAGGACATTTACTAATGTAGTGCTACATGATTCAGCCATTCAGAAGAACTCTGATCTTTATTTTCAAGCCATTCAGTTGAGGATTTGCTTGTTAGCTGATGCAACAGAACTGGCAGTTAGCTAAGCTGCCGGATAACATTGTGCTAGCAGCAGCTTGGAGTGTCTTGGAGGAAGCAAGTACTATACTTTACCCTCCCTGCTTGGTAGCATAATGTGATGGAAAGAACATGCTAATGAATTAGACAAAATCTAGAAGAAAATTGGGTGAAAATAATTTTTTTTTTAAATTAAATCAAGTTTTGTTGTTTATTTATTTGCATTTCTTTCTTTCGTTTTTTCTTTCGTTTTTTTACAAGTGTAGGAATTTCTATATGATTTGTTTATTTTGACTAGTTGATGCAAAATGCAAACTACTCTTGCCTAGGACATTGCAGTGCTGCTTATTTCAGACTAATTGTCTTTTTCATGCTTGTGTCCTGTTTTCAGTATAAACACAGTGAGGCTGTGGAAAATTATAATGTAACTATTTGGAAGGCATCTGGTGAACTTGCTGAAGTGAGCAGTTACATCCTTAAAACACAGACTATGAGCCTGATTCTGTGCTATTCTGCCTACATGATCAGCATCAATGCCTTCAACAGAGCTGGATCATCTCCTCCTGCCTATGAAGTCATAAAAGCCAAGATGAATCAAAGTGGTATGTCATAAATCCCCTTTCCTCACATATTGTTTGCAAAAATGTAGTGGCATTATTGGCATTATGTGTTGGTTACATTATGTCTTTTTAAGGCTGTTGTGAGAAAAAAGTGCAAACCGTTTGGAATGATCTGGATGTCTAAATGAACAGTTCCTAAAATCTGAACTCATCTTCACCTAAGTTGTCGGTCAAAAAGCCAGTTGGTGATTTCTGCCACTGTAAAATTTTTTCTTTGTCCTTCAGCAGCTAATGGTATCTAATGGTTGTATTGGTTCAGGCTGTGGTTTAGTAATGTGATTCAACTTCAACTAATCATCAAATATGACAGTTCAATGGTTGTGTATTATAATCGGTATAACTAAACACCTAAGCTAGCCAGTAATAGTTAACTCAACTGGCAATCATGGTAAATATGTCACAGTATGCTTCAAGAACACTAAACTACTGCATGTTTTAAAAAGTACTGTCTGGCTTTTTTGAATGTGACACTACTGTTTTATTGTTGCATTTTGTCCATTATAATTTGTTTACAAGTATTACTAAATATCATGATACATGTCTTTAAGTGTATAGATTTTTTGTCATATTTCACATCTATATTAAAGTGCCATGACATTGTATATCAGTCTAACAGATTATGTTTGGTTTCTGCAGCTTTGGATGAAACTTTTAATGTCAGTGTGAAAAGCAATAGCAACTTCCGTCTTTCATGGAATAAAATGTTGTCCCAGGAGTATGCCTGCTATTCTGTAGAATGGTGGAGGAGTGGGGAGAAAATAAGTTACGAGTCCTTCTTTGTGAAGAAAGCCTACCATGACGTCAGAACTAAGAATGGTACCTCACTTTCCTTTTAATCTTCCCTTTCATCTAATATACAGTACTGAACAAAAATCAGAGGCCAGTCTTTAATTTTTTGAAAATGCCACAGTACATGCTGATTTTTCAGCAACAGGAAAAAGGTAGAAAACATACCCAAAGTTCAGTCTTAGAACTTAGTTGCATTTTCTACTTCTCACAATCCACGTAACCTCAAACCCCATGCTTAGGAACGTTTGGGAGTGGCCAATCCGTTGTTCTAAGAAGCAGCTTCTTTTGACTGAAAGGCATGTTTTGGCCATTTTATCAGGGTGCAGGGTTGTGGTAAGAGTATAGTAAGATTTATTAAAATTTGTCTGTACCTACGAGCATTCATGATGCCTTCAATCAAGATTAGATCATCATCATCTCCAGATGATGTATTTCCCCAAAACTTAAAGCTTCTAAGATAATTTAGGATTTGGGAATTTGGAGAACTCTGTGGTGGAAATATGTAATATTGTTATAATAATACAACTTGCATGAGAACACAATTGGTTTGTTGTTTGGATTGAATCTGATGATTGGAAAAAATCTGACGATTAATTCAGTCAAAACATGACTTTGAGGATATAAGGGTATTATCTACTATAGTCATCATATCCTCTTCAGTATAATGTTGATTTTGCATTTAAGACCTAAACTTCAAGCCAGACTTTCTTTTTGAGCCTGTGCATGTGACGTTAATATGTAATATAAAAACGTTAACATAAAAGTTATGTGCTATATGATGCTATTGTATTTTTTTTACTTTAGTTATGGAAAATAAAAGTTTTTCTTTAACTTAGTTTTTTTCTTTGACTTTCTCCTTACTTATGTAACTGGATTATGTAAAATCCACTCTCCTGGTCTCTCACTTTTGCACAGTACTGGAGATTTTAACACTTTAATACTCAACTATAAAGATAAATATTTAAAACATGAAGACTGAACAAGTGTTTGTGTGGCCTGAAAGGAATTTGGACAGGATTTGTTGTTTTATATGGTATTTTAAACTGCTGTGAAACCCAAGTGATTATTTTATTTCAAACACTTAGCAAACACCAGAACATCCATCCATCCATCCATTTTCTAAGCCGCTTCTCCGTCAGGGTCGCGGGGGGCAAACACCAGAACAGTTTCCACAATTTCAAAAAAACATGCTTTTTACATAATGTAAATACAGAAATCCTTATCTTATGTGTCACTGTCTATACCAGTAATTACCAAAACTTTCAACTTTCAAGACATGACACTGCTTTCCGCCTCTATACTCTTCTCTGTGTAGAGTGTGTAACCTTAAAATTGTTTACAAAATGCAGCGGCAACAGATCTTAACAAAAACAAGAAACTGGCTCAAAGCATCACTTAATATAGGCTTTAAAATACTTTCACTTGATACTCTAAATGGCCTAGTGCCTGTGTAGGGCCTGTTAAGGGTATATATGCAGTGCTCCACAGTTGATGAAACCTTTTTCTTTCCTTTTGTGTGATTTTGTAGTCACATTTCAGCCCTACAAGAGATACCACTTCTTCCTGCATGCCAGGCCAGATAAAGACACATGCAACCTGAAGAACATCAACGACAGTGAGAAGACCTATGGAACAGCCAGTGTCTACCTCTTAGAAGGAAGTCAGTTCAGTTTTAAATATGCCATGAACAAATAGAGCTCATTTGTGCACACATTGGTTAGAGTGCAATAAACATGTACACATGATTGTGTAATGTCAGTAACATACACTTGAAATATATCATATCCCACTAAAATATTGAATTTCAATGTTTTCTAGCACCACTTACTGCTCCTGGGAACGTAAGTGTCTCTAATGTCACCCAGAGTTCCTTTGTGCTTAATTGGAGCCCGGTGGCTGAGGAGGACCTGCGTGGTTTCCCACAAGGCTACATAATCTACTATGGTGATGCACTTGGCAACATAAAAAGTGAGTGAACGGTTACATTCAACAATGTTGTGATCAAACGTATTTCCCCTAATCATCATTCAGAGATTATGAATTTTTACTCCCAGAGTAGCTGGGCCACATGAATGTCCCAGTTCAGGACAGTAAAATGGATCAGCATGTTGAATTGAAGGTTTACGGGTGCTACTGTTTTTTTTTTTCCCCACTGTATACACAGCGCAAAAAAAAAAAGTATCTGGTGAAAAAAATCTCATCAAAACTAATATATCAATAGAAGACTGTTGTAATAACATTAATATTATTTTACTTATTTCTAGACATTTTTCACAACAAGTTTTAAATATTTTTTTCCTCAAAATTCTTACAGCCAGGGTTTGATTCCCTGGCCAGGATCTATTCTGTATAGAGTTTGATTATTTTTCATCCGGGTGCGGGTTTCCACCCTTTGTCTTAGAAGTTGGGTGCACCCAATCCAAGTAATCCCACATGCAAATTTAGACCCATCAGTTCAAGTCTTATATCACAGCATCTGTTTTCTGTCTTTTTTCTGTATTTTTTGTTTTTTTCACAGCATTGTCCTCTTACAATGGAAGAAAGAATGGAAACATTTTCTTGCACACACACATCTTTTTAAGAAAAAAAAAGATTTTCTTGGTTTTCCATCTGTGAAAGACGAAAGCATTAAATACTGGTTATGTGATGACGATGACAGTTTTGGTCATCTACCAGGTCTCGAAAAGACAAGTTGAAAAGATTTTTTTATTTATTTATACACACACACACACACACACACACACACACCCCTGGTTGTTAGGGTTCCCATTTTCCCATTTTTTCCAGGATGGAAAACTTTCCACTTTTCTTATGTAAGTGGATTGTCTCATATCTTATCTCCTCAGAAATGTCTCCTAAAAAATAAATTATCATTGTTTTAACTTAACTGAAGAGTGGTCTGAGTTTTGCACAGTAATGTATATGGTTCAGCTAGCATAGATATTAATACACTTGAATTACAGCTGATAATGTCAGTGCAGACAGTGGGCGTCACCTTTGGGCGACTTTTTACTTTTACTCCACTACATTTCAAAGTCAAATATCTTACTTTTTCCACCATTACATTATATGAAACCCATCATTCCTTTTGGCTTGTGTGTATAAAAACAATACGTAGGAAGCACGAAGCAAGAGGACCAGTCAGAGTACAGCACACTTTGTTCTGAGTTTGTTTTGACCTGTTAGACATACCCAAGGCAAGCATATGGTTCAGTGTGTCTATACCGACAGAAATGATTGAACTAACTTAACTGTAACTAGACGACAATACAGAAATATGTACGCAGTTATGTACAGTTGGGACCAGCATGTGTCTTTTCTGAGTTTATACAAACACTTTCATTTTATGGTAAAACTTGTTTTGGCTAGTTTGTTTATCAACATAACATACAGTATAGTAAAAGAAAACATTTGTAAACCTGCATTTAAAGTTATTAAATTTAAACTTCTAAGTTGCAAATGAGTCAAACAAACTTTGCTTGCAAAAAGTTATTGCAGAGCCACTCTGTTCTACCTGATGGAAACTTATTTGTCTGTGTTTTGTGCTTATGATCATTTTAATAGACATTGGTGACAGACTAATGACATTCTATTAAAAGATCTTTTTTAATCCAAAATGAGTTAATGAAGCAAGTCTTGTTACAAAAATGGTAATAGGACATTAGAGTCATAATCTTTTAGTACTTTTACTTTTGATACTTAAGTACATTTAAAGGCAAATACTTTTACTAAAGTGGATTTCAGGGAGGACTTCTACATTTAATGCAGTAATATTGGGTGTCTCTACTTTAACTCAAGTAGATGATCTGTACTTTGTCCAATGCACTGTAGATTTGTATGTTGCTCTTTTGTTATAAGGTGCTACAACTACAATCCTGATGGTGCAAGACTGTATTGTAGAATGCGAAAGTTATGAAAAGGTATTCTGAATTAATCAGGTATTGTCCTCATGAGAGAGACATGAGAAAAATAAACAGGTTCGAACAACCAACACAGCATAACACCAACAAAGACTAGCAAACACAAGGGGCAAACAGGGCTTAAATACACAGGGAAAACAAGGGACAGGTGGAAGACAGGGAGACAATCAGGGGCGGAGTCCTAAAACGAGGGGGCTAAACCAAAACAAACGCACATGGACAGGACTGGGAGGGGAACAGGCATCGGGAACAGGCACCGGAAACGGGCATGGGAACAGAAACAGGAGACAGAAACGGGAGACAGACACAGCAATAGAAGAAACAGGAACAGGATGAGGACGAAACAAGGAGGGAGGACGAGGAGGCACAACACAAAAAGACGCCGAACAAGAGACCACTGGAAAAACAGGACGAGGGAAACAAGAACGGACCACAGACCACACAAACAAGAGGGGAACACGAACCAAGACCGAAACAGGAACCGACACGGAAACAAAAGGATACACAGGAACAGGAACCATCACAGGAACGGGTACAGACACCGAGGGGAAAAAGACAAAACCAGGAACAGAACAGGGCAGAAACGAAGGAACAGAAACGGAAGACCCACAAGCAGAGACAGAAACAGGAGAAACAGGAGGCCCACTGGAAACAGATACAAGCGAGGGCGGGAACAAAGAAGCTGTAATGTTTGCGTGGGCGGGCGGGCCTGCCACGACGTCCGCGGAACCAGGCTTGCCGCGGAGCGCAGCCACGGGACCAGGAACAGCTGCTCCAACCTGAAGGAACAGACAGACAGAACCCATTCCCAATGCTCACTCGAGTTATTAGCAGCTCACAGTGGCGCTTGAAAGCGAGCCGAGTACCATAGAAAGGGTTTTCTGAATGTTCCCTCCATCTAGCCCCATCTTGCACTGCAGGTCGCTCCTCCCTGTAGTGTTGCTCAAGACGGGCAGACCCAAGGTGCTTACCTGAGCTCTCGTCGTCCACCTCGAAGACGGAATGGTCCTTCGCCTTCCTACGGGACCGATGAGATGCTCGTGATTTGCTGTCTCCAGCTTGGTGGCGCTGGGACACATTGAACTCGGGCTGCTTAGAAACAGCCAGTGTTTCATCCCAACAGAACAACCACATACAGGAGTCTCCCTTACTCGCTGCGTCCTTTGGAAGCTGGTCTTTCTGTAATGAGGAGTGAGGAGGTAGACGCGAGATAAGCGAGATTTATTAAGGGCAAAATCCAGGGTCATAGTCTAAACGGTCCAGGTTCACATAGCCAAGACAGATAGATCGAGAGTTAGACATGATGACAAAAAATAAACAGGTTCAAACATGTCAAACAAACAGCACGAAATGAACAAAGCAAACAAATCAAACGAAGACAAAGTCAAGACAAAGGGCAAACACAGGGCTTATAAAACAGGGATAACGAGGGGACAGGTGAAAACAATCAGGGGCGGAGTCAAAAAACAAGGGGGCTGAACTAAAACGCACATGGAAGATCCAAAACAAAGCACATGGACAGGACTGGGAGGGGCCAATTGTGACACCATTGTTGTTTTTTTGTTGAAAATGATTTGTTCTCACATTTTTGCCTGTCACTTTTTTTTTTCCAGACATCACAGTGGGTCCTCATACGAACAGCTACAAGTTGATTAATCTGCGAAGCCGAAATGAGCATCATGTACAGCTATCCGCATTCACGGCTGCAGGAGAGGGAAAGCGAAGTGCCTTAACATACGTTAAAACAAACCCAGGTAAGTTTTAGCTTTTACTCTTGCGTTTATATTCAACATAACCAGAAAACTGGAGGTGCAGTCAACCAAGAAGAAGCCAAATGATGGCTTTTAAAAAACCAGCATATTAGGTGAAGGGAGCACTTACACCAGTAAGAGTTAAGCACAGACCACACCTTTAAATGTATTTGAATTTATTAGGTCATATCAGTAGTAATGCTAGTGTCTAGTTTGGCCTAGCTGGCCTTTATCCGAGTCAACTGATGTTGTATTGTCAGATAATGTAACCAGGAGTACTGATCACATTCTTGTGAAGTAATTTTGACAGTACTTTAAAACACTTAAGTAACTAAGAGGAACAGTTGGGAAGAATGAGGTGAATCTGTTCCTGGTGTATTGAACTTAAGAAAAATAGGTGACCTTTCTGCATTTATCTGCTGTGCAGTCCTGCAGATTCCGTCCTAAATATTACTTGATACAGGAAGTAATTTGACATCCAATCATTTACGTCTTTTACCAAATCAAACATTATTATATTGTCTGGTTAGGCTGATATACCGATGATTCTACTATTAGTTCCAAATTAGTTAAAACTGCAGCCTGCCAAAAAAAAACACACCTTATGTAAAACAACATTCAGACCTTAGACATTTACAAGAAGTGAGTGAAAAGTCCAAAATGGATTCAGAACCAGTTTAGAATGAACCATATACATTTGTTTAATCAGCATAGCAGTAGAAGCTGGTAGCATATATAATGAGAATACTAGATGTTCTAGAACAGAACCTCATGGGACACCATTTTTTAAGTGCCGATGCTTCAACGTTTACATTTACAAACTGATAGTCAGGCAGGATCTTATCCAAGAGAGGTTTATTCTTGTGACTCCAACAAGGTTTTATAGCTTATCTATTAAAATAGTGTAGTCTGTAGTTTTAAATGCAACATTTAAATCAAGGAAAACTTGCAAGGATACATGGCTCTGGTCAGAGAATAATAACAGATTGGTTATTAATTTCACCAGTGGTGGACAGTAACTAAGTAAATGTAATTCATTACTGTACTTAAGTAGTTTTTTCATCCATCCATCCATCCATCCATCCATTTTCTAAGCCACTTCTCCGTCAGGGTCGCGGGTAGTTTTTTCATGTATCTACTTAAGTGTTTCCATTTTGGGTGACTTTTTACTTTCACTCCACTACATTTTAAAGTCAAATATCTGACTTTTTACTCCACTACATTTTGTGAAATCTGTCGTTCCTTTTGGTTTTTGTCTATATAAAAACGTCAAAAAACATGTCGAAACAAAAGAAGCGCAAAGCAAGAACACCAATCAGGGCACAGTGGTCACTTTTTTCTGAGCTTGTTTTGACCTGTTGGTCATACCAACCCAGTGCAACCACACAGTTCAAAATTTTGGGAGCACATACGTCACCTAAGTGATGGAACTAACCTAACTTTGTGTAAATAGACCATAATATAGAAATATGTACACATATGCAGTCGTGACTGTCATGTTTCTTTTTTTCTTTATTTATACAAACACTTTCATTTTATAGTAAATTAGTTTTGGTTAGTTTATGAACAGAGACCTACAGATCAATACAGTAAAGGAAAACTTATTTGTGAACCTGAGTTTAAAGACAGTTTTTATTCAACTTACAAATAAATCTTAAACTGAAAATTTGCTTGTTTGTAAAAGTGATTTCAGAGCCACTCGGTTCTACCTGATGGAAACTGTTTGCCTTCAGTGTTTTGTGCTTATGATCATTTTAATAGACATCAGCGTCACTAATTAATGACATTCTATTAAAAGACTGGTTTACTAAGAGAGTCACTGGAGTATTTTCACCTAAAATGAGTTGATGAAGCGAGTCTTGTTATAAAAATGATAACATTACACTAGAACCATAATTTATATTTTAGTACTTTTACTTTTGATACTTAAGTACATTTGAAGGCAAATACTTCAGTACTTTTACTCAAGTTGAGGTCTAGAGTAAAAACCTTTACTTTTACTGGAGTAATATTTTACCTTGGGTATCTCTATTTTAGTTCAAGTACATAATTTGTGTACTTCGTCCACCTCTAAATTTCACTAATGCTATATCTGTACTATAATGAGGCCTGAATCCTGGATTAATTTTTTCATGTGTGATTCTCATTTATAGGTATGAACTTAGCTGTTGTGATACAGTTTTCTCCAAAATCTCCCATATAAAGGGAGTTTTTTATATACAACCCCAATTCCAATGAATTTGGGATGTTGTGTAAAAAATAAATAAAAATTCAAAACGAGTGAATATTTGGAAAACAATAAAGTTTATCCATTTAAACATTAAATATCTTGTCTTTGTAGTGTGTTCAATTGAATGTAGGTTGAAAGGGATTTGCAAATCATTGTATTCTGTTTTTATTTATGTTTTACACAGCGTCCCAACTTCATTGGAATTGGGGTTGTAGGTCTATAATTTGATAGCTCAAGGGCAGGTTACTACAAATAATTGTTAAAAGTGGAATTGGATAGTGTGTGCAAGCAGAAAGTTTTTAGGAAGAAATAATTCTAAAATGGCTCCACCAATTCAAGTAGGATAAAGGATTCCAGAGTCTCTGCTGTAGTTACAGTTCTCAGTACCTGCATCGACTGCATCAGGGAGTAGATTTCTTAAAGCTAAACATGCAGATTCATTTTTGTCTAAGTTTAAATTTTGCTATTTTATATATACACTGCTCAAAAAAATAAAGGGAACACTCAAATAACACATCCTAGATCTGAATGAATGAAATACTCATTAAATACTTTGTTCTGTACAAAGTTGAATGTGCTGACAACAAAATCACACAAAAATCATCAATGGAAATCAAATGTATTAACCAATGGAGGCCTGGATTTGGAGTCACACACAAACTTGAAGTGGAAAAACAAACTACAGGCTGATCCAACTTTGATGTGATGTCCTTAAAACAAGTCAAAATGAGGCTCAGTATTGTGTGTGGCCTCCACATGCCTGTATGACCTTCCTACAACGCCTGGGCATGCTCCTGATGAGGTGGCGGATGGTCACCTGAGGGATCTCCTCCCAGACCTGGACTAAAGCATCCGCCAACTCCTGGACAGTCTGTTGGTGGATGGAGCGAGACATGATGTCCCAGATGTGCTCAATCAGATTCAGGTCTGGGGAACGGGCGGGCCAGTCCATAGCTTCAATGCCTTAATCTTGTAGGAACTGCTGATACACTCCAGCCACATGAGGTCTAGCATTGTCCTGCATTAGGAGGAACCCAGGGCCAACCGCACCAGCATATGGTCTCACAAGGGGTCTGAGGATCTCATCTCGGTACCTAATGGCAGTCAGGCTACCTCTGGCGAGCACATGGAGCGCTGTGCGGCCCTCCAAAGAAATGCCACACCACACCATTACTGACCCACTGCCAAACCGGTCATGCTGAAGGATGTTGCAGACAGCAGATCGCTCTCCACAGCGTCTCCAGACTCTGTGATGTCTGTCACGTGCTCAGTGTGAACCTGCTTTCATCTCTGAAGAGCACAGGGTGCCAGTGGCGAATTTACCAATCCTGGTGTTCTCTGGCAAATGCCAAGCGTCCTGCACGGTGTTGGGCTGTGAGCACAACCCCATCTGTGGACGTCGGGCCCTCATACCATTCTCATGGAGTCGGTTTCTAACCGTTTGTGCAGACACATGCACATTTGTGGCCTGCTGGAGGTCATTTTGCAGGGCTCTGGCAGTGCTCCTCCTGTTCCTCCTTGCACAAAGGCGGAGGTAGCGGTCCTGCTGCTGAGTTGTTGCCCTCCTACGGCCTCCTCCACGTCTCCTGGTGTACTGGCCTGTCTCCTGGTAGTGCCTCCAGCCTCTGGACACTACGCTGAAAGACACAGTAAACCTTCTTGCCACAGCTCACATTGATGTGCCATCCTGGATGAGCTGCACTACCTGAGCCACTTGTGTGGGCTTGTGTCCATCTCATGCTACCACAAGTGTTAAATCACATTCAAAAGTGACAAAAACATAAGGCAGAAAGCATCGGTACTGAGAAGTGGGCTGTGGTCCCCACCTGCAGAACCACTCCTTTATTGAGTGTGTCTTGCTAATTGCCAATAATTTCCATCTGTTGTCTATTCCATTTGCACAACAGCATGTGAAATTGATTGTTAATCAGTGTTGCTTCCTAAGTGGACAGTTTGATTTCACAGAAGTTTGATTTACTTGGAGTTATATTGTGTTGTTTAAGTGTTCCCTTTATTTTTTTGAGCAGTGTACATGAAGTCTTAGTTACTGCGGACTATTGTTTTTTTTTGGATTCAATTACACAAAACATGTGAATGCATGCCATCTCCAGATGCAGTAGCAATAGGTGGAATGCTCGCAGGAGTTGTCGTGGGGATCATCGCTTTGTTGCTGAGTGTTCACTTCTGCTGCCGTCTTCTGCATAGGTGAAGTCACAGATGGTTCTGAGAATCACTGTCAAAACATCACTTTCTAGGTTTTATCTCATTATTCACACAGCCCTACCAGTATGATCATATCTAACATATGCCTGCTACTTAGATCCAAGAATCTGCTATGGCCAAGCATACCAAATCCATGCAACAGTAATGCTGTGCAGAAAATTGAAGGTGGCCCCGAATTGGTAAGTACACAGAGTTTGAAATTAAGCTTAAGAAATGAAAGACATGCATCTTCTATGAATAGATGGTGCCATCTTTGTTTTTTTTTTCCTCAGGAGTTGTTTGAGCCCCTCTACAGACAGAATCTTGAGGAGACTGAGGAACATGTAAGTGTGGTAGAGTTCAAAAAGTATGCATGCTGTTCCAGCAAACTCACTGTCATTTCACAGGACTGTACAAAGGCAAACCTTACTCCTGGTACGGTGGCTGAGGACACTCGGACTCAACAGTCTCCTAAACTTTTAACCACCACAAATTCTGTGTCTGCTGAGGCCATTCTCACAGACAGTAACAAGAATGATTCTGCACCTGTCCCACCCATTGACACCAGTGACAGCAGTGAAGACAGCACAGTCAACACTACGGTTGACGCCTCAAATACAAGAGCTGTTGACTGTGTCTCCACAACTGTAGCAAAACCAGCAGTGGTCTTTGTTAGTGACTACACTACCATGGAGCTGTTCCAGCAAATTTCCAAGGCTGGGGTTCAAGATCCTTCCAGCCAGATAGGGGACTCTGACACAGCGCCCTCAAATTCAGGACAGGACTACATTCGCCAGGCTCTCAGTTTTGAGGAGAATTTGTAACATGTTAATGCAGACTGTATTACTGTGCACCAACTTTATGAAATGTATGCTGCAAATATAATTATAAATCTATTTTCAGAATAATCTGCAGATATTAATAAACCAGAATGTCTTCATATATGTACATTAATTTAGGGTTGCCAAGACATCCAAATATATATATATTGGTGAAAAACAAGCATCTCCAAAATAACAGGAGAGGGCACTTACTTGTTCCTTACTTTAAGTGTAAATTAATGTAAAGAGATTTCAGTGTAATTTTGGAGCATTTCTATGTTTCCAATCATCATGAAATTTTCACATGAAGTAAAGGACAGCTGCTGAGCTCAGTTGATATATTCAGGTATTCCCATGAGTGGCAGTCCATGGAGCCCAAGCACTGTGACCTTATGTGCCAACATGGGGCTTTGCCTTTTATACAGACAAATAAACAGTTTTCATGATTTTTAAGTGTCTATGTAGAACTATGTTTCATTTCTGAACAGGTTGACATTTTGACCTTTGTGTTACAAGCAATAAACTTATAATCAATAAACAAATAATCCACAATATTTTTGTGACCAATCTTGTAATTGCGAAGTTGTTCAGCTCTAAGCACCTGATGGCTATTATTTTTCTCCAGTTTACAGACAGTAATGGTTATGATTTTCAATTAATTTAAATGTATTTGTAGGATGGTGACAGCTTATTGGCCAAAGGTGGCCATCTATACCATGCATGTATTCATACTCTTACACACTACCTCAAAAACATAGTATGCCCAGTTCCATCATATAGCTAGGGGTTGACTGATATGCTTTTTCCAGGGCTGATAACCGATACTCATTATTACTAATCAGAGACATACATTTCACCATAAATTTGATGTTTGTAGTGTGAACATTCACAAGAATGTAATCCTTTCATTTTACATAAAACATTTAAACAAAATCAGAATATTAGAAAAAAAAGTGCTTTGAACTTTAGACTGTATAGGTTGCAAAAATAGTAACTTAAACATGATAGTTATCTTCAAACAGAAGATAATAAATAGCTCTCAATGACATGTAATAGTCAATGTTGTTTGTAAGAAAAATGAAGCTCATAAAATGGGCTCAGGAGTAAATAGATATGCAGTATGAGTTACTGGCAATGTTGAAAGGACACACATCAGGGGTGGAGCTTACCTTTCAGTTTATGGGTGCAAGCAAGAAAGCAAATGTACACCAGAACTGTAAATGTACCCCCTGTACAAAATATTATAATAAGCATCTGAGCAATGCAGTAAGAACTGCCTTAATGTTAATGTTTATTTCATTTTTGTATTTCACACAACAAATATAGCTGGACGTGTTGAATACATCAGATGTATTCTGACTGGCTGTTGAAAATGTGCTGCATGGTTTGATGGAAACGGCCTAAGCAGAGTTGCGGAGATAGCTGTCGGTACTTTTAATGACTGAAAACATAAATGAAGATGACCAGAAATCATCTACATCTTATTTATTATACATAAAACAAGTTACGATTTTGCAAATAATTGACTGCTTTCTGGAGGCTTGTCTGTATTCACATCACTAAAGAAGAAGTGTTTGTCTGCACACTGTGTCTGCTCCACACACAGAAACCTTACTGTCACTAGTGTGATGTTTCAGTCAAGGTTCAGGCAGCACACACGAGTCACGCCGGCCCAGCTGGAGTGAGAAAAATTACAGTTTTTTTTCCAACTGCAGTGATAAACCTTGACAAAACCTGACTTTCTCTCGCTGTGGAAGCACAGGCAATACTGTTCACTCCCTCCCTGCATCTCTCACAAACACTGAAAAGCACATTTGATTGACACAAGACGGAACATCGACTGTGTTCGAAATAAGTTATACTGCTCACGTACTAATTCTGCCCAAAAGTAGTATAGAGTTTATTGGCTGACCTGAATTTCTCAGGTATGTCAAAAGACACCTGGATGAGATACTGCTCTGGCAAATTTCCGTGATGTATTGCATCCCAAAATGCAACGCAGCCATTCCAGGGGTACATACCGCTGGAATATTTTTAATAGCTCTGGATTCAGCCTATAGATGTACACAGATCAGGCATAACATTATGACCACCTTGTTTCTATGCTCAGTGTCCATTTTATCAGTTACTTACTATATAGGTACACTTTGTAGTTCTACAGTTACAGACTGTAGTCCATCTGTTTCTCTGCATACTTTGTTACCCCCTTTTACACTGTTCTTCAGTGGTCAGGACCCCCATGGACCCTCACAGAGCAAGTACTATTTGGGTGGTGGATCATTCTCGGCACTGAAGTAACACTAACGTGGTTATGTGTTAGTGTGTGTTGTGCTGGTTCAATTGAATCAGACACAGCAGTACTGCTGGAGTTTTTAAATACTGCTGGACTGAGAACAGTCCACCAACCAAAAATATCCAGCCCACAGCATCCTGTGGGCAGCGTCCTGTGACCACTGATAAAGGACTTTTGCATGACCAACGCAAACTGTGCAGCAGCAGATGAGCTATCGTCTCTGACTTTGAATCTACAAGCTAGACTGACAAGGTAGGAGTGTCTAACAGAGTGGACAGTGAGTGGACACTGTTTAAAACTCCAGCAGCACTGCTGTGTCTGATCCACTCATACCAGCACAACACAGACTGACACACCATCACCAAATCTGTGTTGAGAATGATCCACCACCCAAACAGTACTTGCTCTTTGAGGGTCCATGGGGGTCCTGACCACTGATGAACAGGGTAAAAGGGCGCTAAGAAAGTATGCAGAGAAACAGATGGACTACAGTCTGTAATTGTAGAACTACAAAGTGCACCTATATACACTGCTCAAAAAATTACAGGAACACTTTTTAATCAGAGGGGGGGGGGACGTTGTTAATCAGTTTGAGCTGCTTTGGTGTTAATAAAAAACAACCCCCAAAGCAGGAATGGTTTAATAGGCCATTGACATTTTGTCATTTGTCATCTTTTCTGACTGATTTTTCACTAGTTTTGCAGTTGGCTTGGGTCAGCGTCACTACTATGGTGTGGTACCTGGACCCTACAGAGGCTGCACAGGGAGCCCAACTCCTGCAGGACGGCACATCAATATGTGCCATTGCCAGAAGGTTTGCTGTGTCTCCCAGCAGAGTTTTTAGAGTATGCAGGCAGTTCTTGGCGGATGAAGGGATTGATACCGTTGATTGGCCTCCCCCCTGCTCGCCTGAACTAATTCCAGTAGAACACCTCTGGGAAATTATGTTTCGGTATATCTGATGCCGCCAGATTGAACTTCAGACTGTCTAGGAGCTCAGTGATGCCCTGGTCAGGATCTGGGAGGAGATCCCTCAGGGCAACATTTATCATCTCATTAGGAGCATGCCCCGACGTTGTCAGGCAACAACAAACATACAAACTACTGAGTACCATTTTGAGTAGCTGCAATGGAATTTCGGCTGAACGGACTAGCCAGCTGCATCATTTTTTTGCTTTGATTTTCGGGGTGTCTTTGAATTCAACCCTCTGTAGAGTGACCATTTTCATTTCCATCAAACGATATGGCATCCTTTCGTACCTAACACATTACCCAGTCCATATCAGGAAAGATATTCTGCATGATTTTTTCCCATTGAGATCTGATGTGTTTTCAAATTGTTCCTTTAATTTTTCGAGCAGTGTAGTAAGTGGAGTTGATAAAATGGACAATGAGCATAGAAACAAGGAGGTTGTCATAATGTTATACCTGATCAGTGGACATACCTAGATGCCACGTTGTCTGTTGTTCTCTCTCTGTGGCAATATGTCTGCACAACCGCCATGTTAGAGGCGGTTCACTTGTATTGAGAGACGATGAATTCTCAGAATTAAATTGGCCACAACTTCCTTATTTCTCAACTGATTTTCACCATATTTGTTTTGTTATAACCCTCAGATATAGATTAATCTAGGTTGCACAGAACACTCTTGATAGCTTTTAGAACGTGTTAGCCGTCTAGCAGAAAAGTATTCAGTCTGCACCTGATGGTAAATTCTGAGATCAGCATAAGCTCCGGTAGAAACATAATCTCTCTCACATATCAGCAAATCCATCAGTGTGTGAATTACTTCTAATCTTAATACACATAAAAATAAAATAAGTCCCGCAAACCACAGTAAGAGGGACAAGGCTAAAGATGGCTTCACATTCGAACAAGAAGCTGGCAAAGAAGCTAACTTCAGGTTCATGTAAGGAGGTGCTGACGTTAATCTATTATGAATATCTACATGGATTAAAGAATGCTAACCTAGCTATAGCATTTACCATTATTGTAAATAAAGAACTACTACATAAAGTTAAGAAACAGCATAATTTTGGATAGTATCTTTCTTAAACTGTCGCTCTGTAATGGTACTGGATGTCATGCCTGGCTGGACTCAGTGCGGCATCTAAGGAATGTACACTGCTCAAAAAAATAAAGGAAACACTCAAATAACACATCCTAGATCTGAATGAATGAAATATTCTCATTGAATACTTTGTTCTGTACAAAGTTGAATGTGCTGACAACAAAATCACACAAAAATCATCAATGGAAATCAAATTTATTAACCAATGGAGGCCTGGATTTGGAGTCACACACAAAATTAAAGTGGAAAAACACACTACAGGCTGATCCAACTTTGATGTAATGTCCTTAAAACAAGTCAAAATGAGGCTCAGTATTGTGTGTGGCCTCCACATGCCTGTATGACCTCCCTACAATGCCTGGGCATGCTCCTGTTGAGGTGGTGGATGGTCTCCTGAGGGATCTCCTCCCAGACCTGGACTAAAGCATCCGCCAACTCCTGGACAGTCTGTGGTGCAAAGTGGCGTTGGTGGATGGAGCAAGACATGATGTCCCAGATTTGCTCATTCGGATTCAGGTCTGGGGAACGGGCGGGCCAGTCCATAGCTTCAATGCCTTCATCTTGCAGGAACTGCTGACACACTCCAGCCACATGAGGTCTAGCATTGTCCTGCATTAGGAGGAACCCAGGGCCAACCGCACCAGCATGTGGTCTCACAAGGGGTCTGAGGACCTCATCTAATGGCCGTCAGGCTACCTCTGGTGAGTACATGGAGGGCTGTGCAGCTCTCCAAAGAAATGCCACCCCATACCATTACTGACCCACTGCCAAACCGGTCATGTTGAAGGAATGTTGCAGGCAGCAGATCGCTCTCCATGGCATCTCCAGACTCTGTTACATCTGTCACTTGTGCTCAGTGTGAACCTGCTTTCATCTGTGAAGAGCACAGGGCGCCAGTGGCGAATTTGCCAATCCTGGTGTTCTCTGGCAAATGCCAAGCATCCTGCACGGTGTTGGGCTGTGAGCACAACCCCCATCTGTGGACGTCGGGCCCTCATACCATCCTCATGGAGTCGGTTTCTAACCGTTTGTGCAGACACATGCACATTTGTGGCCTGTTGGAGGTCATTTTGCAGGGCTCTGGCAGTGCTCCTCCTGTTCCTCCTTGCACAAAGGTGGAAGTAGCGGTCCTGCTGCTGGGTTGTTGCCCTCCTACGGAATCCTCCACGTCTTCTGGTGTAGTGACCTGTCTCCTGGTAGCGCCTCCAGCCTCTAGACACTACGCTGATGGACACAGCAAACCTTCTTGCCACAGCTCGCATTGATGTGCCATTCTGGATGAGCTGCACTACCTGAGCCACTTGTGTGGGCTGTAGAGTCCGTCTCATGCTACCACAAATGTGAAAGCACCACCAACATTCAAAAGTAACCAAAACATCAGCCAGAAAGCAGATAGGTACTGAGAAGTGGTCTGTGGTCCCCACCTGCAGAACCATTTGCACAACAGCATGTGAAATTGATTGTCAATCAGTGTTGCTTTCTAAGTGGACAGTTTGATTTCACAGAAGTTTGATTTACTTGGAGTTATATTGTGTTGTTTAAGTGTTCCCTTTATTTTTTTGAGCAGTTTATATGTCAGCCTTTCTTCTATACATTGAAATGGCAAAATGAATGATATGTGACCAAATGCTACTCCACTCAACACTGAAGCCACACCAGCTTTGTCTGCTGGTCACAAAGTGGATTTGCTTACTTTGTTTATTTACAAGTTAACTCTCTGCATAACGTATTGAAAACAGTAACTCTTCTGCTCAGCAGTTCTGCCCTCCGTCATAATATGGAGTGTAAGTTGCTGTAAAAGTCACACAGCCACATCTTTCAACCAAAATATAAATTTAAATCCTGAAAAGCAGCTAGCAATGTGTGCCAAGCAGTGATTATAAGGCTGAGGACAAATGGAGTGAGTTTTGAGACAGTCTGATTGGCTCAGTCCCAGATGCTGGCAGTTGTGGAACGGGACATGGCTTGTGTCAAATACTGGATACTGTACAATATACAACTGATGAAGAGCAGTATGTAGTATACAATATATACTGATGCAGTAAGCAGTATACAATACAGCGTATGTTATTTCAAACAAAGACAGAGATATAATACAAAAGTGCTGTTTGTTTTCAACGACTCATCCATCCACATTATAAGCAATCCAGTAATGTCCAGTACAGGCAGGAGATTGGGCCAAACTACAGAAGTTTGTTTTGTTGACCGTGGTTGTGTCACATATATTATACATGAATATTAAAAAAGAGCTTTATCATGAAGAAAGCACATTCAAATGCTGATAATCGGAAAAACGCTACATACAAGTTTCATGTCTGTACAACTTAAGGTTTAGTCTGCATAATTCATATTTAGTCAGTCAGAATAGGAAGAAAAATCTCAGTACAGTTTTTGCCCTGTGTGCTAAAAAACATCTCCAAGCCATTATCAGTTTGAGGTAGAACCTCTTTAATGTGTATTTGTCAGGGAAATGTATTTATTTATTTTCAAAAAATAGACTAAGTATACCCACAGAATCACACTTCACAAAACAATATAGTTTAGGAATCACTATTTTGTCTTTGGGCTTTTAACCCAAGAAGTCATATATGCATTTTGTAAGTCCAAATCACAAAATCGCTGCCTAAACAAAAGCAATAACAAAAAAGAAATAACATTCAAGCTTCTTGAAGTTCACTAATGTAAATCTATTACCCAAATTGTTCATTGTTTTACAATGTCTTTACTAGCCAATGTAGGCCCTTGTAATAAAACATTAAAATTATATACACACATAGACATACACAATACATGAACAAAAGTATTGGGACACATACACAAGCTTTTATGACACCCCATTCTAAATTCAGAGACATTAATATGGAGTAACAGCTATATAAGCTTCCACTCTTCTGGGAAGGCTTTCTACAATATTTTGGAGTGTGTCCATAGGAACGTTTCCCCATTCATCCAGAAGAGCATGTGTGAGGGCAGACACTGATGTTGGTCGAGAGGGCCTGGCTCACAATCTCTGCTCTAGTTTATTATTCGATGGGATTGAGGTGAGGGCTCTGTATGGGCCAGTCAAGTTCTTCCACACCAAACTCACCCAGCCAGACCTTTACGAACCTTGCTTTGTGCACTGGGGCAGTGTCATGCTGGAACAGAGAAGGCAGAAAAGGGTCTTCTCCAAACTTTTCCCACGAAGTTGGAAGCATACAATTGCCCAAAATGTCTTGGTATACTGAAGTATTAAGATTTCCCTTCACTGGAACTGAGGGCCAAGGCCAAGTCCAAAAAAACTCCATGGCATATCCCTCGTCCACCAAACTTTACAGTTGGCACAATGCAGTCAGGCAGGTAATGTTCTCCTGGCAATCGCCCAACCCAGACTCATCCACCAGACAGTCAGATATAGAAGTGTGATTCTTCACTCCACAGAATACTTTTTAATTGCTCAAGTCCAGTGGTGGCATGCTTTACAACAATAATTGGGGCAGATCTAGGAGGACTGAAATTTCACAGACTGGCTTGAGACAGCATTCTGTAACAATGCCATGTTTAAAGTCACTGAGCTCATCAGTACAACCCATTCTACTGCCAGTGTTTGCCTATGGAGATTGAAAGGCTATATGCTTAATTTTATCCACGTTAGCAATTGATATAGCTAAAACACAAACTCAATAATCAGTAGGGGTGTCCCATTACTTTTGTCGATATAGTGTACATGTATGTGTGTGTGTGTGTGTGTGTGTTAACACAAATAGCTAATCAGCCTATCACATGGCCACAAATCAATGCATTTAGGCATGTAGAGGTGGTCAAGACAGCTTGCTGAAGTGCAAAGCGAGTGTCAGAATGGAGAAGAAAGGTGATTTAAGTGACTTTGAATGTGGCATGGTTGTTGGTGCCAGACGAGCTGGGCTGAGTATTTCAGAAACTGCTGATCTACTGGGATTTTCACACATAACCATCTCTAGGGTTTACAGATGGTCCGAAAAAGAGGAAATATCCAGTGAGCAGCAGTTGTGTGGACAAAAGTGCCTTGTTGATGTGAGAGGTCAGAGAATGGGCAGACTGGTTCAAGATGATAGAAGGGCAACAGTAACTCAAATAACCAACCAAAATCTCTGAGGAATGTTTCCAACACCTTGTTGAAAGTTTGCCATGAAGAATTAAGGCAGTTCTGGAGGCAAAAGGGGGTCCAACCTTTTACTAGCAAGGTGTATCTCATAAAGTGGCCAGTGAATATGTGTGTGTGTGTTATATATATATAACACATAATATATAACACATAATATATATATATATTCGAAATGAACGCGTTAAAGTCATTTTAACATAAATATACATATTAGGAGTGGGACTTTAACGCGTTCATTTCGATTAATTAATTACAGGGAAAATAACGAAATAAAATATTTAATGTATTTTAATCGCACTTTGAACCGTAGAACGTTTCTCAGTGCACGAGTTCCAGGCATACAGATTATATAGAAGCACAATGTGATGAACATGATGGAGATGACGGAAGAGACTACGCTGGTGGATGGGAAATTTAAATACAAGTTATTTGCACTTTATGCAGGAAGGAGTTTACTTATCACAGGAGCACTTCCACCCTTCGTTACCACCTCAACGCAAACCATGTTGGGGCTAGTGCGCAGGTCAGTAATGTTAACTTAGCTGCTAAATGTGATAGCGTTCCTAGTACGAGCAACAGTGTCGCCAGTTAACACGCGACCACATGTCGGGGTTCACATTCAGAAACAAAATGTCAAAGTCCACGTCAGACAAATTGACCAATTCACTGGCGAGATGGATTGCTGTGGACTGTAGACCACTCTCTGTGGTCGAAGATAAAGGGTTACAGGATACAAGTTACGAACTGCCGTCCAGAAAGACGATGTCGAAAAAAATCCAGCAGCCGTATGATGAGAAAAGGGAACAGGTTATTGTGAAGAGCGTCACAAATGTGGCTCTGACTGGGGAACACTGGACCTCTGTTAGCAACAAGAATTATCTTGGTATGACAGCTCATATTATAGATGATGAATGGAAGATCCAGTCATTTGCTTTAAGCATGCAGAAGACCACTTCTAGGCACTATGGCGATGCCTGTGCAGAGGACTTTATGGCTGTGGCAGAGGCCTGGGGAATTAAAGAATAAGTCACCACAATAGGAACAGACAGCGCCCGAAACATGATAGTTGCAGCTAGGCGACTCCCTTTTCAGCACATGTTTTGTGTTGCACACATGTTGCAGAGAATCCTCAGTGTTTGCCTTCTTGACAGCGACTTCAGTGACATCTTGGCTAAGTGTCGCAAGATAGTGGGTCACTTCAAACATAGCCTTGCCAAGGGGTAGAGGATCTACACCAGCAACAAACAGCACTTGAGCAAGACAAGGAGCCACTGATCCAAGACGTTCGCACAAGGTGGAACTCTTATACACTGTATATGATCAAGCGTCTCCTAAAGAGGCTGTGAAGGCCACTCTAGCCAGACAAAAGCACAAGCTCACGATGTTGACAGCAACAGAGTGGAATAAACTGCAGATCCTGGTGACCCTCCTTGAAACATGCAGGTAAAGCATACATCCACACAGAAGTGTTTTACTGTTTACTAGTTACTCTCCATTTGAATAGCTTCATGAATTGACTTAGAATTGTTGCAATATAAATTTTTCCCAAACTAAATGTACTACTCACTGAATATCACTCTTATTGCCACTGTTTTTATTTAGCAAATTCACTGTTTTTTAATTGACTGGGAATTAGTACAATTAAATTCTTTCTTCTCCTAACTTTTCAACTGCAGATATGTAACTGAGCTTCTTGGGGCCGAGACTTATGTCTCATGCTCTGTGGTGTTACCTGCTCTCCTTCACCTGGAACGCACCATGGAAGTCTCAGATGAAGACACAGCCTATGTGATTAGATTTAAAGCTGCCTTCACAAAGGAGCTATCCCAACGCAAAGCTATTCTTAACCATGGATGGCTCAAGATTGCATCTGCACTCGACCCATGCTTTAAGAACTTAAAGTGTATACCTAAAGCAGAGCGACAAGGGGTGTGGAATAGCCTTGAGGCATTGCTGCAAGAGCCCAGTAGCATTACTCTACAGACCACAGATGAGCCAGCAAAGAAGAAGAGCTTCCTGCCGTTTTCCTCTGACTCTTCTTCGGATGAAGAACAGGGGCCTAACAGGACTCTAAGCCTCTACAGAGCAGAGCCCACCATCAATGAGACAGCATGCCCACTGCAGTGGTGGTCACGTCATGCAGGTGCCCATCCACAACTCTTTGCCCTGGCCCGAAAATATCTGGCCAGTCCTGCCACGTCTGTTCCTTGCGAGAGACTTTTCTCACTTGCTGGTAACACAGTTCAGAAGAAGAGGGCAGCATTGACCTCTGAAAATGTCGAAAGGCTAGTTTGTCTCAGTAACTGGCTGAGGAAGCAGTAGATGCTATCATAAAGCCAATGGGTTTGTGTTACTGACTGTTAACTACATGTTGATCAGATTGTCATGCCCTATGTTGTTGTTTAATGTTGGGTGTTTTGCTCTGAAGTCAATCAGAGGATGTTTTTTAAAACCATTTTAGATGGTAGACTTAAACATTTTATCTTGAACTGTTGGTCTGTTTATTTTTGGCCAGGAAGTTTTTGACTGAACTGGGATTGTTTGGTTTTTCTGTTTTTTCATTCACATGTTTGAAAAATGTGAGCAGTTGAAGTCAGTCAGTACTTTGGCATTTTTGGTCAGAATTTCCAGTGTTCTGAAAACTGTTTGCTCTGTGTTTTCTTCACTCATCCATTGGTCTGTGTAGTAGACTGGTGGGAAAATAAACAAGATTTTGAGGTTTAGGCTTATGTTCATTGATTCATTCATCAACCAAACTTAAATCAATATTTCTCATGTTAAATATTGAAATGTGATTAATTACAAAGCTTCTAATTAATTAATTTTTAATCAAGTTCCACCCCTAATTATATATATATATATATATATATATATATATATATATATATATATATATATATATATATATATATATATATATATATATATATATATACACACACACACATACACACATACACATATATATATATATATATATACACACACACAATATACATACATATACACACACAACCCCATTTCTATAAAAAAAAAAGTTGAGACACTGTGCAGAATGTAAATAAAAATAAAATGCAATGAGATGCAGATCATGTAAACCATCATTTTTAAGGAAAATACTATAAAGACAATATATCAAATGTTGAAACAGACATTTTATTGTTCTTTGAAAAATATATGCCCATTTTGAACAACTCGTTCCAAAAAGTTTGAGACGGGGAAACAAAAGACTGGTAAAATTGTGAAATGTGTAAAAAAATTTAAAAAAAAAGCACCTGGTGGTTAATTCACTACAGGTCAGTAACATGACTGGGCAGAAAAAAAAGCATCTCAGAGAGGGTGACCCTTTCAGAAGTAAAGATGAGGAGGGGTTCACCACTCTGAACAACTGTTTGAGCAACAACTTGTTCAACAATTCAAGAGAACTTTGCTTTTCAATATCTGTGATGCATAATAACATTAAAAGATTCATAGAATCTTGAGAAATCTCTGTATGCAAGGAACAAGGCCAAAATCCAGTATTTGCTGGCCATGATCTCTGGGCCCTGAAAACACGTCTGTGCAATTCTGTGAAAACAGTTTGTTATCTACAAACACAAGCTAAAACTCTTTACACAAAGGAAAAAAAAAAATCACATATGAACAGGATCCAGAAATGCTGCCACCTTCTCTGTGCTCCAAGCTCATTTAAAATTGACTGAGGGTAAGCGGAAAAGTGTCCTGTGGTCCGACAAAGACATTTTTTGGAAATCATGGACACTGTGTCCTCTGGGCTAAAGACTACTCAACTTGTTATCAGTACACAGGTCAAAAGCCAGTATTCATGATGGTTTGGGGATGCCTTAGTGCACATGGCATGGGTGACTGGCACATCTGTGAAAGCACCTTTAATGCTGAAAGATATATGCATGTATTGGCAACATATGCTGCCATGCACATGATGTCTTTTTCAGGGAAGGTCTTGATTATTTTAGCAATACAATGACAAACCACATTCTGCATGTATTATAACAGCATTGCTTCATATTAAAAGAGTCAGAACGCTAAACTGACCTGCCTGCAGTCCAGAACTGTCACCAACTGATAACATTTGGCACATTATGAAATGAAGAATATGACAAAAGACCCTAAATTATTCAGCAGCTGAAATCCTGTCTCAAACAAGAATGTGAAAACATTTCACTTTCAAAACTACAGCAGTTGGTCTCCTCAGTTCCCAAATGCTTACAGAGTGTTGTTAAAAGAAGAGGTGATAATGGTGCAACCGTCTAAGCATTGGCACTATATAATGTAATGTAATGTGTTGGGTTATATACCATTATATTCTGTACTGTGTATGCCTGGACTTGGATCACTCTCTAATGCCTGTTCTTGTCTGTCACACCTGTCGCTTGTCATGTATAGGCTGGGCTTAATCTTGGCATCAGCTCATTATATTACGGGCTGGCTAGGTCTCTGGTACTTGCACGCAAACGAATAAACCTCACCAAACATGAGGCTGGTTCCCCTGGTACAGCCCCATCACCAACAAGTTTGATCCCTGGTGATGCTACAGCTATCTGTAGCCAGGAGTCCAAGACAGCACAATTGGCCTCGCTCTCTCTGGGTGGGTAGAATGCCAAAAAGGTGTTGTTGGCATACAATTCAAAGTGGGCATATATTTTCCAAAAAACAATAAAATTTCTCAGTTTCAACATTTGGTATGTTGTCTTTGTAGTAATTATATATATATATATATATATATATATATATATATATATATATATATATATATATATATATATGATTTGCATATCATTGCATCCTATTTACATTCTGCATTGTGTCCCAACTTTTTTTGAAAATAGAATGTGTACATGTGTGTGCTTGTATATATTTACACACACACACACACACACACACACACACACACACACACACACACATACGCATGCATCACATATATACACACAAATCTGTACAGATAAATTAAGTACGTAACACTTTCAGGTCATCTTCTAATCATTGTTTTTGGCAAAGTATGGTTTAAAAATACAACTGAAAACAGCATGTCAGCTTTGTCAGTAAGTTGTGAGACAAATGTAATGGATATATCTTTTCCATTGTTATATTTAATATTTTGCTTACAATTTTCCAGGCACTTTTTACATGCTATGTATCATTTTTCACAAAGGTCCCCTGAAGTCCCATTTCTGGTCAGTAAACTCTGTTTTGAGAGCATTTTCTTAGTTAACCACAATGACCAATAACAAAAAATGTGTGCTCATACCAGGGGTGCCTAATCCTGGTCCAAAAGCTACCACCCTGGAGAGTTCTGATCCAGTACACCTGGCTCTAATATTCAGTATTCAATATTCTCTAATAAAGCCCTGAAGGCCTTTATTACCCAGATCATGTGTGTTAGACTGGGCTGAGAGGTAAACTCTGGTAGATCTCCAGGATTTTAAATGAGCACCCCTGGCTTACACAGTATTTATGGCTCTGTATTTTAGTACGATGGGCAGAAAGGGCACAAGACTAAAATGTTGAAAAACATACAATAGTGTTTCCACATCTTTAAGTAATGTAAAAACAGACATTAACACAAATAAGTAACTGTGCACATGTGTAAAAGAACTAAAAAAACCCAAAAAAACATAACATCCAAGCATCTCTTACATAGCATCACACATTAGGTCCATATTTCATGAGTTACCATATAACAAACAGTAGGCTGACCTTGGCAGAAAAGAGCTTCTGGTGAAGCTGAAGCATGATCTCTTGAGCTTAAGAAAACACTATGCAGAAGGACATGGAAATTTATGAAAAGTACATTACACTTCTTTAACCAGTTCTAAGACCCGTTTCCCAAATTACCTGCCAGTTACACATGATGGAACCCCTGTCACCATGGCTGTTCCTGGGTCAGCTCAATATAGATTTTAGCTTGGTCACTCAGTTGTGGAGAATTCCTCTTCCTCCCCGTGTGTGCTGCTGTAGCTACCATTGTGATGGGCCTGGGGAGAGCGATCTTCACTGGCGACTGAATCAGAACCGTCAGCTTCACTCTCATAATCCCTCTCCTCATACTGTTTTCCAGCCTGAAACCAAACACAACTGCTCTGAATCCAATTTCATACATTGTCACTGAAGATAAACTGCTAGGATATTTTAAGAGACAAAAAGGTACAGGAACATGAAACAGAAAAGGGCCACATGTAAGCATCTGAAATGTCTTTGCCAGATAGGTTTGTCTATCAGAACGCCAGATAGAGAACATCTTTCTACTGCTCCAGAGCCCATTGGCAACTTGCTTTACAGCACTTCTGCAAAAGCTTGGCAAACTGGGGGGGGGATCTTGTTTCCTGAAGTATCCAACTAGCACATCCATATATGCCCATTGTTGTAATGGCAACACTTTCACAAATGTGTTTCTGAGATCTCACTGCCTAATGCAGTTTTAGGCAGGTTATCAAAATTGTTCCTATTTCTGTTCTAAGTTTTTAGAATACTTGCATTCATTAAATTTTATGTGAAATGTAAAATCTAATAATATTGGTTAGGTCAGGTACGGGTGTTGGGAGATTAGGTGTTGTTCACAGCAGGCATACTAATTCTTCACAGAGTTGAAGTATGTGTGAGGCCAAGTTCTTCTACACCAAACTCGAACTATTTCTTCACTGACCTTGCCATACTGAAACAGGATTAACAACCTTCACTGGAACTAAGACGCAGACTTTTGACTTGACATGCACATTTGGATGTTTCCAGTGTAGACATCCTGAAGGCTTTGCGTGCGACGTTACATTTGAATACCCATTTGCTGTAAAGTACACAGTGTTTGGAATCGTCCCAATATGTTGCACCCTTTGTAGAAGAAGTGTGTAAATACTTTAGATAAATGAATACAATACAAAGCAAAGAAAAAAGTGCTGTTATGAAAAATGTTTTGCTTTGGTTCTTTTACCACAAATTAAATCATGGGTGAAATATTTTTTAGAAATGCCCCCCCATTCTGTGACCTTGTTAAATGGAAAAAAAAACAAAAAAACTCAAAAGTAGGACGTTATTCTTCTGATTGTAATCAGCGGCAGTCATACAAGGTGTGGAGATATGTATTAATCTGAAAGAGGATCGGCCATAGTCATCTGTTCTTTATCTCCTCAAAACTAGAACAACAGTCAGAGACCCAAAAGCCTTTATAAAAAGCTTATCTTTTAGTACTTGTTTGACGTTTACATAGTCACTAACAGTAAACAGGGACAATGAGGCCATTTTACAGCAAAACAACAGTACTGAAGAATGTGTTAAGGTATATTGAGTTCATCAAGGTGGTGCAGCACAGAGCAATATTCCCAGTGAACAGTTGCCACCCTGACTGTTCAATAGTAAACACAGACATAAAATCCAATTTGCATGCACTACATTTACATACAATGGCATTAGGGTTGTCTGTACCTAGACAGAATCCCAGTGAAACACAAATACATAAATTAGTATATAAAAAATTGATAAGGCTAGGCGAGCTGTAGCCAACCTTTTCCACCCCCCCAACACTTCAGTTATAGGTTCACTGTTGCAGTGCACGCATTGAGCTACTTTTTATTTCAGCACAAAAAGTGCTCCAAGGACCTTTAAAAAAAAAAAAAAAAAAAGAAACAGCCAATGTGAACACTACCTAAGACAGCGTTTAGTGTGCATCAAAAACTCACTTTGGTGGTCTTGGCTTTGTGCTCCTGTCTGTCAGAGTCTCTGCTGCTCCTCCTCCTGGACGTTGACCTCTCCCTCCACTCCCTGCTGCTGTCCCGCACACGCTTCCTCTCTTTCTTCCCTCTACACAAAAAAAAAAAAATACACATGGCATTCAGCAGTAGGCATGGTGATCTTAAGATCATGTGCAGTACAATCTACTTGCAGTTCTTTTATATGGTAATTATCCAAGCTGTGAGTGCGCAACTGTACACCTGTGTCAAGGTGCACCTTTAAGTAGCTGAATAATAACTAGAAATGTCTACAAACGTTTGGACACTGTGTGTGAACTCTCTCTCCCTTTTGCCAAAAGCACGGTGGATTTACCTCTTTGGTGAAGAAGACCTTGCATTTCTTTTTGGGGATCTGGAGTGTGTTCTGCTTCTCCTTCTGTGACCTCTGCAATTTATATAACTGCCTCTTTTTAGTGTGATACAATACAGGAAGTAAAAGACTGTAAATAATTGTGCACAATAAAAATTCAAAATATGATGTACTATGATGCCAATAGACACACAGAGCAAATGTGTACACAAATGTGTTTCTCAGTGTTTGTGTAAATGTGCAACATCTTCAAGATAGGCAGATATATTTTGCACACCAAAGCTTCAATGATAATTCATAATAGATAATTCATCCAAAAATCCTAACATTGATAAAATGCAAATATTGCAAGGTTACAGAGGTCAGTCTCCATTATCACACATGTTTTCCCCAACTAGGGTGCTATGACTATTATCATTATTGAGTGAAGTACACCTTTAACCATTTTGCTGACCTGCTAGTGCTGCGGGATCGAGGGGACTGGCCATAGCCTTTGGGAGGCGTCCTGACCTTCTTGTCTCTTCTCCGGTCTTTGCTGTTATCTCCTCTCCTTGTCTTTCCATCCTTATCTTTCCGTCTGTCCCTGAGACAAAGACAAACCCACACTCCAATCATTAGCCTAAAATGAAAAGCATGCTTTTCAAGTCTATAAATGGTTGTAAATGATGCAGTCGAATGCAAGGTATTGATCATGTCTGATCAACAAAACATTTTTCAATTCTGGTGAGTGACACATTGATGGGTTGGCTCATTTCTCACATGAGGTGATACCTGACCTTGTTTTCTCTGTATAGCATGCATAATAAATCATCACACTACACCCGCAGTCTGATCGCATCACTTAGGCTGTAGTAAGTCTAATTAAACAAAATGTGAGAAATATCAAGAATTAGAGAAAATTGTATTTGAGTAGATCTCCTACACACCAGCCTTATATGGCCTATTTTGTACAGGTAAACTATAAGTTGACACCTGTTGATTCCTCACCATGCACCTGAGAGCAGTGAAAACTAATCATCTCCTCCTCCCACCTCCCCCACCACAAGTTGTCAACGTTCTGTTGACGCAATAACTGCAGAGTTCCAAACCTCTCATGGCATTAACCTTAGCACAAAATGTTAATGCCATGAGTGTGTGCCGGCAGAATCATGGCATGGGTTTCCATGGCCAAGCCTTACATCACCAGGCACAATGCCAAGCATCGGATGGAATGAATGGAATCAAATAACGCTACTCTATCTAGCAGTCTGATGGATAAGTCTGGGTCTGGCGAAAGCCAGGAGAACATTACCTGTCTCACTTTTCAGGGATTGGCCTTTTCAGGGGTTGGCTTCCAACTTTGTGGGAACAGTTTGGGGAAGACCCTTTTCTGTTCCAGCATGACTGTGCACAAAGCAAGGTCCATAAAGGCATGGATGGATGGCTTTGGCGTGGAAGAACTTGACCTCAACCCAATCAAACACCTTTGGAATAAAGTAAGATGGGGATTGTAAACCAGGCCCTGTGGTCCACATCTGTGTATGACCTTACAAATGCTCTTCTGCATAGACATCCCCACAGACACACTCTTTAAATCTTGTAGAAAGTTTCCCAAAAGAGTAAAAGCTGTTAGAGCTGCAAAAGGGGGACCAGCTCCATATTAATGCCTATGAATTTTTAATTGGATGTCAAAAGCTCCTGTGGGTGTAATGTGTACGTGTCCCCCAATACTTTGCCACATCACTGCGCTGTTTTTTTCTACTTGTAATTTAAACTGTGCCACTGTAGACAAGCAAATCAGCTCATGACCGATGCTTAAATGAGCATTTCATTTTTTTATAAAGATTTTTTTTTTGGAAGAATCTATTTTTTTACACCCAAGAATAATTGTTCTTGACTTATGTCTTTATGAGTTTTCCAGTATGTTCCTTGAGAAGGCCAGACCCCTGACAACAAGTGACTTGCTGATGTCATTACGATGCACGAGACACAGTATATTTGTTGACTGATTATATAATAGTTATAACATAATAGTTGATTTGTAATGCTGAATATGCAATTATCTGTGTAACAGTATAATTTACATGCACTTTGCAAAAGATATAACTGCTTTGACTAAGTCTGTGTTACCTTGGGAAAACACCTGTGGGTGATCAACCCCACCATTTTCTTGACTCTTTTTTAAACTTTTGTTTTAGTCAAGTCTTTGCATGTAAGGTTGTGTGTGAACATGTTAACCTGTTGAGATTATTTTTTCAATTTTTATCCCCTCTCTTTTGAAATTCAATGTGTGCTCTTCCTGTATTAGTTTTGGAGTGTATCGCACCACACAAAGTTTAATCATGCTGTGGTAAATTACCCAATACTGTATGTGGACTAATGAGAACCACAAGGCTTTGGGTACATTTTGGGAATCAGCATAGGCTAACTGAATGGGAGCCTGCAGGTAAAGAAGCAACACATCCCCTTTATCCCATACTTCTAGCTTCTTAAAAGGCAATAGCTGTAGCATTCATTTACTTTCTTTTCAAGGAAATGTGAGCTGCCAACTTTTCAGAAAATGTTGGATTAAGCTATGTTAGGACCCACACATAGAAAGCAGAAATGGCAGCATTTAGCAGAAAGGGCAGGTGCATTTGAATATTTTATTTTGCCTGAAGTGGTAACCATGTGGGTCCACATGCTAGTCAGCTCTTCTCCATTACATTTTGTGATCGTTACTTGTTTAACTACTATCTTGCATCATAAACTATTGATGAGATGCATAGTGTACCATCTGAAAAGGGAGATTCCTATCCCTATTAAACAAGGGTTGAATCTTACTGTATTCCCCAGTGGTACAACCATCTAAGATTTCACCTTCTTGTCAGGAGATGGGGGTTCAAATCCCAGCAACACAGTGACAGAAAAGATGGTAGTTATTGGAGATGTTTAGCTGATTGTCTTGGCAATGTGCTTCCACGAATTTGGGGACATTGAAGGGAGGGACATTCTGTTTTGCTGTTGAGAATCACTTCTGTGCCTTTAAATGTGGCGTCCAGCCCTGCCCTCGATCTGTAATGGCTATCGGCCACTCTTGCTAAAAGGCAAGCGGTATCAACCCCAAAAACACTGATCTCTAGTTTTAGCATAAAACTTCACTGCTGTACAGAGGATGCAAGAAATGAAAAACACACCCCTTACCCCCACCCAAATTAAAAGCAAATTCTTCATGAAATTCAGCCACCAATACTTTAAGGCACTTTGCCCAACTCCGTAAATAGACCAGCATGACATTTCTGCTGACATCTCTCATTTCCGGGGGCGACATTTCCGGTATGGGAAGTTCTGTGTAAAATCATTTCCAGTTTTGAGTTTTCATTCACTTCCATCCGATGATGAGCTCAGAAAGAATGGTTAATGGCAATAAAAACGAGCGAGGAGCCGACATTCAAAGTAATTTGAAACAGCACATATGTGTGCAGTGATCATTTCAACCCATCGGACATCTACGTTACACTGAAGGGAAAAATATGGGTGAAAGGGGGCTGCAGTACCATGTCATTTCAGCTGGAGTGAACTAGCAAGAGAGTCTGTGTATAGCAGAGAGAGGGCCGCCCTGGAGACACTACTAATGAAGAGGAGGGGGTGGGTGGAAGAACAAGCCAAGGAGGGCTGGCTTACATATACATAACCTATATAAGAGGCAACCATTACTTACATTGTGTATGAAATGCCATTATTAAAACATACCCCTCATTTAGCTTTGTAAAACATTTAAACAGTCACGTATGTTGAGTTTTCGTGTTCTCTCCATGTCTGCGCGGGTTTTTTGTTATGGATTGAAATCATGGTTTGTGTACAAGACCCTCGAGACTGGCATCAAAGAACTTCTGTGACCCAGGTGATTACTGGAAAGATGTGTGGCTATATGTAGTACATAAAAACCTAATTGTGAATTAGCTTATAAAACAGAAAATCTAATTGCGTACAGTAAAATGGGTTTGCAAACTGCAATGTTGTAACAATAAACTGGTTAAACTCCTTCAAACTTCTTTGAAGTCTCTGGACCTCTAGTGTCTGTGGTCCCCGCTTTTCTTTACACGGATCTCCCTATCAACAGCATTGGACACTGAGAAGGATATAATTTAACACAATAATTCATGTTAGACACCATTTATTTACTTCTTAAACAGACACATATTTAAAAGATCTCTAATTGCTGAAACTACCTAACAGGTAGGTTAGCTAGTGTTAGCAACACTGGAAATCAGTGGAAAACGATTTACCTTCATAATCAAAAATAAACTGCTCAAAAAATAATTTATATCCTTTATCAAATTTTGCACGTTTGGTGCTCGATAGCTCTTCCACAATTCTGAGCACATCGTTCTGCCCAAAGTATGGGAGTTCAGCCAAAGGTGATGAATAATGAAATGCAGCTGTATTCGTAGAGGAGTGGCTCGGAAACCGGAAATAAGTTTACACATAACCTCCCCGGGAACTTGACTCCTCTTCCGAGCGTGAAAAAGCCTATGATTGTGATACTTTTAACTAATTCCAAATAGTAAGAAAATCTAGCTTTCACCCAAAAGCACATATAAAACACACAATGTCAGTCAAAATAAGCAGAGCATTTCTAAAAGCCTAAATAGATGCTAGAATCAGACTTAGAATCAGTCTCATGGTTATCACAAGCATTACATATAAAGTTCTGTCTTGTGCCAAACTGTGAAACTTACCCTACACCATCCCCAAATATATAGCACAGGACTGTGGTGTGTGGGCAGGTGATGAAATTAAGTCATAGTTTCTGAATGAGGCCAGTGCCTGTGGTCTGACCTTGAGCGCGATCGTGAACGGCTGCGTCTCTTGTCTTTGGATCGCGAGCGTCTCTTGTGTAAACTCTGCGAGCCGCTGGTTCTTTGCCGTGACCTCTGTGATGTCCGTCCTCTAAAATCAATATAGAGAAAATGATTCGGGAGAGCTTAGTTTCAATGTAGTGAACTGACTTATCACAGCATGTTGCAGTTCCAGACCAGAGGTCACAGTGTGCTGCACATTGTAATTTATTTATTTATTTTTACCTGACAAAGCCACTGGAAGGCATGAGAATTAGCCTAACGAGTAAGGCTGTCACAATTTCTCAATTCAGTACTTAGTTTAAAAAAAAAAAAAAAAAAAAAAAAAAAATCAACAATGACCAAAAATTTGCAATAATTAGTTGTCAATGGTAATCAGGTTATTTTTCTCCACAAGGGTGAACTAATATGATTCAAGGCACTTTGGGGTGCATGACAAAAGGGAGAAAAGCAACCAGCAAGATGTGTATGCATGTGTAAATTCATATACTGCATGAGTATTAAACGTGAAAGTGAACTGATTTTTCAAAATGTCAGCATAATTTCTTGGTTGACAAAGTCAATCAGAGTACTTTAGTGTGAAATGGCTTATTTGTAGAAATTTCATTTCTACAGATTTGTTTACACTGGTGGTGATAGGAACCAGAGGCACCTATGTTTACAACTATAGCTATTTTAAACCTACATATCTCTTCTAAGTTTTTATATCTCATGTTGATTGTGAAATAATGGTTAATCTGAAAAGTTTTCTTTGGGGGACTATTTTGTACTATAACACCCTTTAGGTATCCTTCCAACACTTTATTAAAATGTATTGAATAAAATGTGCTTTATTTACAAGAAAAACTACTGCAAAACAATAGACATCAGGTAGTGTATTCATAACTATTTAATGTGATAACTGTGAGGGAGCTTTTAGAAGCATTAAACACTTCAGACGTCTGGTACCCATCAGCACCACTGAACAATTCTGACTCAGTAAGTTTCTCTAGTGTACATTGCTGTAAGCAGTTTTGGTAATTATATAAAACAAAAACCTACATACCGTCAATTAAAATATTCACCAGATTGATCAATTATTAATATAAGTGATTGTTACAGCCCTACATACACACTATATTGCCAAAAGTATCCACTCACCCATCCAAACTCTTCAAATCCCAGAAGAGTTGAAGCTGTTATAGCTGCAAAGGGTGGGCCAACATCATATTAAACTCTATAGATTAAGAATGGGATGTCACTAAAGTTCATATGCATTTGAAGGCAGACGAGCAAATAATTTTAGCAATTTAGTGTATAATAGTGGTGGGAATCTCTAGGCACCTCACAATTCAATTCGATTATGATTCAGAGGGATGCGATGCTATTATAAAACGCTGATTAATGTCAATAATCGATCAGCCAGTAGCACATACTTAGACATACTGGACATTAAATGTTCTGGCAGCCAAGGTGGTTTGATTTTTGTTGAAAGGAAAAAATTTAAGGACAAAAATTCTTAACATTTCAGTTGTCATATATATATATATATATATATACACACACACACACACACACACACACACACACACACACAATATATTATATATATATATATACACATACACACACACACTGATATACTGAGATATGAGAGTACATGGAAACTAACGTGTGCGTTGTAGCCCAGTGCTTGAGCAATATAGTAAACTACTATAACAGTTTGTAATCGCTTTTGCAGTAATTATATGGCATGGAAGTTTTACCCTGCTAACGCTTAAACCAGAAACAATCACAACTCTTATTGAACAGGGTCCACTACTCTTCAGTGTTTGTGAGAGACACAGGAAAAAGCGAAGCAGCTCTGCCTGTGCCTCCATCGTGAAAAGTCAGAACAAGTTGAGGTTTAACACAGTTGGCAAAGAACTCCGAGCACTTGGTCATACAAGTCTGTGCACTCTAGCCAGACCAACATGACTTGTATGTGCAGCTCAAGCCACTAACCAAAACATCACATTAGTTTAGTGAGAGTGAGGTTTCTGTGTATGTAGCAGACACAGTGTGCAGACACAAACAGC
Source organism: Pygocentrus nattereri (assembly GCF_015220715.1). Classification (NCBI taxonomy): domain Eukaryota; kingdom Metazoa; phylum Chordata; class Actinopteri; order Characiformes; family Serrasalmidae; genus Pygocentrus; species Pygocentrus nattereri. Next base: position 15,777,240 of record NC_051233.1, read on the forward strand.
TTCTTTAGCAGTGTGAACGTGCAGAGTACACAGTAGGCTTACAAAGTCTAAGCACAGAAAAGAAGTATTATATTACATGCTAAACAATGACAAAAATCCCATTTTTTTAATTAGCCTTTCAGTATTTATATTTGTCCCTTGGGAGCACTTCAAAGAGTAAAATAAGAACATGGGCCATAATTATTAATAGAATTCCTAAAGAGTTAAACAAAAAACAAAACAACAAACAATAAATAAAACAACCAGTAATATTTACACACAGAAATAGAAACTAACATGACTGGAAAAAGTTGGTGAAAAGAAAGAGCGCAACTGTTCACAATTGCTGCATGGGATATGTAGCAGTTTGTTCATTTTTCCAAAACGTTTTTTATTCTGATTTCATTTTTATATTTTTCGATTTCTCAGTAAAAGCTGTATTCACTGTATTCACTTAAATTATAGTACCTCCACATGTAATGCTAATTCAGCTCAACACTTACTGGAGCTTAAAAAAAAAAAAAAAGAAGAAGTGCAATTTGGCCTACCTGTGTCTAGATCGGGAGCGTTTTCGTTGCAAGCGGGAACAGGAACGCGAGGGAGAATGTGAAAGTGATCGGGACCTTCTGGAGGGCTTGGATCTACTGGATGAGCGTTTCTTGCTCTCTGCTGTATACGTGTTCACCGACACATACACCATTTCCACAATCAAGGAACAAATATAAAAGCATGTTAACATCCATTGAATAACCATCACTTTGTGTTCATTGTAGCATTGTCAAGCCTGTGACTGAGGTACGGTTTGATGTGACTGCACCTGGTTCAATGGCTGCTGCAATGGTGGACTGAGCCTCTCTCACTCTCTTCATCACATCTTCCAGCTCTTTAGCTGCAGCCTGTGGTGTAAGCTCTGGAGGCTTCACTATGGCATTGTTGGAATGATTGATCCTAAAGGCATACATGACAAGAATTGAAGCAAAAGATTGTGTTACACTTGTAATAAATACAATAAAACAACTGTATACCGATTTTGCAATAAATTCAGTCAATGAGAATCTATGGCTCCTATTAAAAGGAGAATCAAAAACCAAAGAAGTTTCAAGTTTATTTGTCATTTGCACATGTCAGGACATTTATGCATTGAAATGCTTGTGGTGAGGCTCAGGTAATCACTCTACAGAAAGTAAACAAGTAAAACAAAACAAATACATTAAATATACATAAAACAGAGAGAATATACAAATATATATATAAAGTGGCTTAAGTGACTGTGTTATTGTTCTTTAAAGTGACATAGTGTTAAAGTGTTAATGTCCATAGCAGAGATGATATGATATAATAATAATACTAACAGGCTGTGTGTTGGGTGACTACTCTCTGACCAGATCTTTTTGATCTTCCTGAGGCAGCGGTGATGATCTGAGGAGGCAGACCAAACTTCCTGAGCCTATGCAGGAAGAAGAGGCGCTGACAGGCAGATCTCACAATAGTGTTGTTGTGGAGGGACCAGGTGAGATCATCAGTGAGGTGTATGCCGAGGAACTTCACACTGCTGACTCTCTCCACTTCGGCTCAATTGATTAATAGGGGAGAGGATGGTGGTGTCATCAGCAAACTTGATGATGTTAGACATGTGTTTGGCTACACACTCATGCGTATACAGGGAGTACAGGAGGAGGCTGAGGACACCGGATACCTGGGGCGGCCCTGTGCTCAGTCAGAAGCTGTTCCTAACTTTCACCATCAGAGATCTGCTTGTCAGGAAGTCCAGTATCCAGTTGCAGAGATGAGAGTTCAAACCCAAGTCTGTGACCTTAGGAGTGAGTTTGGCAGCGATGGTTGTGTTGAATGCTGAAACCCATAACGTTTCACTACCAACTGACCTTTGCTGATCTTAATCAAAATCATCAAACATGCTTATCCAATACCCTCTATGGATAGTGAATATTATTTGATTAAATTAAAAATTTAAAATAATCAAAAAAGCTACACATTCACATTCCAAGCCTCATTTCTCAAATCCGATTTTTTGGCTCAACTGATCTCTCTGACATGAAGGTTCACACTCGTTTAGGTAAGTGGTTCAAATCTGTCATTAATGTGAACAAACCTGGTTTGTCGCATGCAGGTCCTGAAACGACCTGCATGCGTACATCCTACTCAGTAATGTCACATGAATTAATCGTGTGAGTCACGTGCATCATCAGCAAACAAACTAATTGTCAGAAGTTAAATAACTCTTATAAATCTTATATCTTATAAATATTATTAGAGCAGGATGAAGGAGAAAAAGGTAAGATGAGCTGCTTTTCCATCGTTTACAGGCTTTAACTTCTGTTTGGCACTGCTGCCGTGGCAATGCTGAATGATGTCGCACGTGAAGTGGAAAAAAAGCACATGAATCTGATCTAGGACCACATATGAAAGTGACTCAGATCGGATTTGAAAAAAATCAGATATGCATGTTCACACAGCTCTGAGTTGCATTAGGGCAAAAAAAAAAAAAATTGTATTTGTGCCACTTCAATCTGGTAATGTGAACGTAGCCTAACTTATCTTTTTGTTTCCCCTGAAAACATGCTCTTCTGTGCATTGGTTTGTATCAGTCTGATGGAAAACTAAATTTTTGTTCATTAAACCAAACTCTATAATCATGATAGTTTTATCACCAGGGCCAAATGCTTTTGCAACTGCTCTGGGTTGCTAGCCAGCATGCTTTCCACTGTATTATTTTGCAAGAAACAATAACAGCATTCTGGCTTGCAAGCTGGCTGTCCAGAGCAGAAAGCAACTTGCTTTGGATATTAAGACTACACAGGTGAGTTTAGCATATGCTTAGATATAAGGTGCTTTTCAGCGCCTAAGAAAAAAAAAACGAAAAAAAAAAAAAACACTTCGCCATCCAGAATCTCAAACAAGGTCACCCCTCGGACATTTTATGGTACTTGACAATAATTGTTTTTCAGATGTTTATCTATTACCTTGTAGCATTTCAAACTTCATTAATGAGAAGTAGTTATTATTATTATTATTATTATTATTATAAAATTCATTTCATCATTAAAGCAAAGCATACATTATATTGCCAAATGTATGTGGACACATCTGCCACACACCCGTATGAGCTTGGAATTGCAATTCATCTCAAAAGTGTTTAGTGGGGTTGAGGTCAGAGCTCTGAGCAGACAACTGAAGTTTCTGCATGCCAAACTCAAACCATGTCATTATGGAACTCACATTGTACACAGGGGCAGTGTCATGCTGGATCATGAAAGGGCCTAGCCCAAACTGTTGCCACAAAGTTGGAAGCACAATTGTCTAAAAAGTTGGAACCAAAAACTCATCTAAAACGTACTATTGCTTAGTGGGATGTCTGTCTATGTAGACTGTGCTTGATTTTATCCACCTATTAGAAATGAGTGTGGCTGAAGCCTCTGAACTCAATAATTAAAATGGGTGTCAATATACACTGCTCAATAAAATAAAGGGAACACTCAAATAACACATCCTAGATCTGAATGAATGAAATATTCTCATTGAATACTTTGTTCTGTACAAAGTTGAATGTGCTGACAACAAAATCACAGAAAAATCATCAATGGAAATCAAATTTATTAACCAATGGAGGCCTGGATTTGGAGTCACACACAATATTAAAGTGGAAAAATACCCTACAGGCTGATCCAACTTTGATGTGATGTCCTTAAACCAAGTCAAAATTAGGCTCAGTATTGTGTGTGGCCTTCATGTGCCTGTATGACCTCCCTACAATGCCTGGTGACAGATGGTCTCCTGAGGGATCTCCTCCCAGACCTGGACTAAAGCATCAGCCAACTGTACAGTCTGGACAGTCTGTGGTGCAAAGTGGCGTTGGTGGATGGAGCGAGACATGATGTCCCAGATGTGCTCAATCGGATTCAGGTCTGGGGAACGGGCGGGCCAGTCCATAGCTTCAATGCCTTCATCTTGCAGGAACTGCTGACACACTCCAGCCACATGAGGTCTAGCACTGTCCTGCATTAGGAGGAACCCAGGGCCAACCTCACCAGCATGTGGTCTCACAAGGGGTCTGAGGACCTCATCTCGGTACCTAATGGCAGTCAGGCTACCTCTGGTGAGTACATGGAGGGCTGTGCAGCCCACCAAATAAATGCCACCCCATACCATTACTGACCCACTGCCAAACCGGTCATGCTGAAGGATGTTGCAGGCAGCAGATCGCTCTCCATGGCATCTCCAGACTCTGTTACAACGGTCACTTATGCTCAGTGTGAACCTGCTTTCATCTGTGAAGAGCACAGGGCGCCAGTGGTAAATTTGCCAATCCTGGTGTTCTCTGGCAAATGCCAAGCATCCTGCACGGTGTTGGGCTGTGAGCACAACCCCCATCTGTGGACGTCGGGCCCTCATACCATCCTCATGGAGTCGGTTTCTAACCGTTTGTGCAGACACATGCACATTTGTGGCCTGTTGGAGGTCATTTTGCAGGGCTCTGGCAGGGCTCCTCCTGTTCCTCCTTGCACAAAGGCGGAAGTAGCGGTCCTGCTGCTAGGTTGTTGCCCTCCTACGGCCTCCTCCACGTCTCCTGGTGTACCGACCTGTCTCCTGGTAGCGCCTCCAGCCTCTGGACACTACGCTGACAGACACAGCAAACCTTCTTGCCACAGCTCGCATTGATGTGCCATCCTGGATGAGCTGCACTACCTGAGCCACTTGTGTGGGTTGTAGAGTCCGTCTCATGCTACCACAAATGTGAAAGCACCACCAACATTCAAAAGTAACCAAAACATCAGCCAGAAAGCATAGGTACTGAGAAGTGGTCTGTGGTCCCCACCTGCAGAACCACTCCTTTATTGAGTGTGTCTTGCTAATTGCCAATAATTTCCACCTGTTGTCTATTCCATTTGCACAACAGCATGTGAAATTGATTGTCAATCAGTGTTGCTTGCTAAGTGGACAGTTTGATTTCACAGAAGTTTGATTTACTTGGAGTTATATTGTGTTGTTTAAGCGTTCCCTTTATTTTTTTGAGCAGTGTACTTTAACTTAAGCTTTGCTTAGGCAATGAGGCAGAGATCCAGTGACTTACTTTAAAGGTCTATCTCCAAACATGACTCCATTGAAAGCGAGTGCTCTTGCCACAGACTCTTGGTTGGCAAACTCTACGAATGCAAAACGGGTGGGCTGTGTCTCATCTCCTGCCATCCGCACAAACTTCACTTCACCAACCTGCTTAAAAAACTCCAGCAGCTGCTCTGCTGTGGTGGTCTACGGAGGCAGAAACGGAAAGACATTTAGAGTGCTGGCTAGATATTCACATTAATAGTAGACAGGCAGATTCATTTCTGTGACCTGCAGTTTGTTGAGTTAAGCAAAAATGTTTAACTGTAAGAAAAGAAAAGAAAAAAAAACTTCTAGGAGGAAGTTTTTTAGTTTTTCCTGAAATGCTTCTTTGCCACTTTCATGATTCTACTTTGCTTAAGTACTTTCAGACCAACAAAGTGTTAACTTCACTAAATAAAGTTCTCTTTGGGAGGCATGACTCACAGATAAAGTAATAAAATGCATTATATTACAATATTTAATACATCACATTTTTAAAACCTCTCCTTGGATCACCACCTTATCGTGGTGGAGGGGTTTGCGTGCTTGAATGATCTTAGGAGCTATGTTGTCTGGAGCAAAAGCTCCTGGTAGGGTCTCCCATGGCAAACTAGTCCTAGGTGACAGGTCAGACAAAGTGTGATCCATAATAACCCCTATGAAGACAGAAAAACAGGACTTGTGTACCCTGCCCGGAACAGGGTTACCGGGGCCCCACCCTGGAGCCAGGCCTGGGGGAGGGGCTCGCCAGCGAGCGTCTGGTGGCCGGGCATTTACTCATGGTGCCCGGCCGGGCCCAGCCCGAAGGAGTTACATGAGTCCCCCCTCCCATCGACCCACCACCAATGGGAGCGGCAGTAGTAGGGGTTCGGTGCGTTGTGGATCGGGCAGTGTCCGAAGGCGTGGGCCTTGGCGTTCTGATCCTCGGTTGCTGAAACTGGCTTTTGGAACTTGGAACGTTACCTCACTGGCGGGGAAGGAGCCTGAGTTGGTGCGCGAGGTTGAGAGATACCGGCTAGATATAGTCGGGCTCACCTCAACACACAGCTTGGGCTCTGGGTCCAATCTCCTTGAGAGGGGCTGGACTTTATTCTTTTCTGGAGTTGCCCATGGTGAGAGGCGGCGGGCAGGTGTGGGCTTTCTCATAGCCCCTCGACTCGGTGCCTGTATGTTGGGGTTTTCTCCGGTGGACGAGAGGGTAGCTTCCCTACGCCTTCGGGTTGGGGAACGGGTCCTGACTGTTGTCTGTGCTTATGCACCGAACAGCAGTTCAGAGTACCCAGCCTTCTTAGAGTCCTTGGGAAGGGTGCTTGAAAGTGCTCCTCCTGGAGACTCTATTGTCCTACTGGGGGACTTCAACGCTCACGTGGGCAATGACAGTGAGACCTGGAGGGGTGTGATTGGGAGGAATGGCCTCTCTGATCTGAACCCGAGTGGTGTTCAGTTTTTGGACTTCTGTGCAAACCACAGTTTGTCCATCACGAACACCATGTTTGAACACAAGGATGTCCATAAGTGCACATGGCACCAGGACACCCTAGGCCGCAGTTCAATGATTGACTTTGTAGTCGTGTCATCGGACTTGCGGCCATGTGTTTTGGACACTCGGGTAAAGAGAGGAGCTGAGCTGTCAATTGATCACCACCTGGTGGTGAGTTGGATCAGGTGGTGGGGGAAGATGCCGGTCAGACCAGGCAAGCCCAAACGCATAGTGAGGGTTTGCTGGGAACGTCTAGCAGAAGAACCTGTCAGATTGATCTTCAACTCACACCTCCGTCAGAACTTTGACCAGATATCGGGGGAGGTGGGGGACATTGACTCAGAATGGGCCATGTTCCGTTCCTCCATTGCTGAAGCGGCTGACTGTAGCTGTGGCCGTAAGGTAGCTGGTGCCTGTCGGGGCGGTAATCCTCGAACCCGGTGGTGGACACCCCAGGTGAGAGATGCCGTCAAGCTGAAGAAGGAGTCCTACTGGGCACGGTTGGCCTGTGGGACACCAGAGGCAGCTGGCAGGTATCGACAGGCCAAGCGATCTGCGGCTTCAGTTGTTGCCAAGGCAAAAACCCGTGTATGGGAGGAGTTTGGTGAGGCCTTGGAAACTGACTTTAAGTCGACTCCGAAAAGATTCTGGCAAACCGTCAGGCGACTCAGAAGGGGAAAGCAGTGTGCCACTAGCACTGTATATAGTGGAGATGGTGTGCTGCTGACTTCGACTGAAGACGTCATTGGGCGGTGGAAGGAATACTTTGAGGACCTTCTCAATCCCACCGACACGTTCTCCAGTGAGGAGGCTGAGTCTGGGGACATGGGAATAGGCTTGTCCATTACTGAGGCCGAAGTCGCTAAGGTAGTTAAGAAGCTCCTTGGTGGCAAGGCTCCAGGGGTGGATGAGATCCGCCCTGAGTTCCTCAAGGCTCTGGATGTTGTGGGCCTGTCTTGGCTGACACGCCTTTTCAACATTGCGTGGACATCGGGGGCGGTGCCACTGGATTGGCAGACTGGGATGGTGGTGCCTCTTTTTAAAAAAGGGGACCGGAGGGTGTGTTCCAACTACAGGGGAATCACACTCCTCAGCCTCCCTGGCAAGGTCTATGCAGGGGTACTGGAGAAGAGAGTCCGGCTTATAGTCGAACCTCGGATCCAGGAGGAACAGTGCGGGTTCCGCCCTGGTTGTGGAACACTGGACCAACTCTTCACCCTCTCCAGGATTCTGGAGGGTTCATGGGAGTTTGCCCAACCAGTCCACATGTGCTTTGTGGATCTGGAGAAGGCATTCGACTGTGTTCCCCGGGGTATTCTGTGGGAGGTGCTTCGGGAGTACGGGGTACATGGCTCTTTGCTACGAGCCATTCAGGCCCTGTACAAACAAAGCTGGAGTTTGGTTCGCATAGCCGGCAGTAAGTCAGACTCGTTCCCAGTGAGAGTTGGACTCCGTCAGGGCTGCCCTTTGTCACCGATTCTATTCATAATTTTTATGGATAGAATTTCTAGGCGCAGTCAAGGGATGGAGGGTGTCCGGTTTGGTGACCTCAGGGTCACATCACTGCTGTTTGCAGATGATGTGGTCCTATTGGGGACATCAGGCCGCGAACTTCAGCTTTCGCTGGATCGGTTTGCAGCCGAGTGTGAAGCGGCTGGGATGAGAATCAGTACCTCTAAATCCGAGACCATGGTTCTCAGGCGGAAAAGGGTGGAGAGCCCTCTCTGGGTCGGGGATAGGCTCTTGCCTCAAGTGGAGGAGTTCAAGTATCTCGGGGTCTTGTTCACGAGTGATGGTACAAGGGAGCGGGAGATTGACAGGCGGATTGGTGCTGGGTCAGCAGTGATGCGGGCTCTTTACCGGTCTGTTGTGGTAAAGAAAGAGCTGAGCCATAAGGCAAGGCTCTCGATTTACCGGTCGATCTACGTTCCCACCCTCACCTATGGTCATGAGCTTTGGGTAATGACCGAAAGAATAAGATCGCGAATACAAGCGGCCGAAATGAGTTTCCTCCGCAGGGTGTCTGGACTCTCCCTTAGAGATAGGGTGAGAAGTTCAGTCATCCGGGAAGGACTCGGAGTAGAGCCGCTGCTTCTTCACGTCGAGAGGAGCCAGCTAAGGTGGTTCGGGCATCTGGTTAGGATGCCTCCTGGACGCCTCCCTCGGGAGGTGTCACAGGTGAGTCCACCTGGGAGGAGACCCCGGGGAAGACCCAGGACACGCTGGCGCGACTATATCACCCAGCTGGCCTGGGAGCGCCTCGGAATCCCCCTTGGAGAGCTGGTGGAAGTGGCTGGGGAAAGGGAGGTCTGGGCTTCATTGCTTAGGATGCTGCCCCCGCGACCCGAACCCCGGACAAGCGGAAGATAATGGATGGATGGACATTTTTAAAAACTAGTAAAATCATATGTTGGCTCAAGTATCATGATAATATTATGGGGCCTGTCAATACTTTAATGACAGAAATCAATAAGGAAATCTGGCTGTTGAACATTTAAAGTCATCCAATTACACAAATGAAGAGCTTTGATTCCACAGACAGGACAAACAGAGACAAGGCTTGGATACCTGAGAATTAAGATTGCCAACATATACGGTTCTCCGGATCTCATCAATTTTGGAGGGGTCCACGTTGCCCATGATGGGAGGCTGGGAGGGGATTACACTTAGTGCTGCCACTGAGGAGTCCAGACCAGCTGAAATCGGCCCCCGGCTAGCCAGTGGCAGACCAAGCTGAAAGCACACATAGCAAACAAGGTTAAGTAGGGACATCAAGGATGGCAACTGGGAGAGCCAATACTGATATAAAATCCCTATGTCCTACATCTTCTCTTGTGGCATTCATTCCCATGCTGATTTACCGATACTCAACCTTATAAAAATTCACTGATACTAACATTCTGATACCAACTGATACCATGTGATACACACAAATACAGTCACCATTTCCACAACACAGGTGGAGAAATGTAGGTCAGCTACGTGGAGGCGAAAAAGTCAACATTTGGTACCAAAATCCATATATGCCAAGTTTATGCTATTTGACTAAATACAATAGGGAGGTATAAACATTAACATGGTGATATCTTTGTAAAATAGTCTACAGAGAGCCTACCTTGTCCTACCATGTACATCACCATCTGGTTTTAGGTTCAGTGCTGTGTTAGCAGCGCTGTGGAGTTTCCTAGTGTATTTGCTTAGTTTTCGATGTGTAGTGTGTTATTTTGAATGAAACAGCTTTGTTTGAATTAGTAGCACATAGCTCCTCCTGATGCATTATCCTTGTGAGATTCCTGCTGTGACTTTACTTACAGCTGTACAGAAGAGCTTATCTGACAAAGTCCACTCTTCTCCACTGCAACGCTACTTGTTCCAAAGTAGCTAATGTACAACCACAATTCCGATGAAGTTGGGACATTATGTAAAACAAATAAAAACAGAATACAATGATTTGCAAATCCTTTTCAACCTATATTCAATTCAATACACTACAAAGACAAGATATGTAATGTTCAAATGGATAAACTTTGTTTTTTGCAAATATTCACTCATTTTGAATTTGATGCCTGTAACACATTCCAAAGAAGTTGGGACAGGGGCAACAAAAGACTAGGAAAGTTGAGCAATGCTCAAAAAAACACCTGTTTGGAACATTCCACAGGTGAACAGGTTAATTGGAAACAGGTGAGTGTCATAACTGGGTATAAAGGGAACATCCCTAAAAGGCTCAGTCGTTCACAAGCAAGGATGGGGTGAGGTTCACCACTTTGTGAACAACTGCATAAGCAAATAGTCCAACAGTATAAGAATAATGTTTCTCAATGTGCAATTGTAAGGAATTTAGGGATTTCATGATCTACAGTCCATAATATCAAGCGGCAAGGCAGAAAACCAACATTGAATGCCCGTGACCTTCAATGCAGCACTGCATTAAAATCCGACATCATTCTGTAACAGATATTACCACATGGGCTCAGGAACACTTCAGAAAACCATTGTCAGTGAACACAGTTCGTCGCTCCATCTACAAGTGCAAGTTAAAACTGCCATGCAAAGCGAAAGCCATATATCAACAACACCCAGAAACGCCGCCTGCTTCTCTGGGCCCAAGCTCATCGGAGATGGACTGATGCAAAGTGGAAGTGTCCTGTGGTCTGATGAGTCCACATTTCAAATTGTTTCTGGAAATCATGGACGTCGTGTCCTCCGGGCCAAAGAGGAAAGGGACTGTCCGGATTGTTATCAGCGCAAAGTTCAAAAGCCAGCATCTCTGAAGGTATGGGGGTGTGTTAGTGCCCATGGCATGGGTAACGCACATCTGTGAAGGCACCATTAATGCTGAAAGGTACATACAGGTTTTGGAGCAACATCTGCTGCCATCCAAGCAACGTCTTTTTCAGGGACATCCCTGCTTATTTCGGCAAGACAATGCCAAGCCACATTCTGCACGTGTTACAACAGCGTGGCTTCATAGTAAAAGAGTGCAGGTACTAGACTGGCCTGCCTGCAGTCCAGACCTGTCTCCCACTGAAAATGTGTGGTGCATTATGAAGCGCAAAACACGACAATGGAGACCCCGGACTGTTGAATGACTGAAATTGTACATCAAGCAAGAATGGGAAAAAATTCCACCTACAAAGCTTCAACAATTAATGTCCTCAGTTCCCAAACGCTTATTGAGTGCTGTTAAAAGGTGATATAACACAGTGGTAAACATGCCCGTGTCCCAACTTCTTTGAAACGTGTTGCAGGCATCAAATTTAAAATGAGTGAATATTTGCAAAAAACAATAAAGTTTATCCATTTGAACATTAAATATCTTGTCTTTGTAGTGTATTCAATTGAATATAGGTTGAAAAGGATTTGCAAATCATCTTATTCTGCTTTTATTTATGTTTTACACAACATACCAACTTCATGGGAATTCGGCTTGTACTTCAAATCAAATGAGCTAAATTTTAATGATTTAACTTTTAAGGTATATGGTAACATTGTAAATGAATACAAACAACTTAATTCTAAGGAGGTTACTCAGTAGGGCATCAGACACTATTAAAACATATGTACTCATACTCGATCTGGAGAAATGGCATTGATACATCCCTAGTCTGTTTATAACGTGTAGTTTATGAAACAAAGACAGTCATAATTTACTTTGACCATATTCCAACTTTTCTTTATGCTTTTCAAGTAAACAGGATGTGTTTGTGGCTGGGCTTTTAAGACTGAAATATGTTCTTTGTTCTGACTGGTCGCCCCATCAATAGCAAATCTTATTTTATTCATTTTTGTTCATATCATGGCATCTCTAATGTATACAGTTGCATACAGTGCTTTCTTATCTTACTCATAAGTTCATTATTAGTAAGAATTACTTTCCAATAATTTTGGTAAAAAGAGCGCACGTTTACTCACATTCTGAAGTGGGGCGGGACTTGGGATGGGCAGCAGTCCTCCACCTGGCATCAAGCTGGTGACCGGGGTTGCAGGTGCCAGAAGGGACAGAGCCTTGGCCTCCTCAGGGATCTTTCCTGTGGGACAAGAGTGCTGGCGTTAGAGTGAGTCATGGAGAGCTACACAACTTTCTCCCTTCTAATTGCATACAAGAGAGAGAGAAGGTCCATCATACACCTTAGATTTCTAACCAATCATATTTGAGGCCATATATCCTGTCACTAGTCCAATTAACTAATACAATTGTTAACCTTTTTCACTTTACTATCTTCATACTAGCAGCACAAGACTTTAAACATGATTTTTTTATACACAAAACAAAACCAAAGAAAAAAATTTCCGTCTCCTCTCTTTCTTTCTTTTTTAAAAGATCAACAGAAATGTAGAGAATGAGGTAACACTTTGTGCTATGGGTCACCTGTACTGGAAACATAATGGTCATGAACCATACGATATCAAGCATGGGCGCTTTTCTCCCTGGGGCGATCGTGTCGCAGTGTTGGAAAGGGTGTGCAACACAAGACAACCGTTCATGTTGGCTGCATCACTAATAGCACACAGAACATCAGATACAGAAGAAAAGAACATTTTAAGTGTCTTTCCAAAATCCCTTCCCCCCAAAAAAGTCCCTGCTAAAGAAACAAGTTTTGTTTTGTTTTTTTTAACCCTACAGGTTACTCAGCCAGTTTCAGTAAAACAGATATTTTATGCATGTTTATTGCATTAAGATTTAAGTGATAATGATCTTCAAAAATTAAGCAATGGTGTTTGAGAGGCTTGAAAAAATAATGTGGGTGAAGAAAAAAAAAGCTTAAATGGATCTGAGCATTAGCAAGTCCCAGACTAGAACAAAAAGGGAATTCCATTGATTTTTCATTTTTCTTAAGTTCTGCATAATTAAACTGTTAGAACATAGTCATTCAGAGCAGTTTGATGACAAGTGTCTCTGGAATGGAGCAGTTAAGAGTCAGACTTGTCCACAGTAGTGGTCACAGGAAACAAGAGGTCTGAGTTTAAGAGCTCTATAAGCTACCTCCCAGAAAGTCATAACAAAAAAAATTGTTACAAATATGCAGGCTTAGTCTAAAAAGGATTTAAAACCCATTTAGAGCAGAAGAGTGTATGCAGGGTGTTTAAGACAAAATAATACTCAAATAAAAACTTTTACCACTATTTTACCATGGCCATTTTGGAAATAAAACAGTTACATATGTGCTGTAAACACGGTGACCCCGATTTCTTTCACCACCAGTAGAAAAATAAAATTGTTGGCAAGTTACACTATAATCATTTCACATCAGACCACTCTGAATGAGTGTGTTTACATCTCAACCATTGAATTAAAAAAAATCTATGGAATTCCCTTAATTAAATGACAAATATTAATACATACTATTGCTACTATAATTTCCTCAGGCCTGGTCATGAGAGTGGAATCACAAGATCTACAATAGTTTCACACACACATGTACATGTGTGTACATACACACACACACACACACACACACTTTTCAGTAAACTGAAAATGTATTTCTGGGTATTGTAAAGGACCCTTCAGTCAAAGTGAAACCGTGACCATTTCAATGCAGAAGCACGAGAGAGACAGGAGAGAGAGAGAGAGAGAGAGAGAGAGACAGGTGTGAGTGCGAGAGTGAGAGAGTGAGAGAGAGAGAGAGATGTAATCGCCAGTCACAGCTGCCTGTATACCGTTCAATTCTCCCTCCATTACTGGACACCAACCTGGACAGCACTGAGAGGTATGCAAAAAGAGTGCAACTGGATTAGGAAAGGGAGGAAGGGAGGGGATTGGGAACAGAAAAAAAAACAAACAAAACAAAAAAAAAAAACAAAAAAAAAACAAAATGAAAACAACACAATGAATATGCAATAGGCTCTTCTAAGTGGCAAACAAGGGACAATGTCAGAGAAAACAAACAAAGTCAAAAAAAAAAAAAAAAAAAAAAAAAAAAAAGAGACAAGGTGTCCATCTTGGAAGGTTCAGCGGCTACGATCCTGGTCACAATCCCCCCTTGAAGGCAGCGTGGGCCCCAGCGGGTTTAGTGGCTTGGAAAACAAAGCCTTGAGTCAGGCTAGTGTAGTACTGTAACGCCTGGGCCACTCTAGTCATCTGATATGCACACATAATCAACACAGAAAAAACATACAGAAACCAAATTAATCAACGCAGTAAGCCATCCAGTAGCACCAAGTCACGAGGACAAGCAGTGTTTTTTTTGAAGGACAGAACAGCAGCTTTTCATAAAAATGGATTTCATATTTTATTTTGTTTAAGAGGCAAAAGAACATAAAAAGAGAAAGGACATGGAAGGTTAGACACATACTGTACAGTAACCCTGAATTACCCTCTTTATAAAACAGATTTTTCCATGGCTGCAGTATTAACACAATACAAGCATACTGATATTCTGCAACTGTGCCAACAAGCAAGCTAGCTCCTGGTACTGCAACGACAGAGGGATTTATACAACTGGAATAAAATAAGACTTACTTCTGTATGTGTTAATGAAAGCTCTCCTATTACCAGTATGTTTCAACAAATCCTGATTAGCTCTTTACCATACACTACTGGGCAGCACTGGCTTACTGAAACAGCAAAAAGTTTACTAGTAAGCAAAGCTCAGCTACACATAACCACTTTAAGAAACCATGACAGCGAGCAGTAGTGACCCTTTATATATATATATATATACATACACATACACATACATACATATATACATACACACACACACACGTATATGTGTGTGTGTTTCACAGCATTTAACTGCACACTACCAACATAAGTCTATATTTAACAACACAAGCTTCCTCTTACTACACCCACTAGCTCAGCATGTAACAACGATAGTACACGTGAGAAACAGGCACAAAACAGGATGCCAGGGAGCCTATGAAAGTAGACCTCTCGAAAGGGCTACGAGCCCCCTTAAAAGCATGTATCAGACACAAAATGTGGATATAAGATAGAAATTACTAACCTTCTGCACACGGCACAACTATAAGAGCTCTGTCAATAAACACAGTGTTGGTTAAATGCTGCGCCACGCCAACACTGCTCGGCTCTCTGTATTTTATGTAACAAACTTTAGATGAGAAGGAAAGTGGCGTATTGCTGAAAGAGAACAGAGGAGAAACCTATTTCAGCCAAACATTTCAATGAAAACTGATACTGCATTTATGCAGCGCAAATTTTAAAATCAAATTAAATGTTTGTAATACTTTCTTAAGACTGGCATGTTTAATTAGACATTAATGTCTATTTTGCATGTGAAACATAAAAAAAAAAAAAAAAAAAAAAAAAAAAATCATGGACAGATGCTTAGAGATGCACGTTTGACATGCAGACCCGGATCACGAAATTGTAGGCACCTGGGCACAAATTTTTGGGCCCCTATCTGTACCCTTTTTTGTGGTCAGGAAATTTTCAGGGATCCCAGCATACAATATGGGCAGCATTTTTATTTCTTTTGGAAAATGTTTGAATCCAGTGGGCTTATGGCAAATAAAACTAAGATCAGAAAGCAGAATTTATCAGTTTAGCCAGATTTTGGGGAATTTAGCCCAAGCTTGTACAATAAGAACAGAGCTGAGGGACATTCCTATTGGAAAATCTGTATCTTTGGTTATCTGGGTAACTGAGAAATCCAGCTTTTTGAAATATACCCCAGGTTATCTAAATGCATCAATATATATGTATTCATGTAAACTGTTCTAGAAACTAGCCTTCTGAAAGTAATATTTCTAATGTGTCCTAAGTTACATTATTTGTATTTGATGTCTATTTAAATTACCAATTAGATTGTGTTAAACTGTTCTAAACAATTCATAAGAGACATTAAAATCTAAACAGGTTACACTATGTGCTGCAGTTTTAGGATAACAGTATTATGATCATATTTTCCAATTCATTTATATGATACTGTGTTGATCTGCTCTAAGGCCTGTCTCACAAAACAGGGTTATGGTTTAGCCAGCTTTGAGCTCAGTTTGGATTTACTGTCTCAGAACTGTGGATGACACTTTACCAGGATACACTGCATGACTAATCTGCACTAGGGGAGGGCTGTTTTATTTTTTTTACAACTTTAAATGTTTTACTTTCTATGGTTATACAGACCTTTTCCCTTCATTGAAGAAAAAAAAAAACACAGCCTGACCCCTCATGTTTCATGAAATTGGCTGTTTATTATGAATGTAAAAGATTAATCATAGCTTGAGCATCTAAATTTGTGTTAAAGGAGGAACTTGTTAACCGTCTTCGTAAAACAAGTTAACCACGATGCCATCTGTTAGGTTTTGTAAAGCTAAAATTTAGTCATGAACTCTTTTGAACATCCTGAGACAGGCCCCAGTTTACAAAGACAACAGCACGTGGCCAGATACTCATTTCACAAATGCGCTGTCAGACAGCTGAGATGCAGCAAACCCAGAAACCTAACCATCGATCATCCTAAAATTAATCTAGCATTTTCTTTTCTCTTGATTAGATGCATTTGAACTGCACCAGCAAAACAGCAGAGAGACACGTAAAAATACTGTAAAAAAAACTTGTTCGTGTTAAAACAAATTTTATTCAGCATTTAATTACTCCACCAACAGTGGTTGAGGCAAAACTGTACACAACTCCAGCTAAATCTATTTGAATGAAACAATGATGAATGCAGTTGATCGGTGTTCTCCTTAGTATGCTCAAGAAAGCTTAACGTGAAATCACATCATTATTTCCCCACGGCTGATTTGTAGCTTCTGGTATGTTAGGCTTCTTATTTGACAGGCTAAATCGATTTGGGTCAGATAGGTTAGATGTCACAGATCATAAAGACCTCTACAAATAATCTGGCTTATACTGACCCGAAATGATTCCCCTCTAAATCAACAGGTGCAAACCTCTAAAACCTGCGCTGATATTAACTTTATTAGGCCAATGAAAGGTCAGCGTTCTACCCTATACTAAAGCAAACGGAATTTCTAACGACGAATTACAAAATCTAAATGATTTCGGTGTAAAGAAATGTCGAAATGTCCTGACATTGTACGCCACTACATAAACGGACAAGCCGAAACGACATGTTTGTCACACGAAATATTGTTAACCTAGCTAGGTAAAGCTAACCTAGGTCAGTCAACTGTAACAGCACTGTCTCACAGTTCATGGGATCGTTAAGACACTAAACCCTAATGTAAGAATGGTTGAATGTAGCTTTTATCCACACAGTGAGTGTAGAAAACGGCCTTCAAGCAGCAAGTCTCCTTTATTTCCCGTTGTTTAGGTGCGTTCTGGCTGTAGCGACTAAAGCTGGACAACGGCAGCTTAACTAGCTAACGCTACGTGAATAAGACTAGATGTGAAAAATGCGGATAGCTATCTAGAAGGTTAACAAATGAATGTGTGCTTCACTGAGACATGTATAAGCTAGAAAGCATCTATTTGTATTTTTGCCGTTTTCCAATAAAGGATTAGGAAAAAAGTGAAATATATATATATATATATATATATATATATATATATATATATAGCAGGTTAGCTAAAGCTGGCTAGCTAACCTGAGGGGTTAAGAGCACTCCGTTAGCTAGTGAGAGGTTGTCCTGGAGAGATGTTCAGCTAACCTAGCTAACGCTAGATCAACTCATTGGTCTTCAAATTTCCCCGAAACACAACTCAGCTATTAACTACACAGGTCTGTAGCCTGCTTGCTAAGGCTATCAGAAGCCTCACAATAATATATCTTAGGCGTTTCTTGCTTGACATAGCCCAAAACGCATACACTTACTCAGGGGGGTATAGCCGCAACTCTTCGATATCTCCGAGGAAACCGAAGAGAGTTCGCATTTGTTCGCTATTAACAGACGAGGACAGGTTAGTGATCTGAATTACAGCAGTGCCTGGCATTCCACTCATTGTACGGAACTGATCTTTTCAGATGTAAACTATAAACATCGATATATGTGTATCTAGTAGCCTGTTGGTAGCTAGCTAACCAAGCAAGCTTCGACCCAGGCAGCTATAAAACGCCGTAGTGTGTTCGGGTCTGGACCGTTCAGCGCCCAGGCAACAGCGCCACCCTTTGTCTGGAGTGTTTGAAACAGCGACATGTAGGATATTGAGCCTACATACATTTGCTGAAATTGCAAGTTCTTTTGGTGTAAAGCCAGAAATCAAGATATATAATCTCTAACATCTTAATAGGATAATACAACAAAGAAAAAGAGAAAGACATTTAATTAGTTGAAAATTAACTTGCCATAAGGTTTACACTATTTTACAACAGAGGCTGTAGTAATTGATCTTGGGTATATCATAAAACTGGGTGCCATTTTCACCAAAAAATAAGTCCATCTAAAGTTTGCAAGAAATACCATCAGCAAAATCATATCATCCAAAACCATCTGATCAGACCTGAATTCTAAAAGATATGTTGAGCACAACAATACGACGATAAAGAACACTATACCCGCTGTGTAGCATGGTGAGAGCATCATGTTTTGGGTAGCAGTTCATGAGACAAGACAAACTGGATGATGACTAGCTCCAAATATCAAGATATTTGGTCCTGACAAGCAGAAAATTCATCCAACTGGTAAGACTGAACTTTGGAAGTGTTTGCAAGGAGAACTAAAACATATCTATGCAGGTTTCTTGAAAAGCTGAAAGTGAATACAGTGAATTGACCTAAAAACAATAAAAGCTATAATAAAGGCAATGAATGGGGACTCTTACTCCTGAAAAGTGTACATTATACTTAGTTGTTGAGGCTTTTCTATGAAATGTATTGCAGCTACCAGCTACTGGCTGGTGCTGGAGGAGGATGAGTTCTGGTGGCATCACCATCTTGACCAGCACAAGTGCCGGTTGCATGCTCAGCTTCTTCTGAGCTGGCGCCCTCCCCCACAGGGATGAAAAAAACACACTGCCAAGGACACAGTGGCAACTGAGAAGCAACAACCATCCAACTTAAGTCCATCGCGGGATCCACATGAGAGGGAAGAAGCAACTTCCGATCATGGTGTGATCGTGTGACGTGGCTGAACTTGGGCAGATTGAAGACGAGTCGTGCTGCTGCATTCTGGATGAGTTGCAGAGGCTTGATGGCCTGCATGGGAAGACCAGCCAAGAGTGAGTTGCAGTAGTAAAGCCTTGAGATGACAAGAGACCGCACTAGCACCTGGGTGGCCTCTTGGGTGAGGAAGGGTCGGATCCTTCGGATGTTGTACAGGAGATACCTGCATGACCGAGTCAGGTTTGCGATGTTAGTCGAAAACGATAACTGGCCATCCAGAGTCACACCAAGACTTCTTGCCTCTACAGATGGAACAATCAGGGAGTTCTCGAATGAGATGGCAAGATCATGATGAGGACCTGTAGTCGCAGGCATGAATATCAGCTCAGTCTTGCTGGGATTGAGCTTCAGGTGGTGGGCTGCCATCCATGTAGAGATGTCAGACAGGCATGCAGAGATACGACTGGAAACCTGTGTGTCAGAGGGAGAGAAAGAAAACATTAGTTGAGGGTCATCAGCATAACAGTGATAAGAGAAGCCATGAGAAGATATTACATCACCAAGAGAGCTATTGTAAAGAGAAAAGAGAAGAGGACCCAGGACCGAGCCTTGGGGGATGCCAGTGGAGAGCCTGCATGGAGAGGATGTGAACCCTCTCCATGTTACCTGATAAGAGCGATCCTCCAGATAGGAATTGAACCACTTCCACGCATAACCAGTGATTCCGAGGTTGGCGAGGATGTCCAGAAGGATCGTATGGTTGACTGTGTCAAAAGCTGATGAGAGATCAAGAAGGATCAGGACAGAAGACAATTTGACCGATCTTGCAGATTGGAGGTTCTCTGTCACTGCAATGAGGGCAGTTTCTGTAGAGCCAGACTGGTTGGGGTCTTGGAGCTGGTTCTGTGTGAGAAAGAAAGAAAGTTGATTATAGACTGCACGTTCAAGAACTTTTGAAAGGAAAGAAAGAAGTGATACTGGTCTGTAGTTGTTGACATCAGAGCTGTCAAGCATGGGTTTCTTCAAGATGGGGAGTACTCTTACAGTCTTGAAAGTTGATGGAACTTCACCTGATGCCAAGGACGTTGATGAGAAACGTGATGAAGGGCAATAGGTCCTCAGAGATTGACTGAAACAATGCAGATGGGATGGGATCCAGTGGGCAGGTGGTTGGGTTACTGGATTTGATCAGTTGAAGGACAGCATCTGTGGAAAGAGAAGAAAAACAGTTTAAGGGATTGAGAATGAGATGATGCGGTCTAGTGGAAGGTGTGGGGACAGAGGGAAAAGACTGGCGGATTCTATCAACCTTCTCCTCAAAGAAGGTGACAAAATCCTCAGGGGTGAGAGAACAGGGTGCAGGGGGAGGAGGAGGGTTGAGAAGAGAGGAGAAAATGTTGAAGAGCTTGCGTGGATCACATGCTGATGCTTGCAGTTTCCCTTTGTAAAATGATGACTTTGCAGCAGTAACTTCAAGTGAGCAACTAAACAGAAGTTTAATTGCGGATGGGAGTGAAGAAAGGAAAGCATCCGTAGCCACGTTCAGTGAGAGAGAGGAAAATGAGTCAGGATGGTTGAGGTGAAAGTTGAGGAAGGAGTGGAGTGCAAGTTGTGCCAAGAAGAGGAGTACAAAGGGGTGTAATGGACAGGATTAACAGGGAGGGCGAGTGAGAAAGATAGGAAATGATGATCAGAGCGATGCATGGGAGTTACTGTCACATCCAGCTCAGAGATAGGTCTGGTGAATATCAGGTCCAAAGCATTGCCTGCTCTGTGCGTCGGAGGAGTCTCGTTGAGAATGAGGTTGAAGGATGATAGCAATGGTAACAGGCAGGATGACAGCAGCTTGTCTGATGGCAGGTTGAAGTCTCCCAAGAGTATGAGTAGAGTTTCATCGATGGAGAAAAGACTCAGTAGAGTGTCTAACTCATCGATGAAGTAGCCTAGAGGAGAGGGAGGATGATAAAGAACAATGATGTGAAGTTTAGTGGGGAAAGATACAGTGACAGCATGGTACTTGAAGGAGGAAATTGAAAGATGAGAAAAGGCAAGTGGAGTGAAACGCCATTTTTGAGACAAGAGCAAACCTGTGCCACCACCCCTGCCAGACTGCCGTGGGGAATGGGAGAAGTGAAAGGCAGAGGACAGTGCTGTTGGAGTTGCTGAGTTCATGGGGGTGATCCAGGTCTCTGTCAGTGCCAGGAAGTGCAGTGAATGGAAGGATGCAAGGGCTGAAATGAAGTCTGTCTTCTGCACAGCTGATTGGCAATTTCAGAGCGCACCAGCAACCCTGGTCTGAGAGTCTGACGAACGTGGGGGATAGATGAGGTTACTGGAATTACTGGTCCTGTAATGAGTAGTTCTACATGATCTGTGGGATGAGTAAACAGGTATTGTAAAGCACATGATGGAAGCAGTAATTAGGACATAAAAGGTAATGAAAGATAATAAAGCAATACTTAGCCAAGTTAAGGAGACGCATCTCAGTTGATGAATTAGAGCTGCTACAGACGAACACCTCCTCAATTTATCAGCCTTGTGACTGATAGTCCGGCCCCTACAGTTCACACCTTTCACTAACCCGAAACCACACCTGAAACTAGTAATTACAATTAAGCACAAGGTACAACAAGACAGCCTTGTAACTAACAGTCTAAGCTAGAGAAAATCTTAACTCAGAGCCTACCTTTACCAGCAGAAAGACAGTATTCAATCAGAAGACAAGCACACTGATTCTTGCAGGGAACATCTCCTCAATTTATCAGCCTTGTGACTGATAGTCCGGCCACTACCCGCCCCTACACGTGTGCTGGCAAGGATGGTGGGCAGGCCAGCAGTCTGGCTGTGGGCCACAGACATGGGCCTCAGAGACTTTGTTTGGCTTGTGTGGGTCACCAGGACGCCTGACCCTTGAGGCCCTGAAAGTGTGGTGATGCGGCTGGATTTAAGCTTTGGGCCAATTGGGAGAACGGAAAGGAGCATATAGAGGATTCCCAGAATGTCATGCACATCTCTGCAGCCTGTATTTAGTTAAATTTAGTGGGCTAAATGTTGTTGGTATACAGCTGGAATGTGGTATACGTTTTGGTTTGGATTTATCATGCACTTTTCAGTCACTAATATGTCTTTGTGTAGTGCTTTGTTATTGATGACCTTCCATTCATTTTCCCATATCTTAGCTCCCTCTCTGCCATTTCAGTAAATACAATCCTCCTGAAAAGAAAACATCAGACTCCAGGTGTTCTCCTGAGCTGACATGACACTATATCAAGATCATTGATTTTTCTGATAAATTGTTAGGTAGTTATGTTTATATTTTTAGCATATGCATAACCAAAACAATGGAAATACAGCCATGAATACAGCTCTTGGCTTCATGTGCAAGGGAACTGAATACGAGTAAGTCTTTGCTGTTTGCAAATACTTTGAAACCCAAAAGTTTACACCTTCACTTGGAGACTAAACACAGAGAATATATCGCTGCTGTCGGAACAAAACCTCCTATCTCCATTTTTGTTGTTTTTCAGTTTTTGACACAGTTTGAAAAGGCTTGTTGCCCTTTACATTGAACATAAATTTCATGATGAATTTCATGATAAAAGAAATGGCCCAAAATTCTGGTTCCATTGACTTACATTAAAAATAAAGTAGTTTTTTTTCCTTCTCCTGTAAAGTTACCATTTTGAAGATACAAGATTTTGTTCTGACAACAGTGATGTGTACCTGTTAAATTGAGCCAGAACTTCATTTGCAGCTTTCCTCTCTTCAGCCTGATGTTTGGTAGCAGCCAAATCAGTATTCTCACTAGGTGAGTCAGGTTGCTTTAATCTGTGAAAGCTTATGTGATCATTTGTGTTAGCTGTGAGTTGCAAAAGTTTGGGCACCTCTGATGCACTGAAAGGACTGTTTTATTCAGTGTTTTTGTCTGGTTTTGTTGATATTCAATTAGAATTTAGCTTCCAGGTACCTCACAAAGAGGCATCACTCTTAGCAGATTTCAACAATTGAGACCAAGACCAGACTAAGTCCAAATAAGCTTGAGTCCAAACAACACTAGTTTTCAGGAACCACAGGGAATGGGGAGTATACTAAGATACATATTCAGATGTCATTAGGGGATGGCCCATTAGCTCAATACAAACCATACAAATAGCCCATGTTCTCTTGAGGCGAGATGTGATCACCATCCACACCAAACAAGTTATATTAACATTTAAGTGCTGCTCATATACATTACATGAACCAAACAATAAATTATTAACTTACCATCATTCGAGAAGTATGTTTTAGTACGTTTTAGAGCATTTTTAACCACTACCTTGATCCATGCACAGCAAGTATAAATGTGTTGGTGATGACGTGTTTGGGTGTGGGTGGACATACATGTAAATATGCTCACACAGGCTTTTTAGGTGGGTACAGGTTTGTGTGGGCTGATTTTAGTGATGTACAGCATAACAGACACAGACTGATGATTATGTTGTGGTTCGTCTGTGAAAAGTGAAACCCTCTGAATTATCAAGCGCCTGGGTGACTCATATCACGTGTGTGCGTGCGCCTGTCTGTCTGTGTCTTTGTCTATGTTTGTAAGTGTATATATCACCACGTCTCATATATGTGGAATATTGTAGCTCACATCCCACATGTACTAAATATTCAGTAGTCAAATAGTCTGGTCTCAAAATATGAGCCAGTTTAAAAGGATGGCTTCTTGAGTCCTGGCTTACAACTAGTGATATGAAACTGTAAAGCTTAATACACTGTGAAATGTGTTTAATTGCCTCTGAAAGGAAACCTAAACCTTCATTAAATGTTTAAGGGTGCTCGTCTTGTGACAAGTGCAAGGTGTCATGTGTCCCAATGAGTGAGAGTGTATCTGACAGTTTAATCGGACATAATATGCTACCTTGCTCATCTTAAGCATTCATAGATGTGTTAAGTAGGCCTTGAAATGTCAAATTGCTGAATGCTCCTTAAATTAACCTAAGTCCCTTTATGCTCATCAGTCCTACTTATTCCTTTTACCTAATTTGATTATCTTAAATATACTCATTCAAACATGAGCTGAATTACCATTTAATGGTTTTTATTTTTGCTTTCACAGATCAGTTGATACTATTGCCCCTGATATTACACATATCTGATGGGGAGATCACGTGGTGTTGCCATGGCTATAGGGAGTCAGTTACTGGATAGGAGCTGAACACCTGCACTGGCGGAAAGTGCTAGGTTGCCTGCGTCCAGCAGAACATTCCAGCACACAGAGCATCTCTGCACATCCAAAATGCCAAAGAAAAGTGATGGTACAAGGAAACTAGAGGATGGTGAGACAGTTAACTTTAAATTACTTAAAGTGATGTGAAGCTTCATTTGATATTTTATTTAACCTGCTTTGCTCCATTTTCCAAATCTTATTTCTGTTGATGTGTTTAGAAAGGGATATGTAATGGGGACCTATGTGTTTTTGTTATTTAGTAGGCATAGAGATTGATGGAGAAGTGGACAGTGCGGAGGGTAGGTAGAAAGTTATTTATTGTGTGTTTATGTATCTTTTTCAATTCTTTATCATTGTATAACTTGTGTGTAATAGTCCACTTTATTCCATGATTATGATGAATTTTCTGTTGACTTATTCTAATTGTGTAAAGTCAAGAAAGTGTGGCTCTTTTGCTCTCAAAATCTTTTGTACATGCCTACTTGTATGCGTTTAGAGGACACCAATGCCAAAAGCAAAGGTGGCAAGAAAAAAACAGCAGCAGGCAAACAAGGCAAGGCAGCTGCCAGTGAGGATGGTGAGGACGAAGATGAAGATGAAGACCGCCCAAGAGGTCGCAGAGCAGCCAACAGGAAAAAAGCAGCCCAGAAGCAGGTCGAGGAGGACAGCGATGATGAAATTCCACAGAGGAGGTCCGCAGGAAACCGGAGGAGAGGCAAACCGGGAGCGAATGGGGGTGAGAACGGGGAATCCAACAAGAGAAACAAGAGAGGAGGCAAGAAACAGAAGCAGGGCAAGGGCAAAGGCAAGGACGATGACAAGAGCAATAGGAAGAAGAACAGTAGGTATGCAGGATAACAACCTAAAACAAATTCTTTGGTTTTATGTTGTTTCTACCAAGCAGTTAATTATTTAATAATACTTATTAAGAACATTGTTTTTAATATATCACGTTTAAACAACCAGCACTGAGTCAAAGTGCTTTGTAGCCTTAAAGTGCCCATACCCTAAATTTGTGTTGTATTTTTTTTTCTCTCAAGGTCCACTTATAATATTTGTGTAGTTTTATGTACCAAAATCACTCACAATTAATTTTTACATGACCATTGTCTATCCTCTCTATACCAATTTAGCTGTTGTTACTATTCCTGAAAAAGACTCTGTAAATGACCTCTGTTCTAATTGGCTGCTCTTTTGTGCCTCACTTAAAGAGCAGTCCAGGCTAAAACATTCCTCTTAACTTCAATGTGAATGAGCAGGGCTAAGCTGCTGTAAGATGAATAGGTGGAAATATGTAAAGTTGGTTTTTCATAACATCACAAAAACAATTAATTCAGAATTGGCTCTTTTTGCAGCTTAGCTACCATATGTTGATTGTATGAACTGGGGAGTGAATCGTGTATGTTAAAATTATTAATATAAGTTAAAGTAACAAGATTATGAAAATGGAGATACTAGAGGTTTTGTTGTGATAGAAATGGCACAGTTAAATATATTGAGCATATATATTTTAAAACATCACACATATTGTGCATATATTGCACATTTATTTTTAATGAGATTAAATGTATCTACATGATTATATGCCAATGATTAAAACAGGTGCTCACTTTCAACACATCGTTTGTTGATAAGTAGCTTGTTCAAGAGTTTTGGCGTGACAACCACAAAAGCCTGGTCAATTTTGCTTTAAAGGGGAATTTCTCCAAATTTTCTACATAATGAAATGTGTTCTCTGTTATGACGCTTTTACAGGCATTAACCTCTTCAAACATCCGCTTCCTATTGTCTCTGTGAACAATTTTCACTCTGTAAGTCTCTTTATTTTAAACATTTAAATATATCAAAATTGTAAGCTTTAACTGAGCCCAAAGAACAGTCAAAGGAAGGTGACTGCAAGACTACAAACATCACACATTTTCTGCAGTTCCAAAAACCCTCATGTGGTCCACAACAGATGAAAGCTAAAGGGGCCAGTTAGCCTGATTGCATAATGTTTACTGGTTCCAACAAGCTTTGTTTCTTTACTAGTAATGTTAGCATTACTATTATTTAGAATTTTTTGTTCCTTATGTTAACTAAACGGTGTCATATTAACATTTTACAAGCACTGCATTTTTAATGCTTTGGCTCCACATGCATTCTTTAAACAGGCCTATTGCATTATTTGACAGTGGAAGCCAGACACTTTTACCATCGGGCTCTAGGATGAAGTTTCCCTCTTTATGCTGGTCTAGGACTGTGTTCCGGTAAAGAAGCTGCAAAACTGGTCTCAGATCAGCATAAATGTCTGCTAGCACCCTTCATAGCATTGCTCATCACTCCTTCTTTCTTCATCCCTCCGTCCCCTGCAATGTCCAAGTGAGGACTCAAAGTCAGAGGGGGGGGAAGAAGAGGAGGAGTCCATGTCAGAGGGGGAGAGGGCCCGACTGATGGAGGAAGTGGAGGAGAAGAAGAAGCTGATCGCGAACATTAGGAATAAGCCCTGGCGGATGAAGAGGAGGCTCAAACACCTTAAGTACTGTAGAGGAGTGCATGTTCTCTGAGATCTATTTGGATAATTGCAGTCCTTAAGCATTGCTGTAATTATGTGTCAGATTTCATGTCCTTAGATAAATTTCCCTAAAGGATGAATAATTATGAACTCTTGAAACTTAGCCTATATGATTGATCATTAGGAAGAAATCAATGGCCAAGTTACAGCCCTTGTTTGTATGAGCAGGAGGCTCCAGAGCATATGGTCTGGGAATTCCTTTCATAATATAATGAAAGTTATCATAAAAAAGGACAGGGAGATTGGGGGTGGGAAATTTTATGAAATTTAAAGGTGGACTTCAATGGACTGGCCTTTAGATATAGTAACTTGGCATCAAGCATGCATACAAAGTCTGTATGAGTTAAATACATTTTAACTGAGTATTTAAAGTATGACTATTTTACCTCATTGGCTCAGTTTGTTTTAATTAAGTATCTATTTATAATATACTTTGCTTTTATTGCTAATGGGAGAATTTAACATGCCAATACAGTCTCTCTCACAAAGAAGAAATAGCTTTATTGCCTACTTTCTTTCTTTCATTGACTAGAAGTTCAGTCATTTCCATCATCTGAACTGACTATACTAAGTTTAAAATCTATTCAGCCTTCAATCCAAATTTCATTTCACCCATTTGCTCATTTTTTTTTGTAGGGAAGCACAGTTGTTTGTGGATAAGTTTGAGGGAGCTTTGGGAAAAGGAAAGGGCAGGAAACTCTACGCCTACAAAGTCATGATGATGAAGGTAAGATAGCAAGATTCTTACAAAAATGACAGAATATATTCTATAATTTAATTATGTTTTATAGATCTTTATGTCAGATGTGTTTTATATTTCTCTTTGTTTTCTGTCAGAAATGGATCAAGTTTCAAAGAGATTTTGAAAATTTTAAGACGGCCTGCATACCCTGGGAACGGAAAATAAAAGAGGTTGAAAGTGAGTGGTTTGGATATAAGTGGTTTGTTTCAGTATGGTCTTTGAATTGCACATTTCACATATTTTAGTTTAGTGTGTGATTCAGGGTGAAACTGAGTTATATTTGACTGTTTGCACCCTGCATGTCTGGCTGTATTTATGATTATTGAAAAAGTTAAACCGACGTATTTTGTTGCGAGGACTTGACAGAATATTAAGAGTTCAGCTCATGGTTAATAACACTGGCAAAAAACTTGCAAAATAAATCAATTAACAGCAAGAACCATATAATCCTGTCTCTTTTGTAGGGAATTACCTTGTAATGTCATATTTATACTTGATATAACTTGCTGCTTCAGAACATGAAAGGCCAGGAAATGTCTGCAGGGGGAAGATGGAAAAGCATGTTTCACAATATCAGGTTTTGGCAATATTTAACCAAAACCTACTTTTAGAGGGGCACCCTCAAAATTCTTACAGAATGTTATAACTACAATTTTAGAGTGGCATGAATGATGATAACCCTCTACCTCATTAGAGTCTTGGGACTGTTTTAAGAGGTCAGTATAAGCCAAATGCTTGAATCTGAGAGGAAATCGTTTCTGGCTAATGTCACTCCACTTAATGCTAGGTAATGTAGCATGAAAGAAATGTGGTGAAAAATTACAAAGTTTATGTAATTTTTACTTTGCCCCAAATGTATTTATTTAGCTAAGATATGTTTAATGTTGACTTTTTCAGATTTTAACTGCATTTACAAGGCTAACTTATCTAGTAAGTAAAGGAAGCTAATTAGTATTGTATAAACTGCATGCCTAATTCCTTAAACACTGACCTCAAAACAATCAGATAGAAAGTCATTTCAAATAATCTTTGTTTCGTGGTTTGGACAAATGGAAAAAATTCTGTCAAAATTTTGCTTCAAGATGTTTGTACTGTTTATAGCTATGCAACATGCATATGTCCATTTTTATCTTGTCTAATTTTATCTCTTGAACAGTACTCATAAAACTTTAACATTTGTATCTTACAGTAGTTCAGAAACCTATGATTTTTCTATTTTATGCCTATCTTTAAATGCCATGCAGGTAAAGTATAAAGTATAATTGAATTTAATCGATTTAATTGATTTAAAGAACATAGTATGTCATACTGTAGCAGTAACCATTTGAGCAACTATATTATAAGTACTTGAATTAGTTTGAGGCAAGTGTTTGATTATTTATTCATGCAATTTGCACAAAACTAACTGATAAAGTATAAACTACATTAGCCATCTAGCATCATTA
Organism: Pygocentrus nattereri; assembly: GCF_015220715.1. Classification (NCBI taxonomy): domain Eukaryota; kingdom Metazoa; phylum Chordata; class Actinopteri; order Characiformes; family Serrasalmidae; genus Pygocentrus; species Pygocentrus nattereri. The sequence goes on from NC_051233.1 coordinate 15,806,231, forward strand.
CAAAACTACACAAACACCAAACATGTCAACTACAAGTGTAGATTAGATTTTTTGTCCAATTATTTCTTTACATAAGGTGCTGTTTAGATTTTTGCCAAATTATTCCATTACATGGAATCTTACAAAGAAAGCAAACATTCGCTGCAGAATAATATTGAAAAAAACATTTTTGCCACCTAGTGACAAGAATAGGAACTGCATTTGCATTTCCTACCTGTCCCTCTGTGCACTTTATTTTTAGGTCACTTTGGTTCTTCAGTCGCCTCTTACTTCATCTTCCTCCGCTGGATGTATGGCATGAACTTAGTCCTCTTCAGTTTGACCTTTGGCCTGGTCGTGATCCCAGAGGTCCGCAAGCATGGTCCTATTTGCATGTGGAAGAATTCTGTTTATTGCCATCACTGTTCATTTCTAAAGAGCCAAAATGGATGGTGGCTATCTTGCAGGTTCTCATGGGCCTTCCCTATGGATCCATTCCTCGGAAAACAGTGCCACGAGAGGAACAGGACACTGCTATGGACTACTCTGTTCTCACAGACTTTAATGTAAGATGGATCCCTTATTCAATACTACATCTATGATCTTAAAACTAAAGGTTCCTAAATAGTTTGTGGCTTGGTATGATTCTAGGAAAAAAAAAGAAATTGGTGTAGAACCTACACGTTACACAAATGTTCTTCAAACTTTAAAACTTTTTTCACACTTACACATCACGTTTACAAAAGGTTAATGATCCATTCACTGAAAGGTTCCCTAGAGAACCAAAAGTGGTTCTTCTGTGGCTTCACTCCAAAAACCCCTTTTTGGCATCTTTATTTTTAAGAATGTCATTGTATGACAATGTATGATATATACCGTGTCACAGAATCTGTTTCTTAATATTTGTTTTCTAAACAAAAAAAATTGTGTCTAACATTTTGTCTCCCTCTCAATGAATTCTATTTTAACAGGGTTACTGCAAGTATTCGGTCCTTTTCTATGGCTACTATAATAACCAGAGAACCATTGGCTTCCTGAAGTTCCGTCTCCCTCTGTCCTACCTGATGGTGGGCATTGGGACCTTCGGGTATAGCCTGATGGTTGTGATCAGAACGTGAGTCTTTTGTTTCATCCATTACTAGAACCTCTAGAAATGGCATGAAATATTACTACAGACCATACTTAATAATGAAACATCCAGCGGTGTATCTGTTGATTGGAAGTAGTACAGGTTCCTCTCAGGTTGCTCTTATAAATGCATGATATTTTAGATCTTGAGGGGTAAATATATACAGATAATGTACTATGTCAGAGAATGAATTAAAAGGTCAGTTATGTGTTCATACTGGCCAGTTTTAAATGTTTATGGTTTTAGAATAAGATTAGATTTAACCCTTTCCATAGGCAGGCATACTTTTACTTGCAATGGCTCAAACCGGTTTCTTGCGTGAAGAATGCGCTTCTGTTATCCTGCCAGCCAGAGTGGATTCTCAGTGAGTTTGTGAACGTAGTCCACTCTCGCCGTTAGGATGGCTAAAAACGCAGATGTGGGGGGCGGGGATGGTGAGGACAGTGAATTCACCTTCGCCTGGAAGATGTTCACCAGCTGGGACTATCTCATTGGCAACGCAGAGACAGCTGACAACAAGTATGCCTCCATCACGACCAGCTTCAAGGTGTGTGTGTGTACACAGGGTACAAAGAAAGAGACCACTCATCATTTATTTAATGTCCAGTCAAAACTGCCACTAAGTGCATTTTTGGACATCAGGAAAAAAGCAGAATCCATAAATATATGTCAAAAACTGAACATAATGTCAATTTTTCAGTGTTTAGTGTGTCCACATTTGCCTTTATAAAGCTTAATTTATTTCCAGGAGACATGCTTTCAGTTTTACAAAGAAATCTGCAGAAATAAGTCACCTCTAAAGTTTAATATTATCTCATGATCCAAGTAGCCCCAACCCCTGTGATGTTGTTGAGGTCTGAGCTCTGGGGTGACCACTCTATTGTTAGTTTTTACTTTTTTTTATCTTTTTCTTTCTCAGCGACAGTTTATTGGCAGCTACACATTCTTTCAGACCTGCTGTGTGAGCTTTCAGGGTAAGGATGGATAGACACACCTGGGTTTTTTTTTTCAGATCTCAAGCAAAAGTGGACCTTGATTTTGTTCTATCTCTCAAAGATGAAAGCTTTCAGGTACTCTTTATTTGATGACAGTTTGGTGGTCTCCCAGGTCTTGCACAGTTCTTAAGAGTTACATTTTTTCTGTATCTTTTAATATTTTTTTGAACTCCAGTTGTAAACTCCTGTGCTTTCTTTTGTAATCTTTCCCTTACTATCCCCTTCCTTAGATAAAAGATAATCTAATCTTCTCAGAAGAATCTCCGGAAAATGTATAGCTCATACTTTATGGCCATTTTGACTGGAAATTAACATAAATGAAGGGTATACATCTGAGTTTTCCACAGTACTCTGTGTGTGTGTGTGTGTGTGTGTGTGTGTGTGTGTGTGTGTGTGTGTGTGTTCTGTGTCTGAATGTTCTATCATGTGACAGCTATGGATGTCCACTGTCTCTAAGACTTTCATGCTCCTCTACATTTATTCCTATATTGTGATGGAAAACTAACAAATCTGATATTTATCATTATTCACTGTGAGTGTTCTTAGAGTATTTGAGTACTCTTAGAGTATTTTGTGTCTCAAATGAGTGTCTGGCGTCTTACTGAAAAGTTATGCTGTGTGTTGCAGGAATCCATAGTGGATGAACAGGAGAACCAGAAGGATGAGAACATTCACCTCAGGAGGTTCTTGCGTGTTCTGGCCAACTTCCTCATCACTTGCACCCTGGGAGGCAGTGGCTACCTCATCTACTTTGTGGTCAAACGCTCTCAAGAGTTTGCTAACAGAGATGACCTAGGATGGTATGAGAAAAATGAGGTAATACAGCACAGAAGACATTCTACTGTATGTCTACTGTAGGCAGGGCAGTACTGACATTGTTTAGTGTTTTAAAATAATAATAATACTAAAAAATAATACTGTAGACATATACTAGATGGAACAAATATGTTTTAAAAAATCAAGCTTGCTTCCTAATATTCTCTGTTACTCTATTTCAGAGTTCACAAGAGTTTCATTTTAAAGTGCTCTATATCCATTTACAACAATTAGGATATAAAGATTATTTAAAAAAATAATAACTGACATTTAATGGAAAACACATTTTTAGATGCCATTAATCATATAAATATAGCATTGATATTTTATGTGTGCACATATACCATGAAAAATAATGAAACATTTATTGTATTTACTATACGCAGTATTTAGAAGGTATAAAAGCTATATGTACTGCTACTATATGTATGACTTTAAAGCATTAAATACAAAATAGTGAATGGTGATTGCATACTGGTGGACACTTTTCAGCTGGAGATCATCATGTCTCTGCTGGGACTGGTAGGCCCTATGCTGTTTGAAACCATTGCTGAGCTGGAGGAATACCACCCACGCATCGCCCTCAAGTGGCAGCTTGGCCGCATTTTTGCACTTTTCTTGGGTAACCTCTACACTTTCCTGCTGGCTCTGTTTGATGAGGTCAATGCGAAGGTAAGAAAATTATGCTAATTCTTATTATGAAATCACCATCATTTAAAACCTGGGTGGTGAACTGAGGGCCACAGTTCTGTAACTCTAACACGCCTAATAAATCTGGCTATTAACTAATGAGTTGAATTAGATATGTTTGAGAAGAAAAATCTGCCTCCAAGCCCTCAAGGAAAAGAGTTGCTCAATGCTGATTTAAAAACAACATTTTAGCTAGTCAAGAGAGGATTAATGCAATGAGCATATTTGTTTTTTGTCTCTAAGCTGGAAGAAGAAAAGGACATAAAGAATGCCAGCATCTGGTTCATGAAGGAGTATTTTGCCAACTTCACGGCCAATAACCCCAATGAGACTGGTACACCGCCCCCTATTGAGCCCGCTGATGTCATCCGAGGCCCGTGCTGGGAGACAACAGTGGGGATAGTAATGACCCTGTTAATTTCACTCACTGCCTCTGCCATTCTAATGATTAAGATGCATTTGAAAAATCACTTCAGTGTATAGGAACTGTGTATGAATTGCATTAAATATCTTCTTAGATGATCATGACTTATGCTTATGTTGTAATTAATTATTGTTTAAGAAATTCAGGTTCGGCTTTGGGTTTGGGTTTTATACTAGTTTAATTATGACTGCAGTGGTTTGTGCAAGATTAGGAAATAATGTTACACTTCATGTTCAATGTAAGCATTTGCAATAAATAAATAAATCACCTTGGTCAAAAGAATTTAAAATTCACATTCTTGTGAATTTACAGTATCAGTACATCATATGTGATGATACCTAACTGAAAATACTTTTTTTTCTTTTTGCTAAGTTTTTAATATGCCCAAAACACTTGCCTACAGCTAGGCTAACCTCAGTGAGCTAATTAGTAAGATAAGCAAACTTTGTAATGCAAACTGTTTTTTTGAGAGGACCATACAGAAACTTTGTTAATAATTTCTTTGTCTGGCTTAAGTGTAGGGTTTATGAGAAATGTAAGGCATTGTCCTTCTTTTTCATTGTTGTTAGCTGTGCGTCCCTTAGCTTGCTAACTATTAGGCTGGCAGAGTAAAGTAATGAAGCTCCTTCAGCAGGCATAACAGATTGAGTAGTTTGTTAAACAAATCCCAGTTTGAATTGGTTAGGGAACTCTGCAAAGGGGAAATGTCAAGGAAAACTGGAAAATGACATGTTACAGTATTGAAATGGAAGGTTAATCTGAAGTTCTCCTTCGTTGCTCTCAGGAATTCGTAAAGCTGACCATCTCAGATATCCAGGTGACCTATCTGACTATACTCATTGGAGACTTCCTAAGGGCTCTGATAGTACGCTTCCTTAACTACTGCTGGTGCTGGGACCTGGAGGCAGGCTGGGTAAGTATTCCAAACAGCCTCATGCTTTAAAGATTAACTGTTTTATATAACTACATTTTATGTCTGTCTTCAGCCCTCGTATGGTGAGTTTGACATCAGCGGCAATGTCCTTGGCCTAGTCTTCAATCAAGGGATGATCTGGTAGGACACAATCACAATACACACAGCAGACCACAATGTTATTTTTAATGCATATTAATTGAGATAACATAAAATGTAGTCAATAAGTAATTGGAGTAATTGTCTCTGCACATTGGATTTGAAATTAAACAACAACCATTATTTTGAAGTGCAGAATTGTACTTGAGGGTTTTTACATTTATGTTGAGTGAGCAGTCCTAATAGCTTAATGTTATAATAGTAGCACATTGTAATGTGAAATTAAAGCTGTGCTATGTAAGATTTTTGTTAAAAATTAAAGAAGTAGCATTTCAGGAGAAAAACAACATGCTAAAATATGGTATCTGTGTTCTGCTGTGAGTCACCCTGTAAAGCTTGAAAGAATAATTTAGTCAGATTTTGTGGGAATTTTTGTCACCACATCATACATCATACATCATACATCATCTGTGTGTAACATCACACACACACAGGCTCAGAAAGAGGGTCCAATGTTTAGGTCTCAAGTGCAAAAGTAACATTATACTGATAAAGATATGATGGCAGTAATAGATACTCTTTGAATACTCTGTCAGTGTAATTGCAATTAGCTATCAGAGAAGAAGTTGGAAGCATAACTGAGTTTACAAAATGCTCTGCATGTTGCATGCATTTCCACCTTTCCCCCAGAGAGGTCTCCAAATCTGCCCCAAATCCCCAAAATTTAAATAGTATAGTTTTATATTTTAATGTTTAGTACTAGTAGGCTGCAGTCAATGACAGCCTGAAGTCTTCAGCCTATGGATGTCATGAGATGCTGGGCATATTCCCCTGCATGTTTCATAGGCTTTTTGTTTTCAATATTGCCTTCAGTAATTGAAATGCATGCTGATATTTAGGTTAGGTGGTTGACTTGACAAGTCAAAAGGATGAAAGTTTTTGGCCTTGATAAACTTAATAGTTGCTTTAGCAGTGTGTTTTTGGGTAGTTGTTTTGCTGCACTGAGAAGATCCGTCCAGCACACTTTCCTCTTTCCTTATAAGAAATTAATTTACACAGCACAAATGACGAAAATGGCATGTATTTTAACCAGTTCATAAACGACTTCATCTGATGCAATCATTACACTATCGAGGTTGTTCATGTGGTGTGTTCTGGTGGAAAAGTCTTTTTTGTGATAAAATCAAGACCACCTGAAAGCTGTATAGTGATGCAATGACACATAGGGGGGCAACCAAAACAACAAAGCAACCAGTTTGCTTTCCTAAATTTAGAAAACTATGAGTAAAAAGGGCTATAATTACTGTGTTAAATTATATCCATAAAGTGGACACTTCTGACTACTTCATTGTCATGTATTTTAAATACAGCTTAAATGCATTTAAATAAATTCAATGATAGTTTGAACTGTAGACCTCTAGTTCAAATCTTTTTTTTTTTGTATAATCCAAAATATATTGCCTAATCTTATGTGTGTGTGCGTGTGTGTGTGCATGTGTGTGTGTGTGTTAGGATGGGATCATTTTATGCCCCTGGTCTGGTTGGCATCAATGTTCTCCGTCTTCTGACCTCCATGTACTACCAGTGTTGGGCTGTTATGGCGTGCAACGTGCCTCATGAAAGAGTCTTCAAAGCCTCCAAATCCAACAACTTCTATATGGGCCTTCTTCTTCTCATCCTCTTCCTCAGTCTGTTGCCTGTGGTCTATACTATCATGTCACTGCCCCCGTCCTTCGACTGTGGGCCCTTTAGGTCATCACATGCTCACACACACATACACACACACATGAACACATTTTAATTAAAAATGTTTGTTTTGTTTTTTATTCAATACCTTTTACAATTGAAAAAACTTTATTTCAAAGAGTATCTTTAGATGTTTTCTTCAATATGTCAAGTATGTTTAATACAGCAAAATGTTATTGAATGATAAATTATATATTGTAATTATATATACTAATTTTCAAAATGATCTCCTTCTAGATTTGATGATTACTTTTATATATATATATATATATATATATATATATATATATAAAAAATATAGTTTTTTATAACTATAGCTGTGTTGTGGAGCTTTCTCAATTTAAAATCATCTACAGCTCTATTCTCAAAGAGCTCATATTATTATTCTAGACACATTGTCTTACTTTTATGTCTTCCTAAAAATTATTTGAGATGTATTACAGGTATTTGTAGTTGTACAGTATTGCACAAAAGTCAGTGAGCACCCTACCTTTATTTGATTTCTTGCCAAAGCAATATTATGTTTTTCATTTTTTTCAGTATAAGTAAAAATGCAGAACACAGCAAATTACACAATAGCCTCAACAACTAAATATATTGTCAGATTTTTCAGTATTTATAGCATGTTCACCCTGTCTTTATTACAGATTTTATTCTTTTTGGGAGAATCATTTTTTTAAAATGCTATTACTGAGAAAAGGAATATTTTTCAGCACCTCTAAAGTTGAGTCTTAGAAGTTGGTTGCATTTTCTTCTTCTCACAATGAAGGTAATGCTTCACACAATGAATGAGGTCTGGCCTTCAGGGTGGCCGGTCTAATGTTCTGAGAACACCAGCAGCTACTTGATTTGCACATTTTGTCATTCTTTGTCTCTTTCCTTTTCTCAGTAGCAGCTTCTTGACATCTACACATCCTTCTAGAGTTAAAGTGTTGTATTCTCACAGTGGAAAGTTTGACAGAATGAGCTGTGAGTTTTTTCAGTTCAGAAGAAATAGTGAATATTTTATATTATTTTATATATTAATATTTCACTTAAAGAAGTAAGTATTGGTTATCTGATGGCGACAGTTTTGGTGATCTACCAGGTCTTGCACGGTTGTTAGATGTTAATTTTTTATTTTAGGAAAAAATCTGTATATTTTGGAAACACAAACATATTTTTTCACTTATTTTCCTTTGACTTACCCCTTTGCTATGGTGCTATGTGGATTATCCTCAGAAATATTTACTGAAAAATTAACTAATCCGTTTTGACTGGAAAGGGTGGTATCTGACTTTTGCACTGCACTCTTCACCATATATGGTTTTATATTACTGTAAACACTGATTTCAAACTTTCAAATAGTGACTCCAGTTTCTGAATAGTAACACATCCTATCCAAACTGGAACATTTATTTATGAATTTGAGAATGCTTATTTGACTCTTTCTCAAATTTTTACTTTCTCCCTTTGATTTGTTCCCTCTCACAGTGGCAAAGAGAGAATGTTTGACGTGATTATAGAGACCATAGAGCTGGATCTGCCTTCATTTTTGGGGACGCTGTTCAGTTATGCAGCCAACCCAGGCCTCATCATCCCTGCTATTCTACTTATGGTGTGAGTTACCCATTTGTGTTTGTGTTTGATTGTGGCTGCAATTCTAGATGTTATCATGTCTCATATTTTGTAACTGTCCATTATACATAGAAAGTGTTTTACTGTTCTTGCAGTTTGGCTATTTACTATCTCAACTCAGTATCTGAGGCCTATAAAAATGCAAACAATGAGCTGAAAAAGAAAATGCAGATGGTAAGTTAGAGTCAAAACTGTATAATCCATGACACAAAGCAAAAGAAACCTATTTTCTTATAAGATTTACAATTCAAATGTTTTATTTCAAAATTGGTTTTACTGTTGGTAAATGGGATTACAATCTCATTCCTAGGCGAGAGACGAGGAGAAGAACAGGCGAAATAACAAAGACAGCACCAATCAAGTGATGAAAGATTTGGAGGACTTACTACCCAACCGCTCAAATTTGCCCCCTCCAGAGGAAAAGAAAGGTCAGTAATATTTCTGTGTAACAATTTTACAGTGAGTATTGACTGATATTCTGCTTTGGTCACATTCAAAAGCTTAATAAAAAAAGAAAACAGCACAGGAAGGGTCCATTATGATGCAAAAGCTAATTTTCCTCATTTTTTAAAAATATTGTATGTGAATATTAGTAAATTTTTAGACAATTGTGTCACACGTGATGGCTTTGTTTTTAAAATTCATGAGTTATTAGTTATTAGGTCTGGAAAGAATTTGAAGATGTAAAGGGTGCCTGGCTTTACTATCTTTATATAAAAATTAAAAAAGGACACTATTTCTCCTTTTACCCAGCAGTAGCTAAGGAGACTGGCTATATAAACTACAGGATCCCCAGTCTAATAACACACCACCACTGGACAGCTGAGATTAGCTGTATAATATTGCTTGGTGTTTTAAAATTTCCTCAAATCTCTTTTCCCATATTTCTTTTCAGAGAGTATTATAAGAGTATTATAACAGAGCCTTGTCTCAAATTAAAATTGTTGTAAATAATAAACCTGGAGGGGTCTCTATAACATTATGTGTACTTTTAGATAACTAATGTTTCCATAATGCATTTAAGAAAAATGCAACTGGACGGCTGAGGAAATAGCAAAATGAAAAGTGACTATGTACTATGAACGCAAGCTCATCTTTTAGGGGCATATGTCTAATTAAATATCTTCCATGAATATACACTATTGTATTTTAATATCTATATTGATGATTTCAATCTGTTATTAATGAATTAACATGGGCTACACAATTAAAATGAGTGGCAGAATTTTTTTTGTTGAAATTTTTTGTGAACGTTCACAGCTTGTATTGTTTTTAGGACAAGGCATAATAAAGGGCAGTCAGAACAGAGGTTATTTACATGTATTAGTATACAGGGCACATTAACAAAAACAGCCTATTTAATTCTAAGGGATAAAGCAAAGTGGGAAAATGGCAATGCAAAATTGTTAAAAAATTATATATGACTGTTTTTGGTATGTAAATCCATACCAGCATGGTAAGTGTACTTCAAGAGGAAAAAGTAAAAAAACAAGAATATGGAATCTGGGCCGTTTTGGACATTTAGTAAGTACAAATTATTTATTTGCACTTAAATACTTGTTTCCTAATGTAGACTTTTTCTCTGTACCTCAGACAAGCCTGATGAAAGGAAACCTAAAGTGAAGCCAGGAGCAGCAGGCAATGCTGTGAACCTGCAGAAAGATGTGTCGCTAGCATCGGTCAATCCTAATGCCCGGGGGCCTGTGACCCAGGCCCCAGGCCCCAGGGCACCAGGACCAGGGAACAGCCGTGGCAGGGGACAAGGGCCACCACCCAGACATTAGTATTCCAGCTGGATGCTGATGTAGTATGTTGTCTGTCTAATAGTCAGTCTTCCAAAGAATAACAATGAATAGGGATTTAAGTCATTATACGTTGTTGTAAGTAGGTAAAAATAGCTTAAAGCTGCAATAAATATATTGGTAAAGTATTGGAATTCAAGTTGTGTAGAATCATTTTTAAAAGCATAATTCTGACAATTAGATCAATATTTTCTCAACTCACAAATCATGCACATCTTATGAAATTTATACTATAATATTTTAAAATAATATATTTCATGTTTATAACTCAAATAATCAGTGTTTTTGTTCATCAGAAAAATCAACCTTTATTCTTTTGCCTTTTATATTAAATTGAATGTGATTTTTTTTGTGTAAGTGTGTTTATTTTTACATAATACATATTTTTAATGATGCCACTGAGCACTAGGTCATTTAAAAAGTCTTGGTCCTTAAAATGTTTAAAGTTTCTTTTCTGCAACATCTGAAAGCCTAACTTTTTATACTAGTGTTTCTAATGCATTTGATAAGACAGTGCTACCTGAAGCCAGGGTCAAATACACATGTATTTTTGTCAGATAAAATTAATCCTATTAGTGTTGACTAGGTGAGGTCACACAAGCTTAGTCACATTAGTTCTGTAATTAGCTGCATTAGAGATTTCTGCACATTTCCTTTAAACACTTGGATAGATAGATAGAACAGATAGATAGATACTTTATTGATTCTGAAGGAAATTTAGCAGCCAGTAGCAGTCACACAGGATAGTAACAGTAGTAAGGGAGTAAACAACAATAACAATAGTAAGGGTGTAAACAATACAAGAGAAAGAATAAATATCTTTTTAAATCCTCTCTACAGGCATATACAAATAGAAAAATAGAAAAATCTAGTATAAAATCCATAACCTGAGATGAAAGAAGCAGTGCAATGATGACTGTACCATGAGGCACTGGTAACGGCATATAATGACTTCTTCTTCTTCTTCTTTCGGCTGCCACAGCCGCTCATCTGCCTCCATCTTGCCCTATCCACTGCCTCCTCTACTTTTACACCAACCATGACCAATATATCCACTATTCCTCCTCAACACATGTCCAAACCATCTCAACCTGGCCTCTCTGGCTTTATCTCCAAACTGCTCCACCTTCACTGTCCCTCTGATCTGCTCATTTCTAATCTTGTCCATCCTTGTCACTCCCAACGAAAAAACTCAGCATCTTCATCTCCGCCACCTCCAGCTCAGCCTCCTGTCTTTTAGACAGAGCCACAGTCTCCAAACCATACATCATAGCAGGACGCACTACTGTCTTGCAAACCTTCCCTTTCACTCTTGGTGCTATCCTTCTGTCACACATCAGCCCTGACACCCGTGTCCACCCACTCCATCCTGCCTGCACCCTCTTCTTCACCTCTTTTCTACATGTCCTGCACCACCCTAACATACTTTTCAGCTACACCTGACTTCCTCATACAGTACCACAGTTCCTCTCTTGGCACCCTATCATATGCCTTCTCTAGATCCACAAAGACACAATGCAGCTCCTTCTGACCTTCTCTGTACTTCTCTACCAACACTCTCAACGCAAAAATTGCATCTGTGGTACTCTCTCTGGGCATGAAACCAAACTGCTGCTCACTGATCTGAACCTCTCGCCTTAGCCTTGCTTCAACAACTCTTTCCCATACCTTCATGGTGTGGCTCATCAACTTTACGGCATATAATGACAATACTGACTAAATATGTGCAGATATGTACAGGTAACAGCATATGATGACAATACTGAATAAATATGTGCAAATGTTGGTACCAAAATAAAATGTCTAGGTGTGGAGTGTCCAGATGTGCAAGACATGCGATAGGGCTGCAGAAAGTGCAATATGTACAGTAAGGTGTTCAGATGGTCAGATGGATAAAATGAAACCTAAAGATTTTAGCATGAGATAAAACCTAAGATTTAACATGAGATTCAGATTCAGTCCTCATCTCTCCTCTTCCCTCTTCTGTTCTGGCCCCCCTTGGGAAGAGTTGAAGAGCCTATTGGTTCATGGGACAAATTATCTCCTGAATCTGTCCATTGAGCAGCTCTGTGACAACAACCAGCCACTAAACATGCTCCCCCTGTCCAAGATGATTGTGAGCAGAGGATGGCCATCATCCTCCATGATGGAGAACAGTTTGTGCAGAGTCCTTCTCTCGGCCACCTTGACCACAGAGTCCAGTTCCACACCGACCACTGACCCCGCTTGCCTGACCAGCTTGTCCAGTCGCATCTCGTCTCTTGTTCTCGTCACCACAGCATAAAAAAGACAGCTGGCAACCATGGCCTGACAAAACATCTACAGGAAGCTCCTGCCTCAGCCTCCTCAGGAAGCAGAGCTGGCTTTGCCCCTTCCTGTACAGGATGTCTGTGTTGGCTAACCAGTCCAACCTATCATCCAGTTGCAGACCGAGATACCTGTAGGTCATTATCCTCTCCACTTCAACCTCCTCAATAGAGATTGTCTGTGTAGGTGGCCCACAAGCACATGGAGGAGTGGGAAGGGCCAATTGTGACACTTAAAGGTTCAATTAAATCTTTGACAGCATGAGAGGGTGTCTAAGGGTACTGTAGATCCTCGCTACATCAAAACTGTTAATGCGTCCTACACACATTTACGGCTGAAGACTCATCTTTCTTTGTATAGTACATTGAGTTGTTACTTGAATTGTAGATTTGCGTTAAATAGCAAGTCTGCCACCCATTTGCTTTCCTGTCAACCCTGTACAGATAAATACAAGGTGGGGCTACTTCTGAGTTAGGCACAGATGGCTTCAACCAGGATTCAGTCAAAACTAAACTAAACTACTATCTGGATCAGCTTATGAAATAAAACATTTCAGATTGTCCAGTTTATCATACTGAAGAAGGCTCCTAATTGTGTTGATATGCAGAATGCAGTCAATGGAAGTTCCAAATATGACCACCAGATGGACCTATCGAGGTAATAAATAGAAGGTAAAATATAGAGATAGGGTAGAAGAAGACAGGGAACATGTAAGACATGTCTAGAGAAGTTCGTCTAATAAAGCTGAGCACAAGTTCATTGTTATTACACAATGTTTGTTGACTGAGTTCATAAACAACACACTAATGTTTTAATGAATTATACCTATACCTTTCTGTGTTTGAAACTAATAGGATCTGGTAATAATTGTAGCAAGTGAAGTTAGGTTTTGGGGTCTGTAAGAGAGTTTGGAGGCAGAGAGGTGGTAGCAGATAAGAGTAGCTGGGTTAAAAAAAGGGTTACATTTCCACTTTACTCCCATATAAGTGGATCCTAGGTCAATTGCTAGTCATTACAGAGATAGCTAAGAACTCATAGCTTGTTTTAGGTAGTTATTGAGGATTTGATCGCTTCAGGCATTACTGACATTTACATTTACAGCATTTAGCAGACGCTCTTATCCAGAGCAACTTACCAGAAATGCTTCATCTATCTAGAGAAAGTATCTTTGCTAGTTGCCAATAGGTTAGAAAGAAAGCTAGTCTTGAGCTCAGATACTGCTAGAAACAAAAAGTCACTGTTGATACTCAGAGAAAAGGGAACAGAAATGAATACAGTGCAGTACAATACATTACAATCAATACTTAATTCAGTGCTCATTTAAGTGCCGTATAAAGAGATGTGTCTTCAGTTTGCATTTGAAGACAACAAGAGACTCCGCTGTACAGACAGCCAGTGGGAGATGTTCGACCACCTGGGTGCCAGTACAGAGAACAGTCTTGATGCTTGTCTTGATGTGTCTTCCACATGCCTTGAAGGATGGCAGGTCAAGCTGAGCTGTACTTGAAGCTTGAAGGGCTCATGGTACAGTTCGAGATTTCACCATTGCCATCAAGTAGGTGGGGGCTGGTCCATTTTTGGCTTTGTAGGCAAGCATAAATCTGATGCGTGCAGCTACAGGAAGCCAGTGAAGGGAGCACAGCAGTGGGATGGTGTGGCTGAACTTGGGGAGATTGAAGACGAGCCGTACTTCTGCATGAGTTGGAGGGGCTTGATGGCCTGCATGGGAAGACCAGCCAAGACAAGTTGCAGTAGTCAAGCCTTGAGATGACAAGAGACTGCACTAGCACTTGGGTGGCCTCTCGAGTGAGAAAGGGTTGGATCCTCTGGATGTTGTACAGGAGAAACGTGCATGATGAGTTAGGTTTGCAATGTGAGTCGAGAATGATAACTGGCCATCCAGAATCACACCAAGGCTTCTTGCCTTTACAGATGGAACAATTAAAGAGTTCTCAAATGAGATGGCAAGATCATTATGAGGACCTATAGTTGCAAGGATGAGTAGCAGCTCAGTCTTGCTAGGATTGAGCTTCAGGTGGTGAGCTGCCATCCATGAAGAGATGTCCGAGATGTCCGAGATGGCAGAGGATGAGAAAGAAAGCATTAGTTGAGTGTCATTGGCATAACAATGATGAGAAGCCATGAGATGATATTACATCACCAAGAGACCTAGTGTAAAGAGAAGAGAGAAGAGGACCCAGCACCAAGCCTTGTGGGACACCAGTGGAGAGCGTGCATGGAGAGGATGCGGACCTTCTCCATGTTACCTGATAAGAGCGATCCTACAGATAGGACTTGACCCACTTCCATGTGTAGCCAGTGATTCCAAGCTTGGTGAGGACATCCAGAAGGATTGTATAGTTGACTTCTGCTTATATCTGCTTTTCATTGCACATCCTTGTATTTATTTTAACATCTGATTAATAACACTGATTTTATTTAAAGCTTGATTTTCATTTAGTCATTGTATGACTTGCCCACCACCTAGGCACGTTTCAATTGTTGTTGGTTTACAGACAGGTAGAACCAGAAGTATCTGATCTCCACCCAGCATGCAGCCTCAGCAATGCAACGAACATGTGTGGGAGTTTCAATAACTGGTTGAGTTCCATTCCTGTTTCATTCGTTCAAGATACTCTTCACAAACCTTACAAGCAGGTGAGATGTCTCTGTCTTGCTTATATGCTTTATAGTGGTATACTTGTTTACGATATGTTTTGAGCAACTTGTTTTGAGCTTCCTTCCAGTTAACTTACTTCCAACTGAAAGATGTAGATCTTTCAAATGAAAAGATTGACATTGTCATTAGAGACTGCATATTCTCAAGATAAAACTAGACACTCATTTGTCTACACAAAGTTAGATTGTAGATAGATACTTTCAAAAGCACATTTTTGTTAACTTGTGATATCCAGATAGTTTAAGTCAGTGGTTCAGTTAGTAATGCTCATGTTGCAAGTAGTAAATAAAAAGGAATAGCCATGGATTAGAATGATGAATATTACATAATGCTAATTGGTGGCTCTTAGTTTCCATTCATGTTTAGCAAAATTAGCATGGTTTGATTGGGCTTTCTAAGTGGTGTTACTGGCTTAAGTCTTTGTGAATGTCACTTGATTTCCGTGGATGTCCAAGAGAAACAGACTAATGAATTGGCCAACCAATGAACTTTGAGAGCCAGAAAACATGACATTTTAGCTTCAGACAGAGCACACATGCTCACCCTGACTCTGTCTGATTGGTTAATGCCATATGATAGGGATAATGTGGAATTTGAGGCTTGTGTCAATAAATACTTTTTTATATTTTAGAATCCTCAAGATGGCATTTTTCCAGAAACTAATACAAAAATTTACTGACGACAAGTCAAAAGACAATGACAAGGTTAGTTCAAATCAATGTTTTCATATTTTTTGGCTACAATGAGAAAATATATTATTTTAAAATATCTTCCTTCAAAGTATTACAGTGTACATGTCACCTACATGTGCTCTCTAATAATGTTACTCTTAATGCATGCTATGGCAGGGTAAAGATTCTTCCAAAGGAAGTGCCCAGCCTTACTATGGAACCATCAAGCCAGATCCTAACTTCAATGCCAACAGAGATGCTGCTGCTTTACAAAAAGCCATTGAAACCAAAGGTACATCAAATCAATAATAGCAATCTCTTCTGTGGAAAACTGATGGTTTAATAATTGAAGAAAAGAGTTTGTTTTCATTTTTATGGAGTTGCAGGTTCATTAGGTACACCTCCAACGCACACACAATTGTAAAATCTAACATGGCACAGGCTATAGCACATGACTAAGTGTGTGATATAAATCTGACAGACCAGCATATGAGCATCAGTTAGGGCTCAACTGAGCACTGGAATGAGCAAAACAAGCCACCTTGACAGTTTCGCATGCCAGGTGCTCTAACAATTTGTTGAGCAAGTCCGCTGAGTGTGCGCATATCATTAGTAGCATAGTAAGTTCATGTTTCAAATTTTTATTGTGTTTTTAGTGTTCATTCTGTACATGCAGTCTCAGATTACTACTTACCCCCCGATAAGGTGATTTACGCTATCAAAATATCATTTTCATTCTTTCAGTGCTGGAAACATTTTCTGATTTAGATAATTTAGGCCATCAAAACATCCTACTTGTAGTTTTGCTGCTAGAATAATTTTCAAAATCTCATATTTGCACTTTTATGTAGAGCACTATGTATAAATATGCGCTACATGTGGTAGGGCATTTCGACAAAATAACACAATTTGTCAGATCATCTGTTCTAACAACTCAGACCGTGGACAGTAACAACTTGACAGTATTGTTCTAATGAGAAAATGTAACAATTGACAATTTGTGAAATTCTGAGAAAGTTCCTCCACCTTTATTGCTGCTGCAACTGTCAAACTCTCAGTACAGGCTACCTGGTTGCAACTGTAACACTCATGCAGGACAGACTTAAAGGTTTAGTAGTACAAAGAAGCAGACAGAGGAGCACATTTGAAATATTTTTCATCAAAAAATGGCTTTAGAAGATCAGAAGATTCAGAGAACTATATGAGAACTGACAAAATATGCATGGACCAATTTAAAATCATTTATGTTTACCATGGGAATTGTTTAGTTACCTGATGTTAAAGCAGTAGGCTTTAGTGTGTGATAAAGAAATGGGTGTAAGCTGCCCCAGGTGAGTTAATGAGCAATATTAGATATTTTGACTGTCAGAGCTGCCTATTTAGCCAATTGATTTTAAAATAGTGTCCTTTATGTAATCAGGACAGTGTGTGTCAGGCATACCTTCCTCAGTAATGCCTTTCTGCTACTTGTTACTTAAGTAAATACTAATTTACTGCCACTGCTATTCTTACTGCAAGTTTGTTTTGAGAAGTTCTGTTGAAGTTTCTCCATGGCTTGTTGTACACATGATTGTGATTGGTTGAAAGGCTTGTCAATCATAATTTTGCAAATGGTCAGGTTTTTTGGGGGGGACGAGGGTGTGCCTGCTTGAATTGATGTAGTTTGTTTTGCATCAGCCTGAGGGAAGAATCAGAATGTTGAACAAGCAACATAGATTATATTGGTCTTATGTTATTGTTTTGCTATTTGGTGTTAATCAGAGGAGGATGGGTTCCACTTCTGAGTCTTGGTTCCTATCAAGGTTTCTTTAAATCTTAAAATCAGATGCTGTAGCATGTACAGATACACATTCTTTCTATCTATAGGTGTGGATGAGACTGCCATCACAGATATTCTTGCCAGCAGAACTAATGCACAGAGACAGGAGATCAAAGCAGCCTATGAACGGGACACTGGAAAAGTGAGACCTCCTGGAACCCACATACTGTCTGAAACGAACAGTGACCGAATATCATAGTTTAAAATCTACACATATTCTATTACCATTTTTATTCCATTTAAGGAGACTTTAGAGAGTAACTGATGCAATGTACTGTTATTTTATCATTTTTCACTCATTTGTTTTTAGGACCTTGCAAAGACTTTGAAATCAGTACTAAGGTCCCACTATGAAGATGTGGTCCTGGCCCTCTTGATGACACCAGCCCAGTTTGATGCCCATGAGCTCAAGCAGGCCATGAAGGTAATGAACACCATTTTCCTGACATGGACCTTTTTGGAAATGCTTGCATTTGATGTTATTTTGATATGGTAGCTGTAATGATGTAATGTTTTATTTAAAATCAGGGTTTGGGAACCAAAGAAAAGGTCCTATGTGAAATTCTTGGTACCAGATCAAACCAGGAGATAAGACTGATTAAAGCTGCCTTCAAAGAAGGTAAGTATTCTTATTTTGGTATGTTGCAGCTACTTAAATATTTCTGAGTATTTATCTACTTTACATTTAGTGTGAAGTTAAAGTGAAATTCACAAAATTGGATCACAGCATATGGAGAGGAGCTGGAACATGACATTAAAGGGGACACGAGTGGATGTTTTCAGACAGCCCTGCTTGCCCTATGCAAGGTACAAATTTGCATTACATAAATAAATAAAAAAATGTAATACAACACAATAAAACATACCCTGCTTAAATTCATTCAGGCTACCAGAAGTGAGGACTCTAACATTGATGATGGTCTGGCAAAAAGCGATGCAAAGGTGAGGAAATCTTTCCAATGTACTACCACTGCAATACTGACAACACAACAAAATTTATTTCACAATGCGTCAGTTTTGTAAAACATCTATTTTCCTGAAGCAAACTGCTGCAGTTATAGCTAATTTACATAATTACTTAAGTAACTTTTTAAATAAATGGTACCGTATGAGAAAGAAGAGCAGTTCTGTGGAGTTCTGATTTTACCTTCTCCAGTGTAAGCTTGCATGTCTGGACTTACTTCTGTTTGAGTAATTATTCATTTAGAGTACCTCTGCTCAGAGTACGAATGATGGTTCAGCCTTGACTGCTTTACTGTTGCTCAAGGTTTAGCTTTCGAGGTTTAGCATTTTGTTTTAGACCATAAAAAACCTAACACATACATCTGTTCTTGTGCTGACATATGCTGGATGTACTAAGATGTTCTGCTGCAGTTCTATAGGAAATTCAGTAACCAAGAATATTTTTGTGGATTTTTGTCCTTATACTTTTTTGCCCCAATTTAATTCCTGCATTTACTTCTACTTGAGTCATTATGTCATCAAAGTTATCATATGTTTACCTGAGTATTGATTTAGGCTACTCTACCCACCTTTGATAGATATACTTGCATACTGTTACACTGATATGTATTGTGGTTTCAGGCTCTCTTTGAAGCTGGGGAGAAAAGGTTGGGAACGGTGTCCTCTGTCTTCATCGACATTCTTACATCCAGGAGCGAAGCTCAGCTGTGCAAAAGTAAGCCAATGACATGTTAAAAAAGTACTAATCATAGTGATAAAGCAAACAATCATGGCTTAACCCAAATCATATAGACATATACTGGCTTGACCTTTGAGTATAGTACAGTACTGTTATAATAAGACTAACATTCTAATATGAAATAAAATTTTATGGCAAATGACAATGTGTGTGCCATCAGTTTTCAAGCAGTATGAAAAGATTGGCACACAAGGCTTTAATAATGCAGTGGAGCATGAACTCAGTGGCGACTTAGAGGACTGTCTCATGACCCTAGGTAAGTGTGTATATGCGTGTGTGTGTGTGTGTGTGTGTGTGTGTGTGTCTTCAACACATCATTACAGCAAGGATGCAACATTTTTAGTACAGTTTTGGAAAAATCTAATTTGAGACAGTTATCGAAAATGTGAAAATATATCACTGATATGCCCTTACGGTCTCCTCATTCATCTACAATCCTAATTCCAATGAAGTTGGGACGTTGTGTAAAACATGAATAAAAACAGAATACTCAGAATATTCAATTGAATACACTACAAAGACAAGATATTTAGTGTTCAAACATATAAACTTTATTGCTTTTAGCAAATATTTGCTCATTTTGTATTTGATGCCTGAAAAACACTCCAAATAAGTTGGGACAGGGGCAACAAAAGACTGGGAAAGTTGAGGAATGCTCAAAAAACACCTGTTTGGAACATTCCACAGGTGAACAGGTCAACCAAAACAGGTGAGTGTCGTGATTGGGTATAACGGGGACATCCCTGAAAGGCTCAGTCATTCACTAGCAAGGATGGGGCAAAGTTCACCACTTTGTGAACAACTGCGTGAGCAAATAGTCCAACAGTTTAAGAACAACGTTTCTCAACATGCAATTGCAAGAAATTGAGGGATTTCATCATCTACAGTCCATAATATCATCAAAAGATTCAGAGAATCTGTAGAAATCTCTGCAAGTAAGCGGCCAGGCAGAAAACCAACATTGAATATCCATGACCTTCGATCTCTCAGGCGGCACTGCATTAAAAACCCACATTATTCTGTAATGGATATTACCACATGGGCTCAGGAACACTTCAGAAAACCATTGTCAGTGAACACAGTTTGTTGCTCCATCTACAAGTGCAAGTTTAAACTCCCCAGAAAGGCTGCCGGCTTCTCTGGGCCCCGAGCTCATCTGAGATGGACTGACGCAAAATGGAAAAGTGTCCTGTGGTCTGACGAGTCCACATTTCAAATTGTTATTGGAAATCATGGATGTTTTGTCCTCCGGGCCAAAGAGGAAAAGGACTGTCCGGATTGTTATCAGTGCAAAGTTCAAAAGCCAGCATCTCTGATGGTCTGAGGGTGTGTTAGTGCCCATGGGATGGGTAACTTGCATATCTGTGAAGGCACCATTAATGCTGAAAAGTACATACAGGTTTTGGAGCAACATATGCTGCCATCCAAGCAACATCTTTTTCAGGGACGTCCCTGCTTATTTCAGCAAGACAATGCCAAGCCATTCTGCACATGTTACAACAGCGTGGCTTCCTAGTAAAAGAGTATTTTACTCTTCTGCAGTCTTCGCCTGCAGTCCAGACCTGTCTCCCATTGAAAATGAGTGGCGCATTATGAAGCGCAAAATATGACAACGGAGACCCCGGACTGTTGAGCAACTGAAGTTGTACATCAAGCAAGAATGGGAAAGAATTCCACCTACAAAACTTCAATTATTAGTGTCCTCAGTTCCTAAACGCTTATTGAGTGTTGTTAAAAGGAAAGGTGATGTAACACAGTGGTAAACATGCCCCAGGTCCCAACTTCTTTGGAATGTGTTGCAGGCGTCAAATTCAAAATGAGTAAATATTTGCAAAAACAAATAAAGTTTATCCATTTGAACATTAAATATCTTGTCTTTGTAGTGTATTCAATTAAATATAGGTTGAAAAAGATTTGCAAATCATCGTATTCTGTTTTTATTTATGTTTTACTCAACGTCCCAACTTCATCGGAATTGGGGTTGTAAAATCTTCTGTGGAAATCACTGTCAGTGATCAAAACTAAGCCTATGGCTGCATGCTATCAGAAGGGTGCAGGGCTTATGCTATAGACACACCCACTCTCAAATGACTTTTTTTCATAAGTTGCTAGGGTTGTAATTTCTGGGTAGTGATTTTTTTTCCTGCAGGTATTGAAAAAGTTCTATTGGAGATTTTGTTCCAAAACAATCTGTGTGATGTTTAATTAGAGCTCTGAAGAAGTTTTTAACATGAAGTATCGAAAATCTAATTGAATCTTGAACTTAGAACCTAAATTTGTATCAAACCTTGAATATATGGCTACACCCCTACATCACAAACTGTCTGAAAGCATGTAAGAAGTTTTGTACACTGAAAAAGTGACAAGTGACACACAGAAAAAGGAACCAAACTTTCTAGTTTAGCGTGTTTAGCACAACTAACCAGTAAGCTAGGTTACATCACCAAACAATGTATTGACTTGTTTTAATCTCTGTTAGAAAGCACAACCCAGCTCCATGAGTGTCTAAATGATTGGTTTGTTCTTTAAACAGTGAAGGCAGCCTGGAACAAGCCTGCATACTTTGCTGAAAGGCTGCATCTAGCTATGAAGGTAAGGTATAGGATCATGGTCCAGTTGTCTGCAGTGCCACAAAGAATAAAAATTAACAATACAAGTTTTTCACTGTACATTAAATATGCAACAAAATTTGGTTAATAAGTCAGTCAAGAAGTTAGTCAGTAAATTTGTTTAAATTTTGTCAATCCTGAAGCAAAGCGCTGCACAGTTTCCCCTGCTTCCAGCACAACTGAGACAACTCATTAATTCAATAAAAAATCTTTCCTGAGGTGAACTCTTTAAATTTTTCTTATCTATTTCACAAAAGTGTTTCTTTAAAGAACTATTAATTAAAAGGGTCTATAGCAGTGGTCACCTTTCCCCCTCCTGTAGATCTACTTTGCCACAGGTTTCTCCAACCCAAATCTATCACCACTCATTAAGCTAATCAAGGACATAAAGGCAATAATTAATGGATCAGGTGGTGTCAGTTAGTGTTGCATTAATGTTTTCAAAAGAGTGGATGTAATCATAGTGCTTGGATATTTTTCACCAGTTACAGCAGTCCATTTGTGTGAATGTGTTGTACTCCCTCTTCAGGGTGCAGGGACCAACTGCAGCACCCTGACCAGAGTTCTAGTGAGTCGCTCAGAGAAGGACCTGCTGAAAATTATACAGGAGTACAAAAGGATTTATGGCAAAACCCTTCAGGAAGCAATTCTTGTGAGTCAAACACTGAGAAAACAAAAATTATTTCACTGGCGTTAAACTGTTCTATACGGTTCAAAGGCTTGTAATAATTTGTTATATAAATAATCTGTGATACTATACACTCACTGGCCACTTTATTCTTATTATTTTATTATTGTTCAATTGCTTGTTAACACAAATAGCTAATCAGCCAATCACATGGCTGCAACTCAACGCATTTAAGCATGTAGAGGTGGTCAAGACAACTTGCTGAAGTGCAAACCGAGCATCAGAACATGGAAGAAAGGTGATTTAAGTGACTTTGAATGTGGCATGGTTGTTGGTACCAGATGGGCTGGTCTGAGTATTTCGGAAACTGCTGATCTACTGGGATTTTCACACACAACCATCTCTAGGGTTTACAGAGAATGGTCCGAAAAAGAGAAAATATCCAGTGAGCGGCAGTTGTGTGGACAAAAATGCCTTGTTGATGTGAGAGGTCAGAGGAGAATGGGCAGACTGGTTCGAGATGATAGAAAGGAAACAGCAACTCAAATAACCAACCAAAATCTCTGAGGAATGTTTCCAACCTTTTACTATTAGCTAATTACTATTAGCTATTACCTAATAAGGTGGCCAGTGAGTGTATATTCAGTAATAACTTACACAATGTAAATTTTAACGTTAAAAACTAGATTAGAAATTATTTTTCAAAGTTTTACTCAATGTTCAAGGATTTTGAGCTATTATATACTGCAATTATCTATTTACAATAATTTTTTGCCATGTAACTCGGTAAAAAATTTGATCGCCACTTTTTAAATAGGAGGCATTCTGAATGTTAAATCCAGTATAACTTCATCCTTGATGTTATTCAGCTTTCTCAGTCATTTTATGATTATCTACAGCACTGTCCATCATTCTGGATCATCATTCTGGATACACACTTTATCACTTCTTGGTTTTGTAATAGTTATTTGAAAACTGCATCATTCTGTGCCAACTTACCTAGAGCCTGTCTGGTAATGTCATCAATTTCCACAAAGGATTCCGACTTAAAAACTACAAACTAAAATAAATTAACCTGTTGTAAAAATGTATTAACATCAAAACAAATAATTCAAAGTTTAATATTATTCTTAGTGTCTTTTCATTCTTAGACATTTCAAGCCAGTTCACTCATTATGTAAGCAGTTAGACTCAACATTTAACATTGTATTACTGTGGAATATTATGGGGCAACCATAACAAAAAATGAAAAGCTAAAACTATTAAAAGCAAAGCACTGATATTTCGCATGGTTCCATTAGTTAATTTAAAGTTTTTGCTTGATTTTTTAAAAGAATTTTTTTATGGCCTTCCATGAAGTAAACAGACAGGCCCTACATGATTCGGTGTGAAATGACCCAGCTATGAAATGACATGACTAGCATACTAAATTCATTTCCTAATAGGTTTTAGATTAAAAACATTGAAAAACATTCTAAACTTTTGAACAGTAGTGGACATCTGGACAAAACACTTTTACTGAGCATTTGGCATCTGAAACATGCATTAAACATGGTGTTGTCATGTGAATTTGCTTCTTATAGGCTGAAACAAAGGGAGATTATGAGAAGATTCTGCTGCTGCTCTGTGGGGATCACTGAAGAGATTTAGCCCTGTTTATACACACAGGAATTTACATGGCACCTCCCTTTGCACACCACACTCAATTATGTATCACTAATGATAATGTATTTGACATCAGAATATAATGATTTTGATACAGGGTTGAAAATAAAATTTAAAGCTGTAATCGATACACTCCTCTGGCTCTTCAAAGGGTCACTTATTTGAGGTATTTCATGGAAACCACTGTAAGTAATCAAAACTAGCCATCAAAATGCAGCTATTTTTGTTCAGCGTATATCTTAAATGCACTATTTTAGATCACCATTTTGACAACTGCAAACTACAATCTTTGGTTTTGAAATAAGTTTTTTTTTATCTGAGCCAAATCACGTGGTATTATATACAGAGCTCTATAGTAACAAGTCATTTTTAGAAACCAAAATCTATCAAAAAAATTATCTTAATTTCAAAATTTAAAAACTCATTAAACCTGAATGTGTATTATTGGTATTGTGCAAGTGGAAAATAAAATCACCATTGTAAGAGACTTGTGTGCAATGCCATTCATTTATAAATAAATGTACCTTCAGTAAAACTGCTTTCATAAAGTTTATCTGGTTGGTTTAAGTGTTTTCTGCCTTGAATGGCCTGTTGACCTGAAGGAAAAGCATCTCTCCCCCACAGACTGGTAATTTGAGACTGGTTGCAGGCAACAGATGCCGTGGAGGCAACACAGAGGAGAACTCCACATTCAACACATTCAAACAGTCTCCACAGGGACTTTTTCTTAGAATGTTGTCAACGTCTGCATTATTTGCTATGTGAAAGTGCGTATGAGAGCGCTGAATTTAAAGGAGAGAAGCAAGTCTCAGAAGAGTGCATCACCCTGCCAAGATGATGACAGGAGCCAGCCCATCTGGAGCACTTTTTCTATATGTGATTTGTCTAGGATTCATATTCCCACTTTGCCACATGCGCCTATTCACCAATCGCTGGGCAGTCAGAATAACTGGAGGTCGTGAAAATGCCGATTTGATTGCTGAAAAATATGGATTTTTAAATATGGGACAGGTATGTAGTCTAATTTGTATGTTCTGCGTGTGTTTGTCCACCATACCCAGTTTTCAAGCTATGAGTTTAAATATGAATCGTCAATGTTTCATTTTCTCTTCATTCATACCTTTACTGTTAGAGTGGTGTGTTCACATGTATGCTATAATCCATCTCATGAAGCTCTTTTGACTGTACAGCTGAAAGCCAAACCAATCTACAGTCTCTGGAATGAATTCAGCATTTAAATGAGGTTCCATGGCCTCTGGCCACACACAAAGACCTCGGCCTGACTTCTTGAAAATTAGCAACAGTAGGCATCCTTTTATTATAATTAACATAGAAAAGAAAATGTGCTTTTTTCTTTCTTTCTTTTTTAACAAACAAACTTTTATTTAAAAGATGTTACATTAGATAAATATCTCGACTGAAGTCTGTCTCACTGGGTCACTATCTCTTCTATAATGTATGTGTGCAACCATGCAAGAGGAACTCTTAACCCACAATAACTTAGCAGTGGAACAATTTGAGTGGTATTATACTAACAACAAAATTTTATTTGTTTAGTTTTTTTGAAGGTTATGATACAACTTTGGATTATTACCTTTCATATTTCCTTAAGTTTGACTGTAACACCTTCAAATTAAGCAGTGTTCAATGTACATTATAGTTTGTACAATAGTTTATAGACACTTCAATTCAAGGGCATTAATAGAGAGTTTGTCCTACTTCACTGCAGTAACAGCCACTACTCTCTTAGGAAGGCTTTACACTAGATGTAAAAACATAACTGTGAAGATTTGATTGCACCCACAAGAGCAAGGTAAGATACTGGCATTGGATGATTAGTTTTAGATCACAAATGCCCCTCAAACTCATCCTAAATGTACAGGATGAAGCTTCATTATTTATGCAGTTCCATCCTTCAGTCGAAAGCTGGGATGCTTTAAACACCTCTAGTAGACACTTGGCACTGGGCATTAGGCTCATTTGTGGCTGCTCCAGAACATCCCATTCTATTGGCAGTGCTTTTCTATGAAGATTATACAAGCTGTTTGTAAACAATTGAACACTAGCATTAGCAATGAATGCACCTTAATGTAGCTGAATTCACTAATTAGACATACAACTGGATGTTTTAGTATACAGTATGCAGTTGTTTGCAACAAAAAGAAGTAAACATACTCTTATGTTTTAAAGCCTCAAGACTTAATTAACCCATTAGGTCTTGACTGGTTAGGACTGATAAAGCAGGTCAAGGACCTCATGACAGCTTTTAACAACTATAGGCTCTTCTCAGCAGCTGGCTGGGGAAAAATTAAGATAATTGATGCCTACAAAGCAAGAAAAGACTATAAATTACATAAAAGCCCTTCCAGCTGGTAATTCCCACTGTCTGAAATGTCATTAATAAATGGCAGGTAAGGAGAATTGTGGATGTCAAGGCAAGCTCTGAAAGAACATGAAAACTCTCAGACAGAACTGCTCATATGCTGACCAGAAAGGCAAAGCAAAACCCCCATATGAATGTGAAGAACCTGCAAGGCAGACAAAGAAATTATGGTGGACTGTTCCACTGTGCAGTGTTGCTTCCACAAATGATCTGCATGATAAGTCATCCTAAAGAAGTGTTACTTGTGACTTTGCCACCAAATTCAATGTCTGAAATATGCAAAGCCAGAAGCACTTTGGAAAGAAATGCAGTGGATTAATGAAATTAAAATGTATCTCTTTGGCCACAATCAACAAAGTTAAGTATGAGAAAAAAGAAGCAGAATTCACAAAATATCACCTTCAAAGGTGTGGAATGGACTCCACTAAATAACAGCAAACAGTCAGGAAACTGAAGCTATAAAGAGGATCACCTCTAGAACAGGACAGAGATCTAAAATATACTTCAAAATCCACAGTGAGCTACTTTAAGAAAACCAAGCTGATACTTTTGGAATGACCCTTACACCTGATTTCATCACTGAAATTCTGTGGGTAGATCTTAAACATTCTGCGAATGTAAGAGAGCCCTAAGAATATCGGAAGAGTGGGTAAAAACTCCTAAAACAAGAATACAAAGACTCTTAGCAGGCTACAAAGTGTTTCCAAACTATAATATCTTCCAAAGGGGGTATTAGTAAATATTGACTCTCCAACATTTTTGCACACAATTACTAGTTTATCTTTTATACCCTTTAAAGTTAATCAAATATAAAACAACTGTTCATTAACCCTTGCAGAAAAAAAAAACATTTTAAATTGTTTGCTGCAGAGGTTGTATTGACATCTTTGTGTACATGTGTGTGTGTGTGTGTGTGTGTGTGTGTGTGTGTGTGTGTGTGTGTGTGTGTGTGTGTGTGTGTGTGTGTGTGTAGAATATGTAACTTTTGCATACAATTATATAAGGTAAGTTACATTTTGCTTGACCAACATAATAACATCAGAGCACTAGGGTGTCAGACAGCAAAGATCAGCCAATGGTTTTAGCTCCCACCAACTACCTTCCTCTAGCTCAAGTTGCCACTTGCTGGTAAGTTTATCAGTGGTGTAAGATGACCTGCTCATCAGCTGAATGGCATACATCAAGGATTGGTGCATAATTTATGTTTCTGCCAGTCATGGTGTAACTGCAGGTGTGCAGAAGTGTGTTTTGGACTCAAAAGTTTATCTTCTTTCCCATATGCTGGTGAAGATTGGTGGACTGAGGAACCACTACCACTTTCTGCATCGGGGCACCATCAAACGCTCTACCGTAGCAAGCCGAGGGAACCACAGTCTGGTAGTTACAGAGAACAAGGTGCGCATATTGTGTGTCTACTGTTACTGAGATGCCACTGAATAGTTTATGGATCAGACTACACCTCCACATGTGTGTACTTGCATGCATACATACACACAGTTACATCAGTGCACTGAACCATACTAATGCAGTTTCAAAACTGCCAAGAAGCTAATTGATCCAACCTTAACTAATCTTGATTAATTATTCATTCTAAACACTCCCTTTTGTGGTTCATGTTTGCACATCTTGGTATGTAACAATGTGGCCCCTAATGTAGCTCCCCTTTTGTTTCCGGTGCCAAAGGTGAAGTGGATCCAGCAGCAGATGGTTCATACAAGGGCAAAACGGACTGGCAGAACCAGTGAAACCCATTCCACCCTCTTTAATGACCCAAAGTGGGACAGCATGTGGTATATTGTTAGTATTCTATGCATATTTTTATTAAGAAGGTGCAGTTCCACTGGATAAGCTCAGAATTTACACTCTTACATTAAGGCCTGTGACAGCCACAAGATCTCTTAGCTGGTCAGTAATTGCTTCCACACAAAACAACAGCTCCTTACCAATTGATGACTATTTGTAACAGGCCTGTTAAAGCACTGAGAGTGTTAAACCAGGACCAGCATTCCTCAATCAGTCCTGCAAGCTTATGCCCAAAGCTGGTCATGAAATCACTAATATTGGTGTTTGTGGAGCCACAAACTCTCTTAGTCAGTCAAGAATCACTTCCACATCAAACAACAGAATATCACTTTGAACAGAACTAAACAAGGTTGCAATTGTATGTTCATTTTAGCATAACTGCAATGCCATGATGAGGAAATCAACTGCAAATAAGTTAATCTTTTTTCTTTGTCAAAAATAAGTTCAACAGCCATTATGCACAAAAATGCAAATGTAAACACACAATTTGCATTAGAATTTAAATGATGTCTCATGTTGGAAGTGCAGTTGTAAATACATAATTGAATTATGATTTGCATTTTAATTTTTAAATTTACATTTTAACTTGAATAAAGTCAATAATATGCTGCCATAAAGTTGGGCTATTGTCACAAATATGTATTATATTATATTTTACACTTCACAAAAACTGAAAAGCATGTTAAATAAGACACTTAAAATGAATACTATACTACATCACTGTTTATATTACATCCTGTTTCCAAATGTTAGGACACTCTGCAAAATGTAAATAAAAATAGAATACAATTATTTCATTAAAATAGTACAAAAACAATTTATCAAATGTTTAATGTGAGAAATTTAATGTTTTGAAAAATGTATGCCTCTTGAACACGATGCCAACATCACTCTTCAAGCATTTGGGAACTTAGGAGACCAGTTGCTGTAGTTCTGTAAATGAAACTTGCAACCATTTTTTGCTTGATATAAGATTTCAACTGCTCAGTTTGAGATCTTCTTTGATGTAATTTTTGTTTCATAATGCAACAAATGCTTTTTATGGGCAGGCCATTTAGCAACTGGATTCTTTTAAAATGGAGACATACTGATGTAATACATGCAGAATGTGGTTTGGCATTGTCTTGCTAATGTAAGCAAGGCTTTTCCTGACATTGTCTGAATGGCAGCATATGTTGCTCCAAAACTGACTATTAGTGGTGACTTCACAGATGTGCAAGTCACTCATGCCATGTACACTAATGTACCCTAATACGTCATGGATGCTAGCTTTTGAACTGTACCCTGATAAAAAACTGGATGCTCCTTCTCCTCTATAGCCTGGAGGATGGGCTCCATGATTTCCAAAAAAATTTTCAAATTTTGATTTGTGGGAACACAGAAGACATTTCCACTTCACCTCAGTCCGTCTTAAATGAGCTCAGGCCACCGCCTTTTCTGTATCCTATTGTTTTCTGTATCATATTGTTTTTTTCTTTGCACGGTAAAATTTTAACTTGCATTTGTGGATGTAGCAATAAACTTTGTTCAGAGATATTGGTTTTCAAAAGTGGTTCTGGGTCCATGCAGTAATTTCCATCGTAGAATCATGCCTGTTTTTAAATGCTATGTCACCTGAGGACCTGAAGATCATGGCCAGCAAATATTGTTTTTTGGCCTTGTCTCTTGCATCCTCTGGATTGTCTAGGTCTTTTAATGATATTATGTACTGTAGATGATAAAGGGTCTTTGCTCTTTGACACTGAGAAATGATATTTTAGAATTGCTGCATTATTTGCCTGTGCAGCCTTTTATAGAGTGATGAATCTCTAACCATCTATACTTCTGAAAGACTCAGCCACTCTGGGATGCTCTTTTTATGCCCAAACATGTTACTGACCTGTTGCCAATTAACATAATCAGTTGTGGTATGTTCCACCAGGCCTTTTTTGGCATTACATAATGTTACCATGCTTTTTTTGCCTCTGTCACAACTTTTTTGAAATGTGTTGCTGGCATCAAATTCAAAATGGACATATATTTTGACACAACATGAAATTAGTCAAGAATGCACTAATTCAGAAAATATTTCATTCAAAGTGTCTTTTTTATGGGGATATACTAACATAAAGTACATCTAGAGAATGGCAGAGAGTGAAAAACAAACCTATAACCCTTAGTTTAACTATATTTTTGACTTTGATATAAAATATAAAAGTAACAAGAATGTCAGCATTTTTTACTTCTCTATTGTGTTATGGTGTAAAAACCATAATACATTCATGAAATTTGTATATTATTGCATCCCTAATGAGTAACATGCACCACTGTTCTTCAGCACTGTGATTACAACTGCCTCACTGACATGAACATTAAGGCAGCATGGAAGAGAGGTTACACAGGGAAAGGAGTAGTGGTCTCTATTTTGGACGATGGTGTGGAGAGACAACACCCTGACCTGAAGCAAAACTATGTAAGCACTCCAACTAACTTGTGGTGTGGAATGAAATAAATGAATGAATGAATGAATGAATGAATGAAAAGACATTTTAATATCAAAGTGAATATGCACATATCTTAATGTATTATTTGCTGACTTATTGTTAATTTGTCTTTGTAAGGATGCTCGAGCTAGCCATGATGTTAACGGAAATGACCCTGATCCCACACCACGATATGAGGCTACAAATGAAAACAAGTTTGTCCCACTCTAACTGTGAAAAAAAAACGTTATTCTGATCTATGTTTCTTTGTACACTCAACGGCCACTTTATTAGGTACATCTTGCTAGTAAAAGGTTGGACCCTATTTTGTCTCTTCAGAACTGCCTTAATTCTTCATGGCATACTTTCAACAAAGTATGCTGGAAACATTCCTCAGAGATTTTGATTGGTTATTTGCCTTACTGTTGCCTTTCTATCATCTCGAACCAGTCTGCCCATTCTCCTCTGACCTCTCACATCAACAAGGCATTTTCGTCTACACAACTGCCACTCACTGGATATTTTCTCTTTTTCTGACCAGTCTCTATAAACCCTAGAGATGGTTATGTGTGAAAATCCCAGCAGATCAGCAGTTTCTGAAATACTCAGACCAGCCCGTCTGGTACCAACAACCATGCCACATTCAAAGTCACTTAAATCACCTTTCTTCCACGTTCTGATGCTCGGTTTGCACTTCAGCAAGTTGTCTTGACCACCTCTACATGCCTAAATGCATTGAGTTGCAGCCATGTGATTGGCTGATTAGCTATTTGTGTTAGCAAGCAATTGAACAGGTGGCCAGTGAGTGTATATCATTGCTGTCCAAAGAAACACATGTATGCATCTCCATTTGTGTTGTTGTTTATTTTTCTCAATTATTTGAACTTGCCTTCTGCCCTTTGCATTGTGTGAAAATGTCATGATAATTAGATTAATAATTTTGCCCTCTTCTGTAAAGTTGCCATTTTGAGACACTTTTTTTTTGAGACACGTTTTTCTTTTGACAGCAACGATATATTGCATGAACACTGAGCATAACCTCATTTAATTTTGTTTTAGACATGGGACAAGGTGTGCTGGAGTGGTGGCAGCCGCTGCTAACAATTTAATGTGCATGGTTGGAATTGCCTACAATGCCAGGATAGGAGGTACGTGTTTAGGACAAGACAAACAGTGACTCTGTAATTCCATATTGTTGATGGTTATATACTGTGGCCCTAAGTGCTCCCTTTATGCATTTAGGTGTTCGTATGCTGGATGGTGATATGACAGACATGGTTGAGGCCCAATCACTGAGCCTGAGGCAGCAGTACATTGACATCTACAGCTCTAGCTGGGGTCCTGATGATGATGGCAGAACAGTGGATGGTCCTGGACCTCTGACTCGCCTTGCCTTAGAGAACGGCATACGCAAAGTGAGGTTGTGTTTGTGTGTGTACATGCATGTCAGAGTGTATTCTATTTCAGAACATGAATTTGTTTATGAAAGGGCCCAAAGATATTACTATATTGAATTCAGCATTTATTATATTTCAATATACTTCAATTGCACCTTGATATATTTTGGCTTCATCATTAAAGAAGGCCTAAGCCAAAACTCAATTTACACAAATTTTAATTAATGATTTGTTTTTTATAATAAGTCTCAGGACCTTGCACTAATAAATTGATTATATCACTTTATTATTATTACTGATTTTAAAGATGCACTATTACAAATAAAAGGAGTATTAAAAGTTATTGCTTTAAAAAAAAAAACAGGCTACAATATGGAATGCATGCACTGGGCCCATTTCTTTCACTGATTTTAGGGTTCACACAGTTTTAGGACAGCGTTTTATGGCCACTGGTAATAAAAATAAAAATAGACTTCAGTCGTAATATTTCAAGAAAAAAAGTCATATTATTTCAAGAAAAAGTTTCATACTATTTAAAGAAAAAAAGCCATAGAATTACAACATTAACCTGGCAGTAATGCCAGGAGTTGCAACATTGTGGCCAAACGCTTTGCAGAAAGGTGACAAAGGTGTTTTAGGGCCACTGTTAATAAAAAAGTAGACTTCGAGAATAAATTCATAATATTTTGAGAATAAAGTTGTAGTATTTCGAAAAAAAAAATATTTCAAGAAAAAAGCTGTGCAGGGGAAATTGTTTGTCTGTTTTGTTGAAGGAGAATCGCAGGCAGGGTTGTCTACACGGGTATCAGTGGCTACATCTCTGTGCCATTCAAAGAGTCTATTATCAAAAGTCTATTATCAAAGTCTATTATTTTTTATTACCAGTGGCCCTAAAGCGCTGTAGTAAGGTTTAAACATCTTGGATCTAAATCATAAAACGACATCAGAGCAAAAACAGAACTGCTTTCCTTGCAGGGTAGGAAAGGGCGTGGCTCCATCTTCGTGTGGGCATCAGGCAACGGAGGGCGGAGCCAGGACCATTGCTCATGTGATGGCTACACCAACAGCATCTACACCATCTCTCTGGGCAGCACTACTCAGAGTGGCCGCAAGCCCTGGTACCTGGAGGAGTGTTCCTCTACTCTAGCCACCACCTACAGCAGCGGCGAGAGCCAAGGCCTCGGCATTGTGAGTCGCCATGCATTTAAACTGTTAAGATGCACTTTAAAGAGGTTTAATGTACATTTTAAATAGAAGGGGCTACAGTTTATCAAAGACCTTACTGTTCAAATATTTGATCCTAAAACCTGATCATTAATTGGGACACTACCAGCATAGGCTATGGGCGTATCATATGCTGCATTCCTATTTTGTTCCAGATAAATTTTGAATATAATTTGCATTATTTGGTCTTTCGTAAAATATGTCCTATGTGTAGCTCTTTACTTTTACATTTAACAACATATGATGAGGCCTCTGAGCAGCGCATCACCATACAAATAAACATGATGACAGTGGTGCAATACCCTTTAATGAATCGCTTTACCTGCAATAAATCACCAGGATACAAACAGAAGATAAAATGGAAGGATATCACTTGATAATAGGCAGAATGCAAAAGTTTCAGAAAAGTCCAAAAAGATAAATTCAAGCAAACAGGTATTATATGTTCTAGGTCAGGCAGAAAGCCAAGTAGTACTTCAAATACAGATCATACACAGAATGTCAGAACAATAGAAAATAAATTAACAGAATGCACTGATTGTAGAGAAAAATAAAGAGAGGATTAAGCAAGGAGGCTGGCTTATAAATTGTACTGTAATGAGAAGTAACAAGGTTCACATGTGTGTAATTAGCCAAAAGGCTGGTGATAGCAACATTTGGTAGATTGACTGAGAAATTGCAGAGCAGGGATATGACCTAAGCAATTCAACAATGTCAAAAACTGAGGGGGTGAGGTTACACTTCAGGTGCTGGATTCAGTTCAGGACAACATGCTTGAGCAATGCCTCATGAAAAGTTGAGTTCTTGCAGAAATGTGCTGCTATTTGCAGTCAATTCAGAGGTGTGATATACACTGCTCAAAAAAAGGGAACACTCAAATAACACATCCTAGATCTGAATGAATTAAATTCTCATTGAATACTTTGTTCTGTACAAAGTTGAATGTGCTGACAAAATCACACAAAAATCATCAATGGAAATCAAATTTATTAAACAATGGAGGCCTGGATTTGGAGTCACACACAAAATTAAAGTGGAAAAACAGTACAGGCTGATCCAACTTTGATGTAATGTCCTTAAAACAAGTCAAAATGAGGCTCAGTATTGTGTGTGGCCTCCACGTGCCTGTATGACCTCCCTACAATGCCTGGGCATGCTCCTGATGAGGTGGCGGATGGTCTCCTGAGGGATCTCCTCCCAGACCTGGACTAAAGCATTCGCCAACTCCTGGACAGTCTCAACGTGGTGCAACGTGGCGTTGGTGGATGGAGCGAGACATGATGTCCCAGATGTGCTCAATCAGATTCAGGTCTGGGGAACGGGCGGGCCAGTCCATAGCTTCAATGCCTTCATCTTGCAGGAACTGCTGACTGTCAGGCCATCATACCATCCTCATGGAGTCGGTTTCTAACCATTTGTGCAGACACATGCACATTTGTGGCCTGCTGGAGGTCATTTTGCAGGGCTCTGGCAGTGCTCCTCCTGTTCCTCCTTGCACAAAAGCGGAGGTAGCGGTCCTGCTGCTGGGTTGTTGCCCTCCTATGGCCTCCTCCACGTTTCCTGCTGTACTGGCCCGACTCCTGGTAGCGCCTCCAGCCTCTGGACACTACGCTGACAGACACAGCAAACCTTCTTGCCACAGCTTGCATTGATGTGCCATCCTGGATGAGCTGCACTACCTGAGCCACTTGTGTGGGTTGTAGAGTCCGTCTCATGCTACCACGAGTGTGAAAGCACCACCAACATTCAAAAGTGACCAAAACATCAGCCAGAAAGCATCGGTACTGAGAAGTGGTCTGTGGTCCCCACCTGCAGAACCACTCCTTTATTGAGTGTGTCTCGCTAATTGCCAATAATTTCTATCTGTTGTCTATTCCATTTTCACAACAGCATGTGAAATTGATTGTCAGCAAAGAGTAATAATTCCCAAATAATTCTCTTGATTTTGGAAGAAGTGTTAGATGAGCTGGTGTGCACAAACCTTTGAGCATATACTGTTAGGTCCAGCATGTTGAAGATGCTTTGGGGATTGTTTATAACTCAACCAGCTAATGAAGAGCTTCTGAAGACAATAATTAAATGGATCAGGTGTGATGTATTAGGGTGAGAGTGAAATGCTGCAGAGCAGGTTTGGTGATCACTGATTTACAATGTATGCCCCTTAAAACTCAGGAGCATAAAAATATCTGATCTTGCATGATACAACTTTTCTTCATAGGTTGTGTAGATCCCAGTTGTAATACAGAATTTGTTATTGTGTGCAGGTGACAACAGACCTGAGGCAGCGTTGCACTGATGAGCACTCTGGCACTTCAGCCTCAGCCCCCATAGCTGCAGGAATCATTGCCCTAACTTTGGAGGCAAAGTAATGTTCAACTTTGTTTTCTGCTACATAAATAGTATCATATAAGAGTGCTTTTCCACTGAT
Organism: Pygocentrus nattereri; assembly: GCF_015220715.1. Taxonomy (NCBI): domain Eukaryota; kingdom Metazoa; phylum Chordata; class Actinopteri; order Characiformes; family Serrasalmidae; genus Pygocentrus; species Pygocentrus nattereri. The sequence continues at coordinate 15,842,219 of NC_051233.1, forward strand.
CATTCAAAATACAAGAACTGATTATGACTGAATTTATGACAAATTATGATTCTAGTTCTAGTTTATTTTCCACCTGCTTGAGAGACCATTGGAGCTATAGTGTGATGTGATCTTCTTTTAAGTCATTTTTATGTCACTGTTTATAGTTTTAATGCTACCATGTTTGCTAATTAGCTTAGCTTATACTGAAATGATATGCTACACTGCTGCCTGCACATGTCCATAAATATGTGTACATTTACACAATCATCAACTAGCTTGCTTCCTAGATAGCCTAATTTAACACTAGTTTTGCCTACTTGAAATAAGTAGAATCAAACAAAACTTATGTTTTTCTGTCAAGTATTGAAAATAAAATCTTATTTTTCAGCCTATCAAAATGTTAAAAACAATGTTAACTTCCTAATTAGCTTATCATCTTATGAATCTTATCTTATGTCTAACTTTATGTGTCTTATGCAGAAGTGTTAAACTTATATTTAAATGTTCTTCTGGATTTGAACCAATGATTTTAGTACGCTGCTGACCTGGAGGGATGTGCAGCACATCATTGTGAAAACGTCACGCCGGGGTCACCTCAGTGCTCCTGACTGGCAGAGCAATGGAGCGGGATATGATGGTAGCCAATTGTCAACAGTTGGGCTAGTGCCTAAACAAAATAATCTAGAAATCACAGTGAAATCGGTGAAATAGTAATTAGTTGTTTTGGTTGTTGGTTGTTTATCGGCAACCTCTTTAATTTATTCTTAAAGACTAATGCTTTCTCTTTGTTCTTATGGCAGTAAGCCACCTGTATGGGTTTGGGTTAATGGATGCTGAGGCAATGGTGAAAGAGGCAGAGACTTGGCGACAGGTTCCTACCCAGCATGTGTGTGAGGAAACCATTGTTCAGAATGCAAGGTAATATTGTAATTAATTCATGCAATGTGAACACAGTCATTCAGGAATAATACCAATAGCTGCCTAGCAAACCTAACCAACTAAACAAATGATTTACTCTATCTTGCTGCACCAGAATTATCAGTCCAGAGAGAGTGTTGAGGTCAGTTTATAAGTCCTCAGGTTGCTGTGCCCAGCATGGTCATCATGTTGCTTATCTGGAGCATGTAATTCTACGTGTCACCATCACTCACCCACACCGCGGAGACCTTTCCATAACCCTCACCTCCCCATCCGGAACCAAATCTCAAATCCTTGCTATCCGGTAAGAATACACATCAGCACCAGAACTTTAATTCAGAACTACTTAACTATCTTCCACATAAAAAGATGAAGAGTTAGTACATGGTTGCTTTCCAAAACAAAGGTCATTTTGAAGCATGTGCACAAATGCTTGACTGTATTACATAATGCTTGACTTTATCACATAATTTTCACCCAGAAATGTTTTGTATGGTGTTAATTAGCTTGAAAGTCATTCATTAATAGCAATTCCAGCATTTTTGAGTGAAATATCTTTTTAAGTTTCATGCTTATGTGACTGTATGCTTATGTGACTGTATGCTTTTGGTTCTGGTCCAGACCCAATGACCACTCCACTGAGGGCTTTGTGAAGTGGGAATTCATGACCACACACTGCTGGGGTGAGAAAGCAGTCGGAGATTGGATCCTGGAAATCAGAGATACTCCATCCCCAAGGAGGAACACACGACTACAAGGTGACCAGAACTACAATGCAATATTCACCACAATTATCCATTTGTAATTGTTCATGATGGTCTCTAAAAGCTGCTTTGTCTGTCAGACAAAAAAACTGACAGAACTCCCCACAACAAACCTACAGTGAGAACAGCGGTGGCAGTAAAGTAATCAGATTAGACTAAAACATGGTGGAAAGGTGTTGCTAAGGAATGCATAATGCCTGACATGCTATCCTGATCATCACCATCTATTTAGCTAGTTTGTTTTAATGTATATGGTTTCCATAATGCTTTTTTGGTCTCTTTAATTTGGCCAAAATGTACATTTTATCAATTCTCAAACATGTATGTAGGCACCAAACATCATCAAACTCTTGAATGGCTGTGTGTAGGGAAACTGTTAGAATGGGCTCTGAAGCTGTATGGCACATCTGGCCACCCATATGAACGGCATGAACAACCCCGCTCAGCTGAGATGTCCACTGATGATGACAACACAGAGGAATATGAAAGTGGGTTTTGTGAGTTATTCAATGTAAACTGTTTAGTTTCATGTACGGCTTAATTTACTTTAAAGAAATATACCTACTTTCAAAGGGAATACAAAATAGTTCTCTAAGAATTTTACAAACCACTGTAATTCTGTTAAAGGCTCTTGTGACCCAGAATGCAGCGAGGATGGCTGTGAGGGCCCAGGTCCGCATCACTGTATTTCTTGCTTGCACTATTTTTTGAAATTCAAGAATGGCACCAGGTCTGACTCTCATGTCATTCATATCATACTCTTGTCTCATTTATATATGGATGATCATAGTGAATCACAGTCCCCATGGTAAATTATCTCACTTCTTTGTGGGTGTGCAGGACGTGTGTGTCTCAGTGCCCACAGGGCTTCTGGGGTGACAGGAAGCGCTGTAAGAGGTGCTACTCTGCTTGTACAATGTGTACAGGCAGCCGTAGTGACCAGTGCTCCTCCTGCAAACCTGGATACTACCTGGATGAGGAGACTAACAGCTGTGTGACACGTTGTGAAGATGGATACTACCTTGACCATGGCAAGTATCTGAACTTGTATAAGAAGTATAAAGATGCAGCCATCCTGTGGATATAACCCTGGCTGTGTCATATAACAGTAAAGCTAGGCCTTGTTCATAGAGACATATTTGTCAATATCAAAACTCTTTCCATTAATTTCAATGTCATGTTGACATGCCAATGGAGATGGGTTAAGGCGGGTTTGGGCACATTGAGAAATATGGAGATTGCCGCTTAAGATCTTTAACCGTTTCACAAGTACAGTCCCACCAGTGCCAATGCCTGCAGATGACATGTAGCAAATGCTGCATGACAATCACCTTCCAGAACTGTAGCTTCACTATATGGCCAAAAAGTATTGAGATCATAATCATAATGAGTTCAGTGACTTTAAATGTGGGACATAGGACATCATCTCTGGCACAAGTCAATGAAAATTTGTGAAATTTCTGCTGTAAGCTGTAAGTCCTAGATAACCACACAAATTGACAAAGCAGGACCACTAAGTGCTGTAGAGTGCAGTGTTTCAAACTGCCTCTGGAAGGAACATCAGTTCAAGAACTATGTATTAAGAGCTTAATGAAATGGGTTTCCATTGCCATACAGCTGCACATATGCCCAAGATCTTTGTGCACAATGCAAAGTGTCGGCTGGAGTGGCATAAAGCATGCAGCCCCTGGACTCTGGAGCAGGAGAAAAGTGTTCTCTGCAGTGGTTAATCATGCTTCACTATTTTGCAGTTTGATGGACGAATCTGAGATTGGCAGATCCATAATAACAGCCACGGTTTTGGAATGGAATGTATATGATGCAATAAGCTCATATAGATGGGATTGTTAGGTGTCGACATGCATTTTGTCATGCACTGTATGTGCATGCCAAAAGTACTCACTCTGGTTTGACAGCTGGAGAAAGCCAGAACTTACAACCCCAATTCCAATGAATTTGGGACGTTGTGTAAAACATAAGTAAAAACAGAATACGATGATTTGCAAATCCTTTTCAACCTATATTGAATTGAATACACTACAAAGTCAAGATATTTAATGTTCAAACGGATAAACTTTATTGTTTTTTGCAAATATTCACTCATTTTGAATTTGATGCCTGCAACACGTTCCAAAGAAGTTGGGACGGGGGCATGTTTACCACTGTGTTATGTCACCTTTCCTTTTAACAACACTCAATCAGCGTTTGGGAACTGAGGACACTAATTGTTGAAGCTTTGTAGGTGGAATTCTTTTCCATTCTTGCTTGATGTACAATTTCAGTTGCTCAACAGTCCGGGGTCTCCATTGTCATATTTTGCGCTTCATAATGCGCCACACATTTTCAGTGTGAGACAGGTCTGGACTGCAGGCAGGCCAGTCTAGTACCTGCACACATTTACTAAGAAACTACGCTGTTGTAACGTGCAGAATGTGGCTTGGTACTGTCTTGCTGAAATTAGCAGGGATGTCCCTGAAAAAGACGTTGCTTGGATGGCAGTGTATGTTGCTCCAAAACCTGTATGTACCTTTCAGCATTAATGGTGCCTTCACAGATGTGCAAGTTACCCATGCCATGGGCACTAACACACCCACATACCATCAGAGATGCTTGCTTTTGAACTTTGCGCTGAAAACAACCTGGACAGTCCTTTTCCTCTTTGGCCCAGAGGACACGACATCCATGATTTCCAAAAATAATTTTAAATGTGGAGTCATCAGACCACAGGACACTTTTGCACTTTGCGTCAGTCCATCTCAAATGAGCTCAGGCCCAGAGAAGCCAGCAGCGTTTCTGGGTGTTGTTGATATATGGCTTTTGCTTTTCATGGCAGAGTTTTAACTTGCACTTGTAGACGGAGCGATGAATGAACTGTTCACTGACGATGGTTTTCTGAAGTGTTCCTGAGCCTATGTGGTAATAACTGTTACAGAATGATGTTGGTTTTTAATGCAGTGCCACCTGAGGGATTGAAGGTCAAGGGCATTCAGTGTTGAATTTCTGCCTTGCCACTTACTTGCAGAGATTTCTTTGATGATATTATGATATTGATGATATTATGGACTGTAGATGATGAAACCCCTAAATTCCTCGCAATTGCACATTGAGCAACACTGTTCTCAACAATGTTGTTCACAAAGTGGTGAACCTCGCCCCATCCTTGCTTGTGAACGACTGAGCCTTTCAGGGATGCTCCTTTTGTACCCAATCATGACACTCACCTGTTTCCAATTAACCTGCTCACCTGTGGAATGTTCCAAACAGGTGTTTTTTTGAGCATTCCTCAACTTTCCCAGTCTTTTGTTGCCACTGTCCCAAATTCTTTGGAACATGTTGCAAGCATCAAATTCAAAATGAGTGAATATTTGCAAAAAACTATAAAGTTTATCCGTTTGAACATTAAATATCTTGTCTTTGTAGTGTATTCAATTGAATATAGGTTGAAAAGGATTTGCAAATCATTGTATTCTGTTTTTATTTATGTTTTGCAAAACGTCAAGCTTCATTGGAATCGGGGTTGTACTTAAGGGATAAGTACAGCTGATGAGAAGCCCTACTTTTTATACTTCCTTTTTTGAACAACAACCACCAGTAGTACACAATGTTTAAATTGGTTTTATGCACACATAATTGCAAACAGCAAACCATCAAAGCAGTTTTGACAGATACCAAAATTTCCTTGTGAACACAGCTTTAGGCTCCTCTATTCTAATAAATCCTAATAAACTGTAATGTTCCTCCCACAGAGGAAAACATGTGTAGGAAATGCAATGAGAACTGTGTGAAGTGTACTTCATCCAGTATTTGCACTGAATGCCCAGAGGGCACGAGGTAATGGAGGTCATTTCATAATATAATGTAAAGAACTATTATAGCACCATTATTATCAATATTTTGTATTGTATTCCATTTAAAGCTCTCTCATGCTTTCTCTCTTTCTCAGCCTAATTGGAAACAAATGCCAGAAGAGCTGCAAGGCTGGTACTTACTACAGTGAGCAAAGTGATGCCTGTGAGCTGTGCCATGCAGCTTGTGCAACCTGCGCAGGTTCTGACTATTGACCACCCTATAAGTTTAGGAGAGAGCATGCGGAACTGGTTTTAATGGTGCATGGCCTGTGTCTTTAATAAGGTGGTTTCAGATATGTGAGTATGTGGTCATGTGTGTACAGCTGCAGGTCTAGAGTCATGCAACCGCTGTGCTGATGAATATCTGATGGAAGAATGGAGGTGTGTGCCTTCTTGCAGCCAGGGCTTTTACCCCACACAGTCCCATTTGGATAACACAGGACCAACACAGAACTTTTGCAGGAGGTGTGTGTGTGTGTGTGTGTGTGAAGCTCTTTTGCTATGAATCTGGTTTTCAAAAAATGAACATAATGCAAAGAGTTGCTTTCCTGGGTCCAAGTTGTACTTCTCCCTCTTCTTTTTTTTTACTACTGAGGTGCTGCAAAAAATTATTCGCTAACACACAGCATGTTACTACGGAGCCTCCCAAAAAACAATTTAATAATATTGCATTCCCTTGCAAATAAAATGCGTTCCATCACAAATGTTTTGCGTTCCCTCACAAAATATATGCTTATTAGACAGCAAGCTAACATTGGCCTAGAGGTGCCCAGCACCATTGTCTACATTAAAGTTTTGTTTTTAACATATTTTATGCATTAAAAAATCATGAAAGAAGTGAAAGTACACACATATTAGTAAAACATCAGAGAACGGTTGCAAGGCAATTTGAGAACATAAATAAAAAATAAAAATAGCAAGAGGGAAAATGGAGCATAATTAGGTTAGAAGGTACTTACACAGGGTTTTTTGTTATTTTGCTAGGTTTCTTCATAAAAGATAAACATTGAAGGAATCAAGTTAAAACAAAAATTAACATATTAAGGTCTACACTTTTTCAAATTTACAAATATGAATATGATATTTACCCAAAATAAACACTTATTAAATCAAGTTTCCAAAAAAAATCACAACATTCAAAACAAACACATTGATTTTTTTAAGACAACCAGTGTACGTCTCTCCAAAATTGCCTGGAATGACCACACTGAAAAAAAGAAGTACAAAAAGCACAAGATTCTGTCTCTAAATCAACATTAGAGACTTTCACTGTGGGCAATGAAAAGGTGGGCTTTAATAAGGAATTTTGAAGATCTCTTTGGATGAGACTTGGGAAAGCAGAGGGAATTGTTTTACAGATCTTCTTAGAGGCAGAACTAAAAAATAATTATTTTTACAGTTTGAAAAGATGTGTTCACATTACAAGCAGTGGTGTATTATTTTTACAAAACAATGCATTTTCAGCTATAAATGAAAAGAAGGTATTAGGGTGTAGTTTCGCTTTAAATAGAAAAGTAATCCCTGCGGAAGGTGAGAAACTAGAAATAGTGCTACTATACCCCACTGAGACTTCCAAAATTTGGCCTCAGCATCTGTAGAATACATCTTTTGTAGAAACTTTCAATTGCTCTTTAGGAGAGGAAAATAGTGCCTAGCATTTAATATTATTCCTCATGAAGATAAAAAAATGACATGAGACAGCGATTTAAGCAAGAACTACCCCAGATAGCATGCAGATGTGGGCCACTTCTGGCAAAAATATGGCACTGCTGGCCCATGGTCGTCACTGGCTAACTACATGTGAGCCAAAATTTGCCCACATATTAAAATGCTCATATGGCCCACATGTCTCAAAACAGATCTGGGCCACTTCTGACAAACACTGCCAGTGCTGAAATGAGCTACATGACAATCATTTATATTTTACACAGGGTTTAAAAGGACTTTGGGGGAGCATAAAGTCAATTCTTGGCCATATACGACACAGTACACTGTAAAACATCCAACCTAAAACGTTTTATATTTTATGGCATTAACATTGTGCTGCTCAAAATTTGCATTCATTAAACAACTAAACTGATCTGAGGTTCACTGAACTGAACCCTTGCTGTCATTTATTTCAAATGAAACCTTATCCGGGTCCGGGTCGCAGGGGCAGCAGCCTAAGCAAAGAGGCCCAGGCCTCCCTCTCCCCCACCACCTCCTCCAGCTCTTCCAGAGGGATACCGAGGCGTTCCCAAGGCAGTTGAGAGATATAATCCCTCCAACGTGTCCTGGGTCTTCCCCGGGGTCTCCTCTCTGTTGCCAGATGCCTGAACCACCTCAACTGGCTTCTCTCAACATGGAGGAGCAGCGAAGAGCTTGGGAGAGGGAGAGCTTGGCGACCTTGCAGAGAAAGCTCATTTCGGCCGCTTGTTTCGGTCACTACCCAAAGCTTGTGACCATAGGTGAGAGTCGGAACGTAGATTGACCAGTAAATTGACAGCTTTGCCTTCTGGCTCAGCTCTCTCTTGACCATGACGGACTGATATAGGGTCCGCATTACTGCAGACGCTGCACCAATCCGCCTGTCAACCTCTGCAAACTGGTCCAGAGAAAGCTGGAGGTCGCTGATGACGCCAACAGGACCACATCATTAGCAAAAAGTCCTGAGGCCACCATACTGGACACCCTCTGCCACTTGACTGTTCCAAGAAATTCTATCCATAAAAATTATGAACAGAATCGGTGACAATGGACAGCCCTGGCAGAGTCCAACCCTGACTCGAAAGATCGTTGGTGGGATTGAGAAGATCCTTGAAGTATTCCTTCCACCGTCCAATGATGTTCCCAGTCGAAGTCAGCAGCCCGCCAGCCCCACTCTATACAGTGTTGTTCGGGAACCGAATTCCTCTCCTGAGGTGCCTGACGGTTTGCCAGAACCTTCTTGGTGCCTGTTGATAGTCTTTCTCCATGGCCTCACCAAACTCCTCCCACACCTGAGTTGTTGCCTCAGCAACCACCGAAGCCGCGACCCGCTTGGCCCTTCGGTACCCATCTTTTGCCTCTAGAGTCCCACAAGCCAACCAGGCCCAATAGGACTCTTTTTTCAGCTTGACGGCTTCCTTTACCCGAGGTGTCCACCAGCGGGTTCAGGGATTGCTACCACGACAGGCACCTACAACCTTGCGGCCACAGCTCCGATCCGCTGCATCGACAATGGAGGCATGGAACAGGGCCCACTCCGACTCAATGTCAAGCTCTGTCGGATGTGGGAGTTGAAGATCTTTCAACTTGTTTGGGCCTGCCAGGTCTGTCCGGTATTTTCACCTGCCATCTGATCCAACTCACCACTAGGTGGTGATCGGTTGACAGCTCCGCTCCTCTCTTCACTCGGGTGTCCAATACACATGGTTGCAAATCCGATGACACAACTATAAAGTCGGTCAACGAACTGCGGCCTAAGGTGTCCTGATGCCATGTGCACTTATGCACACCTTTGTTTTCGAACATGGTGTTTGTTATGGACAGACTGTGGTGAGCACAGAACTCCAATAACAAAACAGCACACAGGTTCAGATCGGGGAGGCCATTCCTCCCAATCACACCCTTCCAGGTCTCACTGTCATTGCCCACGTGAGCGTTGAAGTCACCCAGCAACACAATGGAGTCCCCACAGGGAGCATTTTCCAGTACCCCTCCAGGGTCTCCAAGAAGGCCGGGTACTCCGAACTACCGTTCGGTGCATAAGCACAGACAACAGTCAGAGCCCGTTCCCCGACCCAAAGGCGTAGGGAAATAACCCTCTCGATCACCAAAGAAAACCCCAACGTACAGGCACTGAGTCGGGGAGCTATGAGTAAGCCCACTCCTGCTTGACGCCTCTTACCCTGGACAACTCCAGAGTGGAATAAAGTCCAACCCCTCTCAAGAGAATCTGTTCCAGAGCCCCTGCCATGTGTTGAGGTGAGCCCAACTATATCTAGTTGGTATCTCTCAGCCTCATACACCAGCTCGGGCTCTTTCCCTGCCAGAGAGGTCACATTCCATGTTCCGAGAGCCAGTTTCAGTAGCCGAGGATCAGAGGTCCCCACCTTTGGCCGCCACCCAAATCACATTGCACTGGACCCCCATAAGCACCTCTCCCACGGGTGGTGGATCCATGGGAGAGTGGTCCCATGTAACTCTTTTGGGCTGACCCATGGGTAAAGGCCCAGCCACCAGGTGCTTGCCGAGGAGCCCCAGGGTGAGGCCCTGGTAACCCTGATCAGGGCGAGGGAAACTGTGTCCTGTTCTTTTTCATCATGTGGGGTTTTTGGATCACCCTTTGTCTGGCCCATCACCTAGGACCTGTTTGCTTTCGGAGACCCTACCAGGAGCTTTCACCCCTGACAACATAGCTCCTAGGATCATGTAGGCACGCAAACCTCTCCACCACGGTAAGGTGGTGATCCAAGGAGAGGCAGCTGGTAGTCCAAGAGTGTTGAACACCACCTCCTTACACCCTGTGGCACTTTGCAGCATTCCCACCCAGCAGGGCAATTTTTGTAATGACCTGGTTTTTGTACTAAAGGTTTAAAGTTGTGGGCCAGTTCTGATAGTGGTAGTTTAAAAGTGGCTGAGATGTGGCCCTGTAATGGCATTAAACAGGCTGGGTTCTGGCAGATTTGCATGTTAGGCTACGTTTACACAGCAGGTAAAAGTGGCCCAAATCTTCAATGTGACACAGATGTGTCATTTCTGTGGCAGTGTGAACAGCAAAAAATGCATTAAATCTGATATTTTTAATTCCGATTTGAGACGCTTTCATGTGGTATTGAAATCCGATAAGTATCAGATCTGCAGCAATGCGACTCGTTCTGAATAGCCAGATCGGAAATCATGTCTTTTACGTCAATCTCCACATTCGTCATAACTTCACGTTGCTGAGACTCAAACATTTAGGCTGATGTTTCTTTACAAAAATTAGAGGAGACTCATCGCAGCCGCTCAGTGTTCGAGCAGGTTTCGAACGAACCGAGTGTGGTTGTGGGAGACCAAGGCTGCAGCGTCAAAAAAAAGTTTAGAGAAGACCCGAACCAAAGAAGTGGCCGTGACCAAATAACGTGCCCTGTTTACGGCAAACTCTGTGGGTGATGAACCCAGCTGTCAACCACTGGAACTTCATAAACGCTCCTGTGATGCTGGTGAAACTGAAACTTCGGGAGCGCCATGTGAAGTATTGCTCTTTTGCACATGTGGGGCAGTTTAGGAGCTGATCTGTTCAGACTAATGTCGCATACAGACCACATTTAAAAGATAGTGTGAACAGCCGGATTTGGTCAGAAAATCAGATTTGGGCCACTTTTATTTGCTGTGTAAACGTAGTTTATGATTGCACATCCGTCACACAGGAGGGCTTTCTGGTTTTTCTTCCTTGCCTCCTCAACTTTCTGCCAAAGACAAGCATGAGGTGAAATAACAATACTGGGGAGCTAATAGACCACTGTAGTCATTTTGTAGTCGGCACCTGCTCTAATGCCCCCATAGATGTACAGTACATACCTAGACATTGCGTCTGTGGTTGTCTATCTGAGGCGTCTGCGCGTCTGCCATGTTGGAGCAGTCAAAATTCGCTCATGAACAAATTCACTTGTATTGAGAGATGATGAGTCTCAGGATTAAATCGGCCATATCTTCCTTATTACTCAACCGATGTTCACCAAATTTGTTTTGTTATAATCCTCAGACATAAATTAATCTAGGTGGCACGGATCTGCTCTCAGTTGCTTTTATTTCTTTAATAACTATGATTGTGCTAATTAGCCTTCCGGACCAGCAGGAAAGTATTCAATCATTAACCTGATGTTAAAAACCGAGTTTAGCGTGATAAACATAATCTCACACACATCAGCAAATTCATCAATGTGTGAATCACTTCTAATCTTAGTACACACAAAATAAACCCCCAAAAAACAGTAAGAAGGACGAGGCTAAATTTGGTTTCACCAGCTTCCTGTTTGAGTTTTCAAGCACTTTCACTTAAGTTTGCACCATTTAAGGTGGAAGAGGAAAATGCAAAAAAGAAGCTGGGAAATAAGAAGCTAACTTAACGTTTGTGTAAGAAGGTGTTAATGTTAATCTATTATGAATATCTTAACAGATTAAGAAATGCTAGAACTTAGCTACAGAGCATACTGTCATTGTAAATAAATAACTACTATATAAAGTATATAAGTACTATATAAGATCTCCTGAATTGACTATTAAATGAAATAAGCTTAATTTAAAACCAGAGGCAAAACAAACATGTTAGCGGTTTCCATGTGCATCACCAACCACACAACATCACATAAACATCACACAAACATGGTCATGAGTCGCTGCAATCCCTCCGTTATGTAATCCTATCCCACGTTCTGAGTGCAATATTCTTGAAATAGTCCAAAACTAAACAGTATCTTTCTTTAACTGCCACTCTGTAACGCTACTGAGTGCAGTCCAGCAGCAATGTTGCCTGTCCTAAAATGGTGGTGCCGTTGACATGCATTGCTTTAATACTGTGTATCTATTCCTGTGGCTTATTTCAAGATTTTAATCAAAGCTTCCAGCAATTCTACCAAGAGTCATCTAGAGGGTATAAAACCGCAGCATTGAGCAATGTAACTGTGTTCTCTGGAGTGATGAAACACCATCCAATACTTTTCCAATACCATTTCCTGCCTTAATGAATGCTCGTTTGGCTGAGCACAGTCAAATCCTTAAAGCAATGTTCCAACATGCATTGTAAAGCCTTCCCCGAAAAATAAAGACTTCAGCAAATGGGGGGACAAACTACCTATTAATACTCTTAATTTCAAAAGAAACATTGAAAGAACAGTTGTCTTCAAACACTTGGTCATACAGAATACGGACAAATAATAGCTGACTATGTATGTGTTTTTATGGAATCTTAATAGAGTGTTGTTTAATTGAACAGTTTGAGGATGGTACTTTTAGACAGCCACTTTCAGTGAAAATAGCTTATTTTAAAACTTGGAGAAAAAAAACTGGTAAGCATGTTGGTATTGGAAGTTCAAGTGTTGCTGCACTAGAACAAATGGTATCTTGCCATCTCTAGCTTTTGTCATGTCTATTAATGTTTCTTTTGTGCTCAGTGTTTTCAGGTTTTGTGTGTTTCTCTGCACAGGTGTGATGCTAGTTGTCTAGTCTGTATTGGTCCAGGCAAAGGGAACTGTACTGTATGTGTGGATGGACACACACTGCAGAATAGAATGTGTGTGCTGAGTCATGACTGTGGTGATGGTGAGTCAGTCACCCCAAACTTTCAAATACTGTTGTTTGACCTTAGGAGTGATCATCACAGGGCACATTTTTGTGTGCATGTTTGTTACAGAAGAGTTCCAGGATGACAAAGGGAACTGCCATACATGTGATGCCACCTGTTATAAATGTAAAGGGCCAAAAAATGATGACTGCATTGAGTGCACAGCTTCTCGGTGAGGATAAGTGCTTATTTTCAGGTTGCCTGATGCTGAAAAGTAGTTCTTCCACTTTTGGAATGTGTCAATGTGTTTAACAATAACATGCAGAGGTCAACAGTTCTGGTCCTGGGTGGGTCCCACAATTTTTTGATTTTCCTGCTCAAGCACACCCAATTCCACTTAGTAATTAATAATTAGGTTTAGTAAGTATGTTTGAGCATGGCAGTTCTTACACTGGGCTGGACTGTGACAGAGGCCCATTTTCAAGAACCTTCTCAGAGGGTGTGAATCTAGAATCTAGTCCTAGATAAGCACTCTTACTCTCAGAAGCTTTGTGAATACAGGGCCAGAACTCCTAACCCTAGATCTAGAGAATACTTGCAAGGTTACCTTGTATACACCTTAATTTTCTGTCTAATGTACAATTTGAAGAAATGTAGCTATGCAAATTTGTATTGCTTTAGTCAGTTTTATATATCTGTGTTACGTGACCTATTGTCACTCACTATTGATTATACTCTATTTACAGTGTTGTGCAGAAGTTTTAGGACATATAAGAAAATATGTAAAGATGCATAGCTGTTTGTGTTAATAATATATTTGGATAATTAGAATAAATACAGATAAAAAAATGACTAATAATATATAGCGCTTTTCAAAGACATGATAGACATGAGACAAGTAACATGTAACCATGGGAACACAAGCAGACAAGTCCTAGTGGACAGGGAATTTAAAGCTGTGGCTGATTATAAATAAACAAACAGAATGAATTAACAAACATTGTGATTTTATGTGACAGTTGGTTAGTTGGACTGTTTCCAAATATCTTCTCAAAGTAATCTTCTCAGTATTTAGTTTCAACACAATAGCATCAGTACTTCATTAAATTAAATCAAGTGTGTTGGTAATGGTATTGTAGATATTAATAACAATGAGAAAGTTCATTTATGCTATATTTTTGTATTTATTGGTATGTAATAGTGTTTAACAGGTTTTTACAATTTTTTCCTACTGTCAGAATTTAATGCACAGCAAATTTAAAATCAGAATCCACTCGCATAACAAAATACGATGCTTTATAAATGAAAAATGCAGTTAATTATGAATAATTAATAACCTCTATTGTCACAATAGCATTTGGCACATTAATTTCATTTGGCATGTGCTAAAATTTGATTCTATTGGAACATTATTTTATCTAAAAAGCCAAAAAATACATAATACTATGATTAATGGTTTAATCATTTGACAGCACCACAGTAAAGTATTCTTTAGTTCAGCTTATCGGTTTCTGCTCTCATGTCTCAGATGGTTGGATGAGGGCCATTGTGTGGCTCACTGCTCAGAGGGGAAGTACCAGTCTAGCGGACAGTGCCATGTGTGTGACCATACCTGTGCTGCATGCGTGGATGCTGGTCCTGATAACTGCACTAGCTGTGACAAAGGTGAGAGGCAACTGAATGAAGAGATTCAACAATTATTTTTTACTAACACAAATGCTTATATGTTTTGATGTGGCATGTAGAAGACACGTAGTCAACACATGGAACTGTATGTGAGAAGCACAAATGCATTGGTGAACTTAGCAATAGCAAACAACACAGCAAACCATGTAAGACCTCAGTAGTAAAAGACAATAATAATTATAACTAGAAATGTGCCTTTCCTGAAGGAAACACAGGATAGTTGCGCAGCAGATACTATGTAAGTCGATACGAGGAACGAGAGATGATAAAACTACATATGGACGAATGTGGATGGCTGTTGGGTAAAGAAGTAATAGAGTTTAAGTGGTGACAAAAATGTGTGGGACTCAATAGGAGAATCAAGGGATGGAAAAACGACAAACGGATGAGTGCGGGTCAGTATGGTTGTGGCTTAGAGCTTGAGTACCTACCCTGACTGAGTACATGCATTTTAGTGGCTGTCGGGCGATTGTGTGATGCGTGCTTGTATACAGCTTTTTGATCGGATGCACAGATTCCGAACAGCAGCCAAAAATGTGGGAGTTTTTGTCCCATTGAAAATGAATGGGGAGGCTGTTGGCAGCTTGCCAGACCTGATGTCACAATGGCCCCCTCTCTCACACAACACAAAACTCACGCACGGAGCTCAATGTCTCCCTGGCTCCCAGCCTATCTCTCTGCATTACCACCACAAATAATGGAATTTTTTAAGGTGGAACTTCTTTTAAGGTAGCACTGAGTTTATATTGACAATGAATAAGGTGAAAAATTGCATGATAATCTTCAGTACTTCTGCTTGCCCAAACGACACCATTTCGCATACACTACTTTATGGCAGGCCCCAAAACACAAATTCACTGTTGTTCTGACCCACACATCCTTTTGTTGTTTTATTCCATCCCTCGTTTCTCCCATAGACTCCAGTTCATTTTCGCCACCACTCAAACTCGACAGCCCGACAGCCACTAAAATGCAAGTACTCAGTCAGGACAGGTCCCCAAGCTCTAAGCCACAACCATACTGACCCGCACTCATCCATTTGTCATTTTATTCCATCCCTTATTTCTCCCATAGACTCCGATTCATTTTTGCCAACCCACAAAAAACATCACTTCGTTGCATGACAGTCACCAATATTCATGTACTCATTCAGGGTAGGCCCCAAGCTCTAAGCCACAACCATACTGACCCGCACTCTTCTATTCGTCGTTTTTCCATCCCTGGTTCTTCCTATTGGGTCCCACTCATTTTCGCCACCATTCAAACTCTATTAAGACAGCATGGTGGCGTGGTGGGTAGTACTGTCGCCTCACAGCTTGATTCCCCGGCCAGGTGACCAGGGTCCTCTCTGTGTGCATGTTCTCCCCGCGTCTGCGTGAGTTTTCTCCGGTTTCCTCACACAGGCCAACTGGACATGTTACATTGCCCCTTTTTGCTGACTTTCATTTGTAAGTCGCTTTGGATAAAAGCGTCTGCTAAATGTAATGTAATGTAATGTAATGTAATGCCCCTAGATGTGAGTGTGTGAGTGACTGTCTGTGTCTGTCTGCCCTGCGTTTGACTGGCGACCTGTCCAGGGTGTATCCTGCCTTTCACCCGATAACCGCTGGGATAAGCTCCAGCGACCCTGAGGGAGAAGCGGCTTAGAAAATGGATGGATATTATTATTATTATGACAACCCCAATTCCAAAAAAGTTGGGACACTGTTTAAAATGTAAATAGAAGTAAATGAAAACAGAATGCAATGATTTGTGAATCCCATAGACGTTAAAAGTGAGACATTTTACCATTTCATGAAAAAACATTTACTCGTTTAGAACTTGATGACAGCAACACATCTAAAACAAATTGGGACATTAAAAGGCTGGAAAAGTAAGTGATACTAAATAAAAAAAACAGCTGGAGGAGCGACTTGCAACTAATTCACATGACTGGGTCTGATAGAAGCTAGGAGATGGGAAATACTGTCTGTGAAATACTGTCTGTGAAAATACTGCATCTAAAAATTGTGAAACAGTTTTAGAAAAATCTGTACGCAAGGGACAAACCCGATGGTCAATATTGGATGTTCATGATCTTCGGGCCCTCAGGCGGCACTGCATTGAAAACATGATTCTGTACTGGAAATCACTGCATAGGCTCAGGAAAACTTCCAGAAATCATTGTCTGTGAACAGAGTTCACAGTTCATCCAGAAATGCAAGTGAAAGATGTATTATGCAAAGAAGAAATCATATATAAACAGGATCCAGAAACTGTGCCATCTTCCCTGGGCCCAGGCTCATTTAAAATTGACTGAGGCAAAATGAAGGTGTCCTGTGGTCATATGAATCAAAATTTAAAATTTAAAAAAATGGACACTGCATCCTCCAGAGTAAAGATCTCCCAGCTTTTTATGAGCACACAGTTCAAAAGCCAGCATTCATGATGGTATGCGGTCAGAGCATAAGTGTACGTGGCTTAGTTGTCTTGCACAACTGTCAAGGCACCATTAATGCTGAACCAAGTATACAGCTGTTGGAAACATGTTTCCATCCAGACAGCAGTCTTTCAGGGAAGGGAAGGGAAGCAGTCTTGCATATTTCAGCAAGACAATGCTAAACCACATACTGCATCTATTACAATAGCATGGCGTTGCAGAAGAAGAGTCTGGGTGCTGAACTGGCCATCCTGCAGTCCAGACCTTTCACCAGTAGAAAACCTTTGGCACATCATGAAATGAAAAATCCAAAGAAAACTCAGAATTGTTGAGCAGCTAGAATCCTACATCAGACAAGGATGGGACAACATTCCTCTGCCAAAACTGCAGCAACTGGTCTGCTCACTACCCAGATGTTTACAGATGGTTGTTAAAAGAAGAGAGGGTGCTACACAATGGTAGACATGGCCCTGTCCCAACTTTTCTGAGATGTGTTGCTGCCATCATTTTCTTAAAGAGTTAATGGTTTTCATGAAATGGTAAAATGTCTCACTTTCAACATCTGATATGTTCTGTTATATTGTGAATAAAATATGGGTCTATGAAATTTGCAAATCATTGCATTTTGTTTTTATTTACATTTATTTACATTTTACACAATGACCAACTTTTTTTGAATTGGGGTATTATTATTGTTATTGTAGTAAGCCAACTTAGTTTTTCTTAACACTCTTGTTATTGTTCTTATTATTCAATGCTCAAAACTGTAACTGTTTTTCAGCCTATGTTTTTGATGTAAACACAAAATTTGGCAGGATCTTAGATCTTGTACCCAGATAGTGTCATTGAGCTTTTTTATCCAATAACCTGAGTTATGACTTTCATAGTCTTTGGGGGAGACTGTTCAACACAAGCTAGGTCCCAGGAACATCCCCCAATGTTTCATTAAATGTTTATTTAAAAATAAATATATTTTTGAGGAATAAAAATGGACACTTTTTTTAAATAAGATTTTTAATAAGGTCTATTGATGTTTTGCTGGTGGTACACACAATGATCAAGGTCATTGTGATGGTGCAGTGTATGCCCATCACTGAGATTAATAGGAATATTGTATGTACCTACCTTGATGTCCTGTGTAGAAGGGGATGAGGGCAAATGGGAGGTAAAGTGGACCGAGGCTTCTTGTCCCTGTTGGCCGGATCCACCTTCAGGGAGGGAAAGGGGCCTCAGTGTTCTAAAGGGAAAAACCTGCAAAGGAATGAATTAGTTAATTAAGGAATACTTACCGGTAATATGTATATAGTAGTCACGACTAGTCAGTAGCTGTATAGATGGGTGTGTATATATGTTTGTGTGTGTATGTAAATTAGAGCCCTGAGACATCGTCCCTTCAAGCAAGTTATTAGTTTAGTCGGGGCAGGGCTTCGACGATAAGAACGCTCGGTGTTCTTTCAGCCAGGTCTTCTCAGCTACCTGTGGGAGGAGTGGTTTAATCCCGAAGTGATGCTGTTAGCTGCTTGTAACAGCTTGGGAATAACCTGTGATGAGGATTAGCCTTGCAGCGAAACCTCAAGTTTATCTTTCGTTTTATTTTTGTTTGTTTTTCTTTTGTTTTGTGTGTAATAAAATAAGCACGTGTGCACTTGAACTTGAAGTCTCACCTCCTCGTATCCATACCCACGCCCATAGCACCAACTTGGCCGTGCGTAAATCCCGGTGTCTCTTCTTTAGGAGGTTGCACCGTTACAGTCATATGTCTGCTCTCACTGCAGATTCTTCAACTTTTGGAGCCTAAAACAAAGAGGCAAACTTTTTTACATTATATTTTGTATTGTGGTTTATAGTGTTTAACAGCTGTGTTTTCATGTTGGCAATAAAAAAAGTTGTGCCTTGAAGACTGATGGTAGCATGAAGCCATGCAAACTTTGGCATGGTGACAACGTCATTTTGCAAAAATGGATGATAGGAGAGTTTTGTACATATTGTTTTTGGAAAAAGTCAGGAGAATGGGCTTTTAAAATGGTTTATTATTTGTATTAGCATATCTACCTTTTTTCTGCCATGCTTTCTATTACTTCAAGTAAGGACAATTCTTGCATTTCTAAATCATATTTGAGAAACAGCATTTTAGCATGCGTATGTCCTAAGACATTTTCTGCAGTAAGAGCCAACTACAACTCCAATTTCAATGGTCAAGTTGGGACGTTGTGTAAAACATAAATAAAAACAGAATGTGATGATTTGTAAATCCTTTTCAATCTTTATTCAGTTGAATACACTACAAAGACAAGATATTTAATGTTCAAACGGATAAACTTTATGGTTTTTTGCAAATATTCACTCATTTTGAATTTGATGCTTGCAACATGTTCCAAAGAAGTTGGGACAGTGGCAACAAAAGACTGGGAAAGTTGAGGAATGCTCAAAAAAACACCTGTTTGGAACATTCCACAGGTGAGCAGGTTAATTGGAAACAGGTGAGTGTCATGATTGGGTATAAAGGGAGCATCCCTGAAAGGCTCAGTTGTTCACAAGCAAGGATGGGGTGAGGTTCACCACTTTGTGAACAACATTGTTGAGAACAATGTTGCTCACCGTGCAACTGTGAGGAATTTAGGGGTTTCATCATCTACAGTCCATAATATCATCAAAAGATTCAGAGAATCTGGAGAAATCTCTGCAAGTAAGCGGAAAGGCAGAAAATCCCTCAGGTGGCACTGCATTAAAAACCAACATCATTCTGTAACGGATATTACCACATGTGCTCAGGAACACTTCAGAAAACCATTGTCAGTGAACACAGTTCATCGCTCCATCTACAAGTGCAAGTTAAAACTCTGCCATGCAAAGCAAAAGTCATATATCAACAACACCCAGAAATGCTGCCGGCTTCTCTTGTGCCTGAGCTGATCTGAGATGGATTGACGCAAAGGGGAAAAGTGTCCTGTGGTCTGACGAGTCCACCTTTCAAATTGGTTTTGGAAATCATGGACGTCCTGTCCTCCGGGCCAAAGAGGAAAAGGACTGTCCGGATTGTTATCAGTGTAAAGTTCAAAAGCCAGCATCTGGGATGGTATGGGGGTGTGTTAGTGCCCATGGCATGGGTAACTTTCACATCTGTGAAGGCATCATTAACGCTGAAAGGTACATACAGGTTTTGGAGCATAATATGCTGCCATCCAAGCAACGCAAAATACAACAATGGAGACCCCGGACTGTTGAGCAACTGAAGTTACATCAAGCAAGAATGGGAATGAATTCCACCTTCAAAGCTTCAACAATTAGTGTCCTTAGTTCCCCAACACTTATTGAGTGT
Source organism: Pygocentrus nattereri (assembly GCF_015220715.1). NCBI lineage: Eukaryota > Metazoa > Chordata > Actinopteri > Characiformes > Serrasalmidae > Pygocentrus > Pygocentrus nattereri. The sequence goes on from NC_051233.1 coordinate 15,862,380, forward strand.
TGTTGAAAGGAAAGGTGATGTAACACAGTGGTAAACATGCCCCTGTCCCAACTCCTTTGGAATGTGTTGGATTCAAAATGAGTGAATATTTGCAAAAAACAATAATGTTTATCCATTTGAACATTAAATATTGTGTCTTTGTAGTGTATTCAATTGGATATAGGTTGAAAAGGATTTGCAAATCATCGTTTTCTGTTTTTAATTATGTTTTACACAACGTCCCAACTTCATTGGAATTGGGGTTGTATTATGTGATGCCACTTAGCCCTGCTGCTGTACATGGTGTAACGGTGGGGAGCGAGGAGGTGGACACACATGCTGAGATAAGCGAGTTTTTTTTCGGACAAATCCAGGGTCGTAGTTCTAACAGTCCAGGTTCATATAGCCAACACGAAGAGATCGCGGGACAGACATGATGAACAGAACACAGGACACAAAGACTAGAAAGTCAAACAAACAAAACATCCAGCAAACAAAAGACCAACACAGACCAGGGCAAACATGGGGCTTGTACAAACAAGGATAACGAGGGACAGGCGGAAAACAGGTGGGAACAATTGGGGCAGAGTCACAAAACAAGGGGACAGGACTGAAAGCCAAAACAAAAGCACATGACAGGACTAAAAGGTAAACAGAAGCACGAGGAGACTGGGAGGGGCAAATTGTGACGGATCCCCCCACATAGGCGCGTGGCTCCGAAGCGCGCCAAACACCACAAAACCAAACAGACACCAAGGACGGAACTAAACAGGGACAGGAGCCAGGACATAAGGAATGGAAGACTGAACAGGCACAGACACAGGAGCAGGAACAGGAACAGGAACAGAAGCAAGAATGGGAGTGGAAGACAAAGGCACAGACACCGAAACAGGAGCGGAAACCAAAACAGGAACAGAAGGAAGCACAGGAACGGAAACGGGCACAAAACACGGGACAACAGGAGCCGAAGATACAGACAGAAGAGGAAGCAGGAGCAGAAACGGGAACAGAAGACAACACCAGACACTGGAATAGACAAAACATGAACAGAACGAGGATGAAACATGGAGGGAGGACGAGGAGGCACAACACAAAATGACGCTGAAAGAGAGATGTCTGGAGGCACAACAGGAGGAGGGAAACAAGAACATAAAACAGACCCCACAAACAGGGGAACAGGAACCAAAACAAACACAGGCACAGGAACGGGCACAGACAGAAACAGAAGGAGAGACAGGAACAGGAACCACCACAGGAACAGGAACGGGCACAGACACAACAGATGGGAACAAGACAACACCAGGAACAGAGGAAGGCAAAAACGAAGGGACAAAAACCGGGACACAGAAGCAGAACAGGAGAAACAGGAGACTCACGGGGAGCAATAGACATAGGCAAGGGCGGGATGCGCAGTAACAAAGGAACCGCAACGTCCACGGGGGCAGGCGAGCCTGCAGCAATGTCCACGGGGGCAGGGGAGCCTGCAGTGGCATTCACGGGGGCAGGCGGTGGGTCTGGAGGCGCGGCGACAGACGGAGGGTCCGGAGGTGTGGATTTGCCGCAAATAGCGTCCATGGGATCAGGAAGGCCGTGGGGTTCAGCCATGGGATCAGTAATACCTGGAGGAACAGGCAGAAATAGGACCCTCCCGGCTGTTCCCAAGGCTCACTTGAGCTATAGGAAGCTCACAGGTGCGCTTGAGAACATGCCGAGTACCAAAAAAGGGTTTTCTGAATGTTCTTTTTGTCTGACCATGTCTTGCGCTGCATTTCGCTCCTCCCTGCAGTGTTGCTCAAGACGGGCAGACCCAAGGTGCTTACCTAAACAAAAGCAAATGACAGGACTAAAAGGTAAACAAAAGCACAAGGAGACTGGGATGGGCCAGTCGTGACGCATGGACTACTCGGCAGAGCAGCTACCTCATCAGGTTTTTAGTTGGCTACATAGAAGTGGGTATTTGGGAGAGTCAAAAGAATTCCCATTCTCTTAAACTTATAGCATAAGAACACAAACTAACCAAGTGTAAACCAAGAGCCCCTGTGTCAAGTGATATAGTCCCAGTTTATTGAATGTAACTGAGACCCCTACAGTGGATTGAGACTAGATGAAGCAGTGGAAACTAGAGTGATGAATCATGCTTCAATATCTGGCCCTCTGATGGATGAATTGGGTTTGGCGTATGCCAGGAAAACTCTCACTAGTGGAGTGCATAGTGCTAACAGAAAAGTTTAGTAGAGGAGGAATAATGATCTTGGGCTGTTTTTCAGAATTTGGCTCTAGTAAAAGGTATATAATGTAAGGTATGTAAAAATAATGCTACAGCCTATGAAAACATTTCAGAGAATTATATGCATACAACTTAATAGCAGCAGTGTAGGGAAGACATTTCCTGTTCCGGCATGACTAGGTACACAAGAGGTACACAAAGACAAGTTTTGATGTGTAGTTTGTCCCATGGGTCCCATGTGTTTGATGTGTTCTGGAGGAACACAGTCATCTGCACAGAACCCTTACTTCAATCCCACTGAACACATGTGTGGAATGTGGATTGTAAACCAGGCCTTCTCTTTCAACATGGTGCCTGACTTCACAAATGCTCTCTTGACGCTATGGGCACAAATTCCTACAGGCATATGCCAGAATCTTGTAGAAATCCTTCCTAGGAGAGTGGAGGCTGTTATAGCTGCAAAGTGGAGTAAATACATTGGGACGTCCAGCAAGCTCATATATATACAGAAAAAAACATGTCAGTATTATTATTGGCCATTAATCTTATGTCCAAGTGTCCATGTACAAATCAAATGTGAAAAAATCATGAAATGAATAAGTGTAAATGGGATCACTGAACTCAGTCATCGACTGAAAAGGATTTGCAACAAAGAATCAAATGTGATTATTTTATTTGAGATTGTAAATGAATGGTCCACTAAAATGGGAGGAATTTGTTTACACTGATGTGTTTGCTGTATGGTTCACAGATTAATAATGCTTTGAATAAACCAGTCTTTCTGCAGTTTTTCTTATAATAATTGTTTAATTTTAAACAATAGATAGATCCAAAGATATAGACACTTTATACAATATTTCATAGTTTTTTTTACAACATCAAATTAGGGTTAGCCCACAAGGCCCCCCAGAAAGTTGACCAAATCGCTCAAGACACAATTTCATATTTTTTAGCATGTTTTCTTTAAGCATATTATAACATTTTGTAACAAAACATACAACAAAAACAGTAACAAAACATTTAATAACAAAATATATAGTGTAATCTTTTAAAATTCATTGTATGAAAAATCTGTGCCGCTTCCCATATACAGTTGTTATTGACTACAACATAGCAGATTAGCCCACCGCAGATTATAATGTTGTCTGATCTGAAATTATTTTCTTGAAATGAATGTGTTGCAATAATTTATAGATAAGTTTGGCCTGGAACGCTACCTATACGGCGGAGTGTGTGTGACTGCCTGCCCCGAGGCTCATTTCCATACTATGTTGAAGACGTGTGAGCCATGCCCAGAGCACTGCATACTCTGTTCCTCCACCACACACTGCCTCAGATGTGACACTTCGTACTACCTCAGCCACGGAACCTGCACACCACTCGAGTGTGGAGAAGGTAGAAGACCTTGTTCATTCAGTACATGATTAGATCTATAGTTAGTTAATATAGACATTTATGTTTAATAATCATTACATTAAATTCAAGCAATTAAGAAATGATCACTTTCACATCACCCCAAATGTACTTGATCAGCCGAGACATGTCTGGTGTCCAAAGTTTTCTTCCTTTAGTTTACCACTGGGACTACAGGCTACAGTAGCTAACAAATGAAGGCATACATCCACGTGACAGCATAATGCAAACTTCATACCTTCACACACTTCTTGTTATCTTAAATAAATTTGCTTATGAAGTTTCAGAACAAAGCCATGTAAAAACATTTTTTACATGTTTTGAAAATTACAGCTGACTGTTACACAGTGTTAAAATTACATGACAAACTGATAAATAGATATGGTTCATAATTGGTTGGGAAAAATCTTGATTATACTAAAAGTTAGGATTTTTTTTCCATTTTCCTGTAAAGTAACCCTAATGGAGACGCAGGGATTTGCTCCAACAGCAGCAACATGACTGATGAACTACATCTGGGCTAAGTGGAAAATTGTGTAAAATGCTGACCGTCACTGTGTGTACACGTGTAGGTGAAGTCGAGGATCCGGAGTATGATGACTGCATGGCATGTGAAGAAGGCTGCAAGAAGTGTGTCCTCTGTAAGTGCTGATCTGATCTCTGAATTCATATGTAAGTTAAGTAAAGTTAAGTTAAGTTAAGCTTTGTTGTCACACATAATCCTCACTAACTCCTCTCATAAACAGGAACACCATAATAAGTGAAGGAAAGCAATCTTCAAATTCTCATATTTATTTTGACAGCAATTAATCTTTTCATCATAAATGTCTTTTTGCATGTAAGTCACATAATTTACACCTATATAATTTTATTACCATCTTGATGGCTGTATCATAGTCCCATTTTGAAGGAAATAACCAATTCACAGTGAGAGCTAACAAGGCAAAAAGTGCTTCATACACAGGGGTTAATTTTAACACAGCTGAGCCTCCTAAAGCAAACAGCAGTCCATGTCCTCCAATACAAATTCAAAACAGTACATTATTTTTTAGGTTTTTATGTACAGATTAATCAAAAACATACTAAGGTTGGCATGTAAATATACCACATTTTAGTTTTACTGTGCTGTTTTTTTAGCTTCTGTAGTTTGTGATCAAAATAGATTTGTCATGTTTGATAGTCTTATTTCACTAATTTATATTTTTGATGCATATGTTGCAATATTTTGGCTGAGAAACATAGAATTGCATTAAATTTATATTATATTAATTTTTATGTCACTTTTAGTTACAATTAAAAATGTAAAAACAACTCACTTCGACCTATGGGGTATGTCCTGTCTGACCTGTGACTTTTGACTTTTTTGGCAAGTGGTCATAGTCAAATTTATTTATAAAGCACATTTAAAAACAGCAGCAGTTGATCAAAGTGCTGTACAATTAAAGTAGCAAAAAACAATAAACAACACAGTTTAAATAATGATAAAGGCAATAAAATAAATAAAAGCAATTAGACCAAAGCAATAGCACGAAAGAAAAGCATCTATCATACTGAGTCAAAAGCCAAGGAGTAAAGACGTGTTTTAAGATTTAAAAACAGGCAGTGTAGGGGCAAGCCTAACATGCAGAGGCAACCTGTTCCAGAGTTTGAAGATTTTAACTTCAAAAGTATGATCTTCCCTGTGCTTCAACCTTGATATTGAGACAACCAGTAAGAACTGATAGGCAGACCTGATTCATCTTGCAGGATGGAACCTGTAGTTGTAAAGGGTCAGTGGGATAGCCCACATAAAGATTTGAAAGCATCTTAAAATCAATCCCAAAACGTACAGGGAACCAGTGAAGTTAGGCATGAATAGGGATAATGTGCTCACACTTGCTTGTTCCTGCAGCATTCTGGACCAGCTGTAAGTGTGAGAATTAAGCTTGGCTAACAACAATTTAAAAGGCATTAGTGTAGTCAAGTTGGGACAAGAGAAAAGCATGTATAAGCCTTTCAAAATCATTTAAAAAGTGCTTAAGCTTTGATGAGAGCCTCACTTGGAATAAAGCTAGATTTAAACACTTGTTCAATTTAAAATCACTGTCCGTTATCACACATAGATTATTTGCTGTAGGTTTTGCAAATGGCTCCAGGGAACATGAATATCACAGGCACCACTGGATCCAAACCTCAGGACTTCAGTTTTTTTTCTTATTAAGGTTCAATTATAAGGACAGCCAGGCTTTGATGTACTCAAGACAGCCCAACATTAGTTTTAAGGAGTTTGTGTCTGTCTGTTTTAAGGGCAAGTAAATGTGGGTGTCATCTGTATAGCAGAGGAAAGTGATGTCATATTTTCTAATAATTGACCCTAAGGGGTATAGATACGGGAAAAATAGTACTGGCCTGAGAATAGAACCCCAGGGGACTCCACAAGGGAGAGGTGCTGAGGAAGATACAAAGTTTCTGACCGAAAAGTTCTGAACCACTCCAGAGTGACAGAGGATCAAGCGAGAGATGAGGATGCTATAGTCTACTTTGTGAAAAGCAGCTATGAGATCTAAACAAAAGAATGGTAGAATCCCTGAAGACAGTACCTGATGAAAGAAGATTAAAAACTTTAAAAGTGCAGATTCTGTACTGTGAAGGGCTTTAACATTCCTAGAATAGCATGTATGTCTAAAAAAAAGATTGCAGTTGTGTAAGAACTTTCTCCAAAATGAGTTTGGAAATTTCCTTTAGGAGAGAGAGAAGCTCAAAACAGTTCAAAAACAGAGCAAGTGACCCTGTTGGATGTCTCATAAGAAATGGTTGAGATGAGAGCTCTAATGAACACAATCTTGTCAACAATAAAGTGTAGGAATTTTTAACAGGTATCTGAGGAAACATCCATACAAGCAGATTGGGGGTATTAAGAACAGCAGTAATGGTACTAAAAAGAATGGAAGGTTTATGACAATTATTTTAAACAATTGGAATCTGTGATTTTATTAATGAGTCAGGGTCCAGGATGTTTTCACAGGGGCAGTAAAATAGTATGGTATGCGTCAGAAATCAGGTTTACACTTTCACTTGTTACAACCCCAATTCCAGTGAAGTTGGGAAGTGTAAAACATAAATAAAAACAGAATACAATGATTTGCAAATCCTTTTCAACCTATATTCAATTGAACGCGCTACAAAGACAAGATATTTAATGTTCAAATGGATAAACTTTATTGTTTTTTGCAAATATTCACTCATTTTGAATTTGATGCCTGTAACACGTTCCAAAGAAGTTGGGACAGGGGCATGTTTACCACTGTGTTGCATCACCTTTCCTTTTAACAACACTCAATAAGCGTTTAGGAGCTGAGGACACTAATTGTTGAAGCTTTGTAGGTGGAATTCTTTCCCATTCTTTCTTGATGTACAACTTCAGTTACTCAACAGTCCGGGGTCTCCGTTGTTATATTTTGTGCTTCATAATGCGCCACATATTTTCAATGGGAGACAGGTCTGGACTGCAGGCAGGCCAGTTTAGTACCTGCACTCTTTTACTACGAAGCCACGCTGTCGTAACACATGCAGAATGTGTCTTGGCATTGTCTTGCTGAAATAAGCAGGGACGTCCCTGAAAAAGACGTTGCTTGGATGGCAGCATATGTTGCTCCAAAACCTGTATGTACCTTTCAGCATTAATGGTGCCTTCACAGATGTGCGAGTTACCCATGCCATGGGCACTAACACACCCCCATACCATCAGAGATGCTGGCTTTTGAACTTTGCGCTGATAACAATCCGGACAGTCCTTTTCCTCTTTGGCCTGGAGGACACGACATCCATGGTTTCCAAAAACAATTTGAAATGTGGACTCGTCAGACCACAGGACACTTTTCCACTTTGCGTCAGTCCATCTCAGATGAGCTTGGGCCCAGAGAAGACGGCAACGATTCTGGGTGTTGTTGATATATGGCTTTTGCTTTGCATGGCAGAGTTTTAACTTGCACTTGTAGATGGAGCGACGAACTGTGTTCACTGACAATGGTTTTCTGAAGTGTTCCTGAGCCCATGTGGTAATATCCATTACAGAATAATGTCGGTTTTTAATGCAGTGCCGCCTGAGGGATTGAAGGTCACGGGCATTCAATGTTGGTTTTCTGCCTTGCTGCTTACTTGCAGAGATTTTTCCAGATTCTCTGAATCTTTTGATGATATTATGGACTGTATGTGATGAAATCCCTAAATTCCTTGCAATTGCATGTTGAGAAACGTTGTTCTTAAACTGTTGAACTATTTGCTCATGCAGTTGTTCACAAAGTGGTGAACCTCACCCCATCCTTGCTTGTGAACTACTGAGCCTTTCAGGGATGCTCCCTTTATACCCAATCATGACACTCACCTGTTTCCAATTAACCTGTTCACCTGTGGAATGTTCCAAACAGGTGTTTTTTGAGCATTCCTCAACTTTCCCAGTCTTTTGTTGCCCCTGTCCCAACTTCTTTAGAATGTGTTGCAAGTATCAAATTCAAAATGAGTGAATATTTGCAAAAAACAATTAGGTTTATCCGTTTGAACATTAAATATCTTATCTTTGTAGTGTATTCAGTTGAATATAGGTTGAAAAGGATTTGCAAATCGTAATATTCTGTTTTTATTAATGCTTTAGACAATGTCCCAACTTAATTGGAATTGGGGTTGTACTTGTTGCTCAAACAATAATATATTTAGCAAAAACAAAATGTTAGATTATGCCCTTCTACCTCAAAATGCACCATTATTAAGTAAGCAGTGTTGATTTTGGCCTAGATGGCCTTCATCAGGGCAAAAGTTGAAAGCAGTATCAGGTGATCTCCGTAATCCCATATCCATTCAATTTTACACAACATTAGGTGCATTGCTTTTTTATAGACATTTTCTTTGTTGTTTGCACATCCAATTCACTGGATACTTTAACTGTTCTCTTCTGTTACAGATAATCCCAAACACTGCCTGTCCTGCATTGATGGCTATTATAAGTAAGAGAATATTCTCTGAAATAGAGAGCTGTCTGTGTAGAATAGAATTTGTTTAGTTATAACTGGAACCAAGTGATGCATATTCATGTGTCGTTATGTTTGTTGTGCAGGTATGAGGAGGGCTGCTATAAACACTGCCCTGCTAAGACATACCCCGTAGAAGACACAATCAGCTGTGTGGCCTGCAAGCATGACTGTATCAGCTGTGATGAGGAGGAGTGCCACTGGTGTGAGACTGACCTCTTCCTATCAGGTAAGATTTAGCCAGCATCCAGGTTTGTAACCATTTGAACGCTGACAGTTTGTGTTATTTTGTTTCTACAGGCAAGTACATTGGACTTACATTGCTTTAATAAGAGGATCCACACATCCATACCGTGTGAACATACTGGGTCTGTCTCCCTAACCCACAGGCTCCCAAACCGTAACGTCAGACCTAGTTATAGTATGTACAATACATTTTAATAATAATAATAGATCTATAGATCACTTTTTATACCAGTGGCAGCTCAAAGTGCTTTACAGACTGATGACAAAGATTAACAGTAATAGATGATATTATGAGCATTAAAAAGTCATACAAAGCAGTGACATCCCCCGATCAGGTGTAACATTTTGATTTCCTTGTTTCTAAGCTCATTGTCCATTTTATCAGCTCCACTTACTATATAGGTGCACTTTGTAGTTCTATAATTACAGAGTGTAGTCCATCTGTTTCTCTGCATACTTTGTTATCCTCCTTTTACCTTGTTTGTCAGTGGTCCAGAACCCCACAGATCCTAACAGAGCAGGTACTATTTGGAAGGTGGATCATTCTCAGCACTGCAGTAACACTGATGTGGTGGTGGAGGTGGTGTGTTAGTGTATGTTGTGCTGGATCAGACGCAGTTTTTAAACACTGTTTAAACTCACTGTCCACTCTATTAGATACTCCTACCTTGTCAGTCCACCTTGTAGATGTAAAGTCAGAGATGATGGCTCATCTGCTGCTGCAGTTTGTGTTGGTCATCCTCTAGTTCTTCATCAGTGGTCACACCACACTGCCCACATGATGGTGTTGGCTGGATATTTTTGGCTGGTGGACTATTCTCAGTCCAGCAGTGACACTGAGGTGTTTAAAAACTCCAGCAGCACAGCTGTGTCTGATCCACTCATACCAGCGCAACACACACTAACACCCCACCACCACATCAGTGTTACTGCAGTGCTAAGAATTATGCATCCCCCAAATAGTACCTGCTCTGTTAGGGTCTGTGGGGTTCTGGACCACTGACGAACAAGGTAAAAGGAGGATAACAAAGTATGCAGAAAAACAGATGGACTACACTCTGTAATTGCAGAACTATAAAGTGCTCCTACATGTGGTAAGTGGAGCTGATAAAATGGACAGTAAGGGTAGAAACAAGGTCATAATGTTATTGTGGTCATAATATTTTAGCTTAATATGTTAGCTTTTGAGTTCCACAGTTTAAAAGCAACATAACAGAATGAGACCTCCCCACGTTTTCTGTATTTTACGGAAGGTGTTTGCAGAGCAGTATCTACAGATCTAAGATGATGTTTCAGGACATAGACATTGTATGAGGTATGCAGGTACTGTGCCTCACTAACAAAAACTTCAAAATCTACCCTAAAAGACTGAGCCAGTGAAGTCCCTTCAAAACACAGATGAAAATCGCTTTTTGTTCGGCTCTGTGCTGCCACATGGTTGTAGAGCATGTATTGTTTTCTTAGAAAGCCCAATAAAACAGCATTACAGTAATCAACTGTGCTTGTAATAAATGCATGAAGTTTCTCTTTAGGAGAAACTTTAGGACAGAGAAGGCCATAATCCAGCAATATTTCTCAAATGATAAAAAGCTACCTTAGTGACTGTGTTTACATGCAGGGAACATCAAGGCTTTGATGTGCTTAAGACAGCCCAACATTGGTTTTAAGGAGTTTGTGTCTGTCTCTTTGAAGGGCAGGTAAATTTGGGTGTCATCTGCATAGCAGAGGAAAGAGATGTCATAATTTCTAAGAATTGACCCTAAGGGGTACATATACAGAAAAAATAGTACTGGCCTGAGAATAGAACCCTGGGGGACTCCACAAGGGAGAGGCACTGAGGATACAAAGTTACTGACTGAAAAGTTCTGAACCACTCCAGAGTGACACAGTGATTCAAGCGAGAGATGAGGATGCTATGGTCTACTTTGTCAAAAGCAGCTGTGAGTTTAGAATCCAAAATTACACCCAGGTGTTGTACTTCAGGTTTGATATATGAAGCAAAAAAGCATTGCTTCCAATAAAGCAGCTTTCTCTGAGTTTTAGTTCCAAGAATTAAAATTAAATATTTCTCCGGATTTAAGTTGTAGAAACGTTTGTAAAAATAAAAAAAAGACATTTCTGAGACACAACTCGTAAGCCTATCAACAGTCTTAATTTTCTAAAGGAAATGAATTGTATAATTGTGTGTAATCAGCATAGCAATGAAAATTAATAGGTTTTTTAATGACATTATTTATAGGTAAAATGTACAAAGAGAAAACTGAAGGCCCTACAACTGAACCTTATGGAACAAAAAATGTTAACATTTGTTGATGAATGATGGCTTTGCAAAACCAAGAACTCTGTAGCATATATTAGATATTAATGTGCTATAAATGAGCATTATTGAAATATTAGATCAAATCTAGACTGGGCATGTTAAACTGGGGACCTTCCAGGCCAAAGTGCTGCAAGATTAGCAATTACCTTCATCTGACACTGAATTTAGTTCAAAAAGGCATAGCTAATTAGCTGATGAGCTAAATCAGGTGTGTGTAATTAGGCAGTGTGCTGAAGTCTGAAGTATTTTGGCCTATGAGGGCTGGAGCCTAACACATGGTATAGGCCTACAGTGAATAGCCTAAAACTCTTTTGTAGGAAAAGGAATTATGTAAACAAACATCACTAAGGTATGTAGACTGAGATTTTGTTACATTCTGAATCGTAAGACTAAAATAATTGCCTATAATTCTCAGAATTTCTTTGCTATATTTAACAGCTTCCTTTTTATTGTCTCTAGCCAGACCTCTTCAACTCCACATCTTTTTTGATTGCACACTTTTGTTTAACCAATAATTTTTAAATTGTGCAATGGTTCTGCTCTTTTAACCGGGTTAAAATGGGTGTTTTTCTGAAGATGGGACGTGTGTTCAAGAGTGTCCAGAGGGTTTTTATGGTGATGAGGACACTCAGGAGTGTGAGGAGTGTCACACAGGCTGCCAGACATGCAGTGGACCAGGAGACAATGAGTGTGTCAGCTGCAGTGAAGGCCTGGTCCTGGCCAGCGGAGAGTGTGTGTCAGAGCAAGACATCTGCCCTGCTAAAACCTACCTCTCTGGTAAGCACCGTTCACTGCTCTTAAGATATCTTGAGTTGCAAAAGTTAAAGACATTCCAGAAGTTAATGACCAATGTAGCCATAATAAAAAAAATCTGAAATCGACACTACATCAGTCTGTTTCTATTTACCTCATAGATTTACAAAATGACCAACAAGATTTTATAGTAAAGGTGCACAAGAGTATCTTAGAGAATCATTATACAAAACATATTAAAGTACCATACATGACGATAGTGATGGCATAACTTACAGGACAATGTAAACAATATAGCACAATGTAAATGTCACGATTATTCAGGTTTTTATGAAACATGCTTTGTTCTGATATGATTTTTCTGAAAAATATGACATCTGATAAGAAGAATGTGGAGATTGCTGTTGGAACAAAAGAGTTAAACTAGATGTTCTCCATCCAAATTGCAAAAACTGAAATTTTGCAAAAAAAGTGAATAAGACTGATGAGTATTTGCTTGGAATGAGATGTTTCAGGTTGGTTAATTTCTGTTTACTTCCAATAAGCCTGCTTGCAATATCTACTGTGTTCTGCAATATACCTTTTATATGTCTGTTAGTGAAAACACAGAACAGAAAAGCAGAATGCACTGAATAAGTGTTCTCAATCAGCCTTGTTCATGTGTCATTCAGACAATGGTGAGTGTGAGGCATGCCATCCCTCGTGTGAGACGTGCAAGGGCAAGCAAAAGAATCAGTGCAACACCTGCACCACAGGTCTGAGTAAATGAGTTTGCCTTAAACTTTCCATTTCTTTCTGTGCGTCTGCACACTTTTCCTTTGCAACATAGAGTTCCTCAGTGAACTGACAAAAAATAACTGATGAATTGGGTTGCACCGATACCCCTTTTCCCTTCCAATACCGATACTTGATCCTTAAATATCTGCCAGTACCAGCCTGAATTTGCAAATCCTAAAATGTATACAGTTCCATTTTTTATATTTTATTTTAGTGAAAGTAGTGTTCTGAGTGATAAAGCATATCAAAGTTGAATGAATTACATTTATTGTAATATAATTAGAAATAAGAACAATAGAGTTAACAATATAGTATAGTAAATATAACATTTTTATTGCATAAAATGGTTAAAAACAAAACCGAACAGTATGTAGATAAACCTGTGGTGTTGAATATGTGTAAGCACATATTTGGCTTGGCCAAAAAGCCTCAAATCATTTTTCAAGTCTTTTGTTTCATACGTGCATGGGACTGCAGGAAGCTGCCTACCTCAGCCATATTATATCATAAAGGGTGTTAGCATGTTTTGTACTGTTACTGTTTGTACCGTTATCTGGATTATTTGTCTGCTGCTTGTCGACTGACAAGTTGTTGTTAAGTTCCATCTACCAGGGTGAATGCACGCGTCACTTTGTGGCATGCGCGTGCTTTGGTGTGTGGTGTTCTTGTTGTGCTCTATCAAAATCATGTGATAGCCCAAATAGATAGTGATAAAGATCGGATAATGCACAATATTGTGATATATTGATAGATTTTGAGTTTATATTGTCCACCCCCTTTAAGATATTTTCAAACACTGTAGGACTAACCTATCAATATTTCATCTATATTTTAAAATTGCATGCTTATGTTTCAGGTAGGTATCTAACCACAGAGCAGCTGTGTGTGGCACGATGCCCAGCAGGCACTTTTGGGAGTAAGGAGAGTGGACAGTGTGAGGCATGTCCTCAGGGCTGTGCCCAGTGCCAGGATAAGCAACGCTGCACTCGTTGCCTGTCAACTCGCAAGAGTATCCTTTACCTGCAGAATGGACAGTGTGTTCGCCAGTGCTCCAGGTTAGAAATATTGATTGCTATTTGTGTAATGTTTTTACTTAGTATTACAGAGGCCTTTAGGACTGAGAATTTGACCAGGACAAAATATGGGTGTAAAAAATCCTTTATGCGTCATTGAAAGTGACAATTTAATTGTACTGATGTTAAAATCAGTACAAGAACTTTAGAACTGAGTATAACTATATTTTGTAAAGTGTGCACTCAATTTTAACCAAACAAAAAGTTTTGATTTCAAGATAATATTGTCATCTCCCTTACCTGTGTGTTGTGACTTTTTGTGCAAGATTTGTGCAATTTGTGCAAGACACATCTACATATTCATTTGAAGCCTTTGACAGTGATAACATATTACATTGTCCGACGGACAGCAAGCCTGTTATTGCAGTGGTGATGAGTGCACCATCTACTTTTGAACTCTGCCTTTGTGAGGCATTGCATTGGTTAAAAAATTTCCTACTCAGTTTGTTCCCACCCTAACAAGTCTATGTCACCACCCTCATTTAGCCCAAAGTTTCATGGCTGTCTTTAAATGTGTATTCTCATTATTATCGATGATTATCGATCTGTTTGTTGTTTGATTCTGGTTTATGTCATGTCTGTCCCCTGATCTGTCCGTATTGGCTATTTGACCCTGGACCATTTTGACCACGACCCTGGATTTGCCCTTAATAAAAGTCACTTACCTCCGCACATGTGTCCACCTCATCGCTCTGCGTTACAATTTACATAAACATTACAAACAGAAAAAGTGACCTAAAAAGGGCCTTAAATATATACCTCCTTCAAAAAGTTGTCCTTGATTGTTCTGAAGCTATTCCTTATTGGTCCAAGAGCTGTTTATGATCCAAATCATTGAAGAGCTGTTCTCACTACAAGAGCAGTTGTCATAGGCGTGTGTTAGGAGTTTTGACAGAGATCCCCAAAATTTGTATGTGACTGTAAAATTGGGCCTAAAATTGCATAATTTGTACTTGGCTTTAATATCCTATGCCTTACTTACACGTTTTACTTTTTATCGGATATACTTATGTATATAGTTTTTATGTGTTTTTTTATATATACACAAACCTACCATCCTCACGTTTCATATGTATGAATGGTAGGTGTGTATACATGCCTCCATTTTCAGATGAAACAGCAAGACGTTTCTAAAAGTTATTTTTGTGTGTATGTGTGTGTGTGCGTGTGCATGTGCACACTCTTACAGAGGCTACCCTACAGGACTCGTGTGTAAGAGCTGTGCGCCAGGCTGTGCATCATGTGAGCGCAATGCGACGCACTGTCTCAGCTGTCAGGGGAACTTACTGCTTCACAAACACCAGTGTGTGTCATCGTGTCCCCCTGCACACACTGCACGAGGAGGCGAGTGTGTGCAGTGCCCACAGGCCTGTCTCCTGTGCTCAGAGGAAGGCCAGTGTACAAGTAAGTAAGCTGCACAACAGGGATTGCCAATGAAAATTTTATAAATTTGACAGTATTTGTCAAAGGGAAAGCAATTGTAATTGTCTTTCTCTCTCTCTCTCTCTCTCACACACACACTTTATTTATTTACACTTTTAGCTGCAAAAATCCATTTTGAATATTTTAGCCTGCCTGTTTATATTGAAGTTATAAGGAGGTAATTTACATATAACACTTTTAAAGGCACAATAACAAATAAGGCCTGTTCAATAATAATGACAAATATAAAATGCAATAAAAATGTAGGATTTAAACTAAGGAATTGATAAAGTAAGAACAGTCAGGATGAGGCTGATTAATGTCCTAGCAATGATAATAACTGTAATGTAAAGTAGTATTCAACAGAAACCTTCTCTCTCTCTCTCTCTCTCTCTCTCTCTCTCTCTCTCTCTCTCCCTCCCCCCTTCCACATATGCAGAGTGCAAGGATGCTGCTTTCCTGCATGAGGGGGAGTGTGTATCGGTGTGCCCCAGTGGGTTTTTTGAGAACACAGAGCAAGGAATATGTGTGCATTGTCACTCAGACTGTGAACTTTGTGATGGGCCGGGGCCAAATGACTGTGTCTCCTGTGCCGATCCAGTCAGCACCCTTCACAACAGAGCATGTGTCTCACCCTGCCCTTCACATACTTTCATGGACAGCAGGTCTGGGGAGTGCATGGGTGAGTATAAACACACAAAGCCTGGGCTCAGTCTGAGAGGTGCAGGGAAATGCAAGGAAAAAAAACTGCCATCTGCTCTTTACAGATGGCTTAATTTGAAATATCCTGTTATTAATGATATCATTTTGTAATGTTCATTAACACACAATGTAGCTGTAGTCATCTGTTACAGATATGCCTGTTATAGATATTTCAATTTCATATTTCAGATTTATGCCCCACGTTGTCATTGTATTTATTGAAAGTTTTTTATATCAAACCAAGAAGCTGGCACTCAGGAGGGGCTTACATAGAAATGATCACTTTGCATTGGAAAAAGTCTAATTGCTGTGTAAACAAAATAAGTGCTGAAATTTGTTCTGTATATACAAATGAGCAGTCTAATCACAGTTACCCCTTTAAATGGCCAGGGCACTGCAGCAGGCCCAAAGTTTCACATTTCAACAAACTAAGAATAGTTCGGCCAGTTCACATGGAAGTAATAACTGATGTTACTCAATAATAAGCCTGAGTATGTAGTACCTTTTGTTTAGTTTGCTAAACAATTTGGGACTTTGACTGGAATCGTGTTCTGTGGTCATCATTCAATCTTCCAGCAGGACAATGATCCGAAACATATGTCCAGATCAACACAATTAATGGTTTACTGAACACAAAACCAAGCTTCTACCATGGCTGTCTCAGTCACCTGATCTAAAGTCCATAGAAAACCTTTAGGGTGAACTAAAGAGGAGAATGCACAGGAAAGAGCGTAAAACTCTGGCGATTTAGAGAAATTCTGTTCAGAAGTATTGGCTCAAATTCCTTGCTCTGTATTCTCCGCCCTTCAAAGATGTTATAAGAGAAGACTAAGTGCTGTGTTATTGGCAAAGGGAGGCTGTATAAAGTATTAAATGCAAGGATGCCGTAGTACTTTTTTGGGGTTATTTATCAAGTAGCCTCATATTTCACTCAATATGAATATTTGAATTTATATATCCACTTCTATGGAATCAGCCAGTGTTCTTAGGGAAAGTCTGACATTGGACTTCAGAAGTACTTGGTGGCATTGGTAGCAGTCAGATACTATTCAGTATTAAATATAAATTTCCAGTCACCAGAGTCTTTTCAAAATTCAAGGCATCTTCTACTGAGAGTATAGCCCAATCTAAATATCTGGGCGTGTGGACTCACAGATTCACATACTATGATGATACTATGATATCATTAGGCCAGAAATATACTCAACTCAAGGATGCGAATGCAAATGTGAGCGCTCAGTCAGACCAGATGTGCCGCATGCCTCGGGCTGCGACACACCCAAGCAGCACTGACCTCACCTGATTTCTGTGAGCATTGTGCATGCCTCTCCCTCAAGAGTCTCTGCCGCAGGCTAGCGTGCCAAGCTAGCCTGTCTGACTAAGACCTGCGGTTGGGAACTACACCAAGTTCAGCGACCACGGGTGGAGAAGACTCCGAGGCGCCTGCCAGCGCGAGCTGGGGTGATCAGCTTGATGAAGTGTGCCACTGATTGGTGATTTGGTTGATTAGTGTGCCACTAATGGATGACTTCAGTGGCCTCACAGCCATACAGCGGATCTCTGCAGTTGTGGACAGTGAGTCTGACTCACTGGGTGGGTCTGAGGGGTTTTTTTTCGGAGGAAGAGGACTGAGTCCACTTTCATCCTGTCAGCGCAGCCTACCCAACAGAACGCTGCAGGAGCGGACAGCAGCGTTGCCAACTCACCACCCCTCAGCGTGGATTTGCAGGACGTATGCAAACATGCAGCAGGGCAGTTAGGCATTCCGTGGCCCAGCGTCCTGGCAGAGACTACCAGCTCCCATATTAAAGGAAGCGACTACCCAGAGCCAAGCAAACAGCGAGACAACTCCTGCCAGTGTTCCCCGAATGCAAGGAGGAAATAACTCGCTCCTGGAATAAACCCTTCTCTGCCAAAAACCCCATTTAGACTCCTCATTTCAGGGGCTCAAAATTAATTGGACAAATTAACTTTACCATAAATAAAATGTTCATTTTTAATACTTTGTTGAGAATCCTTTGCAGGCAGTGACTGCCTGAAGTCTGGAACTCATGGACATCACCAAACACTGGGTTTCCTCCTTTGTGATGTTTTGCCAGGCCTTTACTGCAGCTGTCTTCAGTTGTTGCTTGTTTGTGGGTCTTTCTGCCTTTAGTTTCGTCTTAAGCAAGTGAAATACATGGTCGAACGGGTTGAGATCTGGTGATTGACTCAACCATTGCAGAATATTCCACTTCTTTGCTTTAAAGAACTCCTGAGTTGCTTTCGCAGTATGTTTTGGGTCATTGTCCATCTGCACTGTGAAGTGACTTTCTATTTTTAAGGCTGATTAATGTTTTGCACCTTGTGGTGAACCCTCTGTATTTGCTCTCATGAAGCCTCCTCTTTATGGTAGACTTGGATACTGATACACCTACTTCCTGGAGATTTTTCTTAGCTTGGGTGGATGTTATAAAGGGGTTTTTCTTCACCATGGAAAGGATTCTGCGATCATCCACCACTGTTGTCTTTCATGGACATCCATGCCTTTTTGACTTCCCTAGCTCACCAGCGCGCTCCTTTTTCCCCAGAATGTACCAAACTGTTGATATGGCCACTCTTAACATTTCTGCTATCTCTCTGATGGATTTCTTCTTTTTTTCAGCCTAATGATGATCTGCTTCACTTCCATTAAGAGCTCCTTTGACTGTATGTTGTGGGTTCACAGCAACAGCTTACAAATGCAAATGTCACACCTGGAATAATTGATGATGGATTAATGAGGGAATAGCCCATGCAGCCCATGAAATAGCTTTTGAGATAATTGTCCAATTACCTTTGGCAATTACGTAGGCAGCTATGTATTAAAGAGTTGTAATTCCTAAACCCTTCCTCCAATTAGGATGTGAATACCCTCAAATTAAAGCTGAGAGTCTGTACTTTAAGCTCATGTTGATTATATAACTGTATCTTGAATATATTTTGGTAAACAGCTAAAATACCAAAACTTGTGTCACTGTCCAAATATTTCTGGGATTAACTGTAAATCTGATGGCTTCCAGTCCTCCATGGCTGAAAAGTCATATTGTTCGGTTGCTACAGCCGTCAGAGCCCTCAATGCCTCAGCCATGCTCATGGCATACCAGGCTGAGCTACAGGAGGAGATGACATCCAAACCAAGCCGCTGGAATGAGATCTCCGTTGTGACTGACCTCTGCCTTCAACTACACAGATGTGCTGTCCAAGTGGACCCTAAGGGCCTGTTTGGTTCTGCTGTCACTGCCATGCAACAGTGCTGCGAAGAGAAGAAAAGCAAAGGCGAAGTTTTGCAGATATGTCTCTCCAGGAAGACGCACATGACCCCATCTGCTGCTTCTCACCAGACCTTTGCACAGGCAGTGGCCTGCCCACCTCCTTCCTTCAGGATCCCTAAGCACCCCATGACACAAATGGGACCTCCTGCACAGCCCAAGTCCCTTGATGCAAGAGCTGCTTGGTCCAAGAACCCCACTACTTCTACCTCAACGCAGAGGAGTCAGCCAACCCAGGCCTCCACTCAGGGTGGGAAGAAAAAGCGCCGTGCTACCTAGTGCATAGCCGTGGGAAGGGAGCAAACAGGATGCACAAACACTGGTTTCTCCATCCCACCAAGAGTGGCAGTTCAGGCATGCAGAGCCCCAGGTGGAGCTCAGTTCACACGTCCTTGCAAAGAGAATGAGCAGCAGTGTTCAGGTGGATGTTCCTTTAATGCCACCAAGTTTCAAAAGCAGACATCAGTGTTCTTTTAATAAAAATGTTCCCCAC
This sequence comes from Pygocentrus nattereri, assembly GCF_015220715.1. Classification (NCBI taxonomy): domain Eukaryota; kingdom Metazoa; phylum Chordata; class Actinopteri; order Characiformes; family Serrasalmidae; genus Pygocentrus; species Pygocentrus nattereri. Next base: position 15,882,078 of record NC_051233.1, read on the forward strand.
AGCACATCCAGGCTTGCAGTGAAGGGTGCTATCACATATTTTACAGACACATGTAGTAGTGCTCATACCATGTTGCAAAACATTCCAGACACAGTGTTAAACCAAAATATGGCCGCCCACAAAAAGGTCACATGAGCACCTGGATGGTGCAGACCTGTCAAGTGTCTCACACTGGGGCACATCTCCCGCTTACACCAGCAGATGGCACACACGTGCCATCGGTGTCAGTGGAGCACCCCTTAACACCACTCGCTGTAAAGAGAGACGCATGACACGCATGCGTGACTTTAAAATGGGTGTGGAGTTTGATAGGCAAGGGGTACAGACTCCAATTTGCCATCACTCCACCGCAATTCAGGTGAATATTGTCCTCAAAAGCCCTGGGTCAGCTCGTGTTCTTTAAGAGAAAATATCCTCATTGATGAGAAAAGGAGCAATAACAATTGTGCCTCCTGAAGAGAGCATGTGTGGCTAATCCTCGAGGTACTTTCTGGTCCCAAAGAAGGGAGGAAGTTTAAGACAGATTCTGGATATACGTGCTCTAAACAGGCACCTCAGAAAGTTCAAGTTCAGGATGCTGACACACACAGCTCTGTTGCATTTTGTAAGACAAGGCAATTGGTTCACCTCAGTCGACCTACAGGACGCCTCACAGAAGGTTCCTGAGATTCGCTTTTCAGGCCTTGACCTACGAAGGAGGAGGTGCATTCATCTGGCCACATTTATAGATGACTGGCTCTTAGCTGCCCAGCCACGGAGCATCTGAGTGCACTGGGCTTTCGGGTGAATATCGCCAAAAGCGTTTTAACTCCCGCTCAGACCATCTCTTTTATAGGGTTGTCTCTGGTCTCAGTTTCACTCAGGGCACAACTATCTTTAGAGAGGGGGCGAGAGCTTTTCAGATGTGTCTAGCCCATTTTCAGACGGGGAAGGCTATGTCTCAGACTTCTGGGATTAATGGCATCGCTGTACAGTTTGGCTGCCTATACATGAGATGGTTTCAACATCGGGTGGCCTCCCTCGGACTGAACCAGTTACATCACGGCCACAGCCGAGTTTTGGTTTCAGTAGACTGCGCATTGGCGCTGCACCAGTGGAGACAGCTAGCTTTTCTAACAAGGGGAGTTCCGATAGGCACCTTCCTGGCCAGGAAGGTGGTCATATCGGATGTGTCTCTGTCAGGTTGTTGGGACACAAACGAGGGAAGATCAGTGAATGGAGTGTGGGACACACACTTAAATAAATTACCTGGAACTATTGGCAGTATTCCTGGCTCCCTTATCTAGCCGAACGGACAATACCACGGTGGTGGCTTACATAAACCGTCAGGGAGGCCTGCGATCTCGGCAGTTGCACATGTTGGCACACAGTCTGATTGTGTGGAGTGGAGTGCACTTTCTGTCTCTGAAAGCCACTCACGTACCCCGTGTTTTGAATCGGGGAGCGAATCTGCTGTGGAGGCAATCCGCGATACGGGGAATGGCAGCTACACAGAAGCATAGTGTATCAGGTCTGCGACCGCTTTGGGAAAGCGCCCATAGATCTATTGGCCACCGGAGAAAATGCTTAGTCACCGTCGTTCTTCTCTCTGAATGACCAGGATACGCCAATAGGAGCGGACGCACTAGCACACCCGTGTATGCGTTTCCGCCGTTGGCATTGATACCACCACCACTGACCAGGGTGAGACATGAGGGGCTTTCACTCATTCTGATAGCCCTGAACTGGCCGGAGAAGCAGTGGGTGGCGGAGATAGTCCAGTTGCTGTGCGGACAGCCCTGGCTCCTACCACTGCACAGAGATGTCCTATCACAAGCACAAGCACAAGGGGCTTGGGCCGTGAAAGGTCCTAATCTACTTGAACCCTTTACGGGAATAAGTGACAAGTTTTTGAAGAATGGTGTGCGAAATCACAGGCAGTGTCTATTCAGTACTCTATTCCTGTGATTTTGTCCTTCTTACAGGAGCTCTTGGATAAGGGAAAAGCCTTTTCCACTATTAAAGTGTATTTGGCTGCAGTATCCTCCTGCCATGTGGGCTTCAATGGCACAACAGTGGGACAGCACCCCTGATATGCCGTTTTATGAAGGGAGTGCGCTGGCTCCGCCCTATATCCAAATCACTCACTCCGTCGTGGGATCGGTCATTGGTGTTTGAGGCTCTAGCATAACCCCCTTTTGAGCCTATACATCACGTGTATCTCAAAACCATATCAATGAAGACAGCCCTTTTATTGGCGCTAGCATCAGCGAGACGGGTCAGTGGAATCCATGTGTTTTCGGTGCACCCAACCTGCACTCAGTTTGCACTGTGGGATCTGGAGGTCAGGCTGAAACCCAACCCTGCTTTTATCCCCAAAATTGTTGAGTCATCAGCGACATTTTCCCGTCTTGTGCTGACAGCTATTCACCCCCCCACCGTTTGCCTCTGCTGAGCAGCAGCGGTTGCACATGCTGTTTCCGGTGCACACGCTGCGCATTTATCTGAACAGGACTGAGGAATTTAGGAAAACTGATCAGCTGTTTGTTTCCTTTACAAGACCTCACATTGTGAAGCCCATCACATCACAGCACCTGTTCCACTGGATAGTGGCGGCTATAGCTCTAGCTTACCCCAGCAAAGGCATACAGCCTCCCACTGGCTTGAGGGGAATGGCAACTTTCTGGGCCTTGTTTCAGGGTGTTTCTGTTCAGGAGATTTGTGCTGCAGCCAATTGGGCCTCGCATCATACCTTTACTAGGTTTTACAGGCTGGATGTCGCTGCGCCTATCTTGGCGCATACTGTGCTTAGTGTATGTCCACCTGAGGGGCGGGACCCAGCAGCCAGGGAATGATTCTTCTCTGATGGAGCAGATTTACATGGCTTGGGGCAGTCGGTTTTTCGAAGTGAGCTTGTCTGGCAGTACAGGATATCTCATAGTGAGATACCGAAACGAATGCTTGAAAAAGAAGGTTTACGAACATAACCCTGGTTCTCTGATGGCATGAGTGAGGTATCTCACCAAGACCACCCTCCTTGCGTGAAGGGAGGAAGAGTTGTGCTCACTTTGAATAACCAAGTGACGTTGCTTCAGCCCTTAAATATGGGGGAGGGGCGGCTCCTCCATGACGCGCGCGTCCCGGCTGCCAGCCAAAAGGGGCAGGCGTATTGATACAAGTGCTTCTGAGGAGTACGCAGAGGGACGTACCCATAGTGAGATACCTCACTCGTGCTATCAGAGTACCGGGGTTACGTTCGTAACCTAAAGTGGTTGCTGTGGAGGTTAAAACACTCTGTACTGAAGGGGGCGATAGAGTACAGCTCAAAGAGGGATCTACTGTTATTCCAGCAGCCTCAACAACTAAACCTGGACCGTAGAGGAGAGTGAGCTGCTTTACCTCTTCTCTTGGAGTGAAAATGCGATAGTTAACCATATTTTAAACCGTCTTTGCGTGAGATTTGAGTGGTCATCTATGGCAGCTGAGAAAGCACGCTAGCGGTACAAGATGGCTTGGTCAGGCTTGGCTTTCGTTATAGCGCCCCTTGCTGTGATGCTCAGAATGCAGCTCACACTTGCATCGCGACACATTTTTGAACACAACTACGCATGAAACCCTGTCTGCGTAGCTTGAAGCGTCTGCGTGTCCAGTATGTTTTGGACCTTACACTCATTATAATCATTATGAACTGCAGACTCCAAATGTATAAAAAAACACTTTAACTTGACTTGTTTGTTTTGTTTGTTGAGCATTAACTTATTTGTTTTGTTTGGAAGTCTGCACATGAGTTATATAATCTTATATTGGAATACCTTATTTGTTTTTCTTTAATTTCATTTTTGGAACAGCTCCCATTTCATTTATATATGTTTAAGGTATTTCCACAGGCTAGAACTACTGAAGTCTGCATCTCAAGCAGATTTTGTGGAAGTTTACACAATACACAAAAAAACAGAACTGTATGTATGGCAAAATTAAACAGCCCTACGGTCCTGTGGACTTTCTCTGTACTCCTTAAATTAAATCCACAAGTCTGCAAGTCGGGGCAAGGCTGGAAATTTTGATTGTGTGTATATATTGAGTTACAGAGTCTTTGGTTGTCAAAATAGTACTTGTGTTATGAAATCAAGCAGTGCTGTATTATTGACCATGTTTAGTAATCTTCAACCTCAGTTTCTATGTTACTGGTGTTCTCCAGTGTGTCATAGCACCTGTCGGACCTGTTCTGGTCCACTGGACACAGACTGCTCCAGCTGCACAGATGGATTGATGACAGACAGTCATGGGCGCTGTGCCACGCCCACCAACTGCCCCTCGCACCACTACAGCGACCGTGAGGGCGAGTGCCGCCTGTGCCACAAGCACTGCCATCAATGTTCGGGTCCGGACTACATTCAGTGCCTCAGCTGCTACACAGATCACTACCTGCTCAGTGAGTGAGAGAGAAAGAGTAATGCTGTGGCCCACTGTGATATTAAATCACATATGTAGCAAAACTATGTCAAATTAACAAATTGCCTTCTATAAACAATGCATTTACTGTGCACATGGCAGTGGATACCTAATGGCCTCAGTGTATCCTGCAGTGTAGACACACTCATGTGTGATGTAGCATATTTTTCCATTTACTAGTGTCTGAAAATTGCCTAAAAAATAACTTATGTCAATGATAAATAATAAATTGGATAATGATAAATCCAAAATTACCTGGATTAAAGTATTGTTATCATACAATAAAATTAAGATTCAAAGTTCATTTTTTAGAGAAATGAGATTTTCAGAGACACTTTGACAGTGTTTAAATGCAGTCATGACAAATGGTTTCTAACCAGAAGATATTTTTGGTAGTTTAATGATAATTAAGCCTGTCATAATTAATACATAAAAAAGAGATCATAATTAATAATATAAATATATATTATAATTGTAATTATAATGGTAACTGCTGTCAATATAAATAACCAATATTGTTTTAGACAGTTGTAGTAGTAGACAGCTATTATTAGGCAATATAATTTAATTGAATTTCAGAAAAGGCCGTTAAAGTATTCATTGCAATTACAATTAATTGTAAGCCAAAATTTCACTTTTGGCAATCTTGACAGGTCTAGTGATAATACATCTTTATTATGACACTTTCCAAACAGTTTTGCTGGGATACCTTTATAGCTCAGGCTAGAAGCATTGATCAGAACTACCCTCTGCTAACACATAGCTATTGTTGTGTACCTGCAGATGGTACATGTGTGGATGAGTGTCCCATGGGTTTCTTTAGTGGGGAGACACAAAGGTGTGAGCCATGCCATCCTAACTGCCTGAGCTGCATGGGGCGCCATAGTCATGAGTGCCTGAGCTGCAAAACTCACCTCTACAGAGAGGGCAAAGAATGTGTGGAGACCTGCCAGCCTGGGTGAGCACACACAGCACAGTGTGAATGTGACTGTGTATTGTTTATGTATTGAATAAAATACAGTGCTGCTGAAAGTTTCTGAGCACTACCATAGTGTGAATTTCTGCATAATTGTTACATGGTCAATCTTCATATTTATTGGGTTCTCTTTGTCTAATAACAACAGATGTAGAGAACCCAATAAAATGAATAAAACATTATACAGTGTTTCATCCATGTATTAACAAAGAAATCCAATATTAAAAGTCTTTATTGTCAAACATATATTAACCACTAGATTTGTTTAGTATAAGTAATAATTAGGATGAGGAGGTTTAATCAGTTGGATCACAAGCAGGTGAATGTGGCTACTACCCTATTTGAAAAGCATTAACCTGAGTTTTCACCAAGTCTGGTCTTTAGCATATTTATTAGTGAATGTCATGTCTCAGTGGAATGAGATTTCTAAGGATCTCAGAAAATTATTGGTCACTGTTAATTAGGTTAAAAGAGGTTCCAAAACAATTTCTAATGAGTTTGGACTTAAGTGATCCACTGTCAGGCAGATGTATAAATGAAGGAAATTCAAACCCATTGTCACCCTTCCCAGGAGTGGTTAGCCAACCAAAATGAAAGAACATCTAAGGATTTGCAGGCCTCTCTTACACTGGCTATTGTCAGTGTTCATGCATCCACAGTCTGGCAAACACTGAATGAGAATAGTACTTATAGAATGAGAGCATAGAGAAAGCCAGAAAGAACATTGCCACCTGTCTGCATTTGTACTATCTATGCCAAAGTGCACTGCAGCTCTTCTGGTGTCTTGCCATGGTGTACACCTTACTTTGCACTTTGTTGTTCTTTATTTTAGTTTGTCACATATCTGGACATACACATTACTTTTTTGTAAGAACAGTGTCCATGTGCATAATTTCATCCACTGTCTGTGCAATATGTTTACAGCTCAATTTGCATCTGTGAAAAACGGAGAAAACTAAATGTTCTGTAAGTTCATTCTGAATTGTGTTCAAAAGCACAGTATTACAAAATAAAATGTAAAAGAAAAGGTTAGGCATTCTCACATATGGTGTAAATCCTTTAAGAAAATAGTGTAAAATTGATGATGAGTATAAAATGAGTATAATTTAATTAGTTTTCACAAGATATTTATGAGGATATTAAATATAAGATAACCCAATTGCATCAGGAAGGGAAAAGTCAAATGAAAGTAAGTGGAAAAACAGCTGTTTCCAAAACTGGAATTCCAAAGATTATTAAAAGATATAGGAAAAATTAGACTCTTAACAACCATGTAAGACCTGGTAGACCCCCAAAACTGCCATCAGATAAACAATACTGGAAGCTTTTGTCTTTGAGAGAAAGGAGAAAATGAAGCTCCATTTTTGCTTCACATCTATGAAAAAAATCATGGGTGTTTCTGTCCTTCCTTATACTGAGGAACGACAACTCAGCGCTATAGGTCCGAAAGGATTTGTAGCCATTAAGAAAATTTTACTGAGAAAAGGAAATAAACAAAAAGGAAGAAAATTTAATCAAACAGAGAATCTGCTACTCAGAACAGTGGACTGGTCACTCCCACATCAGTGAATGTGTTTGGATTTACATGGATCATGAGAAGCAGAAAATGCAACCAACTTCTAAAACAGAACTCTGAAGGTGTGGAAAAATAGTAAGACTTCTTTAAAAACTGAAAGTCTCCTGAAAAGACTGAAAGCTGTTAAAATAAAGGCAGAGGTTGGACATACAAAATACTGAAAATATTGACATTTAGTCATTGATGCTTTTGTGTATTTTTTTGTTAAATATGTGTTTTCCACTTTTTTCCTGATGCTGAAAATACATAACTTACCATTTTGACTGGAGAGTAATTAAATAAAGCCTTTTTACCACTGCTTGGGAGAGATTGTACATTCATGTTTGTGGAATCTTTGATGATTAAAATATAAGGAAAAATACGTATGAATGACAGAAATGATTACACATCGTGAGACCCCTACTCATGTACACAACCCTCTCCTTTTCTGTTGAAGTCACTACAGAGATACAGACTCAAGGGTGTGTGCACGGTGTGAGGAGAGCTGCGCGGAGTGTTTGCGAGGCGGTACTGAAGGGTGTACGAGCTGCAGAGAAGGGCTTCTGTTTGTGCAGAAGCAGGGCCGCTGTGTGTCTTCTTGCCCCTTGCACCACTACCACAACACACTCCACAGCACCTGTGAGCCCTGCCATCCCACCTGCAAAACATGCACAGGTACAGAGGCCTCATAAAGCAAGGGGAACTCAATTGGCTGAAATTAGCATGAAAAGATTACTTCATTGATTTTCAACCTAATCTCTATTTGTGGCATCTGCAGTATATAGTTGGTTACAGATAGAGAGTAATTTACCTGTGCTTAGAAAAGATCAGGAAAAATTAAATTAATATACACTTATAACAGAAGCCACATTGGACACGTTCAGAAGTATGGAAATTGTCTGAGGTCAACAGTCATATGCTATAGATGCAGCAGATAGAGATTAGGTTGCAGTGTTCCCTTAAATTTTCAAAAAAGTTGTAACAGTATGTAAAAAGTAAATAAAAATAAAATGATGTGGAAATAATTTAAACCCTATATTTAATTGAAATTGATAAAGCAAAGACAACATATGAAATGTTGAAACTGAGAAATTATATTGTTTTTGAAAAAATATATGCCCATTTTGAATTTGATGCCAGCAACATATTCCAAAAAGGTTGGGATAGGGGCTTGTTTACCACTGTGTTGCATCATCTTTTCTTTTAACAACACATTTGAGAACTATGGAAACCAATTGCTGTAATTTTGAAAGCAATATGTTTTCTATTTTTTGCTTGATATAAGATTTTAGGTGCTCAAAAAATCAACCAACCTTTGTTTCATAACGCAGAAAATGTTTTCAATGGGTGACAGATCTGGACCGCAGGTGGGTCAGTTTAGCACCTGGACTCTTATTGTGGAGGCATGCTGTGTTGCAGGCATCGGATTCAAAATGGGCATGTTTTTTTTTTTTTTTCAAAAAACAATACTATTTTTCAGTTTCAACATTTGATATGTTGTCTTTGTACTATTTTCAATTAAATATATGGCTTAAATGATTTGCATATCATTGTATTTTGCACAGTGTTCCAAGTTTTTTGGAAATGGGGTCATAAACACACACACACACACACACACACACACACACACACATACATACATATTATCTAAGCTGTTTATACCCCTGGGTGGTGGGGGGTGCTGGAGCCTATCGCAGTGTTGTTTGGGTAGAAGGCAGGTAACACCCTGGTTAGGTCTCCAGTCCATCACACAGACACACACTCACTCCTAGGGCAAATTTAGCATCTCCAGTTTGCCAGACTGCATGTTTTTGGAGTGTGGGAGGAAATTGGAGCATCTGGAAGAAACCTACACAGACATGGAGAAAACATGCAAACTCTACACAGAAAGGACCCTGGCCACCTAAAATAATTCTTTTCCTCTCTGGAGTATGTAAAATTTTCCTTTTAGTTTGAGTGTTTGTTTTAAACTCTTCTACTTTTCATGAATTTAGTCTCTGGTATCTCTATTTGGCAGATAAAGGGGTGGAGGACTGCAGCTCATGTCATCCTGGACACATACTCTCAGAGGGAGCCTGTGAATCACTCTGTGTCATGGGAGAATACGTTGTATTTGAGGTACTCGTTGAGAGCTCATTGGAGTATTCCTAGATTCAGAATTCAGAGATTCTGAAGAAGTACACAAAGTGAAAGAAGTAACTTTGCTGCTGTTTTCAGTCAGTTGGCTCTCGTTATTTTGCCAGTTTTTTTTCTTTTTCATGTTTTTGCTTGTATTGAGTCAGCGTTCCAATTCATCCCAATGGTTGAGGTCAAGGCTCTGTGCAATAATAATAATCAGGTCAATCAGGTTCTTCCACACGAAACTCAGCAAACCACTTCTTTATGAAGCTCACTTTTTTGCATGGGGGCATTATCATAACAGGAAATGGCCTTCCCCAAACTGTTGCTACGAAGTGTGCAGTATCATTAAGATTTCTTATTAAGAGGATCAGCGCCAAACCATTATTCCTTCTCCAACAAACTTCATACTGTTGGTACTGTCTATTCAGGCATGTTGTATTCTGGCATGTGCCAACCCCAGATCCATCGAGATCTCTCAAGAGAAGGTGTTTCAGTTGCTGCAGAATACAATAGTGGTGTGCTTTACACCATTCCAGTCAATGCTTGGCATTGCACATGGTTATCCCAGGCTTGTGTGTTGCTGCTCAGCAATGAAATCCTAATCTATGAAGCTCCCAAAAATAGTTCTTGTGCTGACTTTTCTTCTAGATACAACTAAAGACTAAAATACTTTGTTATTTATCTTTACATTGTCAAATGTGCTGTTACTAAATTTGCCTTTTGCCTTTTATCATATAGTAGTCATGCACTGCACTGTTCGGTGTTTATAAGACACCTTATTCATTAACTAAAAAGTAAATGCTTCGGGAAATAAATTGTAACTGTAAAACATGAACAGTGAAGGGGAACTCCAGGACTAGGCCTGGAAAATTGTGGAGGTATTTCTTACTGGCCTATTTGTCTCTCCACAGGAGCAGAGTTACAACTGTAAACCCTGCGATGAGTCATGTTTGGAGTGTAAAGGACCTGGGCCACACAACTGCACGATTTGTCCCATAGAGTTCATCCTAACCACTGAGGGGCATTGTCTGCCTTGCTGTAGGAGTAAGGATCGTTGGGAGGAAGAGACTAATGTAGAGCAACAAGAGTGCTGTAACTGCACACAAACTAGAGGTAATGACTTAAAAAAAATCCTTCTGAAATAGTTTGTCTGATATCAGTGTAAATGTAAAAGAAACCATTCAGTATGAATCAGAATGTAGAATCAGCCCATATTTGCGACACCAAATACCAACACAAAAACTTCTTGGTTCAGCAACTGCCACGCAAATTTTACATCAATTTTGTTACTATACTTGTCATTTTTCTCTGAAAATGAATAATACACTTTCTTTTACATTTTCTGTATTGTTTTCAATAAATAAAACTTGGAATATTCTGCTTTTGAACAAAATGCATTTAAATTGGTGCATTTCAGATTTTTTTTGCATATTTCATGGATGCAAAATGAAGTGCACCAAACAAACTGCCAGATAACCTATGTATTATTTTGACAAATAAATGTATTTTGGCAGTACATTGTTTCTACAGCAAAGGTAATGTGCATTTACAATTTTTCAAATAGCCTTGAACACCTAGCCTACATTCTCCACCTAGTCACTAATCCCCTCTGCCTACAATGTCCAATTTTTTGTCTTCAAGGCAAGTGTGTCCTCAGCTCAAACTTCGCCTTACACAACCTTGAAGTAGAGGAGTACCCAGGCAACCTGGCACTTTTTATCACCACCTCCATCCTGCTGGTGCTGGGTCTGGTCACTGTAGTTGTACTCCTCAAACGCTCCTCCAAGCGGCCCACAACCGATACTGCTGTTGCCCGGGGTTACGAAAAATTGGGCCACGGCAGTGGTAAAGACAGCTATCATGGTGCTATGACATCAACATCCTCCATGTATGGCGGCCAGGCTAGTTCTAGTTCCGGACATTTCCACGAAGAGCAGCTGGTGGACCTTGGGGACGGGAGGGCAGATCGGGAACATGACGAGGATGATGAGGATGAAGATATTGTGTATATGGGGCAGGATGGCACAGTTTACCGTAAGTTCCGGTATGGGCAACTGGGAGAGGAGCAGGAGGATGAGCTGGAGTATGATGACGAGAGCTATAATTTCAAATAATTTTAGAATATTTGTTGACACACCACAATGGTTTGTCTCTAGTGAAATGAGTTTGCACCAGGGCCGTAGTTGCACCATAAAGACATATTTCTGATTACTGAACTTGTGGTAGGCCATGTAGGTCAAAACTTGCTTTAATGTCTATAATAAAACAATGTTATATTTTACTACGCTATTGGAAAAAAGGTGTCAGCAGCTTTAAAAGTTGTTTGGTTTACAAGTGATTTACCTACCCCAGGTGACAATGGATTTAACCACTTTGTCGTTTACTACCTTGTAATTTCATCACTGTCCCAAAAAAAGTATGATTTTTTATTTTACATCATCTGAAGACCTGAAGCAGCAGTCCTTGACAATGTGTGTTTCATGATGTGTTTCATGAATTTCATGATGAATGGACCAATAGAAATGTTCCAAATTATTTGGAATACATTTCTTTACATTAACTTACATTGAAAGTTACGAATACTTTTGTCTTCTCCTGTAAAGGTTCTATTGTAGAGATGCATTTTGTTTTTTGGCACAGTGACAATTTGCTGTTCCTGCTTTATGATGTATAGCTCTCAGTGTAGTATTGACTTGGAGATAAACTGCTTAAACTTTCAGGGATGGAAAAAGAACAGAGAAAATGTGCTTATGCGAAAGTATGGCTACTGTATTCAAATTTAAAAAGTAGAAGTATGGATCCAAAATATATTTTCAAGTAACAACGTACAAATGTACGATTCTCCAAAATACAGTAAAAAGTAAATGTTTAAATAAATCAAAAATTAGAAGTTTACTTTTTGATAGTGTGTGATGCGGTGACTAATGACTACTGATTCTAAAAAAAATAAATTGGCATTTTTGTTGGCAGTTTCATTTTACATTGATATGCATTTGGTTAGATGTTTTAATAAAAACAGTACATTAAAATGCACAGCAACAACAAAAAATAACATTTCCTGACCTTTGAAATGTGATTTTTAAAGGTCTAAATAAAAATGTAAAGAGTTAAAAGTATTTAATTTTTAAAGTTTTACTGTAGTAAAATTTGTGTTAAAATTAGATTTCAGTAATACAAAGTAGTTAAAAATAAAACTTATGTACAATAAGGCTGAATGATTTAAACAAAAAAATTAATCTAATTACAATTTTTCTGACCAACCAATTGTGACTATACCTTCTTGTGTAAAATGATCAAATTGGAAGTCGCTCTGGATAAGAGTGTCAGCCAAATGCCGTAAATGTAAATGAATTAAATTGCAAACATTTTCTATAAATTGAGATTCACACTTGTTGGCCAGGACCACCAGCATACCAACTTTTATAGCTTGAACCTTAAACACTGAATGTAGAGTGCCACACTGCCAGTTAGTTGTAGTAACACACAATGGTAATTTGTTCCTTCTAATTGGTCTGACACCTCAACAGGTGCACTGCACACTTTGTGTTAAATTTATTTAAATTTGTTATATAATAATTTATATATAATAATTGAATAAGTTATGACAATAAAAGTTATGACAATGTCACTGATAATGTAGACAATATAATTTCTTAACTGCAGTTAATCTTGCAATTTCAATATAAACATAATTAATTAATTAATTAATTAATTAATAGCTAAAATGTAATCAGTACTCAAGTATTATCCTCCCCAGGTCTCTATTTAGGCATGTGTAGGTTGTTTTGTTTTCTGTGATATTTAGATTGTGTGAAACAATGCATTTGCTACAGACAAAGAGGTCCCTTTGTAAAGAGGTTGCCTTGGTTTGCAGTCATTGTTTTTGTTGTGGAAGCGTGTCTTATCCACTTATTTTAATAAAATGTGAATAAAATGCAATTGTTTAAATGAAATAGTCCGTCAGAAATTGAAAAGCAAACACATGGTGTGTAAGGTTTGAGGTAAATTTATTGATGTCTTCTGCATTATTTTACAACATCTTAATACAATCTGAGAAGGCCTCTGGGTCAAAGATATCCATCTATTCAATATTTTTTGATTCTGAATGACTATGTATTAACAACTAGGAGACATGCAGTGACATGCATGCACTCGCACACGCAACATATGCACACGTACAGAGGATCTGAACATTGTGCTTTGCAGCTTTTTTTGTGCTCCACCTATAAGAACATTATGAGAAACCTAATGGCATACAAATAAGACTGCCACGCAAACACACTCAGTTACAATCTCATCTACAAAACATTCATTCACACGCACACAGGTACACAAATGTACAAACAGGTGTTCAAAAGTGGACACAGGAGCTACGCTGACCGACTTGACAAACCCCTGAAGCTGCATGCTCTCCAATTTGACAGATCACTTGACTGGTGTGACTATTTTGATCACTACACATGGCAAACACTGTAACTTGAAGTAAGATAGACATTTCTTGGTTTTAAAAAAACCCACTCACTGCTTCTGGCTCATTTTGAGAAACAGATTACTCATGACATAAGACCAAGTTATTTATGGACAGTGCCTGTATTTGCAACCACTAGGGCTGGGACACATGCAAATTAATAATTTGGGGAAAAAAAATTATAAAGACTGATTTTTAAACATCTTTTAAACTGAACTGAGTATAATAAATGAAAAACACATTATTAAAAGTGTACACAATTGTTTGTTTAATTTACTGCAGTTTATTTGCTTATTTAAAGCTCCAAGCTCTAAATTAATGCAGAGCCTTGAGCTCCATCACACACATGCACAGGTCCTGTCTGAGCTGGTGGATTTCTTTTTCTTCTGTGTCTTCTTGTGGTGTGAGTGTTTAAAAACAAAACAAAATAAACAAAACAAAACTATAATGGAATTAAGGTGAAGGTTTCGGTGTGTAAAATTCATATTCTCACAATGACTCAACCTTAAATAATTAAGAACAATATGATTAAGAAGAAAAAAAGTTTCTGACAATGATGTTTCCCTGGATAGCTGCACACAAGCATGACATTCATGTCATAGCATACAGGACAACTCACTGGACTGGGATTTCAAATAATAAAATGCTGGCCACAGTGCTTACACAGACAAAATGGAAAGAATTTTTTTTATTGTATTCTTAAATTCATATTTTCGATAACATGACTTTTTTTTGTAAAAATTATATAAGCACGGTATGACATTGTATGATACTCTGTATTTAAAGAGGCCACTAAAACATAATAAATCATAGTTTGGCTTTTTAATGTAAAATGTACAACGGAAAACAGGAAACAAAATAACCGATAATTCAAAAAAAGGGTGGAATGATAAATGCATGTTTTTCTTGGAGGGGCTGAATTATTGATACATCAATAAGAGGTCCCAGCCCTAGTAATCCCCTTGTCTTTTGTCAGACTTTTAAAATATGCATGGCAAAATGACACCTGCACTTTAAAACATATATATGTAGCGTGGGAAGTTGTCTTAGGCTAAAGGAGGTGTTGTCCTTATGCTACCAATCTAGCTAATTATTGTAAGAAGACTTGCAAGTGTACATGATACATTATGTGCTTTAGTGACATGTACATTATTGCTTGAATGCTTCTCATGCATACCTCAATGAACTAGAAGAAAATGTATTGCCAGAACATACAAATAAGAACATTAGTGAAATCCTTGGTCCAGCTGAGAAATGTTGTTTATGGTGGTTTAAGGGTTGTACTGGTCTACACTAGTTATACTGTGAGAGGAGCAGTGATTTCCAAAGAACTGATGTGTGATAGGAACTCTGTGTTGGTGGTGTACAGATCCAAGTGCCAGGAGAGATTAAAGCAGAAACACATCAGATGTGTAGAATCCAGCTTCAAATATTCCACGTGACCTCTGTTATATACACACACTGGCCATGCATTTCTCCATTTCTACCTAGGCTTCAGAACTGCTTACACTGGGTTGAGCTCTGCACATAGGGAACAGACACAAATATTTTTAAAATGAGCAAAAATTACAAAAGTACAAAGCTTACCTGGCTTGGTGGTAGAAAGCAACTTATAAGAAGTAGTGCTCTTGAACACATGAAATCTTACATAGGTTCTTCTGGTGGCACCTCGGGTCCTTGGAGAAAGCTGTTGATCCTCCAAAAGAAATATTCAGATTACATTCCACTATATACATTTACATAGACCAATACATTTAGCAATTTCTTAATTTTCTGGCAGAGGTTAATTTAAATTGTATTATTGATTTTCTGCATAATTAAATTGCTAAGAGTAGTGATGTGAACTGATCGGTTCTAGCAAAAATTACAAAGTCAGAACTGTTCACTGCAGTGGTGATAGGAACCAGCACCTGCACTTCTGAAGTGTTTAGTGGCTCTAAAAGCTACCTAAGAGAAAGTAATTACACTAAATGGTTTTGAGTGTATTACATAATGCCTGAAACACTGTTTTACAGTTTTGAGATGAGATTTCAATCTAAAATGAATATTTAAACTCTATTCATGCTGGAGATGTACATAAAGGGCATTGGGAGGCAATAATACCCAAAGACAACCATTTCACCATGGTCAAAATTGTATATAAAACTCAGAAACAAATCAGAGTGGGTTTGTTTCTTTACAATGAACCATTTTACATAGTAACACTCTGAATGACTTTGTTTGGCCATTGTATTATGCAGACATTTAGCAAAATCACTGTAATTCCCATTGAACATTAACAGAAATTGCTATCAGGAAGGAGTTTTTGTTTGAATAGATTTACAAAAGGTTTTGGGGGAGGGGGGCAATTTGTAAACAGAATCTTCACATAATTGTAAGGTCATTACATGGCAACTCTTCAAAGTTGGACTCAAAGTTCTTGAACTTTCATGAAAAGATGAGCAAAAACTTCTTTTAAATCATGCTACCATGCAAAATTAATTTTAAAGCTGTGTTTAAAATCCTGTTTTTACTGATGAATTGTTAAATCTGCCCCATTTGTTTCTAAGTTGAATCTTATTTTTTCTCATTGCTTATGAATATCTGTACTGATCTGAGATTATACATATTTCACAAGAAATCTTTTGGTTTCATGTTAACATATTTCAACATCAGATTAATTTATTGGCAGGTGTTCTTTTTATGTTAGTGTTAAAACTTCCATGTTTGACATATAATCTTTATATAATGCTAATATTAAGATCCAGATTAACCTTTGTAGTATATAAATATTTATTTATTTTATACACAGAAACTCCTCCTACAACCTTGTTATAATATAGTCTGCAACAGATCACCTAAAAATCTAGAGTATTATGGTTTTACTCTATCTTTATATTGTTCTTGATAATCAAACAGATTTTTATTTAGCCATTCTGAATTCATAATATAGCTTCACATATTGCATACAGCAATAAACAAATGATAGCAATGCAGGAGTAGTGCATAAAAACAAAAAATTAGCAAAAATCATTTTGATTTGAAATTTCCCACTCTGACATACAAACTAGACTCTCCAGTTAATTAACATTGGCAATGTATTAGCAACAAAATTAAGAGAAATACTATGATATTATTAGTGTTGTAATTATACTCAGTTAATGTTTACTTTTCCCTCATTGTGTAAGCTGTTAAACCTAGTATTTCAGATGCCTGATAAGGCAAATTTTAATTAATTTTAAATGAAATTAAATTTAAATTAAATAATTTGGAGCAGTTTTGAAATCTTGCATGGTTACATTAATTAAATAGCTTGATTTTTTTTTTCATGGAAATCCATGACCTGACATGCCAGACCCTAGTGAGTTTGCATGGAATAGCACTTTAGCAAACACATAATTGTATACTTTCAAAGCTGAATACCTTTGTGCAATATGATCAAAACATAACTTTATTACACTTAAAAACATTTCACAAAATGCAATAAGTATCCCAGTGTTTTAGTTTTTAAGGTTTGAAAATGCACCAGATGCACTATGAATGATTTTCATTTATTCAGTTTAAGAAGGAACAGAGGAAGGAATATTTGGGAAAAAATAAACTTATAAAATAAGATGGCATAATGGACAGACCAGGATTATTATAGTTTTAAATTTCCATGTTCCATGTTTTTATTTTTAATTAGTTTTCTATTTTGGTTTTTGATTTCAGTTTAGGTTTAGTTTCAGTTTTAATGGTGTATTAATAGTTTTGTTTTATTTTTTATTTTTTTGCTAGACCCCCTGGCAGGCAAAAGGGTGCTCCTGAGTGAGTCAAAAATTAATGGGTTAAGATAGATATTTAAGAAAGAAAGAAATTCAATGTTTCTCTTTTTAGGGCAGTACGATTTCTTTTTATAGCATACTGTCATATTGCCCACTGAACTAAAAATGTATTATATTTGTGCTATTAATTTATTGGGTCAGTCATTAATGGATCTTTCAGTGATACTCACTTGGAATTCTCTGCTGCTTCTCGTAACTCCTCATCAAGTCTGTTGAAGACAAAAGGAGACATTTGTCTGTCTAGCTCAATGAAGACTTGATCGTTAGCTATTGATATGAGTTGCTGGTAAAACATGGAAGTATGCAGTGTCAGTTGGCTTCCAGGACCTTTTTTTTTCATCAGGATTATTTAGGAATTATTTATGAAAGAACAGCTTCCGAGCTAACAGAAAAGGACAGCACTGCCCAGAATCTATCAACCTGTATGTTACAGAGAAAGACCCAAAACCTGTTCCTTTGGAACTCAGAACGTAAGGCAAGGATTTTGTTAGCTTCCATTTCAGTACTACTGCATTTGTTTCCACAGAAGCCCAAATTTGCAAGTGTGAAACTGCAGAGTGAACATTCACAGCTTCACCAGCAATTCTCAAGACACACTGACAGCTCGACTACTGAACTGCTGAAAACACAACAGTGTTTCTTCTTATGTGGGGTACGAGCATAAACTCTACTGGGTCTATGGGCTTTTACACATGTTGTTAAATCATATCAAGAACATTCATGATTCTTCAGACAACAAACAATTCCTGTATGGTAATCAAGGAATTCAGAGAGACATTTATTTGATTTCAAAGATATGAATCTATAAATTCCATTACATGCAAAATACAGATTACATACAGCATAACAAAAAAAAATAACACCAAAATGCTTCTTTAGTGCTGCAATAAATGCTATTACAGATACATAATTGCTAACATAATATAATCTAATAACATAATAAAATTATACTTACTTGATGATGCTTTCAGGAATATGGACATAGTCCATAGGGATAAGATCTTCCAGCTCTGCTAAATTGTTCACATATCTAATCTTGCTACTGAACTTAGAACTGTGGAGTACACACAAACAGCACAAGGACTAGGACAATCAAAACACACATACACATTGTTTCTTGATTTCAAATATAAATTGATTTACTCATAAAATCATGGAAAGGTTTATCCTTTTACCTGATAAAGGGTCTAGTGATGGCTAGAACAGTTCTGATAAACCAGGAAGGGTGAACAATAATAAAGGATTTCAAGTTCTTCCTTAGCCTGAAAAAGGTTATCAGGTTAGACAGTTTTTAAAGTTATGTTCACCGTGCATATTTTAGGTAGTAAGAATGAAGGAAGAATGGTAGCTACCTCCTGTCAATCATCTGGTAGCACTTCTTAAGCCAGCCGAGGCCAGGCATCCTACGGTGAGGAGTGGCTCCATTCAGGTAAACAATCATGTAGTCCTCTGCCACCATCAGCTCCAATGTGCTGATCACATACCTGACATGACAAATATTGACATCAGAGCTTGCGGTTGCTAAGGTATCCCTACTGGTTTCTAAGGTGTTGCTACATGGCTGGTATGGTATACCATGTGGCTGCTACGGCAGCTGCTATGTTATCTCAAGTGGCAGCTAAGGTGTTGCAAGGTAGTTGCCATGGTATCACATGGGGTTGCTAGAGTGATGGTAGGTGGTTGCTCTGGTATACGAGGTGGTTGCTGAAGTGTTATTGGTTAGTTGTTATGTTATCTTAGGTGGCAGCTAGGATTTTGCAAGGCAGTTGCCATGGTTTCCCATAGGGTTGCTAGAGTGATGGTAGGTGGTTGCTCTTTTATCCTAGGTGATTGCTGAGATGTTGTTGGGAGGTTTCTATAGTATCTCAAGTGGATGCTAATGCGTTGCTAGGTGGTTGCTATGGTATCCCAGGTGGTTGTTAGGCAGTTCCTATGGTATCCCAGGTGGTTGTTAGGCAGTTCCTATGGTATCCCAGGTGGTTGCTATGGTGTTGCTAAGCAGCTGCCATGGTGTAAGAGATGTTTATTGAAGTGATTGTTAGGGAGTTGCTAGGTGTTTCTGAAAATGACCTAAACTTTATGGGAGGAACGAGGGATGAAAAAACTAACAGATGGAGGAGTGTGGGTCAGTAGGGCTGTGAATTAGAGCTTGGGGACCTGCCCTGAATGAGTACATGCAGTTTGGTGGCTGCTGGGCAAAGGAAACAATAAGGCTTTTGTATGGGGGCAAAAATTAATGGGACCTATGGTAGGAAAGAGGGATGAAAAAAATGGCAAACAGAAGTGCAGGTCAGAACAACATTTACAAATTTGAAAAAGAACAAATTTGCGCTTGGAGGCCTGCCCTGTGATAGCATATGCGAAAGAAAGTCTTTTGGTTGAGATGTTCAGTAGATCAGAGTGCAACTTTTCTGCCCAATTCATTCCTATGGGAAAAAATTTGAATTTAACGAAGATTGTATGAGAACCACACATCAGATCAAATGCTATGGAGTATACGGCACAATTCAGGCCAAACATTCGGGAGTTAGAATGGTGTCTGTATCATGAAACCTGTGGGACAAGTTACCGGACGAAAAAGAAGAATATAAATCAAATTGCACAATCACTAATTACTAAACGATATGTTGTGCGGTGCTGACTGACATTCTGAAATACATTAATTAACATTCAAAGGACCAATTAACAGCACTCATTTGTGTAATGTTTAACATAAGCTCTCAAACCCGTTACTGCATTCTAATTTGTGTAACTGTATAAAGAACTTCACTTACAGAAAGAGGTTCTCCATTATTTCATGGTAGTCCTCTCTATCACTGTCCGGAAGGAAGCAAGCAGCAAACACAATGATGGCATTCACACCATTCCCATAGTAGCCTTTTAAACGAAAGAGGTTATTGTTACAAAAGATACCTTTATACACAAACGCTGAAATCAGAGATGCATCACTACTGATACTGGTATGAGATATCAGGCTGATACCATACTCATACTCATACTATGAGCTGATACCGTGTGACGTAAGCCGAGCATACACTGCCACACTAATGAACAAACAACTCAAGCTGGCAGTGAAGGAGGATCCGCTCATGCAGCTATTGGATACAACGTCATTGGTCAATTTAAACATTCTGCCTTGGCATATTCCCACCAGGCCTACACTGAATGACTGTAGCCCGTTTTTAAACATACACAAACACAATCTCAACATTTCCAACCCAAGTTTGTATATGCTGACTTCACACTAGTCGAAGAGAATATTGAGGTATAAATGTTAATATGGTGGATTGTTTTGGTCAAATAGGCTTAAGAGAGACTGCAATGTCCTACTGTGTACATCAATACATGGCTTTTAGTTTCAGTGCACAGTGTTAGTAGCACTGCTCAGCTCCTATTTGCTCCATACTTGCATAAAGCATGTTATTTTAAATGCAACAGCTTTATTTATTTATTTATTTATTTATTTATTTATTTATTGTCTGTGGACAGAGCTGTCTGTAAGGGCTGTGATTTACCATGGATGGAGCATTTTTGTACAGTGTCATTATATAAATCATAGGCTTTGTCCATTAAGGATGAACTATCCAAATATACGGTGTGAATCACCTAAGAACAAGATTTATAAAATCACAGTGTTTGTTTGGCTGTAGAGGACAATCAGCAATGGCACAACCACCAAACCAAATAATTTAATATAAAACTCCACAAGTGAGCTGCTCAGATCTGATTCCTGTTCTCATTGGCTATGTTTACATGCAAAGATTTTTGCAAATCCAATTTAATACATTCTGATTATGGATTAAGACTGAGGTGTATATATGCACACTCACCTCATCGGATGGAAAAATCTTTATTTATACGCACACTAAAGTAATCTGATCCAAAATTACGTTCATACACAGTGTTGACATTGACATTACCTCTACCATGCTGATACGAAAAGCTGGAAGTTTTCATTTGGCATGCTTATTGTTTTTAATTACTTTAAAATTATGGCAGACTCAGGAAAATGTACTTCATTTACTTATTAAAGAAGGGGCGAGAGGAAGAGGTCATGTTCTGAAACACATAAAGTGGCCAATCCCGCTGCCATCTTTTAAAGTTCAAAGTATATACTACTTCTTCTCTGCAGACCGGTTTCTGGCTCCTGCAGTGTTAAACATTATACACTTTCACTACGACAACTGTGAATGTAATCAGATACAGGCATTTACTTGGTTATTTTACTACTATTTAATGGATAACTTACAGGATCACCCACCTTGCTCAATTTCAATAGAAACTGCATTCCGGCCTCGATCGGACTAGTCTATTCCTGCTGTGGCGTACACATGGACATATTCTGATTATTAACGAATCATCAGGCTGCATGTAAATGTGGCTACTGTGTTAGGAAACTGATTGGGGTTCAAAACTATGAAACATACTTTATTTATAGCTGCACAGAAGTGCTTTTCTGATGAGGAAAAAAACCTGTTTTTCACAAGCGCTAGTCAATCCAAGGTAACTAATGTATCGCTAGCTAATGTATTTAAAGTCAACTACATTTTAACACCATAACTGTCAAGAAACACTGTACTCATTTACACTAACTACTGTTTAATTATAAGTAGGTAATTCAGTATGGTATCGGCGAGTACTACTGTCTTACCCTCGGTCTGAAAAATATATCAATGTATCCTTTGAAATAAGGTACATTCACTATCTGCACTTCTTATCACAAGTTTAGAACTTTAATGTGAGTGGGCAAAACTATTGTAAGCTGGATGAGTGATTATATGAATGCATTCATGGTTGTGACATCACAATCATGATGTATGCAAAAAGATCTATTTTTTTATGTGTATACCTCCATGGGAGATGACTTTTTGGTAAGGTTCGATGCACTTCATGTTGATTCGGTGCTCCTGTTCACCAATGATTACTGTCCTCCAGAGTTTGGACTCCTGACGCTCCTCTTCAGCACTACATGTAGGGATTGGTTCACACGCCTCCTTCACTGATGCTCTTTGGGGTGCCTTAGGCTCTGAATATTATCAAATCAGATGTAGAGGAGGAAAAAGCACTGAAAATCCCTACTTAGGTATAGCAATGGTAGAGAAAATTCACTTGAATACAAGTAAAAGTATTAATAAAAGAAAAGTAAGACTAAATATATTTTCTCTGTTCAATTACCTTCACTTACTTTATGTTAAGCTTTGCTTTACAGAAAGAAGGGTCCATGCTTAAGGTTTCACTAGGTTTACTGGATACTTAAGATAACCCATTATCATACCTTGAATGTTAGCTTACATTAGCTAAAAAAGCTATCTAATAGGTACTTGCAGTATAAGCAACAGCCTTAGGTTTAATAAACTGTCATGCTTGTTATTCTAAAATGGCTAAATAAAAAGAAAATAGTAAAAGAATACACAAGCTTTTAAGCCAAGATTAGTTAGTTGCTTTCTCAGTTTGAAAGTTGAATTGTGAAAAGAGGACATTTTTATTCTATAATGTATATTACATTTTTTAATTACAGCCCCATTTCCAAAAAAGTTGGGACGTTGTACATGTAAATATAATGTGCAAATCAATTAATTATCTCATTGAAATTAGTACAAAGATAACATATCAAATGTTGAAACTAAGAAATTTTATTGTTTTTTCAGAAAAAATAATTGCCCATTTTGAATTTGATGAAAACAACATGTTCCAAAAAAATTGGGACAGAGGCAACAATAGGCTGGTAAAGTTGTATTATGCTATAAAAACACCTGGTGCAACAGGTCAGTAACATGATTGGGTACAAAAAAGCATTCCAGACAGGCTGAGTCTTTCAGAAGTAAAGATGAGGAGGGGTTCACCACTCTAAAAAACTGCACAATCAAATATTGCAATCGTTCAGGAATAATGTTTCTTAATGTAAAACAGCAAACAACCTTTGCTGCTTTACAGTACATAATAATATTAAAAGATCTGGAGAAATCTGTGTTTCCAAGGGACAAGGCAAAAACCAGTATTTACTGGCTGCAATCTATGGGCCCGTAGGTGGCCCTGCATTAAAACAGACATGATTCTGTAGTAGAAATCACTGAATGGGCTCAGTAACCTTCTCTGGGCCTGAGCGCATTCAAAATGGACCGAGGTGGGAAAGTGTCCTGTGGTCCGACGAATCAACATTTGAAATTCTTTTTGGAAATTGTGGATACTGTGTCCTCTGGACTAAAGACCACTCAGCTTGTTATCAGTGCACAGTTCAAAAGCCAGTATTCATAATGATATCAGGGTGCATTAGTGCACACGGCATGGGTGATGTGCACGTCTGTGAAGGCACATTTAATGTTGAATAATATACATGTTTTGGCAACATATGCTGCCATCCAGACAATATAATTTCCAGGGAAGGCCTCGACTATTTCAGTAAGACGATGTCAAACCACATTCTGCATGTATTACAACAGCATGAGTCCTTGGGTGTTTATATGTATGTATTTCTCACCTTCCCAATCCATCTCATGGTCAGTATAGTCTAGGAAGTCAGCTTCATCTGGTGTGTCCAAATCATCAACATTAATGTCCAGGTCATCAGGTGTGTCGAAAAGGTCATCTTCGCTTTGGTCCAGCGAGAGGCTGATACGAGGGGCTGAGAGTTTTTTCCTTTGAGAGACCACACCACCCCCGTCCCCCTGCAGAGGCAGAGAGGTGGGAGGGGCTAGAGGGGGTCAAAGGAGAAAATTTTGTCAGATGGCTTTATAGGATATAAGTAAGTAGGGGTGTAATGATGCACTCTGCTCATGCTTTGGTTCGATTCACAATACTAATTTCAAGATTTTCTTATATTTTAAACAAAATTTGAACAAACAAAAATTATGAATTACATTCCTTTTTTTATTTCTGAAGTGTAAACAATGGAAAAAAAACATTTGCTAGTATACGTTTAAAAAAACTTTAGTCCCCTGCAGTTAAAAGAAATTACTTGGAACAGACCTTCACATGCGTCATTATAGTGACTTAGCTCTGTGCCCTCGAAATACAACTTAACACTTACTGTTGTTATTGCTGCGCTGTCTGCCTCTTTGAAAGTTTGCATCATGTTTGCTTTTGTTTTATTGTACAGGGCCGATAAAACAAAGTGACTGAAGTGCGGACGTGACAGAATGCTGAACTTCAGCTCCAGCGTGTTAACTAAAAGCCGAAATCTATCATTATTGACTAACTACAGAAAACGGCCTCATGTCATTTGCACGCACACACACAAAACAAAAAACACCAACTGAGGCTAAAGACTGTGACGCATGGGAGCATGACATACAGTATGATGTGCTGGTGTGAGTAAAATCAAGTGCGCCCTGTGGTTTTCAAAAATGCGATTGCATTAGATAGCATAATAAATAGAACATGCTTATCGTCCATCTGATGATACACATTGTCACATTTTTGCATCGTGATGTATCGTGTCACGATGTATCATTACACTCATATAAGTAAGCAACCACCTAAATGTATGTGTAATATGATTTGATGATTTTTAGTATTGCTTTGGTTTACAGTTAATATTTTTTACTTAATCCCATTACATGCTCTTCCTCAACCTCATTTATTTCATTTTTTTAACATTTGAAAATGACAGCTGCTCTTCACATTGTGTGAACATTTAATATTAAAGTATTATATAGAAACAGGCCAAAAATTACATGGGAATAAAAACAAATGAAAAACATTTCATCTCATTCCTGTGTGGTTTCCATTTAGGAGGGTTTGTTACAACAGCAGTTAAACATTTATTTCATAACGAGGCTTTAAGTATCTATTGTAAAATTCTTACATGTCACATGACTAGAGTATGATGGATTAAAGAAATTGCTGGAACAAATTCACCTGGTCTGCCTTCTGCCCCCTCTGAGCTCATCTTGTGTTCAGGAGGCTGCTCCATCCCCACATCACCAGGTGGGGGATCTGTAGGATGGCACACAACCACAGAGATCATCGTTGAGCTGTTACCATCAACTGTATTAGTAACCAGGTTTACAGACTGATGAATTGTCATCAGTCATTGATATATCAGTGCTACCTGTAGTATGTATATTTATTTGGGGTATTATTCATCTTTCGATACAGCAAAAGAGTGTAAAGTTTTATAGAAAAGTTTGAACAGCAGCGAATAAACGACATGTTTTAGTGATTATCTAAAGGATAATGTGTTAACACATGCTTTAAAAGAAACAATCTTGAATATGAAATTTTTCTGAAAATTACAGTGCATAATTTTAATTTCTTTTTGTGTTTAAGATATTGGGAAAGATATATAAAAGGTGCCATCACTTTTGCAAAGGCTACATTATGTTTCATTTTTTTTTATTATGTTTAATCAGTAATAAGTAAAATAAATCATTGATTGCACATTATCTGTAAAGAATGTGTTAACTTATTTTCACTTGGAAAATCAACAAAATTAAATGATCTGATGAACAGTGTTGGTGAGTCAACCTTTCAGTTTGTTTATAGAAATGATCAATATTGCATTCTCCAGGCCAAAAAAAAAAAAATAGGACCATCATGACTGTTATCAGTGTAAGGTTTCTCATGGTATGGGAGATGGTATGAGTGGGTAACATGATCTGATGGCTCCATTTCTACTGAACCTATTTTAAGCAGTGTATTCTGATCCATCCTTTTTTAGGGACATCCATGCTTATTACAACATCACAGCAACAAGCCACATTCTGCACATTACAACAGCATGGCTGCACGTTTAGAGAGTGTGAGTGCTAGACTGACCTGACTGCAGTCCAGAACTCTCCTCTCCTCCTCTCCAGAAGTCTCCTATCTCAGCTGCAACTGAAACGCTTCAGCCCACTCCCGCTAACACAATTCCGTAAAGGTGCATATATATATATATGACATAGTCTATTCACAAATACATTATTCTCTGCAGAGATAACACAGCAGTCATGGTCATTGGGCTTTCTGTGATGTAACTTTACCATACACTATTTATTCCCAGTAAACACAAAGCAAGAATTAAACCATAAAATGGTTATTTTTGGTATTTTGCTGGGCTTGGCAGCTGTAGTTTGCAGACTGAAGGCTACCTTCCACCTCTGTAAGCTAAAAGAATTTGCATATTGTTCACTTCACTCATTTTGACTGTTTTACTGTTTTGATTTTACATAGTTTATGCAGTGAAAAAGTATTTACCCCTCACATAATCGATTTTTGCTAATTTGTCACATTTAAAAGTCAGATCATAAGATAGTGACAACACGAATAAACCCAAAATGCAGATTTTAAAAGAGCACTTAATTTATTGAAAATACAGATTTATTAAAAAATTGTATCAATCATGGGAAAAAGAAACCAAATAGCTGGCTGTGCCACCCTTGGCAGTAAGTGAAATGAATCTCTTACATTGATGTGGAGGAATTTTGGCTCTCTACTCTTTTGCAACCTCCTGGATGAGTTGTTGGTGAAACTTTGGTAGGCCAGCTACTGGGAAGGTTTACCATTGTTCTAATGTTTTTCTATTTGTGGACAATGGCTCTCACTCTGGTTCACTGGCATCCCAGAGCCTTACAAATGGTTTAGTAATCCTATCCAGATGGGTAGATTTCAATGATTTTTTTCGCATCTATATATGAATCTCTTTAGAACATGGCATCATGTGCTACTTTTTGAGACCTTCTAGCCTGATTTACATTGCCAGACAGTTTCTATTTAAGTAATATTGTAGATTCAACAGTTCTGACAGTAGTCATGCCTGGGTGTGGCTAGTAAAATTCTACCCAATAGTCAATTGCATTAAGTAATGAGTTGATTTTACAGCTAAGGAGTCAATAACTTTTTCACACAGGGCCAGGTAGGGCTGAACAGCATTTCACATCACTTAAGTGTGACAAATATGCAAAAATAGATGAAACTGGGAACTGGGTAGGCGGCAAATATTTTTTACAGCACTGTTTATATAAACACACACACACACACACACACACACACACACACACACACACACACACACATATATATATATATATATATATATATATATACCCCATTCTTAATCCACAGGGTTTAATATGATGTCAGCCCACCCCTGCAGCTATTACAGCTTTAACTCTTCTGGCAAGGCTTTCCACAAGGGTTAGGAGTGTGTTAATGGGAATTTTTGACCATTCTTCCAGAAGAGCATTTGTGAGGTCAGACACTGATGTTGGATGAGAAGGCCTGGCTCGCAGTCTCCACTCTAATTCATCCCAAAGATGTTCTATCAGGTTGAGGTCAGGACTCTGCACAGGCCAGTCAAGTTCTTCCACACCAAACTTGCTCATCCATATCTTTATGGACCTTGCTTTGTGCACTGTACACTTGGCTCAGTGCAGTCAGACAAGTACTGTTCTCCTGGCAACAGCCAAACCCAGACTCATCCATCAGATTGCAAGATGAAGAAACGTGATTCGTCACTCCAGATAACATGTCTCCACTGCTCTAGAGTCCAGTGGCAGCTTGTTTTACACCACTGCATTCAATGCTTTTGCAGCGATGTAAGGCTTGAATGCAGCTGCTCGGCCATGGAAACCCATTCCATGAAGCTCTCTACAGTGTTCTTGAGCTGATCTGAAGGCCACATGAAGTTTGGAGGGTTGTAGTGAGTGACTCTGCATAAAGTTGGTGACCTCTGCGCACTATGCGCCTCAGCATCCGCTGACTCTGTCATTTTACGTGGCCTACCACTTCATGGATGAGTTGCTGTCGTTCCCAATCACTTCCACTTTGTTATGGGTCCAGTTTTATTTAATATATACATAAATGATATTGCTGCCTCTGCTTCTACCTCAGACTGCAAAATTCACTTTTATGCACATGACATGATTTTATATTGCTCAGCTGATTCTATTCATGCTGCAACAAGAAAATTACAGAGCTCATTTAATGCTCTACAGGTGGTTCATGCTGTTTTCCAGATCTCTTAATACTGATTTTAGTACTGTAAATATTACTACCCTAGCAGGATCCACTATTGAGAGAGTCACAGAATATAAATACCTTGGCATATGGCTGGACGATAAACTCAGTTTTAAACCACACATAAATAAACTAGTCAGTAAATGCAGACAGAAGCTGGGTTATTTTTATAGACATAAGTCCTGTTTCCCCATGCACGCTAGAAAAAGACTAGTTGAAGCAACTTCACTATCAGTGACTATGGCGATGTTATCTACAAATATGCTCCCTCCAGCTCTCTCAAATTACTGGACCTAGTGTATCGCTCTGCATACACTAGGTTCATTACTGGAGATCCGTACAGAACTCACCACTGTGAGCTGTATGAGAAAGTTGGGTGGCCCTCTTTAACAGTACGAAGGGAAACACTGGTTGATTTTTATTTATAAGACACTCTCTGGTCATTTGCCAGAATACATCACTTCATTGACGAATACAAATTACAGTAATTATCAGACTCTGATAATTGGATCAGCTGCCAGGTACCAAGAGTTACTGAACTGGGAAAATTCTGCTTTTAGTTACAGTGCACCAGCGAGCTGGAATTCACTACAGGAAACACGAAAACTCAGCTCACTGGTGTCACTTAGTCATTTTAAACTTTTAATATCGCACCACCTTCAGACAGCCTGTACCTGTTTTATTTAATCTTATGTATTCTTAACTTCTATTTCTTGTTTTAGTTTTTCTCTTAGTTCTTTATAACTTTTTAACTTATTTTAATTAGTTTTTATTGTTTTTTTAATTTTTATTTTGTTTTATTAATCTCTTATCTTCTTTTGATCTTAATCCCTTATCAATTAAACCTCAAGTTTTATTTTTATTATTATTTTTATCTATTTTTATCTTTTTTCACTGTTAGTTTTAAATTTTCTTTTAATTTAAAATTATTAAATACAGATATTATTTTCCTTGTCATGTCAATCCCTGTTTTTGTAAATGCTCGGCTACACTGAAAATGAGGGTTGCCCTCAATGTACTTCCGAGTCAAAATAAAGGCTGATTGATTGATTCATTGATTATAATACCACTGACAGTTGACTGTGGAATATTTTGTAGTGAGGAAATTTCACAACTGGACTTGTTGCAAACGTGGCATACAATTATGCTACCATGCTGGAATTCACTGAGCTCCTGTGAGCAACCCGTGTGTATATATATATATATATATATATATATATATATATATATTAGTATTCACTCATCCATCCAAGTCATTGAATTCAGCTGTTCCAATCACTTACATGGCCACAGGTGTATAAAACCAAGCACCTAAGCATGCACACTGCTTCTACAAACATAACATTTGTGAAAGAATACATATTCACATAAAACCATGAAGTTCATTAGGTAAAACATAAAATACTGTTTTTTTTATCATTTTCAATTAAGTACAGGATATAAATTCAAATATAAATTTCTCAATCACTGCTTTCTGTGGCATATTTCCTATGACAGAGCATCTCTTGATCTCCTGTACAAGGTTCTTTAAAGAACCTATTTAAAATGGCAAATGGCCCTTTTTGCAGGAGTGTGGTAATGATCTGCATGGATGGTGTACTGATTGTTCAGCTTAGGAGAGTCTGAGAGGAGAAGAGTTTATTTAAAGGGTTAATGTTATGCATAGACAGTCACAGGACTATCACTTCTATCATCAATGTACCATTAAATAAAACCAACAGCATTTCCAGCATTGCTTCACTCTTACTGCACAGGCTTTTGAGTAAATCTCCACAACAGAACTGGGACATGGGCAAATAGAAAGCCTCCTGAAAACCAACCGCAGCATTTCAAATCTATTCCCCTATTTCTCTATCTCCCTATATGAATGCAACATATTTGCCAAATTTATAGATATTATTTTATTTTTTCAATATTTCATAAATTCTGTAACCAAGAAGTGATGACAATAAATAATAAATAATATATACTAAACAGTAGTTATATAATTACATATAAATTGTATTCTATTAAATTTTACTTTTTAGTTCTTTAGGATAAATTCCTCTGATAAATTGCTGATATACAATATTATTTCACAATCTTCTAGGGCTCCATTTATCATTTGGGACACATCTAAATTTTCTTATTTTTTTGATTACAGCTTCCTATTGCCAGAATGTATTATTTTATTAATTATTTTAAATAATTATTTGAAACCTGTGATGCTGTACAGGACTACCATATTAAAACCTTATTTTATACACTTGTCCACAACCAAATTGGTTTTATTTAACACTTATTTAACATTTTTTTTAATGGTAGTGTAGTACCATGACAACACAAGCAACTGTGTGATTGCAATTCAGAAAATAGATCTTTTTACGCATGTCTTTCTAATTATGCTTCTATAATTATGCTTTCTAATTAACACATTGATATATTTGCAAGGCTATGATGGTTAGCTAATACATGCTGTATCAGTTATTCTTCTATTGTATGTATGTATGAATTTATTTATTCATTCATTCATTTATTCATCTATTTATTTATTTATTTATTTATTTTCTTTACCATGTGTTTACCTTCTTTTTCACGTATTAAACCAATAATCCTCTTGAGGATTGTAGTTAAGGTACGTTTCTAGGCACACTGACATCACATGGCTTTTTGTGATATCACAAAAACAGCACTTTTGTATCTAACTATTCAGCCTAGCAACACCCTAGCAACCACCTGGGATACCACAGCAACCACCAATACTCTAGCAACTACTTGGAACACCATAGCACAGCCTAGCAACCTTGAGAGAGAGCAAAAGCAATATAATAATAGCAAGCACCTTTCGAACCGCATTAAAGGTGCGTGTGTGTGTGCGTGCGTGCCTCTGTGTGTGTGTGTGTGTGTGTGTGTGTGTGTGTGTGTGTTTGGGGAAAATATTGCTGTTTTTTTTTTACCCTCTTCTCCTCCGTTTTTTTTCTTTTTAACTAGACCAGCCTAATACATTCAGCCATACATCAGTCTATCCAGCACAGCAAAAGGAGTAAAAGAACGGGAGGGGGGTTATGTCATCAGCTACTCATTCTCCTCCCTCTCCCCTCCTCCACCTCACGCACATACACACTGTGTAACGTGCAGAAACAGAACCAGGAACATGCACGAACGCGCGCTCGAATGCACAACACTGAAGCTACACGCAAATTCAACCGGCCTTAACCTTAACGGCTGCTGAGTAACTCGCAAACAGCATTCAGCATCAAAATGTATATGACCAAAACAGCATGACTTTATTGCACAAGCTCAGCAAACCCACTCACACACACACACACAACAGAACGTGAAGCATCAAGGATGCTGAAACAACCCCCCCAGCACTACTTCGCTGTAAACAGCTGCCCCTCCCTCTCCTCCGGTTTCTCTCTCAGCTCCTGGAAAGAGGAAACACTGAACGCTACCTGTCTCTCTCAGCTCCCCCATGATACCTATGCACACACAAAGCACTCACCACTGCTGATTCACGCTCCTCTTTCTCTCTCTCTTTTCTGTACCCGGCTTTAGATAACTGGTGCGTGTTAGCGTTCTGCTCTTGCCTCTGTCTCCGTGCGCAGCCACAGAGATGCTCAGCTCATCCACTGCCGACAGCCTCCACCATTTTGTGGTCATGTGACTCTCTCCAGCACCAAATAAGGGTTCAGACAGGCAGAGAATGAGCCTCAGCGTGGAGCTCCTCCAGAATAGAGCCTCATCGCGCAGCTGAGTGAGCCTGACATAAGAGTAAGCCTCAGCATGCAGCTCTGCAAGAAGACAGTCTCACCATGCATCTAGAGGAAGCTGAGTTGGTCTGCCAGCACAGTGAGCCTCAGCATGCTACCCAGGCAGAAAAGAGCCTCACAGTGCAACCACAAAGAGTGGGAATGAGAGCAGAGGAAGCCTCTGGTGCAGCTCCACCAGCTAAAGGTAATGGGTCTGAGTGGGTCAGCTCTGCCTGAAGAGAGAAGGGCCTAACTTCTGTCAAAGTAGATGACCTCACCTTTCTAGTGCAGTGGCTATCTATCTGCCTGGAGCCCCTTCATCTGTAGATTTTTGTGTTTTCCTAAGCATTGTATTGCCAACTAGCACTAGACAGCAACCCTTATGGCCTTCGGGGGCTCTAGAGAAGGCCTAATAATGTCTGGGAAATGAAAAATTACGTCTTGTCGTTTTTAGTTCATTTTTGCTAAGCAGGATTTTGGCCCCTCCCATGATTGACAAATTGGAATGTCCATGAAAATGCAATTGGGCCGAGTGAATTTCTAAAGATATTTTGCCACAGAATGAGTAAAGTGGGAGCGAATATGTAATTGCAAAAAGCAAAGTCACTGTTTTCCAATTACATTTGAA
The DNA here is from genome assembly GCF_015220715.1 of Pygocentrus nattereri. Classification (NCBI taxonomy): domain Eukaryota; kingdom Metazoa; phylum Chordata; class Actinopteri; order Characiformes; family Serrasalmidae; genus Pygocentrus; species Pygocentrus nattereri. Next base: position 15,914,729 of record NC_051233.1, read on the forward strand.
TTTTGCCCTCTTTCTAGCTTGGTGTTGTCTTTGATAATGCAATTAAATGTATTATTAGAGATTGAAAAAGAATAAATTACATTTTAATTTTGACAAAATTATTATCATTTTACATTTGGCTGACACTCTTATCCAGAGCAACTTACAATTTGATCATTTTTTACATAGGTAGGCCAAGGCAGTGTTGCCCAAGTACTCTTATTGGTATAGTGTAGGGTGTTTTGCCCAGGTGGGGATTGAACCCCAGTCTACAGTGTGGACGGCAGAGGTGTTAACCATTACACTATCCCAACCTTATCCCAACCTAATGCGTATCACATTAAGCATTAACACGCAGTTCTGGAACTACATTTTATTTTCAATAAAAAACATCTAAATCTTTGTGTAACTGATACTCAAAACTGGTATATCAAATGGCAACTTAAATTTGCAGTATTTATTTTTAATTTAATTTTAGCTCAACATTGCATATACAAGTGCAACCATATATATACTTCTACCCTAAATCTGTTGCTACCAGGTCCATTAATTACCTTAAATTCACTATTACCTTAAATATCTGATACCTTAAATTTAGTGATACCATAATTCATTGGTGCTTTAAATATACAGCTACACTAAATTTACTAGTACCTTAAATACAGTATTACCTTAAATCCACTGGTACCTTTAATAGACTGCTTCCTTAAATTCACTGGTACCTTGCATACAATGCTATCTTAAATCTACTGATACCTTAAATCCTGTGGTATGTTTGTGTGGTGTATTGAGTGTGGTTTGTGGTATGTTGAGTGTGTGTAGTTTGTGTAGTGTGTGTGTGCTGATGAGTGTGTGTGATGTGTTGAGTATGTGTAGTTAATACTGTTTTGTTTTTTTTTATACAAAGAAGGAAGCACTGCCATGCATAGATATGGGTACATATTCCAGACATTTTTCAAATTCAAATGAAAATACTAATTAACTTCTCTCATTACAATTTTATTTCCCATGTCAGTATATTGGCTCTTGCAGTAGGCATCTCAGGTTCCAGAATGTAACTAGTGATACCTCTGGGAGCACATAAACATCACACACAACACACCAACACACATACAAGCTGAAACACACCCATCCCCACACATTATCACACACACCACAAACATGTCTATCATTTAACAAGTTTTTTTTGTCCTTTGTGTGCTTTGCTGTCATTATCTGCTGTAGTTGCAAATCCAAATTTCTCAGTGTTTGTATGGATAACACTGTCATGGGATGTGTGCTATTAAAGTTAAAGATGATATATGTTAAGTCATCGTTATACAATTGCTTTGTCATTTTCTAATGTTTCAAAATATGAGACCTCATTTCATACATTATTATTATTTATTCAAAAGTTTTGCTGCCATGTGCACAATAAAACAAGCAGATACACTGCACATTGAAATTCTTACTTTTCTAATTCTTTGTTCACAAAAAATCATAAATAAGTAAACTGAAGAGTCATAATAAGTAATCTATAGGGAATGTCATTCATAGACAGTACTATAATACCTTTCTATAAAACCAGTACTCACATTTTAGGAGAATTTCAGGAATTTAATAATGTCAAATTTAAACTAATTTGTTTAATCATGGGACTAAAAAAATAACAATGATATTTACGAATTTTACAAAAATAATAATGTGCATTTTCATATTACTGAGACTTATAAACTATAAATTCTCTAAATAAGAATATTCATATGCATAATGAATATTGCTTAGCTGTAGATGTCATGGCTTATTTAAAGTTAAATTTTCATTGGCAATCTCAAAGATTGCCTAAATAATTTACATGAATTTTTAATTTTTGTTCTTATCAGCTGGTCTCAGTCTTCTGACAGTTTATGAGCTATATGCTCCTGCTTGAATGAAATGAAAACTAGCAGCCACTCCAACCCTTTTGCAAATGAGTTTAGTGTTAGATCATGGAATTCAGTGACATTTTATGCAAAACACTAGACTAAGAAGTTATAGGTATTGTCCATGCATTAATGCACTTTTTATGTTAAATAATATAACATTTGTTTTATCTTAGATAAGTGCAAAAAGACATAAAAATGACCATTGTTAGCCAGTATGACCTCTAGTCTTGCTAGCATCACAAAGGCATTATGATGTCTCTCTTTGGTGGGAAGCCGCTTTATATGAAATCAGCCTGTCTGAGGTGGTTCAAATGAGCCACCTGAGAAAGGGAAGGAGGAGCTGAAATTGACATACCCCATCATCAAAGTAAATTGAAATGAAGATGCTTATTATTTTCATTATTGTCAACCAATAAAAATCCTATACAATTTTTTGGTGCGATGAGGAGCGATGAGGAGGCAGACGCAAATGCGGAGAGAAGCGAGATTTATTATGGGCAAATCCAAAAGTCAAGACGGTCCAGGATCAAGGAGCCAACACAGAGAGATCGGGGTACAGACATGATACAGAAACACAGAACAAACACACCAGAAGCCGGAAGAAAACAATCACCAAACAACACGAGAATACAATACATCAAACATATCAAACAATACCAATAGCACAAACCAAGACCAGCAAGGGTCTAGGGAAAAATCAGGGCCTAAAATACAACAGGCAAACAAGACATAGGTGGTAACCACAGGTAATAATAATAATAATAATAATAATACATTGGATTTATAATGCACTTTTCATTTATAGTAAATCCCAAAGTGCGTACAGTGTAAAACATAAAAGATAATAATAATAATAAAATAAATAAAAAAAAAATAATAATAATAATAATAAAATATAATACTTTATTGTCCATATGTCCTCCTAAAAAGATATGTCTTTAGTCCCTTTTTAAAAGAATCAGTTGTCTGAGGCTTCCTCAGATGGTCAGGCAGGGCATTCCAAAGGTGTGGAGCTGCAGAACAAAAGGCACGGTCACCCATGGTACAAAGTTTTGTTCTGGTTGGAAGAAGACGGTGGAGATGCACAGAGCGAAGGGCTCGTAGACATGTCTGTGGTACTAGCAGTTCTTTTAAGTAAGAGGGAGCCTGGCCATGAACACATTTGTGTGTAAGGAGGAGAACCTTGTATTCAATCCTCTTAGTCACAGGGAGCCAGTGAAGAGACTGAAGAACAGGTGTAATGTGCTCATTTTGTGCCCTTCATCAGGACCCTGGCTGCACTGTTTTGAACATACTGTAATCTCTGAATACTCTTACTAGGGAGCCCCAAGAGAAGAGCATTACAGTAGTCCAGTCTTGAGGACACAAAAGCTTGGACCAGTCTTTCAGCATCAGACAGACTGAGGATAGGACGCAACTTGGCAATATTTCTGAGATGGTGGTAGGCAGTCTTACAAATATGTTTAATATGACTATCAAAAGTGAGTTGTGAATCCAGTTTAACACCCAGGTTGTTGACTGTAGAGGATAAAGAAATGTCTTGTCCAAAGAGTGTAATTCTGGAAACATGGGATAGCCGGATCTGTTGTTGGGTTCCAACCATAATTACCTCAGTTTTTGCACTGTTCAGCTGAAGAAAATTATGAGCCAACCACACTTTTATTTCCTCCAAGCAGTCATGAAGTTGAGTGAGAGGGGTTGCTGACTGAGAAGTTGATGACAGTAATGATGGTGAAGAGCCAACTTTCAGGTAAAGTTGTAGGTCATCAGCATAGCAATGAAAAGAAATTCCATAGCATCTGATAACATTGCCCAGTGGCAATAAATACAGAATAAAAAGGATAGGGCCAAGGACCGATCCCTGAGGAACTCCACAGGTCATTGAGTGAGTCTGAGATCTGGCTTTCCCAAGCTCAACAAATTCTGTTCTGTCCATTAGATATGATTTAAACCAGTCCAATGCAGTGTCTTTGATGCCAATGATGTAACAGAGCCTGTTCAGAAGTATGCCATGATCAACAGTGTCAAATGCTGCAGACAGATCCAGGAGGACAAGAAGTGAAGGGGAGCCAGTATCTGCTGCCATTAATATGTCATTTGTAACTCTGATCAGGGCAGTTTCAGTGCTGTGGGCAGAGCGGAAACCTGATTGGAACTTCTCAAAAAGATCATTATGCCTGAGATGATCCAGAAGACAGGCTGCAACTGTTTTCTCCAAGACCTTGGAGAGGAAAGGGAGATTTGAGATTGGCCTGTAGTTTCCAATGACATCAGGGTTGAGGGAGAATTTTTTTTAGCTGTGGTTTAATTATAGCAGTTTTTAGAGCAATAGGAACTTGACCAGTTTGGAGAGAGTGATTTATTATGGTCGTAATCAGAGGACTAATAATGGCGATGTTAGCTTTCACCATGGCTGTGGGAAAGGGATCCAGATTACAGGTGGAAGAGTTTGTGCCTCTGATTGTGTCTTCAATCTCTCTCTGTGAGAGTACAGGGAAACAACTCAGAGGCTCAGAGACCTCAGACTGTAATGAAGCAACCTGCACAGGTATGGTGGAAGAGGTTGATAATGCACTGTGAATTTTGTCAATTTTCTTTGAGAAGAAAGTCAGAAATTCATCACACTGCTCATGTGTGGTTTTAAGTGGCGGGAGGGCTTGGGGTTTGAGGAGGAGGTTTATTGTTGAAAACAGCTGTTTGGAATTTCCCATTCCAATTGTGATAATTTTGGAGTAATACTGAGAGCGAGACACTTTGAGAGACCTTGAATAGGACTTCTGATGCTCACGATAGGCGATCCTGTGAACAGTGAGCCCGGAAACTTTATAACGTCGCTCAAGGACACAACCAGCTGTCTTCATTCTCCGTAGATTTTCAGAGAACCAGGGAGCAGATCGAGAGAAAGTGACCACTCTAGATTTGACAGGAGCATGATAATCCAGAACACTGCTTAAGGTTCTGTTATACAAGTCCACTGCATCATTGGCTGATGATGGATTTGCTTGAAGGAGATGTTGTAAGTCCTTTATCATACACTCTTGGTTAATATTTCTCAGGTTCCTGAAACTAATTTCCCGCTTTGACTGTGTGAAAGACACTGATTGTGGTATTTCCATGGACACAACCTTGTGGTCAGATACACCCAGGTCATACACAGACAGATTAGTAACAACAGAAGAACCAGTGATGACCAAGTCTAGAGTATGTCCCCTAACATGCGTGGGAACATCAATAAGCTGGCTAAGGTTGAAACAATCCAATAGCTGAAGAAATTGAGCAGCAAAGCGGCAAGAGGAGGTGTTTACATGGATGTTCATATCACCTAATATGATAATATTTGCTGATGTTGGACAGAAAATAGAAAGAAGGTTTGACATCTCAGGTATGAAAGATGAATTCAATTTAGGCGGTCGATAGATGAGAAGAAACGTCACAGGTGACGAAGAATTACACTTAAATGCCACGCATTCACAGGAGGACAGATGAGGCAGGGGCAGCAGCGACAGCTTCAAATCACTGCGGTAGATGACAGTCAGGCCACCACCGCGACCTGTGCTACGGGCTTTCTGTAGATATGAATAGCCAGAAGGACAAGCCTCATTTAAAACAGAGAACGCCTCTGGTCGATGCCATGTTTCTGTAAGACACATCAAGTCTAAGCCTCTGTCAGAGATGTGATCCTGAATCAGACACGATTTATTTGTAAGTGATTGTACATTGAACAGTTCCACTTTAATGGTAGATGGAGGAATGTGCCTCTGTAGTGGTCGGAGTACGCTGAAATCCACTCCGCGTTTTCCAGTTTGCTCAGTAACAGCCGTAGTCATGGAAACTCCAACGCTACTAGTTCGCAGAGCAGTAGCGTTCTGATGACGTGTAGGACGGGCGACGGCACGCAGAGTTGACCATAGACTTCAACCTGGTACTTAATGCAGAGATTGACAGGCTTAGTACAGCAGTGAGTCAAAGAAACTGGCAGTCTGCAGACATTCTTAAACAATACATGAAGGATTTTGGTCTTTGCGATGCTTGGCGCTCACATCACCCCACTCTGAGAGATTATAGTTTTTTCTCACAAGTACATCACTCCCACTCCCGCTTGGATTACTTTTTAGTCAGTAGCTCCATGATGACGGAAATCACAGACACTCAGATACATCCGATCACTATTAGTGATCACGCACCTGTATCTGTGTCTCTGACACAGAAACGAGTTACACCACCAACTAGGAACTGGAGATTTAATACATCATTACTTAAAGAACAAGATTTCATTAATTATTTTAAACGAGAGTGGGCTATATACTTAGAACAAAATAATCTGCCGGAAATATCGCCATGTGTTCTATGGGAAGCAGGAAAGGCAGTAATGCGGGGTAAAATAATTTCTTACTGCGCACATAAGAAAAATAAAGAAAAAACACTTATATTAGAATTGGAACAGAAAATTAAATCTTTAGAAAATGCCTATGCTGCATCACCACAAGAAAATATAATTAACAGCCTGAGGAAACTTAAATTGGAATTAAATGAAATACTTGATAAGAAGACACAATTTATGTTGCAGAGGTTGCGTCTGGAAAACTTTGAACATGGAAATAAATCTGGAAAATTCCTGGCCAATCAGTTAAAACTGAATAAAGAAAAAACAGCTATTCACTCTATTAAAGACTCGGTCGGTAATATTACTCATGACCCACAACAAATAAATAACTCCTTTAAAGACTTTTATGAAGCCTTATACTCATCACAGATTAATCCATCTGATGCTGAAATTGAAGAATTTCTTAATGATATAAATCTACCTAAATTAAATGAGGATCAGATTACAACTCTTGATTCACCGTTTTCATCATCTGAATTCTATAAGGCAATACAGCACCTTCCAAATAATAAAGCCCCAGGCCCAGACGGGTTCCCAGCAGAATTCTATAAAGAATTTTGGCCTGTGTTAGAACCTACTTTTTTCAGAATGGTGACTCAAATCAAGAATAACCACACAATCTCCCCAAACATGAACTCTGCCAACATTAGCCTGCTTCTTAAACCAGGCAAAGACCCAACACTTCCATCTAGCTATCGCCCAATCTCTCTTATTAATGTAGACCTTAAAATTATTTGCAAAGTTCTCGCAAGAAGATTAGAAAAAATCACTCCATATATTATACATTCGGACCAAACAGGTTTTATCAAGGGCCGGCACTCAGCCGATAACACACGCCGACTAATAAATATAATAGATTACTGTTCCATTAACAAATTAGAAAAAATAGTAGTCTCTTTAGATGCAGAGAAAGCATTCGACAGGGTAAATTGGAAATTTTTGTTAGCAGTTCTACATAAATTTGGATTTGGCCCATCCTTTATAAACTGGATCGAAACATTATACAGCTCTCCAAATGCACGGGTTAGGACAAATGATCTTATTTCACAAAGCTTCAGTCTGCAGAGGGGAACTAGACAAGGTTGCCCACTCTCTCCCTCAATGTTTATCATCTTCATTGAGCCACTAGCAGCAAAAATCAGACAGAATGTAAACATCAAAGGAATCCAAACAGAAAATACAGACCATAAAATAAGCCTTTATGCTGATGATGTATTACTTTTCCTCGGGAACTCACAAACCGCTCTTCTAAAGACAATCACACTTATAGATAAGTTCTCATCTGTATCAGATTACTCCATTAATTGGAGTAAATCAACAGTTTTGCCTCTGAATTGTAAATTTCAGAACATCATACCTACATCACTACAGTCGGGCAACATTAGATATCTAGGTATAAATTTTTCTCCCAGGCTGTTAGATCTGGTACGACTGAACCATATTCCTTTACTAAAAACAATAGAGGACGATCTCACACGTTGGAACTCTCTACCTATATCTCTCATGGGGAGAGTTGCCACAATAAAAATGATGATTCTGCCTAAAGTAAATTATCTGTTCTTAATGATCCCTAATAAACCTTCTATTGCTTGGTTTAAGTCGCTAGACTCATATATTTCTAAATTTTTATGGAAAAGTAAAACATCTAGAATAAGCTTGAAGACTTTACAAAAGCTAAAATGCAGCGGTGGTCTAGAACTACCAAATTTTTATCACTATTTTTTAGCCAATAGACTACAGTATGTTTCAAGGTGGATGAAATCAAACCGCTCAGACAGTCCATGGCTGGATCTGGAACAAACACTCTGTGGGAAATTGAAAATATCTGACTTACCTCTCATTAGCTCCAGCATTAAACATTACAATTGCTTTAAAAGCCTTACAATAAGCACCACCCTGATAGCCTGGTGGGAATTCTTAAAGATGGCTAAGTCTTCACTAATCCCTTGTAAATTAACACCCATTTGGAACAATCCCGATATATGTCGGAAAAAGACAGTACTGAATTTTTCAGAATGGCAAGAAAAAGGAATAAATAATTTAGAACATGTTATTCATGATGGGACCTTTATTTCATTTGAAGATCTTATTTTAAAATATGAAATTAGCAGTAGCAAATTTCTGGAATATCACCAATTGAGGTCCATCATACAGGCAAGATTTAATCTAAGTAATCTAAATCTAGAAATCCCTGTGTGGATAACAGACTTTCTAAACCTCTATACCCCTAAACTGTTATCAAAAATATACAAATTATTATTAAAAATTAATGATTCAATATCCCTTCCAATTACAAAATGGGAGAGAGATCTTTCCATCATCCCGGATGAAAATTTCTGGACACAGATATGTCTAAATACTTTTAAAATGACTAAAAATCCAAATTTACAACTTATACAATACAAAACTCTCCATAGAATACATTATACAGGGCACAGAATGTTCCAAATGGGCCTCAGAGAAACAAATATATGCACTAACTGCACAGGTAATTATATTGAAAATTATATGCATGCTATATGGTCTTGCATGCCTGTTCAGAGATTTTGGCAGACAATATGTGAAGACTTATCCACATGGTTCCATTGTGATATCCAAGCCTCACCAAAACTGTGCATTTTAGGTGATATAAGTGAATTAAACATAGAAACGAATATATCACCTATAGTTCTTACTGCCTTATGCATCGCCAAGAAAACTATCCTCATGAAGTGGAAATCAAAAAATGATTTATGTATAACTCACTACAGAAACCTACTTCTAGACCACATTAGTCTGGAAAGAATGTCTGCTACCACTAAAAATCAATTGACTACATTTGAATCCCTCTGGTCCCCACTGATCAGCTCCATCACGTGATGGGGGTAACCGGCTGTAGTCTTGTCTTGTGGTGTACCCAGCAGGTGGCTGGGGGTGGGCTGGGGGATTTGGATGTCTGATGGCTCTTGGACTGGAGATGGGGGCTGACGCTCTGCGGTTTCTGTGTGCGGGCCCTGTTGTTGATGGTGGGGGGCCTGGATGTGTGCGCTCACGGTCTTGGGGTGGGGACCTGGGGACCCGTGGGGGTGGGTGCTGGCCCCGTCCGGGGGGCTGGCCTCCTCTGTGTGGGCCGGGGTGTGGGATCTGGGGCCTTGGCGCCTGGGGTCGCCCGTCCCCCGTTTGGGCTCCTCCCTGCGCTGGAGGGGTCTGTGCCCCCCTGGGCGCACCGCCGGGTGATGGGGGTCTGGGGCGCGCCGGGGTGTCTGTCTGGCATTCCAGGATTCTTGATGCCTCCCGGGAGGAGGGGTGGGGCACTCAAGTAGGGGGACAACCACATAGGGCTGGTTGGTTCTGGACCCAGGACCACTGTGTTTGCGTATATATGGGTGTGTGTGAAGTTTGTGCGGGTGAGTGTGTTTGTGTTGGTATGTATGTGTGTGTGTTTGTATTGTAATCGTGAGTATGTGTATTGTAACCGTGAGTATGTGTATGTGTGATAATTGTTGTCTCTTGTGTGCGTGTGGGGGTGTATGTTTTGTGCTGTGTCAGCTGTGTGGGCGGGCGCCGGCCTGGAGCGCGGTGGTGTCCTGGGGGCTTGGCCGCTTCGGGCCCTGGGCCGGCCTTCCCTGCGCCGCGGCCGGGTGTAGGAAACCGGGGTGCCTAGTGAGCTAGCGCCAGCTGGCTCTCTTCCTCCGAGGGGTAGTTCTCTGCCTCTCGGTCTTTCTTATCCTGACCCTTCCCCTCCTCCCACTCAGTCAAACATCACACTACACATGGGGGTTCTGGGGGAGGGGGGCCCATGCTACAGTGAGTAGGGCCACCTACCTGGCTCTGCTCGCTGTGATGCGTGATGTCCCACTCCTCCCCTTTTTTCCCCCCTTACAATGACACATTTCATGACACAGTACAGTACACACAGGGCTTTGGGGGGCAGGTGTCACTCAGTGGATGGTGGGTGGCGCTGCTGATGTGACCTCACTTATCTGCTCACTGCTACCTGCCCCTCAATTTTATTTACACATTAGACATTGAGGGCCTTGGGGGGCAGCGTGGCAGTGTGCTGTTATTCAGTACTACATTGCCTCTGTCCCTCCAATTTTAATTGCACTGTAGCTCACACACATTCTTTTCATTTCACACACATATTGAGTGTGTGGGGGGGGGGGTGGGCAGGTCCTCTCACACCGGTTTGGTGCACCCTGCCTGGTGGGGAGACCGGCCGGTCATTCGGGGCCGGGGTGGCTGCCTCCCTGGGTTACCGCTGACCCGTGCTGGTGTCCGCCCGCCGATACTGTGAGTCCATGTATGTTCCGTGTGTATGCATGAGTGGGTGACTGGTGTGTGCGAGTGTGGGTGTGGGTGTGTGTGGGTGCATGTGAACATGTGTGTGTGGACAGCTGGGCCTGGGTCTATGACTTGCTGAGCCTGGACATCTGTGGTACATGGTGGTGGGCAGGAGTTACCCCTCCCCACCGCTCCCCGCTGCTTGCCGACTCCGCCCCACACCCGGGGTATGGGTGCCCTGTGGGTCCCTGGGTGCATGACTGGACATCGTGGCGTGGTCCCTGCCCTGCTCCCTTGGCGGTTGTGTCCTGAGGGTGGTTTGGGCCTTTCTGGCATGGGGGGGGGGGGTCCTGCCGGGGGTCGGCCGGTCTCGGGCGCCTGGGCCCTCGGGGGCCGCATGCTCGGCTCATGCTGGGGATGTTGGCCTGCCGGGGGGGGTGGGCTGCTCATTGCCTCTGGCTCTCCGGTCACTTGCCCTTTGTCTGTGGGCGCTCTGTCTGGGGCCTCCATTCTTCGTCCTCTGGGGCGTGCACGCGGTGGCCGTCGGAGCGTGTGGCCTCAGGTCTCCTGAGTTCCTAATGGGCTGTGGATGGTCCGGGTCCCCCGGGTCCTTCCCTATCTGTCTCTGGACCACGGGGGCATGGTTGCGGCTTCTTGCCCTCATTGCTGAGCACATTCCATGACACATGACACGTGAACGCATATACACACATATACACATTGCTGCAAACAGTAGAATTGTGTGTGGTGGGTGGGTGTATATGTATAGAGGCATATGTATAGATATGTAAACATGTGTATGTATGTAGCAGCAAATAGTAGAATTATGTCTGGGTGTATATATGTATATGTATATGTGAATATGTATATGTATGTATATCTGTATAATTGTTTTTTTCCCCTCCCCTTTTTTTTTTTTTTTTTTTTTTTTTTTTAACTTACTTATTTATCTATTTATTTTTATTTAGTTGTCTGTTTATTTACTTATTTTATTTGTTTTTTCTCTCTTTTTTATTATTATTATTATTATTATTTTTTCTATTTATTTATTTACTTACTTAATTATCATTATTATGATTTATTATTATTATTATTTTTTTTTTTTTTTTTTTTTTTTCTCTCTCCTCCCTTCTTCTCTTTCTTTCCTGTCCTCTTTTTTATTGCCTGTCAGGCCTGGCCAAACAAATAAAATAAAAACTTTAACAAGAATAGGCTTTAGTAACCTATAGAGCTTTTTCTTGTGAAAACAAATATGTTTGGTACATCAGTACATTCGGATTACCATTCCGATTGCAAAAATGGCCAGACATGACAGGTTAAAAAAAAAAAAAAAAAAAAAAAAGAGTTGACCATAGAGACGGAATAGCTTGACTCGACTGAAGAAGTTTAAACTTCCTCCCACAGCTTCTGTGAATATAACGAGGTCGGCGAAGAAGTCCAAGTTGTTTGATCGTCGATATGCATGATGGAGTGGAGTGAGTATTGAGTTTTAACAGCTGGACAGCAGTATAGTTGATCGCCATTGTAAACAAAGTTGTCCAACTCGGATCAAAAAGCCGCTCTGAAGAAAAGTACAAGCACTTGAACAAAGATAAAACTGACTAAAGATAAACGCTAGAGATAAAACTACTAAACGACTAAAATAGACACTTAATAAAAGTAGTAATAAAAATAGTTAGATCTCAGATGAGAAGCGGCGGACAGACCACGCCAGCGTCCTCTCACCGAGCAAGGTGAAAGTTTATGATTTAGTGGCACAATTTTCACTCTGGGTAACACCCAGGTGAAAACAATCAAGGGCAGGGTCTGGAAACAAGGGGGCAGGACAGAAGAATCAAAACAAAAAGCACATGTACAAGTAAACAAAAGCACGTGGAAGACTGGGAGGGGCCAATTGTGACAAACTAAAAAAGTTAGTAAACTGTTGTGATTTCAAAATTTTGAAAGTAAGACACAAATAAGTGGTCTGAATTTTAGATTAAAGAACAACAGCATTTGTTGTGTTATAAATTGTTTATAGTCAATAGTAGTTTTTATTTATTTATTTATTTTATTTTTTTTTTTTTTACCCAATTTTCTCCCCAATTTAGTTGTTCCCAATTCCACCTGCTAGTTAGGACTCCCCCAATCAAATGATGCTACCAACGCTAAGAGGGTGAAGGCTAGCACAGGCTTTCTTCGAGGCCTGTGAAACCAGCCACCGCTTCTTTTCAAACTGTCGCTCACGCAACGTCACGGGACAGCCGAACGCGCTCGGGAAAAAAAGCACCAACCACCAGATCTGTTACGTCGGCTAACAGACGCCTGCGCTGACTAATATCGCGTTGAGTGATGGGGGGAAGGGGGGGCCATCCTGCTGTTATTTATTCTCAGTTGTGTAGGTGTGGAGATGAAAGCTCTGTAGACACTATCTGAATTTAAACATGAACAGCTTTATTTCAAATTAATAAGATAGTGTTAAAGCCCCATGAGAGCCCCAAAGGCCAATGTGGGATCTCCCCCAATGTCCGAGATGGCTCTGGTTTATATATGATGAATGTGCGCACATGCATAAGATAAATAGAGACAAACACACATCCATACATCCTATAAGGAAACATCTGGAAAAGCTTATTTCAACACAAACAGATACCCCCAGCAAACACTGTTCTCATAACCTTGACATGTTATTCTATACATTAGCTTCCTCTCTTAAAGGAATGGGAGGAAGAGGCCCTCAACAGAATATACACACACAGAAGAAAAAAGAGCTTAAAGATAACAGATAAAAATATAAAGAAAAACATGACTATGACATCATGCAAGATGATTGTAAATTCACCTCACTGCCCACCCAGAGAGAGCGTGGCCAATTGTGCCCTCTTTGACTCCCGGCTACGGACGATTGTAGAATCACCAGGGATTGAACTCGCGATCTCCTGATGATAGGGCCAATAGTCAATAGTAGTTGAAAATACTGAAAAATATTCAAACATGCTGACTAGTCAGGATTCATATTTATACAGAGTTACCATACACCCAAATTAAATATTCTAGACTTAACAAATATTGAAATATGAGCTTATCTTAACTCAAACAAACATGTTTTGTGTTGTTCACAGAAGCCAAAGAATGTTTCTGTCCATACAGAAGTGGAGATTGTCAGGATCTCTTCTAATGCAAAAAGCAGAGTTTACATTTCCTCTGTCCATTTGAAGTAGAGACCTCAATAGTATTGTGTGCATGCTTCCCTTAAAGCAGCAGGATGGGAGATAGAAGGATGAGAGGAATATTTTCCTTCACACCCCTTCCAGGGTTGGACGAACTGTAAAGACACAGTGATTTGACATAAGTAAGTTAAATAATTACATTTTTAAGATTTTAAATACTTTAAAGTTTTTTAAAATAGTTGTTGTTTTTAATTATTTCGTTAGATTTATATAGTAATAATTTTTAATTAGTTTTAAGTTGTTTATATTTGTGATTCTGTGGTTTTAATGGGTTTTTTTTGTTTGTTTGTTTCCTTATGGGTTATTTAAAGATAGGTGTCTGCATTTAAACATTTACCCTAATAGGTTTAGCTGTAGCTTGGTGATTAGTTTACTGTAGAAATATGATGCTGTGTCTCTGTGCTGTTTGTGTTCAGGGCGCTTTCTAATGTTGCTAATGTTTATATTGGCTGAGCAGAAGGAATAAAAGCTGGCGGACATTTTCTCCAATATGAAGCACAGTAAATGTGAATCTGTTTGCTTCTTCTCTGCTTCGCTAAACTTCCTCATGGTTCAGATGCAAATTTTTTGCTAGCCTTTCTCTCCATGTTGGAGAAACTATCATACATGCAACTGCTCTACTATTAACTGCAATGAGGCCAAAAGACGATTTTTGAGAGAGGCTGAATCTTGGGCATGCAAAACTACCACATTAAGCAGCATCAAAATATTTTAAACCATTGTTTTTATGGAGGTTCACACATTGCCAGTGCTCAATCAAGCACAGTTGAATTTGTCAGCTCACCACATAGTGCAATTCGACAATTTGCCATTACTACATTATTAAGTTAAAACCATAGTGAGAGCGCAGAATGCCACAGCACATCACTTTGTGGTTTGCAATTTATGCAGATAAAGGCAGCTAGTCTTTTAGATAAGCAGACAAATGCAAATGGTAAGTTATCTCAGCTAACACTACTAGCCTAGCCTTTTTCAGATTGTGTTTTTCAGCTAGAAAACAGCTTGTAAAGAGGTACTAAACTGACACCAAGTGTGGTAAGTGATGCTGGACACTTTTATAATTTAATCCACACATTTTGAGTGTAAAACTGGACTTTAACAGTTTATCTTTAAGCAGGCAGGTAAAACTGGGGACCTTACTGGCCAAACTGCTGCAGAGATTCACGTTTACCCTCCTCTAACTCTGAATTAAATTCATGAAGTTGTTACTAATTAGCTGATGAGTTGAATCAAGTGTGTTTGATGATGCAGTGTGCTGAAGTCTGTTGCAGATGAATGTCTGTGTTTTTTTGTTTGTTTTTGTTGCTGTTCATTTGCCCTCATACTTCCCAGAAGGGGTACATGGCATTTATTTAAGATGATCAACTGACTTGGTGAGTATCCAATTACTGAGATTGCCTCATACTCTATTGGTTTATTATACAAATTGTAGTACTAACATGGCTCAGAGACAGATATGCTTCACTTGTTATGAAGACATCAGTTCGCTTCTACATTTGTTGGCAAAAATTTGAAGGCCTCTGGTCAAAAATACATTTTAACTTTTTCACAGCATGTTGTCCTAGCTAAATGTACTAAATTCAGTACATACTCCATAACTCCATAACATGCACTAAAATCTTCTCTGTAAAAGATGTGTAAACTTATTTTCACTTAGAATTGGAGTTTGACTGGGGTGCTCAAACTTTTCCATATGACTGTATATAAAAAAACAACACTTTTACAACTGTGGTTGACATGGTTTGGTTGATCATCAAACACAGCTGAAAAGTATGAAACATTGCTCTGCTTTACATGCACTACCAGTCCTGAGTTTGGACACACCTAACTGAATGTCAAAGTCAAAGTTTATTTATAACAGCTGTTGTCACAAAGCAGCTTTCCAGAAAAATCCAGGTACAAGCCCCCATAAGCAAGCCAATGGCAACAGTGGCAAGGAAAACACTCTAAAAGCAAGAGGAAGAAACCTTGAGAGGAACCAAGACTCAAAAGGGGAACCCATCCTTCTCTGGTCATATAGTTTAGTATTAGTATAACTATTAAAATACAAAAACGGGTGAAGCAATGATTATAATTAAATTGTTTCGTTCTGTGCAGCAGTTATCAAGTATCATCACAAGGGTCAGTTCCTGCAGGTAAGGTTTGCACAGTTTGTACAGTGGGAAGCTCCGTTGTGATCAAACCAGTCAAGAAGGCTGGTGAGAAGGCAGAAGCAAAAGCATCAGTTCAAATCGGCAAACAAAACATGCAGACCTTTTGAACCTGAAGCTGGCTAAGGCTTTTGCTGGAAAATTCAGACATTTTCTGCATCCTGTAGAGAAACTGCATTTCTTAATTTATCCAGTCGTTTATGTCTTTTATACTCTCAATCTTATTAAGTTGAAGTGTATAATCTGGTCAGAGAATAAGAGATTGTTTGTTATTTTCACTAATGCTGTCTCTGTATTATGATCTGGCCTAAAACCACACTGAACTCTTCCATGTTTCCTATGCAAATTCAAACTTTGTTGTTTCGTCAAAGCTCTTTGATATAAAGCGAAGACTTGAGATAGGTCTATATTTTAATGGTTTGCATGTATCAAGATTAGCTTTCTTGATCAGGTCTAATTGCTGCTAGTTTAAGAGTTTTTGGAATATAGCCAAGGCTAAGAGAGGAGGTTATTATTGACAGAATAGGCTTGGTTATTTCTGGCAAAATTTATTTGAGTAAACTTGTAGGAATTGGACCTAATATGCAAGTAGAAGGTTTTGAAGAGGATTTCAGTTTGTTTAAGTAAGGTAAACAATTCCAGCCTCTCTGCAGTAGATATTATCTGTTTTAAAGCTCAAGTATAATTATTTTATCTTGGGCCAAGCTTTCTGCCTTATTATTTTACTTTTTTAATGGAGTAGAACGAAAAGCACTTAGTTCTAATATCTAATTCAGTTGGATTACACAGACAGCTAATAGAAGCTGATCATTGTGAGAGGTTACCAGCTGTGGAGGAAGTTATAGTCTGCTTAAAGACGACAGTATGGTGATGAACATGCATTAAATGAACATGCAATAATGAGTGGGACCATTTATACAGTAAAACCTACATAATCTAAGATAAAATAAGATATATAAGATATAAATGCCTTACTTAGTGGATATTGTGGTTTATCAAAGTGGATATTAAAAGCTCCAACAATTATTACTGTTCAAAAACTTTAATAAACTTGATAGAAAGTCAGGAAATTCCTTTAAGAACTGAGAACGCGGCCCTGGCAGCCTATAGATTGTAATTACAATTACTGTAAAGGAATTCTTATTTGTTCCTTGATCACTTTTATTTAAAAAAAGAATTTCAAAAGAATAGAATTTGTAGCCTACTTCCTGATTCATGGCAAAAGTATGTGCTCATCTGCCTTCACACGCATATGAACTTGAGTGACATCCCATTCTTAATCCACAGGATTTAATATGATGTTGGCCCACCCTTTGCGGCTATAACAGCTTTAACTGTTAACTGAAGGCTTTCCACAAGGGTTAGGAGTGTGTTAATGGGAATTTTTGACCATTCTTCCAGAAGCGCATTTGTGATGTTGGATGAGAAGGCCTGGCTCACAGTCTCCACTCTAATTCATCCCAAAGATGTTCTATCAGGTTGAGGTCAGGATTCTGCACAGGCCAGTCACATTCTTCCACACCAAACTTGCTCATCCATGTCTTTATGAACCTTGCTTTAAGCACTGGTGTGCAGTCATGTTGGAACAGAAGGGGCCATCCCCACACTGTTCTCACAAAGTTGGGTGCATGAAATTGTCCAAAATCTCTTGGTGCTGAAGCATTAAGAGTTCCTGTCACTGGAATGAAGGGACCGAGCCCAACTCCTGAAAAACAACCCCACAACATAATCCCCCCTCCACCAAACTTTACACTTGGCACAATGCAATCAGACAAGTACCGTTCTCCTGGCAACCGCCAAACCCAGACTCATCCATGGGATTGCTGGATGGAGAAGTGTGATTCGTTACTCCAGAGAATATGTCTCCACTGCTCTAGAGTCCAGTGGTGGTGTGTTTTACACCACTGCATTCGACGCTTTGCATTGCACTTGGTGACATAAGGCTTGGATGCAGCTGCTTGGCCACTGAAACCCATTCCATGAAGCTCTGTATGCACTGTTCTTGAGCTAATTTCAAGGCCACATGAAGTTTGGAGGTCTGTAGTGATTGATTGGTAGAAAGTTGGTGACCTCACCTCTGCCCACTATGCGTCTCAGCATTCGTTGACCTCGCTCTGTCATTTTAGGTGGCATACTATTTTGTGGCTGTCATTCCCAATTGCTTCCACTTTGTTACAATACCACTGACAGTTGACTGTGGAATATTTAGTAACATTGCACTGGTGGCATCCTATCACAGTACTACTATTTGTAGAAGCAGTCTGCATGCAGAGGTGCTTGGTTTTATACACCTGTGGCCATGGAAGTGACTGGAACACCTGAATTCAATGATTTGGATGGGTGAGTGAATACATCTAGCAATACAGTGTATTTGAAACCTGCCAAGAAAAAGCAAGAAAGCCCCAGCAGCCAAGCAATGTGATGCAGCAAAGGTATGACCTGGAAGTGTTAACCACATGGTAAACACTTGAGACACACGTTACCTCAGTCGTGGCATCTCACTGCAAGTGAGCACTAAGTTAAGTACCTAATGAAATTTTTGTACTGCACTTATTGAAGTGTATGGTATTGCACTATGTTTAATTCTGTTTCCTTTTCTCTAGCTCTCAACATGGGAGATGGCATAAAGATGCTATTGTTAGTTCAGATGTTGAAACAACAGTCAATATTTTACCCAGACTGAAAAGTGAAGCACAGCTACTCACAGTGAAACTGAAAAGACAACTAAACCATGGACAGAACAGTGATCACACAATCTAGACCAGCTCCTGGTTCAGACTCAGATGAGGAAAGTGAAGAAAAAGATACCAAAATGAAGTAGGCTAAAGTAGGCTAAAAGCTTCAGGCTGTGTGGGATCTGCTAAATGATGTGGCTCAGCACATTTAAAGTATCACAAAACTCTTTGAAACAGTTGTTATGACTTATCAGAATTATAAGAGAAGTGTGGAGTCCCTCTCTCTGCATCAAGTCTGATTATAATGGAACAAGCACCAAAGATTGGTTGAATGGGTAAATGGCTACAATCCACTGCTTCTAGGACCCAGGGACCCAGCCTCTATATCAATGACTTGGAAGCAGTTTGGATGAAATCAGAGCAAGCTCTTCAATTGTACAAATTTTAAAAATCGATATCAAATTATTATTTATAATTAATTATTATATGTAAACTGGAGCCTACAACAGATGTTGGAGAAAAGGAGTGATGCACAGCTCTATTATGGCTGCTGCTGGTGACTTACAGCAATTTCCACCTCTAGGAAAATCAACGCTGCAGTGTGTATGAGGATCATGCAGTGGACTGGAAAGGTGATTTTGCCTATGCTCAGCTGCTGAACAGACTGAGAGTGACACAAAAGCATGAAGCTCAGTCTGGTACTGCCCCCTCAGTGTGGTACTGCCCCCCTGTTGCATTACACATATACGCTACTAATAAAGAAGTGGATGATTTTAATTCAGCACCAGTGACTTCACGCTTTTCAGATATATCACAAATATAGAAGCAGAGGATTATAAAAAGTTCCCTGAACAGGCCAAATGCAGAAGCAAGCAGCCCCCTTTAAAGGAGAAAAAGGTGATCTAATGGACACACTGCAGGTCGGAGTCTGTCCAAAGCAGCTCTTTCGGTAGAGTGGTAAAAGTGACAGTTTCCTTTAAAGTTGGCCTTTGCATGCACTGCTCGTAAAGTACATGGAATGACCACTTCTTGTGCTGTATTTTTACAAAAAAAGATCCTTGAACCAGGCATGGCTTACGTGGCATTTAGCAGAACCACCTCACTCAATGGATTACACTTTGACATCTTTGAGAACATGCCAAAAACTGAATTGGGCTTCATCCAGCAGAGAACCAGCCATTATGATTGTGCATCATAACACTGAGGGACTACAGAATCATACTGAAGATATCAAAAGCCTTCATGAACTGCTCCTGTCTGATGTCTTACTGAGACTCACACTCATAATAGATATGTTTACTACACCAATTACATTCACTTTTCCAACAGAAGCGGAGGAAGGGTTGCCATCATATGTAAAGATCAGCTTTAGGCTTGCCTAGTAGAATATGTACAGCACAGATCTGGAGTTTTTGTTTTTTTAAAGGTTGAAGCCCAGAAATAAGTTCTGATTGCAGTTGCATACAGACCTTCAAACTACAGACTTTCTTTGAGATCATGGACTACACATCTGTGATAGTGTGTGGTGACCTCATAGAAGATCAGATTGCTAATGTGACCTTTTCTGAATTTATTCCAGTCAAAAAGATTCACACAGATTATTAACCATGCTACAACAGATAAGAACACAATTTTAGACCCTGTGTTTATTTATAAACCAAACACTAATATATTGCAGCAGGCATTGTAAAGACATATTACAGCTTCCATAACCCTGTATATTGTGTGTTATAATAAATTAATTAGTTTTAACTGACCAAAATGATGCAAAAAGCAAACAAGCATGTATATTTATAGTGCTCAATGAGTCAGATATACACTGTTTCAGGTACTGTTGAAAGTAATCTACTAATACTACCAATGATTGTAATTTCAAAGGATTTGCAAATCCTTTTCAACCTATATTCAATTGAATATACTACAAAGACAAGATATTTAATGTTCAAATGGATAAACTTTATTTTTTTGTAAATATTCACTCCTTATGAATTTGATGCCTGCAACACATTCCAAAGAAGTTGGGACAGTGGCATGTTTACCACTGTGTTACATCACCTTTCCTTTTAACAACACTCAATAAGCGTTTGGGAACTGAGGACACTAATTGTTGAAGTTTTGTAGGTGGAATTCTTTTCCATTCTTGCTCGATGTACAACTTCAGTTGCTCAACAGTCCGGGGTCTCCATTGTCATATTTTGTGATTTTCAATGAGACAGGTCTGGACTGCAGGCAGGCCAGTATAGCACCTGCACTCTTTTACTATGAAGCCACGCTGTTGTAACACAAGCAGAATGTGGCTTGGCATTGTCATGCTGAAAAAAGCAGGGATGTCCCTGAAAAACACATTACTTGGATGGCAGCATATGTTGCTCCAAAACCTGTATGTACTTTTCAGCATAGGCACTAACACACCCCCATACAATCAGAGATGCTGGCTTTTGAACTTGCGCTGATAACAATCTGGGCAGTCCTCTTCCTCTTTGGCCCAGAGGACACAACATCCATGATTTCCAAAAACAAACCAGTGGACACTTTTCCACTTTGCGTCAGTCAGATGAGCTCGGGCCCAGAGAAGCTGGCGGCATTTCTGGGTGTTGTTGATATATTTTGCTTTGCATGGCAGAGTTTTAACTTGCACTTGTAGATGGAGCGACGAACTGTGTTCACTGACAATGGTTTTCTGAAGTGTTCCTGATCCCATGTGGTAATATCTGTTACAGATTGATGTTGCTTTTTAATGCAGTGCCACCTGAGGGATCAAAGGTCACAGGCATTCAATGTTCGTTTTCTGCCTTGCCGCTTACTTGCAGAGCTTTCTCCAGATTCTCTGAATCTTTTGATGATATTATGGAGTGTAGATGATGAAATCCCTAAATTCTTTGCAAATGCACATTGAGAAACATTGTTCTCAACCTGTTGGACTATTTGCTCATGCAGTTGTTCACAAAGTGGTGAACCTCGTCCCATCCTTACTTGTGAACGACTGAGCCTTTCAGGGATCCTCCCTTTATACCTAGTCATGACACCTGTTTCCAATTAACCTGTTCACCTGTGGAATGTTCCAAACAGGTGTTTTTTGAGCATTCCTCAACTTTCCCAGTCTTTTGTTGCCCCTGTCCCAACTTCTTTGGAACGTGTTGCAGGCATCAAATTCAAAATGAGTGAATATTTGCAAAAAAACAATAAAGTGTATCTGTTTGAACATTAAATATCTTGTCTTTGTAGTGTATTCAGTTGAATATAGGTTGAAAAGGATTTGCAAATCATCATATTCTGTTTTTATTTATGTTTTACACAACGTCCCAACTTCATTGGAATTGGGGTTGTACAAAAAAAAGCTGGCCTAAAAATGTCACTGATTCACAACAGAACAGAAATGAGATGGCCAGTGGGTATCGTACAAGCAAAAGTACAAATGATTCTTTCAATGATGTTACTAAAATGACCTGGTATCCCCTGTACAGTACTAGTGAATGACAATGTATTGTATTAAGCTTAGCAGCTTACTAACCTTTGTAGTGGAAGAATCTTGTTGTTCGATCAGGAAGTAACACTGCCGCTTGGCTAACTTTTTCAACAATAGCTGACATTCCAAAGGTCATCACCACAGCAGCATTGCCACACCTGAAGGACCAGCTAATCATAAACACAATTGAGAAATCAAAGCACACTACAGATTTCTCCACTTGTAGGGCAGCATTATTTATAGTTTTACCTATATCATTTTTAACTGGAATGAGAAAGAAAACAAAAAAGAAAAAAATGGTATTTTCATATACTGAAATAAAAAATATTGTAATTGCCATTTTATCCACTCAAATCTCATGGATCTTTAAAAACTATTTTTTAATGGATTATAAATTAGCATTAGATGGATCATAATTGCATAAAATTATTATTAGAAATATTAAATTCTAAAATATTTCTTAAAGACAGGGCTTAAAAGAACCATTGTCATTAAATGTCATTAAACTGTCATTAAATCTTACTGAGCTATATGCATGTTAGTTTCATGTTTGCACACAAAATTATGCAGTATGATCTTTGCTGATCAAAGTTAAACCAAGACCCATATCTTTTAGTGTTTATTGGCCAATCTGACATAAATAAATAAATAAATAAATAAATAAATAAATAAATAAATAAATAAATAAATAAATAGCGATTTTATTATTATTAAAAAGCAATGTTAGCTATGAGCTTTTTCTGTTCAGGTTATGTTTCTGACATATGTGCACTGACTATGTGGTTCCTGTTTTCTACTGTTAGAAATTCGACAAGAAGACTCAGGAGACTGAAGCTTCAGCGTTGACTGGAGTTTATTTCCACATACAGAGTATGGGTATAGCGTGGTCGATCAGCAGTCAATCAGCAGGATCAGGAGTCTAGTCTTATTCACGTGCATGCAGACGATCATGCACGGGCACAGCTTGGTCATCAGTGTGTCATTAGTCTAGTCTGGTTAGCAGTCCAGTCTGCAGTCCAGTCTATAGTCCAATCTAACAAGAATATTTTGGAAGGACCTTATATACATTAAAAACTAAGGGGGAGGAAGGAGGAGGAATAGGAGTTTAAGGAGGGATAAGGAGGGGTTGTAGAAGGAGAATATGAGTAGAGACAAACAATTAAAGTGGCAATAACTGTACAGAATAGGACAATGCCTATCTGCATAACATTAAGCCAAAAAATGCTCATCTTTAAGAGTCCTCCATTTAGTTTTACACCAGTTTGGAACAGCAGTCACTAGTGCTTGCCTAAGGTCTGATCGCAGTGACTCAACAAGTTGTCTAAAATGAGGACCATCAGTTGTAGAATTAATGTTATCACTATTGCATTTATGAATACCAGAGTGACACAAGAAGACTCTTTCAAAACGCTCACAGAAATCTGCAGCTGACTCTCCTCTTTTCTGTCTGCATTTGGTTATTTGCCCCCAATCAGTAGTTTTGCGACATTTACAGCTGATCCAGTCATTGAAAGCTTTCCAACCCCTTTCAATGTCAATGTCCTGGCCTTTGTCACCCAACGCATCCAATACCTTATTAGCAAGCTGTCTACTATCTGTTAAGTACTTAGCTTGCTATGGCAACAGCATCATTGGGGTGAAATAAGTAGAGGATCCTCTTCTTTTGCATGAGATTGATGAAGTCAAGCCCCATTTCTCTAGGAGGTTTAAATTCCTTGGACAGCTTGTCCAAAGTGGCTGCATCTAAAGGAACATGATCAACTTCTACTCTGGTTTGCTTAACTTCATCTCCCTTATTAAGGACCTCAGATGATCTAATAGTGATTGGTCTCATCTGAACTGCCTTATCACTTGTATGTTCAAAATCCTCATCAGAGGAGGAGGTTTCTGATCCATCAGAGTGGATTGCATCCAATTCTGGATACAGCCTAACCAACAGTGGATGATCTTCATCCTCTGTGTAGCATGGCTGATCCAGAGGAGGGCCTACAGGTAGAGATTGGAACTGACGCTTTGATTTAGATTTACAATTGGTCTGTTGCTGTTCAACCTTGGTCAGTGATTGCTTAGGTTTTTTTGCATGTTCTCTGGGTATTCATGGCAGCTATTTTATGCTTTTTACATTCGCTGTTTAGCTCTAGGATCTTTCCCTCAGCATCCGCTAGCTTACCCTCCATGTGTCTAAGCTTATACTTCCTGTACTGCTTTATTACAAAAAGACATTCCTTAACTGAATCATGCTTAATACCATAACCCAAAGCTGTTTTTACATTCTTGAAGAGTCCAATCTCCATCAGCAGAAAAGCCTTTGGATAAAAAGTATTGAGTTGTCTTTTGCACATGAATGTGTTTCCCTACTATATCATCCATTAACTTTTCAAATACAAATTCCGTCCATTCAGGCATTTCTATTCCTCCCTTAACTAGTGTATTCTTTCTGAAGTTAAGAGGTTTCCAAGATTCTTTCTCAAGATTCTGTAGTTTTTGGCCTGTACTAGTCATGACGAGTTAACACGAGAACAAGCTAAAGCAAA
This sequence comes from Pygocentrus nattereri, assembly GCF_015220715.1. NCBI lineage: Eukaryota > Metazoa > Chordata > Actinopteri > Characiformes > Serrasalmidae > Pygocentrus > Pygocentrus nattereri. Next base: position 15,939,293 of record NC_051233.1, read on the forward strand.
AAACACAACCAGTCTTCCCTAACTAGCTGAGTGGATAAGTGGATAAGTAACTTTTACCAGTGACAACAAGTAAACTCCTCTTGGAACAAAGGGGATAACAGCCACAAAAAACACTAGGTTTCTTTATCAGTGACAACAAGTAAACTTCCCTTGAAACAAAGGGGATAATAGCCACAAAAAACACTAGGTTTCTCTATCAGTGACAACAAGTAAACTTATCTCGTTTCAGAGAGGATAAACTTTACTGACTCCTCTATCTTATAAAGCCAGAATTTCTCTTCAGTTCGAAAATGGCGTGTTTACTCACCAAGTAGGTTTCAGTAAGCCATCTGCGGCAGGGCACCAGGTTGTTAAAAATTTGACAAGAAGAGTCAGGACACTTGATTTTTATTTCCACATACATATGGGTATAGTGCAGTCGATCAGCAGTCAATCAGCAGGATCAGGACTCTAGTCTTATTCACGTGCATGCAGACGATCATGCACGGGCACAGCTTGGTCATCAGTGTGTCACTAGTCTAGTCTGGTCAGCAGTCCATTCTAGTCTGGTCAGCAGTCCAGTCTGCAGTCCAGTCTAACAAGAATATTTTGGAAGGACCTTATATACATTAAGGGGGAGTAAGGAGGAGGAAAAGAAGTTTGAGGAGGGATAAGGAGGGGTTGTAGAAGGAGAATATGAGTAGAGATGTAAGGGGTAGAGATGGGGAGGGGGTGATTGTTATCACCTTAAGGTCATGAGACAAAGGGTCATTTCAATATGAACAAAAGTGATCAGGCAAGGTGAAAGTGCGACCAGTTTCACCTTTCTGCCATTTGCTTAAACTTTACAATGAACATGGTTTAGACCTTTTCTCTCACTATACTTTTCTCTCACTATACGGTACTGTTTTACCAGTACTTACACCTGCTTATATTGTAAATATTTAGCAGCTCCTAAGCTCAACATAAAACAAGTTTTTTGTGCTGCAACCTGTTTTGATTTTGTAACACCCAAACCTGAATCTAGTAAACTATAACTAGCCTACTGAAGTGCAGTTGGGGCAAATAGGCAGGGCATGGCAAGTCCATTATGTGGCAACATTCCTAAAATATTACGATCATCATTACTTTAATTACTTTGGTGTTGGCATAGAATAAGATGCAGAAAATGGTGTGCTTTAAAGACAAATTGAACAGGCAGTAAGGGAGAATTGCCACTCAGTGCTGCTGAAATGGCCAAGATACCAGGCAGATCTTCTAGATCTAGGCACCAACTACCCAACAACCCAGCACAAAATGATGCAAATAGACTAATAACAACAACTTATTTACACATTAATATGTATCCTTCTGCAAATGCAGTGCTTTCTAAAACATAAATCTTAAAAACATACCACTTGATAAAGCACTTATAGCAACTTTGCTTCCATGTCATCATTCAAATAAATAGCCTAACTTCTTTATTCAGGTTACGGTCATCTGTAAAAGTTTGGGCACCCCTATTTAAATGACATTTTTGTTGATTTTCTTTGTGAAATTGTACATTTTATTGAACAATTAATTTAAAAACTCAAATACATAGAAGTTGTCCACAAAAAGACTTAAGCTGATTCTGAAGAGAATGTATTAATATATTGTCACCTAGAAAATGAATAAAACATGTGAGTGCACTTGAAAGCAGGAATAGGATATGTTCACCAAAAATAAGATAAAAAGTGAGGTTTCAATCCCTGCAAGTATGTACAGTATCTGCAACAAGGTTTATACCACAAACTAGCTATAGAAAGGTATTTTCCTTCTGCTGTAGGACAATCATACACCAGACCTGAAGAAATTATCATCTTTTCTCATTTTTGTTACTGTTCTATCTGTAAGAAAAACGTCCTGAACATGTAAAATATTCTGTTTTACAAAATTTAATATATTTTCCACACAACCCTAAAATGAAAATGCCAAAATAACATTTGGAGTGATGCTACCAAACAGAATGTGTCATACTGCAATAAAATGAGGCAAGAGATGACAATATATAGCGTTACATATAGCTGACACATCAGACCACTGAGGCTCTGATTCTCTCTCTGCTCTCTCACAGACCATTTGTGTCTTGCTTTTGTAGTGAGCTCCATGCTCTTATGTTCATATAAGGAATTCTGGGTGTAAAAGGAAATTCTCTATGAGAAAAATTAGTTTCTGAAAATTGCCTCTTTCATATCCTGTGATAATCAAAAATGTTCCCAGGTTGATGTGTTTTGTCATATGAATATTCTTCTCTCAAATATCACTGGATCCTCTGAATTATGAGGTCGCTAAAGATTTGAAATATGAACGCTGCTACATATAAGCAAATGCTGCTGCGCAATGAACTGCCAGCCTCCTTAAAAACCATGCAAACCAGCATGCTTTGTTTGTGTGGTAGCATATTTCCATGTACAGATGAAAAATGTCAGAAGAAAAGACTCAGGTTTCCCTGCAGTTCTGTTTGTCATCTGATACTCACTGAAACATGATAGATGTGTTTCAGTGAGTATTAGATAAAGGTAGCACAAGAGCACTATCGTCCCCCTTTCTTTTGTGCAGCTCAGTGACATCAAATCGATACACAGTAGCTTTAACTTCCATGTAACAATTTTATTACTAAGACTTTTTAACAACCTCATAATTCAGAGGATCTGTTGATATTGGGGAGAAAAATGTATACAGGACAAAATGAGGTCTAAACATTTTTCTTTATTGCAGAGTGCAATAGAGGTGACTTTTCAAAAAACCCATTTTGTTCTGGCAATAGAGAAATCAAGCTTAGACTTAATAGCAGTGATGGACAGTAACTAAGTAAATGTAATTATTACACTAGTAGTTTTTTTGTGTATCTGTACTTTACTTAAGTATTTCCATTTTGGGCAACTTTTTACTTTCTCTCCATTACATTTCAAAGTCAAATATCTTACTTTTTCCTCCAGTACATTTTGTGAAATCTGTCATTCCTTTTGGTTTTTGTGTGTATAAAAACACACCTAACTAAGAATACCTAAGAAGTAGGTCATACCAGTGACTTCAACTAAAAGCTTCATATGAAATCATGAGCAAAATGGAACATTTCTGATAATTGAGAAGACACCATGTGCTTTTCTCCATAGATCTTCAGAAAATAGGTAAAAGGAAATCAAGTGGTGTCATCAGTATGATTTTTATTTCAAAATAAAAGATTTTTGTTACACAATAACACCAGTGACATGACTCCTAGGGACCACACATTTCATTATGTATTGTACAATATTTATTTTGTATTTGTTTTATGTATATTTAAAGAAAACTATTGTAATCATATATTTCATAGTCATGTATAGATTATTGCAGTTACAAATGCAGAAAAACATATTTTTACCTCATAACACATGACTGTGAGAACAAGCACTTCTGTGGTGCTTGGAATTGTATATAATTGATTTAATAACCATTATTGCTAAATTGATGGCTCAAGAAAGTTTAATAAATTAAAGTGTAATATATCTGTAAACATTATTGATACAATAACGGACATTTCTACAGAATGACCCAGATTCATATTTATGGTTTTATACCTGCAGTGGACGTATAGCCCACATCTGGTTTCTATTAAGATAGCCTCAGTTCGATGTATGGCTCCTCTCAAGCCATATTAGATATTTAACATACATTTTCTCCAGAATGGCCCTGGTCGCCTAACCCCATATATGGCATTGTTATCATTCAGGGGGCCCCTTTCCTGTCCAGATGCCTCCTGCATCAGCTCGACTGAAACCCTGTGGTTCTACAGAATAAACTCAACCAGGATCTACACAGTATAATAACCAATATAATAGAAATTAATGTTACGACTATAGAATTAATAAGATCAAATTCACCACACATGTCATATGACTTGTTTATTTTAGTTTAAAAGCCCAGGCCTTAGCTTAACCAGATTGCAAGGTATTGCTTCTGCTGTAGAGTTACTGAATCAAATCAAATCAAATCAAATTTATTTGTATAGCGCTTTTTACAACGGATGTTGTCACAAAGCAGCTTTACAGAATTTCAGAAAAGAAAAAGTTTCAAGAGAACTGTAAGAATGCAAAACACCCCCAGTGGGCAAGCCAGGGGCAACAGTGGCAAGGAAAAACTCCCTCAGAACTGAGGAAGAAACCTTGGGAGGAACCAGGCTCACCAGGGGGTACCCATCCTCCTCTGGTCAAACTACCTACAAGTGATTATATTACTAATATTAACAGCAGTAATATTGGTATTAGGAATAACTAGGAGTCTATGAGAACATCAGCGTAGGGTGGGCAGCTCATCCAAGGTAGGTGGTTGGGGCGTGGTCAGCTGGTCTGAAGTGGGTAGCAGGAGGGCTCGGCAGTCAGTCGTCCTTCAGTGTCCAGCCGGACATATGGGTGATTGTATACTCGGAAAGAAAGCAGGTAAATGGAATTAGTTTTGTTCTATCCGTTTGTACATAAACAGGGAATGTGAACATTTCCAGAGTGTGACTAACGATTCTGGCAGATCTGACTATGACAGCTTAACTAAAAGGAGAGAACCAGAAGGACACACAGACACGGCAGCACTCTGAAACAGAGTCCACAAACTTGAGTGACCGCGTGCGAGCAGCGGGACGACAGCACCAGCGTCTCAGTTTACTATTATTCCCTGTGTCCATGGACCCTTGGATCTGCTGCATTTATCTAAGGGGGAACATTAGCTACCAAAAGCTAAACTGAACAAGTGAGTTTTCAGCCTAGTCTTAAAGATTGAGACTGTGTCTGAGTCCCGAACAGTTTCTGGAAGGTCATTCCAGAGTTTGGGGGCTTTATAAGAAAAAGCTCTTCCCCCAGCTTTCTGGGGACTAGTAATAAGCCAGCGCTCTGGGATCTGAGTGGTCGTGATGGCTCATAATGAGAATTAAGTTCTTGCAGGTATTCAGGAGCAAGACCATGTAGGGCTTTATAATTCAATAAAAGGATTTTATAATCAATACGGAATTTAATAGGTAGCCAATGAAGTGATGATAGCACTGGACTAATATGCTCAAATTTTCTAGTTTTAGTGAGGACCCTGGCTGCGGCGTTTTGGACTAGTTGGAGTTTGTTTAAATTCCTGCTCGTGCATCCTGACAGTAGCGCATTACAGTAGTCTAGCCTAGAAGTAATAAAGGCATGTACTAGTGTTTCCGCATCACGCAGGGAGAGGGCATTTCTGATCTTTGCAATGTTGCAAAGATGTAGAAAAGCTGTCCTAGTGATGCTGCCTGTGTGCTGATCGAATGATAAATCTGAATCTATTATAACGCCAAGATTTTTTGCTGCTAAGCCAGGTGTGGCTGGAAAGTCGGCGAGATTTAAGATTAAATCTGGTGATTTACTTCTTGCTAATTTTGGACCCAGAAGGAGAACCTCTGTTTTGTTACTATTTAATAGGAGGAAGTTGCGTGACATCCAGCCTTTCACGTCTTTTACACAGTCCTCCATTTTCTTTAACCTGTATTGGTCATCAGGTCTGGCTGATATGTACAGTTGAGTATCGTCTGCATAACAATGAAAGTTTACGCCATGGTTACTTATAACTGTGCCTAACGGTAACATGTATAGTGTAAATAGTAATGGTCCTAATATAGACCCCTGCGGAATTCCAAATCTCACTTTTGAATAATTGGAAGATAAATTGTTTACCCTAACAAACTGATAACGCTCTGATAGGTAAGATCTGAACCATGATAGGGCCGTCCCTGTGACTCCAATCATGTTTTCTAACCTTTCTAGGAGAATATTGTGGTCTATTGTATCAAAAGCCGCGCTGAGGTCAAGTAGCACTAAGAGAGATATGTAGCCTTGATCAGAGGCAAGAAGAAGATCATTAGTTATCTTAACTAGAGCCGTCTCAGTGCTGTGGTGTGGCCTGAATCCCGACTGAAATTTTTCATATATATGGTTCTTATGTAGATATGAACTAAGTTGTTGGGCCACAGCTTTTTCTAAGATCTTAGATATAAACGGTAAGTTAGAAACAGGCCTGTAATTAGACAAAACGGTGACATCAAGATTTGGTTTCTTGATCAGAGGTTTGATAACTGCTAGTTTAAAAGCTTTGGGAACATGGCCCAGACTAAGGGACGAGTTTACAATAGTTGAGATAGGGTTTATAATAACTGGCAGTACTTTTTTGAGTAATTTTGATGGAATTGTATCGAGTGTGCAGGTTGTGCAATTTGCAGAAGAGATAATCTTCTCTAGCTCTAGCTGTGGGAGGGGGTAAAAGGTTTCCAGACTCTTTTCTACAGCTGTGTTTTGTTCTATATCATCCAAGTCAGAAGACAGCCAAGCTGGATTTGAATTTGAATTTGATACTGTGGGTTGCATTTGTTGTCTAATATTATCAATTTTATTATTAAAGAAGTCCATAAAAACTTCACTGGTGAGAGTTGCTGGGATTTCTGGTTCATTACCTGCCTGATTTTGTGTGATTTGGGAAATCACATTAAACAGAACTCTAGGATTATACTTATTATTCTCGATCAGCGAGGCCAGATATGCTGAGCGAGTTTCTGTGAGAGCATTTCTGTACTCTATAAGGCTGTCCTTCCAGGCAGTGTGGAACACTTCTAGTTTGGTATGATGCCATTTCCGCTCTAATTTCCGAGCTGTTTGTTTTAAGGTCCGGGTTTTATCGTTGTACCACGGGGTGAGCTTTTTCTGCCTTATTCTTTTTATTTTAAGTGGGGCCACATTTTCTAAAGTGGATCGTAAGGTATTTTCTAAATAATCGGTTAGTAAATCTAGTTCCATTGGATCTGATGGAGTGGAGACTGGGGTTGATAACTCTGGGAGATTTTCTATAAATTGTAGGGCGGTAGAAGGTTTTATTGAGCGCTTTGTTGAATAACGAGGGGATGTGTATATATTATGGCTAAATCGTAGCTCATATGAAATTAAGTAATGGTCGGAGATCGCTGTGGTTTGCGGTAGGATATTAAGCTTGTCTATGTTAAGACCTACTGTCAAAACTAAATCTAACGTATGACTACAGTAGTGTGTAGGCCCTGTTACATTTTGGGTAAAACCAACAGAGTCTAGGATTGAGGTAAATGCCCTTTTTAATGGGTCGTCTACCTTCTCAAAGTGAATATTAAAATCTCCTACAATTATTACTTTATCGTTGCACACAGCCAGGTTTGCAGCGAAGTCACTAAATTCTTTTATAAATTCAGAGTATGGCCCTGGTGGTCTGTAAATGTTAAATAATGAGAACGCCTTCTTTTTTGTGACCGGATTTGTGACGTGAATAGAGAGGACCTCAAAGGAAGTAAAAGTGTCGCATTGTTTCTCACTAATATCGAGAGTATTTTGGTATATTACACAGACTACACCTCCCTTGCCTGATAGTCTTGGCCTTTGTGCATAATTATAGTCTACAGGCGTGGCTTCATTTAAAGCTAAATATTCATCTGGTCTAATACACGTTTCAGTAAGACAAAAAAAGTCAAATTTATGATCGCTTATAATTTCATTTATGACGACTGCTTTAGAGTTTAATGATCTTATATTAAGTAGTCCAAGTTTTAGATCTAAGGTGTTAGTGCTATCATCAGAACATGGATATATGTTGATAAGGTTATTTAAGCGAACTGATTGAGTTTTTCTGTGATTAAATTTAGTTTTAATTCGGGGAAAAGACACAGTCTCAATAAGGTTAATCTTGGGTGATGCCTCAAGGCGGATCGCAGACGGTCGGTTTAGCCTGTCTGTCTGCGGCCTGGTCCCGGCTCTGGATTGTCAGCAGCGGTTTACACTACTCTGCCGACTAACTAAAAGACTATGTGCTATGCTGCACGAAAGTAAGGCAGCACCCTCCCGCGTGGGGTGGACACCATCCCTACCTATAAGACCAGGCTTGCCCTCAAATCGTAACCAATTGTCTATAAAGCCCACTTGATTTTCGGAACACCACTTGGACATCCAGCAGTTTAACGCCGCAAGCCTGCTGTAGGCCTCAGCGCCGCGCCGCATTGGGATGGGGCCAGAGCAGATCACGGCATCGGACATCGTCTGGGCCTGTTTAATCACCTCTCTAATATTAGCCTTAGTTATCTCTGACTGCCGCAGACGAATATCGTTGGCCCCTACATGAAAAACTATCCTCGAATATCTCTTATCAGCTAATCTAAGGTTGCCACTAATGTCCGGCGCTCTGGCTCCCCATAAACATTTAACTGTAACCGCTGGCGCCCCTAACAGAGTAGCTAACTTCATGTGTCGAACAATCGAGTCTCCTATGACCAGAGTGCTTTTAACAGGCTCCACAGTGGGTGCTTCACTGAGCGGGGCAAACCTGTTTGACACGTGAATGGGAGGAGCGTGGTGTTCCGGTGGGCTAGCTTTGGCCTCAGCGTTAGCATTAGCCTTAGCTTTCCGGCTAGGCCGCCGAGTCGTCACCCATTCGCCCCGCTGTGAGGGCTCTGACGCCGGAGTCGAGGGGGTGCTAACTCTCCCTAGGGTACCGGGGGCTGCTAACGCTGCCTCTGGCTGCCTATCCCTTAATAATCCCCGGATACGCACTTCTAACTGGTCGACCTTCTCCACCAAACAGCTAACTAGCTGGCACTTAGTACAAACGCTATCGCTATCACTAGAGGCAGAGAAGGGCGTTAAGCTAAACATGCCACACTGAACACTTCTCCTGCATTTTTGTGAATGCCTTTTTTGTGTTTGGACTGGATTTCTGGTTTTTCCCTTTTGTGTTTGCTCTCTGGTTTTGGCTGCGTATTTGTACCTTTCTGCTGTTTTGGTTCTGACCAAACAAACAAAACTGGTGTCTGACAAAACTGGTGTCTGTTTCCTGACCATGATTCTTGCTAAACCTTTTGCTACTAAAGCCTCATCTTTTGGTTTCTACCACCATGGTGCTTGCCTGTCCCTTTCTGTCATGTTAAACTATTATAGTTTTTTATTATAATTTTATTATTATAACTTTTTTTTACAGGGCCTATTTTTTTGCAATATGTATTTGTCCCTTAGAAAACAATAAAAGTGATCTTTCTGTTCTAACATTCCCACTTCAGCTATGAAAAGGGCTTGTTCATGAGCTGATTAGTTGGTCCAGGTATATTGGGACTAAAACGAAACACTAATAGGTGCCTTTTGCACCTTTCAAGTGGTTGCAGTTTTATCAGAAAAAAATTAGTTTCCTACCAGGAAACACAACACACTTTAAAGTTAGATGTTAAAGTGGGGAACATTGAAAAAATGTATAATAAAGCACAAATTGGCCTAAATTTGACATCAATGACAGGGCCATAACTAGGACATTATGGGCCCCCATAACACACTTATTTACATACTTAGAGCTAGCAAAAAACTACAATTTATTTGCTTATTTAGTAGCTATTGTCATGTCGTAAACAGGTTGATGCTCTCAAGGCATGCCATTCCACCCTCTTGCATACGCACACACATTGTCTAAGCTGCTTAGCTCCTTCTGGGTCGCTTGGATCTTGCATTTAATGCTAATGCTAATAGTGTCATTAGTCCTGCCCCCATTAATGTGTCATATTTCTATCAAAATCATTCTAAAGTAATCAGCACTGTACAAAAATTGTCACAATTGGCCCCTCCTAGTCCTGTCCATGTGCTCCTGTTGTGTTTTAGTCTTCCATGTGCGTCTGTTTACATGTCCATGTGCTTCTTTTTTTAGTTTCATTGCTAGTCTGGCCCCCTTGTTTTCTGACTCCACCCCTGATTGTTTCCACCTTTTTTCCCGCCTGTCCCTCATTGTCCCTGTTTGTATTTAAGCCCTGTGTTTTCCTGAGTTTTGTTGGTCTTTGTTTGTATGTATGAATTGTGTTTGTTTTGTTTGGTGTTTGATCTTCCAGCCCTGTTGTTGATTTTTATTGTCATTATGTCTGTCCCTCCTGCTCTTTGTGTTGGCTCTCTGACTATGGACCGTCTCGACAGTGATTTTGGAGTTGCCTGTAATAAATCTTGCTTTTCTCAGCACTTCGTCCACTTCGTCATCGCTCCATGTTACAAATAATTGGTAATTGTGAAGTATATATAGTTTTAAATAAAAAAATGAACCCATATTTATATTTTATATTTATTGAAAAACACTAGTTAAACAGGCCGAAGGTAATAGATGCCAGATAACTATTATTGTTTTGTTAATCTCCTAGATAAACCACATGAACACATCAGACAAAACTACCAACTGCAATTGAAAGCAGCAATATATCAAAATGCGCACAAACATTCAGATTTCCCTTCTAATGAGTGATTCCAGTTACTTTAAGGTACACTCACTGCTTATACAGGCATTCAGTTGCACACACACAACTTGTATAATCTCCATAGAAAAGCATTGGCAAGAGAACAGAATGCTTTGGAGGAGTCATACTTGAGCCATGTCTAGTGTCACCATGTCTAGTGCCATGCATCAAACAGATGGTTTTAAGCCCCTCAGCACTGAATACCTTTGGGGTAAGGTTGGAGAGGCTTTTTTGATGCAGAGCTAATCATCTAGACAGCATACATCATCCAGTGTTATTTGAAAAATCAAATACAGAAAAAACAGCATGTTTTGTGGGCACATGTTACAAAATGTAAAACTTCACAAATAGCTTATAGAAACAGTGAAGCAAACAAATAAAACCAAAAACAAAATCACTTACATCACTGTATGAGCACTGTAATTTTAATCGAAACAAAAGTAACCTGTCAGGGTAAGGCATCCGCCCCCATCAAATTTCAGACCTCCAGCTCTTGACTGCATTAGCTGGGGTTTGGGAAAGACAGACATTTATATGTAAGTGTGTGTGTGTGTATATATATATATATATATCCATCCATCCATCCATCCATCCATCCATCCATCCATTGGGGGGTTGGGGGGGGGTGCTGGAGCCTATCCCAGCAGTCTTCGTGCAGAAAGCCAGTCCATCGCAGGGCAGACACACAGACACAGACAGTCACTCACACACTCACACACACACACATATATATATATATATATATATATATATATATATTTTTTTTTTTTTTTTTTTTTTTTTTTTTTTTTGATATACCATTAATGTAACTATCAACTGATTTTGTGTGTAGGTTTAAGCATGTATTTTTAGCTGAAAATAAAAATGTAAATATATAATTAAAAGATTACTTAAATAACAGGAAGTGTGGCCATGCAGAGCGGCATGGCGTGGGGCCTCACAGTAGCACTGGACCCCAGCAAACATAGTTACCTTGTAATGATGTTGTGACAACCCATTGTTTTGGTGCCCAAAACACTGAAAGGTAATTGCTCGGAAAGGTGTACGAATGTCATCTGGCAGCACTGATAACCTTGCCACTATGTTGTCACAACCTCTATATAAGTTTCATTATGTTATGCATAGAACTCCATGGAACTTTGTTAAGTTGCCAACAGGTTGTCATAATACCATATGTGAACTCTGAATAATGAGGTTGTGACAACATTGTGACAACCTTGTTCAGACAAAAACAGCCACACCTTTTGATAACGTTGTAGCAATGCTGTAAGAAAGTAGATAAAGTCATCACAATGTTGCACGTTTCCTGGGACTCGGAATAAGAGAGACTTTGATGTGTAAATAAGTTGTTGCTGATAGGTTTAAGATGTGTACATGTCTTATTTGTGTTGTTATGTTTTGGACTGTAGGGTAATGTGTGCGTTTAAGGTTTATCATGAAGGTAAGTTGTTTGGCCAAGTGACCTACTTCCTATACCATCTGTTTCACCCAGCACTTAGCAATGATTAACCACGGCTGCTGTGTTCAATAAAAGAAGATTTGCTGTGTTTTCCTTTTTTTTCTTCGTGTTCTTTAACAAAATTGAAGGACACAGGACACAAAAAGGAAATATTTCAATGGCTGTATTATTTCATTTATAGAGTACAAATTAATACAGAATTCTACAACATTTTCCATGTACATATCTGCCAATGGCAATGCCAATACATATAAAGACATTTTTACAATGTAGAAATTGGGACTACTTCCACCTGAATTAGCATTATTGAAAAATGTAATATTTAATTCTATAGGCTTACAGATACAATAAGAATAATACAATCTATACATTTTAGCACAGTAACTCAGTGATACCCCTAAACATTTTGCTTTTACAGAATAAAATACATACATCACTAAACATTGATTTAAAATATCGGTCAAATCTAAATATCTGTACATCTGTCTGAAGCCAATAGGATTTTAATAACATTGCGCCTCCCTACAATTTATTTAGCATAATGTTTTAAAATTGTTTATCAACTGCTGCTCTGAAGGATAACAATAAGTAAATACAAAAACCCAATCCAAAAAATACAGCAGTAAAAAAAGAAAATACAGGTTATATTCAAAATTTGACAAAGCCTGATATTCAGATTGTAGTGCTATGCAGAGAGTAGAGGTAGGCTTGTATAATTTGCAAAGGTTTTAAACTGAACTCTTTTGTCTTTGTTTCCTTTGCGGCAGCTCAACTTTCAAGTAAAATCCTCATCTTTTGATCTTCACAGGATAGCATAAATATACCAGCTTTTACTCTCTTGGACATGGAGGAAAAGTGACATACAACCAACAACATCTTTATTTGCCAGCTTAAGTGTAACCTGTTTGAAAATCATTAGTTGAGTATTGAACCACTCAAACAGCTGGTGTACAGATACCTCTCCTTTTCAGCTGCTATGAGAAAAAGATTAGGATCACACAGCAGCTTCACATAGTATGGTTCCCACTGTTTGAAAATATCCCCCATTAGAAAAAACTAAAAAATGAACAAAATATAAAAACTCTGTAGCTGAATAGCAGATAGTTTCATGCTATAACTCTATAACCATTTGCCGTTTTTTCATCAACTGGTTTCCAAAGTTATGCATCATATCACAAAGGCCTTTAGGCCTACAGTCAGAATCATGAAAAACAGCAACTAAAATTACTAAGTAAAATGAAAATAAATCTGAAGTTTTTTGGAAGGAATTTCACAGTGCTCGACTATACCACACTATACCAACCTTGTAGCATTCCACTACAGACTTCTGAAGAGTTTGCACAAATAATATTAAATGGTCATAACCTCAGCATTAAAAGCCATGTATGCCACAAGTGTCTCTTTAAGTCAGGTTGAACTCTTCAAAGTGAATCCTCATTATAGTGTCTTTCACTGCTGAGAAGATCAAACGGATATTTTCTGTGTCTGTGGCGCATGTAAAATGCGAGTACATGCGCTTGCGTTCCGTGTTCTGCTCTTCATACATTTTGAGAATAAACTTCATTGCATTATCTGCATCACACTTAGGGCCTGGAAAGAAACAGATTAGCCTGTAGAAACTTTGTTGCAATATTTTGAACACAGTTAAAAAAATACTCGTTCTTGGATGGTTATGCCTGATTTGCTATGCATCATGTTTCTTAAACTATTTTTTGATAAGATCAGTTTGGCCTATTAAAGATTAAATAATTTGTATATATTGTATATGTGGCTAATATGATGTACTTGTATTAGTGTGTTTACTTAACCTACACAGTGTGTATATTAAGCCTCTCACCCCGGTATTCAGGAAAGTAGTCTGCAATGTGAGACTTGGTGATTTTCTCTTTAAGGATGTCTGTCTTGTTGAGAAAAAGGATGATGGAGGTATTTTGGAACCATGGGTAAGTGACGATGGTTTTAAAAAGAGCCTTGCTCTCATCCATACGGTTCTGTAAAGGAGGAGTGTCAAACCAAACACATACAATGCCAAAAACATTAAGATTCCCTTTAATTAATACCCCTCCCTCAGTTTATTTGCAATTTTTGAAAAGAACATCCTACCTCACTGGCATTCTCAAGCAAGACCTGGTCATATTCACTCAGTGCCGCCAAGAAGATTATAGAGGTCACATTCTCGAAACAGTGAATCCATTTCCTCCTTTCTGACCGCTGACCTCCCACATCAACCATCCTGCAACACATAGGAACATATGTCACAAATTGGGCAAGCAACATAAAATGCTGTGAAAAAGTATTTGCTCCTCACCCGATTTCTTCTATTCTTGCCAATTTGTCACATTTAAGTGTTTCAGGTCATCCAAGTAATAATGATAATGTAATAGTGATAATGATTTAAAAGATCATTTCATTTATTGAAGATAAAATCAATTAAAAAGCTATTTCACCTATGAAATATTTCACCCCCAATGGCAATCAAATGTTTTCAATAACTTGTGAGTCATTTACATCGCTGTGGGGGAACCTTGGCACACACTGTGCAACTCTTTGCATAATTGTTTTAATTCAACCACATTGGAGGGTTTTGGAACATGAACTGTATAAGGTCTTGCCACAGCATCTCAATAGGATTCAGGACTTTGACTTATCCATTTCATCATCATCATCATCATTATCATCGTTGACCGCTAGTCTGGATAGGGTCGCAGTAGCAGTTGGGAGAGCAGAGAATCCCAGATGACCCTGTCCCCCGCAACTTCCTCCAGCTCATTCCCGGGGACCCCAAGCTGCTCCCAAGCCAACTTGGAGATATAATCCCTCCATCGGGTCCTAGGATGACCCCGTAGGGTTGTCCCAGTAGGCCATGCCTGGAACACCTCCACTGGGAGGCGTTCAGGGGGAATCCGGCACTCCTCCACACTAGTGGCTCTACTCTGAGCTCCTCCTGGATGACCAAGCTCCTCACTCTATCACATAGCATGTAGCCCACCAGCCAACGAAGAAAGCTCATTTCTGCTGCTTGTATTTGCAATGTCGTTCTTTCAGTTATTACCCACAGCTCATGACCATAGGTGAGGGTTGGGATGGAGATCGACCGGTAAACAGAGAGCTTCGCCTTTTGGCTCAACTCCATCTTCACTATTACAGTCCGGTACAGTGACCCACATTACTGCTGCTGCCTGTCCCATCCTGCATCTGATCTCACGATCCCTCTTCCCGTCACTCGTGAACAAGACCCCAAGATGCTTAAACTCCTCCACCTGGGGCTCACCTGGAGTGAGTATGCCATCCTTTTCCGGGGCAAGACCATGGACTCAGACTTGGAGGTGCTGATCCACATACCAACCGCTTCACATTCAGGTGCAAACCATTCCAGTGAGCGCTGGAGGCATCCATGTGATTCCGCCAAAAGAACAACATCATCTGCACATAGCAGAGATGCCACCCTCCGGCCTCCACACGGAATGCCCTCCTGACCCCGGCTAGGCCCTGACACTCTGTCCATGAATATCACAAACAAGAGTGTAGACAGGGCACAACCCTGGCGGAGTCCAATGCTAACACTGAAAGAGTCTGACTTAATGCCGAGTATACGGACACAGCTCTCACTCCAGGAGTACAGAGATTGGATGGTCCGGAGTAGTAGCCCTGGCATCCCGTACTCCCAGAGGACCTCCCACAAGATATCTTGAGGAACATGGTCATAAGCCTTCTCCAAGTCCACAAAACACATGTAGACTGGGTTGGCAAACTCCCAAAGCCCCCTCAACACTCTGTGAGAGAGTGAAAAGCTGGTCCATTGTTCCACAGCCGGGACCGAATCCACATTGTTCCTCCTCAATCTGAGGTTCAACTATTGGTCGGAGTCTCCTTTCCAGCACCTTTGCATAGACTTTCCCAGGGAGGCTGAGCAGTGTGATACCCCGATAGTTGGCACACACCCTCTGGTCCCCCTATTTAAAAATAGGGATCACCACCCCAGTCTGCCAGTCCAAGGGTACTGTTCCTGAGGTCCATGCAATATTGCAGAGGTGTGTTAGCCACGACAGCCCCACAATATCCAGAGCCTTAAGCATCTCTGGTCGAATCTCATCCACCCCAGGTGCCTTGCCATTGAGGAGCTTACCAACTGGAACTTGACACCCCAGGAGCCTCTGGCTCTGACTCCTGTGAGGGAGGCATGTCTCTTGGATTAAGGAGTTCCTCATAGTGCTCCTTCCACCAACCAACAATATCCTCATTTGAAGTCAGAGTTTCTCCACCCTTGCCGAATACAGCTTGGGCGCACCCACCCCAACCACTCTGAGTCGCCAGACAGTTGTCCAGAACCTCTTTGAGGCCAAACGAAAGTCTTTTTTCATGGCCTCACCAAACTCCTCCCATTCCCTGGATTTTGCAGCTGCCACCTTTTTAGCCTGTCAGTACCTATCTGCTGAATTG
The DNA here is from genome assembly GCF_015220715.1 of Pygocentrus nattereri. NCBI lineage: Eukaryota > Metazoa > Chordata > Actinopteri > Characiformes > Serrasalmidae > Pygocentrus > Pygocentrus nattereri. The sequence goes on from NC_051233.1 coordinate 15,955,447, forward strand.
AGAGTCCTTCGAGCCAACCAGACCTAAAGGCCTCTTTCTTCAGCTTGACGGCCTCCCTCACCACCGGTGTCCACCAGGAGGTTCTTGGGTTACCGCCCCGACAGGCACCCACAAGCTTTTGGCCACAGCTACGCCTGGCAGCTTCAACAATGGAGGTTTTGAACAGGGTCTATTCAGGCCCCATGTCCCCTACCTCCTCCGGGACATGAGAAAAGCTCTCCCGGAGGTGGGAGTTGAAACCATTATGAACTATTCGCTTGGGCCTACAGGATCTGACCATCAGTCTTCCCTTCCATCTGATCCAACTCACCACCAGATAGTGATCAGTTGACAGCTCAGCACTTCTCTTCACCCTAGTGTCCAGAAGATATAGTCCCAAGTCAGATGAAACGACAACAAAGTCTATCATTAACCTTTGACCCAAGGAGCTCTGGTACCATGTACACTTATGAACATCCTTGTGTTCGAACTTGGTGTTTGTTATGGACAATCCATGCCTGGCACAAAGTCCAATAACAATTCACCATTCGGGTTTAGATCGGGCAGGCCGTTCTTCCCAATCACGCCTCTCCAGGTCTCCCAATCATTGCCAACGTGAGTATTGAAGTCTCCCAGTAAGACTATGGAGCCTGTAGGCGGGATCCTTCCCAGAACCCCACCCATTCGCTCCAAGAAGGCTGAATACTCTGACCTGTTGTTTGGTGCATAAGCACAGACAACAGTCAAAGTTTTCCTCTTTTTTTAATTTTAATTCACATTGAGGCGACCCTCTCGTCCACCGGGACAAACTCCAACTGCATGATAGACTTGTGACTATCCCCGCACCCACCCAGCGCCTCTCACCCTGTGCAACCCCTGAGTAGGAGAGAGACCAACTATCCTATATCCTATCCAGGAGTTTGGTTCCAGAGCCGACACTGTGGGTGGAGGTGAGCCCAACTATATCTAGTTGGTACCTCTCAATATCCTGCACAAGTTCTGGCTCCTTACATTCCATGTACCAAGAGCTAGTTTCTGCTGCAGGGGCCTAGGCCACCAAGGGCCTCCCTGCAATCTCCCACTGCCAATACGGCACTACACCGCTCCCCCATGCTGGACCTTGCAAGTGGTGGCCCGAAGAGCCCACATGGCCTTCCCATGTTGCCTCTTCGGGCTGAGCCTGGCCAGGTTACGTGGGCTGCCCAGCCACCAAGTGCTCGCTGTGGAACACTACCCCCAGGCCTGGCTCCAGGGGTAGGTCCCGGTGACCCTTTCCCAGGCAGGGTACACGATTTTTTGTGCATGATATGCATGGAGTAGTTTGGATCGCATTAGTCTGGGTCTTCACTCCAGACCTGTTCACCTTGGGAGACCCTACCAGGAGCATATTGCTCCCGACGACTTAGCTCTGAAGATCCCTAGACCACACAAGTCCTTCCGTCATGAGAAGGCCCCGATCCAGGAAGAGTTATCCATTTCCAAACCTCAATTAATTTTATTTTGCTTGTGTGCATCTGATCGTTGTCCTGTTGTATAACCCAACTATGCTTGAGCTTTACGTTACAAGTGGAAAGGAGGACATTCTCCTTCAGGATTTTCTGATAGAGAGCAGAATTCATTAAGGTCCCACAGAAGCAAAGCAGTCCCAGACCATCAGACTATTTGTGGATAATGACTGTGGTTCGCTGGAGTCCCAGAGTCTTAACAATGGCTTTGTAAATCTTCAAAAATGATAGATTTCAATTACTTTGTTTTGCATCTGAATCTGAATCTCTTTAGAATGTGGTGTCTTTTGCTCCTTTTCAGGACTTTCTAGTCAAGCAACAAGTACTCTGTTACAGAGGACAGTAATACCTTGATATATTTCCCACCCCTATACAAAAAAACATGCCCCCTCATCTTGCTTCATAGGAAGCAAATGGCTTAACAAAGTCTGTGTTTGTATGACTATGTTTAAGTACAAATTCAGTCAGCTAAAAATAACTTGTTTAAGAGGTGGGAACAATATAGAAATTTTGAGGTTGATTGTACAACCATGTAGCTAAGCTATACACACACGCAGATCCAACCGCATAATCAAAAAACATAGTCTGCTCTTCCCACTCTTATGGCTAGCTTTGTATTCCTGGATGGTGTTCTAAGATGCTGTTTCAGTTGCTTGTAAGGTTAAAAGGGTTGTGGGTGGAAGTGCTCTGAGTTGCAACTGTGAAGGAGGGTGAATAGATCATTTCTGTTTTGAGATTGAAGGTGATGGGCTAGTGGATGGGATTGTATAGGCCAGAGGTGTATAAATCTGGACTTTGAATCCAATATCTCATCCTCGATTTTGTGATCACTGTTCTGTGATCACTAGGTGGCCAGTCACTTACATCAATAGCGATTACAACTCCCAGTTTTTACAAAATACAGGACCAGAAACTGGATATGTTTCCTGGTGGTCTGGCTTTGACCGTAAAGACCACAATTTCCAGCATGATGTAGCACTTTGTGACAAGTGTCAAGTGTGACTTTAAGCCCTTTAGGGTATTCATATTTTGTAGTAGCAAAATATATAAGCACAAAGTTTATAGTAGAGTCTAATACTGAACCAACACCAACATTCTTTTTAATTCTGTTGTTCTAGAATAGTACTTCAATTTCAAATTCATAGTCATTTGCAAGCCAAGGGCAACAGCGACAGAGTTTTCTGTCCCAGCATGCCCCGTTCAACAGGCTTGTTAATTAACTAATAAATTGGATCAGCTACATTAGAGAAGAGAAAACACCAAAATGTTCAGGGAAGCAGTATTCCAGGTCCACAACCATGACTAAGAAACAGTTCAAATGTGAACTGGTCACGTCTGATCGGTATCCAGTATGCAGATAGCAAACACTACCTATTGGACTGGTATATTTCTAATAATAAATTTACTATACCTATAGCTTGGAATTTTAGCACAATGTTTTACCTGAATATAACAGAGCTGAGGTTAAAGGGATACTCTATAATTCCAGTGGTTGGCACTCTGACCCGCAGAATATCCTGGACAGTGGGCACGTAAAGAGCAGAGGAGATTCTGTCCATGTCATCCAGGTAACTATGCAAGAAAAAAAGATCACAAAAGTTTAGAACCAGAGTGTTGGACAGACTACAAATGAGTAATTGTTTTTGATCACAAATCTGTGCAAGCTTTTTATTTGCCAAGGAACACAATAGACAGATGAAATGCCATAGTGAGAAGAGCTCACTATTTGGCTGAATCTGACAGCTGATACTCTCTCCTCCTCTCATAACATTGCTGCATGCCATGGTCACTCCACACACTCTTTATGGCCACAGCATGGCGGGCGTCCAGTGACATTATTGTTTCCGGTGTCACACTACTTAGCATTGCAGCATAATTCTGAAACACACACACACACACACACTTTTTATAAACTAAAAAATGTTCATTGTCTTCTAACCATGCTGAAGCAAAGTACTGTTGCATTAAATAATGACTCAAATAGAAGTAAATTAAGCATTAAGAATTTCTTAGCATCTATTAGCATATGTATTAAAGTTTGTGAGGTTCTTTATGTTTCTCTTCTTGGGCTACTTCTAAAATAAAATGCTAACACTACAGTGTCTGAGATATGAGCGACAAAATTCCATTCTTTACAAATTGACAGCAAAACAGTCTATTCTTCATAAATTGACTTGAGTATGAATAAAAAAGTAGGTTTAGAATAATTTGAAAATATTTTAGAATAGTACAAACTCTCAATGTATGTACTCATGTATTTACTAAATACTATTAACCTCTGATGTTTAGGCTAACAAGTGCTTACTGTGTTTTTGTCATCTATGAATTGGATACGCAGGGTCTCCATGGCTTGGATCATGGCTTGAACCGCAATGAATATATTCTGGAAGACAAGCCTGGTGTAGTCTCTTCTGTCCTCCTCCGAGTAGCCCTTTCCATGGATTATTCTCATCTGCTTGATAAAGGTGCTCTTACCACTCTCCCCTGTACCTAAAGAGGTTTTAAACATATTGGTTTTTAATAATTTTTCCTGAAACACATATTTCTCCACCAGAGATGGGTCAGTGACTCAGATGTTGTCTTATGTTGATTGACTGCCAACTCAAGTCAGAGTTGCACTTAAATCACTTGCAACTTTCTCAAGATTTATGATTTGTTAAATTTCAGCCTGGAAAATCTGAACATAACTGATTAAATTACAACCGCCAACCTTAATGCGTAAAAAATATAAACTATCTGTTACCAACTTGCTGTTATGTGCATGACTGTGGCATCATGTTTGATACAGCTTCAAATAACAAGTATTTCATTATAGAAAACTCATTAGCTTGACAAAGCACTATACACAGTAACAGCTTTTTTGTTTTTTAAATGAAGAGGCAAACCAATTCAAAACTGTTAGGTAGCATGTACTTTGGGTGTATGTTAGCAAGCACACTGGCTATTCTAGCTGTGGTTTTTCTAAAATGTACCAAAGTTTCCGCTGGATTAGTTATTGTACTAGCTGGCTAGCATGTGCTATAGGAACTATAGACTAACTAACTGTTTCAAGTTGTTTTCCCTCTGTCCTTTAAACACATCATTTACTTTGTGTAGTTAAAGCCTTATTATTTGAACTTGACAGACTTTATAGGGGGTTTACTTTCACATAATGCAATGCCTTTAAAATTCTCTACTAAAGACTCCAGACTCACTTGGTCTTGCATACCAGTGACTCGAGACATGACTCAGACTCACATAAAGCAACTTGTGAACATTTCTATTCTCCACTAAAACATTCCTCTTCATATTTTTCTGGAACATGTTACAGCAGTCTTGTGACTCTGCTATAGTGTGCAACACAGACAGTGTTGCACATTCTACATTCCCCTCAAGGAGATAGTAACAGTAATCCTCCACATAAAATCTATTTTGACTGTTTTAGCTTAGAATGAAAAACAAATACATGTAAACACATGTAAAATCTAAGCAGAGTTACAGGCCTAGGTATTTCTGTTCTTCTACAACCATCCCACAACTCCCCAAATTTCCAGTTGAAATAAGCTCTAGGACAGTGCTTACCAACCCTACTACCAGATATCTACCTTCCTGCAAGGTTCACCCCAATCCACCTGTAAAACACCACATTCAGGTAATTAAGACTTCTCAAGACAGATCAGAATGTTCATTAGGGTTGCAGCTAATCGCTACAAGAACGTAGATCTCCAGGAACAGGGTGGGTGACCACTGCTCTAGAGTCTTTTACTACTCTAGTCTTTTACTAAGTCTCTTTCTATTTAGCTGTGATTCACTGGAAAAAAAATATCACTGTCCCTCCAGAAGGGAGCCAATAAACCAGCATAGTAAACAACATTGAGCGGAATTTAAAGCTAGTTAATTATAATTAAAGGAGTTTTGTTTATTGATTAAATTTAGTTTTATTAATGTGCTGCTACTTCCTACTAGTCAGATTGTGGTGCTATGTCCCATATAGAATCTGTTATTACTGGTAAGTGAATATTGTTATGGTTTAAGCTCTGCCTAATGAATCAGCTGAAAGGTTGTGGTGGAGTTATTGCCCTTTAGTAGGTAATTGAGGAACCTCTCTGTGACAGATGTGCCAGTTCTACAGCAGATCATCTGGTCAGTACTCAAATCTCTTTTACTGTTACACAGATGCGTACAGAGAATTTTTGTTGCTGCTTGCATTTCCTCAAACAATACCTATATTTAGAATAAACAAAAACTAAACTAGTCTTTTAATTATTATTATAATTTTAAATGTTCATTTACTGGAAGCCACTGATCATCTTCACTAACAATCGACAATGACCTTACCAATGGTATTAACAGAAAAAATGAATTGAATTGGATAAAAAAAGAAAATAAAAGGTGTACCTATTGCTGACATAGGCATTCAAGTGGCACACACAGTTTGCATAATCTTCATGGAAAAGCATTACCAACAAAATGGGATTCTCTGGAGCACCTGCACCAAGGTCAGCACTATCATATCCATACACATATCCATCAGCTAGAGGTGTAAGAAAAGCAGAGCTGGACTTTTCAGCAGTGGAAAACAATTATTTATTATAATATTGACTTCCTTGGGGATGAGTTGGAAAGATGTTTGAGATCCACACACTGTTGGAGAAATGTGTGGCTGATTGGACAGAGCGCAGCTAGCACATATGAGCACAAGTTGAAGTTAATCCCAAGTTCATCACAAATTTCAAACCTTGACCAACAATGGCTTTTAGTGGTTTGATTCTAGACTTAAGTTTGGTGAGGCTAAAACTGGCTTCCTATTTACCAGCTTCTTATTCAAATTTTCTTAAATGGTGTGGCAGACACAGGCACCAGAAAGCAACTCTGGCATCATTTAAAGTGGAGCAGATTCTTTGAAAAAGAACCTGGTGGATAAGATGCTAACTGACACTTTGTTTAAATTTGTTCAGTTAAAAGTGAAAAGATTGGCAGATTGGAAGTCACAAGAGTGGAAGTGTTATTAACCCCATAGGGTTCACGACCACTTGTAGCCCCAAGGCCTCTGAGCAGGTTAAGGCTGATTTCACTAAAATGATTTGACTGATTGCCATCAAAACCTCACAAAAATGTGCCAGCATCTAGTGAAAAACCATCTCAGAAGACTAGAGGCTGTTTTTACAGCAAAAGGGAAAATCTGCCTGTTAATATCCTTGATTTAGTGGATACATTGGATAAGCAGATGTTTACAACTTTTAGTTAATCTAAGAAAACTAAAACCATTATCAATAACTTATTATTATTTTTAATATTCTTTCCCAACATGACATCTTCTTCTATGATACTTTATGAAATTTCAGAATACAAAACAAATAGTCTGAGACCATGTCCCAATACAGATTCTTTTCTAGATCCTCTACGGATCTAGGTCATCTCTTTTGGACTACGAGATTTAGATTACAATGAGATTTAGGTCATGCGAAATGGCCCTGTAAAAAGCTGGACTCATTGTGGTCATTATACTATTTTTGTGTGGTATGGATCATTGTCCTGCTAGAAGACCCAACCATGACGTTATAGCTTTTTGGCAGTTTTTATATACATTCTAATTTTTACTTGGTTCCTTAATGTTAACTAGCTAGCTTTAATCTGGCTGGTTAACCAGGTGCACATTCAAACTTAAAATGTTGCATGATTGTTTGTTATAGATTCTGGATTAAACATGTTTTGCTGAAATAGTGTGCAACAGGCTTTGACTTTTGATGAATGTGTCAGAGGTGTTACCCAGTCCACATAATGAAATCTATTAATGTTATCTACAAATGTAGTTGCTGCAGCTTGGTGTGCACAACTGTTGAAGAAGTTAGAAGACATAATTTTTAGTATTAAACACATATTTAAACAAAACGGCTATTAACACAGAAATAGAGGTGTGTTGAACACTTGTGTTACACAAGCATTTTAACTACTGCAACTGCGAAGGCCACTATTGGCATTTTTTTTTCCCACTTAGTGTTATATGAGATCACTCTAAATAAAGTATAATTCCTAAACTGTGGTTAGGGGGGCAGTAAACAAAAAAAAAATACACATTTTACAGCACCCAATAAATGTTGGACTGAAGCATAAGTAATCACCTGCTTTCTGCTAATATAACAACCTGAGTAAGGAGTGAAAATACTGTGCTGGGCCTCTTGGTACTTCATGGATTTCATCATGCCTTGTATAATAACAAGATTTCCAAGGCCTCTGAAAGTAAAATAGCCCCAAAACATCACAGATCCTCCACCTTACACACAACAGTGGGTACTAACTCACCTTTAGTGTTGCTATAAATCTGTATTTTTGTATCTTCTGACCACAGACCCTTCCAGTCAAATTTTCAGTAGTGTGAACCTTAAGATATATTTTTGCCATTTTAACTATCCTGTGCTTGGGGACAAAATATACTTGCATTCATTTTGGGGTAGGTTCCCTATAGCTCCAGCTGAGTTCTTAATTGTTCAAACAGTGGATATGGTCATTTTCAGGCATAGAGCTGCTTTTATAGCCACTGACTAATTTAGGAACACACATTTGTCTTGTTTCATTTGTGTATTCCTCAGTCTTCCCCATTTTCATGAATGGCTAAGGGAATTTGGCCTCATATGAGAGTCCTTGAAAAGTGCCTTTTAAAAGAAAGTGAAAGTATCATGGGACACTTAATTAAGTTTTGTTATCAGAAAAGAAAGAAGTGACAGGATGCTCTCTCTGTTTAATAGTGTTAATTTTGTAGTTGTTGCTCTAATTTTAAAGCTCCTTGCCCAACTGAATAACAAATGTCAGTTTTAATTTACCTCAGATATAGTTTTAGAACATTTACAATGCACTTGTGTTTTCTAATCAATGAGAATTGTTGGAGGGCTTATCTGTAAACAGGTTTTTCAAACAGTTTTGGTTATGATAATGTTATCAAGATGACTATAAGGAAGCATTACACTGCATATGTTCATCTCTTCTTCCTTCTACCAACCAAGCCATGGGCACACCTGATTAGCATAACTCAGCACAAGGAAATAAACATATTCAAACTGGCAACCAGAAATATGAGAATGATTGGTATGTTAACGCTCATCAAACCTTTATAATTTCTACACTGTTCACCAAAGCGTTTTTCATAAACCCAATTATGTTCTTAAAAAATGTGTTTCTTTTCTGTCACACCCTGTTTACTTCATAAAAACTGGAGATAATCATTTGACCAGATAGTATCACAACACAGCGCATGTTTTCAAGGCCACAGTCAGAGGATAGATATACGGTTTTGCATTTATTTACATGAGGCACTAAACATATCCACTCTGCTAAAAAAAAAATTCATCTGCTTTATGAAAACCAGCACACTACAAGGTCCCAGACAGGACTAGACTAGAATCTGTCTTTAAAATAAATGTGCCTGTCAGCTAGATTTTTTAAGTGGGCAGAAAATGACAAAAAATCCGTTCATAACAACCCATAAAAAACAGCAGCATACCTAGAAGTAACAGCTTTAGCTGTCGATGTGCATCATTTTTGTCCATTCTCAGCTGTCTCTCAATCTCTTTGTGGATCCTGTAACTCTCCCTCTCTTCACCAGACATACAACAGCCATCCATGTTCCCAAAGTTTTGCTTAGAACAGTATCCCTGTATGTACAAGACAGTAAAAGGACTGGCTTGGAAGGTGAAGAAGCTCCCTTCTTCAAATAAGAACAGTGTAGGTCCCACAGCAAAAGGCTACAAAACTGTAATCTCCTTAATAACCAGGAGCTATGTATGTGCTGCACAGGTTATCCACAGACTGGTTGTGGATACTTTCCTCCTTCTGGTGTAAATGGGGCGTGTCACACTGCAACACAAGCCTTGCACTAAACCTGAATGAACTTCATTTTTCTCATTCTTTCCTAGTGCCTTCTGTCCTTTCATTTCTGCTCACTCTCTTCCCTCTTTCTCTGACAAAATCAAATGATGAATAACAACACATGGGAAGTTCTGTATTATAAACTGGAATAATTTATTCCATAACAGTTAATTAGAAAGCATTTTAGACAACTGTTCTAATGACAAAAAAAAGAGCAAAATCCAAGTCAAAGAGGAAAGTAGAAAACAGCACATGGCAACTTGGCAGTAATGTTTCTGAGCAGAATGCAGCTACATAGCATCTGGTATTCCTCCAAATGGTTCACATAAAGTAGAATGAAATTTAGAATTTGATCCAGAATTTGGTCACACTACAGAGACTTCTAACCAAGGCTAATTAGCAGTCAAAAAAAACCCACCCTGTGCAACAGAGGACCTGGCACAAATACAAAGTGATAGAGTTTTAATCATTTTCTTCTCTTGGAGTGCATATTGTTGAACAATTAAATTACCAAACCCCATACTGGCACCATAAACATCCAGGGAGGCATGTTCCATTTTCAAATGGCTAATTCATTAAAGTATAATATGAGGCACCTCAGACCGTGGCATATCAGCTGATCACCACTAACATGGGAGGAATGAAGTATGTACTGTACAACCGGGGGTTGAGTCAGACTCACAATTCAAGTGCAACTGCTTTTGGTTTCAGGTTAGTCCACTAGAGCCCTACAAATTTCTTTAGTTAACGAACTGAGGCCATTATCTGCTGTGTGGATCAACAAACGTTATGCACAGTACCAGTGACCACCAAAAAAGAAAAAAAAAATATGAGAATACTGGTGTTACTCATTGGAAATGTTTCATAAATTCTTACCTGGGGGCAAACGTATATGGTATTATTTTTATTATATAAAAAAATAAAATGGCAAACAACAATGGATGCCATTACAAATTGCTTCTATTAAACAGCACATTTGTTTTCCATTCCCAGTATGTATTAAAGCCAGCACTTTTGATATCTTTCAGAGCTCAACTCTGATCTTCAGACATAATGAATTTTCTCAAACACAGAGAAGCAAGAGCACACCATACATCATAGTAGCATCATACTTTACAAATACAACTTTGTGACTCAGTGTCTCAAATGGTATTTGTAAGAGATTAGTCTGAATGCTTGGCAAGAATTACAGGCAAGTGAAGTTTAATTTGAGATCTTAGGAATGATTTAAACTTCAAATTAACACCAAAAGCCCTTGGAATCATGAGGACTTCTAAAAACATTTGGACGGTAAACATCACACAGCAGTAATTCCACCAGTTACTTTCTAAAATAGCAGCCCTTCATCAATAAACAGTTACAAACCTGATGAAAGCACATTTAGAACAAAAGGGAATTCGATGTTCATCAAAAACATATATACACACAAGCGCACACACATCACTGAGATTGCATTAATTGCCTTCACTTTCTCGAGCAATGTTAGGAAAGACCACAATTTTTCCTTAGTGAAAGACTGAGCAATGTTTGTATATATCCCACATTATCAAATTATTTCATTTACAGGGGCTAATCCTTTTCTAGAAAGCAGTTCGGTAAGGCAGTCTTGTTTTAGACAAACTGACCTCTAGGCCAAAATCAATAACTATGTCAGTAAGAGTATTCAATATTGTACTGAGGGTTTTTTGGTATTTGATATAAATGACACTAAAAATGCAGATAACAATATGGCAAAATGCTAGATCCACCTAATGAGAAACTTTTGGGCTCCTTGGATACTTGGCACCAATTGAAATTGACAAATTAATGACTTCAAATTAGTTCAATGTTCTGAAATACTGATGAGTAAAATGACTTAGCAATTTGCAGAGTGAACACTAATTGTGAAGCAGGGCTAATTTACAAGAGCAAAATAGCAAAGCAAAATATCCCGAAGACAATACAGACAGGTGGTGTGTTAAGGAAATAAACTAATAACATTTTCAAAATGAAGGGGATAGTTAAATGTTAGTGGTGCAAATATTAATTTGGCAACATATAAGACAAGCATATTTAAAAGCAAAATGTGGCACTTGTAACATACTACTACTCAACTCCTATCCATCTACTGTTATTCATCATGAAGACAACAAATGCATGGTAATCTGACTTCTTTTAGAATAACCACTGAACTTGCCAAGTTTCCTCAGGCTTTGAAAAAAACGCCATTACCAGCTGAAGTACTTGAATACAGTGGACAATGGTTTTAATTATTTTAACAACCACTCGTCCCTCAGAGAATAACCATGTAACATGACCAAAGTGAAAGAACAAATGCAATTACCTTAGTAGTTAACCAAATGCATACATTCTTCAAATTGTAGACAGAGAGAAATTCGATACTGAATTAAACCAGATTCCTCAGAAAGAGCAGGAGGGTGAAAGCATGTCTCTTCCGAGTGCATTTACTGCTTGTAATCATAAAAAGTTCATTAACATAATTTCTTCTTAAAATGGATTAACAACTGAAGATGGACCCTGTGAACAAGCTCCAAGGTGCAAATAAATATTTATGCAGTAGTGAGCAGTTTGTATTAATTGATATTATCGTCCAAAGATAAAAAGGTCATCAGTCTCCAAATTGCCCTTGAGAGGAGGGGGGAAAAAAAAAAAAAAAAAAAAAAAAAAAAAAACCCAAGATAGACCAGTACGATCTCTGCATGCCATTTATGAGTATGGTCAAGCTGTGGCCTGCAGGTGCTTCTTGAGCAGACAGAAACAAAAACAAAACATCTTTTAGACTAGATTGTATTCCTTCAGATTGAGCTGCAAGATGGTGTCCTTGACGGCAGCAAAGACGAATCGGATGTTTTCTGTGTCTGTTGCACAGGTGAAGTGAGAATAGATGATTTTGTCACTGTCTGGATTCAGGTCGACAAACATTTTCAGGATGAATTCCCTTGCTGCCTGAGCATCCCTCTGGGCACCTAGCCGTGAAAAGGGGGGGGGGGGGGATCAATCAAAACATCAAAAATTTACTCATCTTGCTTGATGTCTTGATCTGCTGCATATTGTGAATGTTTCACTATCTGCACTTTGCAAACTCTATGCTTTATGTTTAAATGTGTTTGTCAAGATATATTTCTCTGAAATAAAATGTAAAATACTCTTAGTCATTGCAAATTGGAAATCATAATTTTCTTCCATTTCTCATGAATTTTTGAGTGAAATATGCAACCAGGGAGAGTCTCTGAGCTAACTCACTGATGATGGGTAGTGGGAAGGGGTAGAGGTGAACCTTTAAATAATCTTATTGTATTATTCTGATTTTTATGCATGCCATAAAAATGCATGCCATAAAAATAGCATTCAACAGCATTAAGAATTAAGACATCAATTAATAAATGAATGATGTTTTTTTTTATTACAAATTAAAACAGAGGACCAAACAGGAAAAAAAAAAATGTAAAAATCAGCATTATTATCTTGTCCCCATTATAAAAATACCTGAGTTACAGAAATAACTCTACAATGCATTTGTTGATGCACACAAAAGGAATGCATACTACAATCTACTGAACTATCTACCCATCCACTTCTTTCTTAAGAAAATGAACTTAATATTCTAATCTTCCACTTGGCAATCTCAAAATCTAGATTTTTCACACCACTCACCATCATACTCAGGGAAGTAATCCACAAGATGTGAAAACATTATTTTCTCCTCCAACAGGTCTTTCTTGTTCAAAAACAAAATGACTGAAGAATTCTGGAACCAGGGGTATGTTATGATTGTCCTAAACAGCGCTTTGCTTTCCTCCATCCGATTCTGAAGGGGAGATAAGACACCTTTCACAACATTGCACGTTTACCAAGTCATCTTCAAAAGCTACAAATGGTGTACTTTTAAAAGCACAAGTGACAACGCTGGTTCCATTCTAAAAAATTCTGCATCCTCTGCAAGTTACACTGTACATTACCCATAGAGAGTGCAAATACTGCAATAGAATGAATGAATGAATAAATAAATACATACATTTAAAAAATTCAAAAACACTGTTAAAGCAAACCATAAAACCATCCCACCTACAATTTGATAGTAGTAGTAATGGGAGTAGCAGAGTTCAGCGAATTCAATTCTTAGATAACCGTTCCAAATGTTTTTCAGTTCTGAAGTGATCTAAAGCAAATATTTACCATGCACTACTCACAAAAAGTTATGGATATTTGGCTTTCAGGTAAAATTTATGGAAAATATAAAAAGTTCACACTACAGTAATATTATATCAATGAAAGTAGGGCATTTAAGCAGAAGCATGCAAAGATGATTTCCTCCTCTCAAAAAATTTTTTGAAAAAAAGCCAACAACAATGGTGGGTATACCCCAACAAAAAATGTCAAGGTCTCAAAAACTTGTCATGTGCCCTTGAGCATCAATTACAGCTTGACAATGACGTCTCATGCTGTTCACAAGTCAACTTATTATCTGCTGAGGCATGGCATCCCACTCTTCTTGAAGGGTGGCCATCAAGTCATTGAGGTTCTGGGGTACAGAGTTATGAGCCTCTACACAGCAACTCAACTTCTCCCATAGGTTTTCTATGGGATTCAGGTCCGGAGAAAGTGCAGGTCACTCTATTTGAGGTACCCCAGTCTCCAGCAGCCGTTCTCTAATGATGTGACCTTTGAGCACTGGAGCGGTCACCATGAAGATGAAATTAGGCCTGTGTTGTTCATGCAGAGGCACAATGACTGGATTAATGATGTTAATCAAGTAGTATGGGCTTGTCACTGTACCATTCATAAAGCGCAGGGCAGTTCTGTATTGACTAGACACACCTGCCCACACTGTAACCACCAGCACCTTGCTGTTACGCTCCTTGTTAGAAAACAGCAAGTTGTGCAAAAAGTACTAAACCAGTGAACAGTTGGACGTGCATTCAAAGGTTTAGAGGTCACACTGAGTTCACCTGTAAAGGTAAGAGTGCATTTTAGGTTCATCCTAAATTTCAGTAATTCCTTTCAAAAAGTGAAACTTGTATATTATACTCATTCATTACACACAAACTGATGTATTTCAAGTGTTTATTTCTTTTAATTTGATGATTATAACTGACAACTAATGAAAACCTCAAATTCAGTATCTCAGAAAATTAGAATATTACTTAAGACCAATACAAAAAAAGGATTTTTAGAAATGCGGGCCAACTGAAAAGTATGAACATGAAAAGTATGAGCACTCAATACTTAGTTGGCGCTCCTTTTGCCTGAATTACTGCAGCAATGCAGCATGGCATTGAGTCAATCAGTCTGTGGCACTGCTCAGGTGTTATGAGAGCCCAGGTTGCTCTGATAGTGGCCTTCAGCTCTTCTTCATTGTTGGGTCTGGCGGATTGCATCTTCCTCTTCACAATATCCCATAGATTTTCTACAGGGTTAAGGTCAGGTGAGTTTTCCTGGCCAATTAAGAACAGGGATACTATGGTCCTTAAACCAGGTACTGGTAGCTTTGGCACTGTGTGCAGGTGCCAAGTCCTGTTGGAAAATGAAATCTGCATCTCCATAAAGTTGGTCAGCAGTAGGAAGCATGAAGTGCGCTAAAACTTCCTGGTAGACGGCTGCGTTGACCTTGGACCTCAGAAAACACAGTGGACCAACACCAGCAGATGACATGGCACCCCAAACCATCACTGACTGTGGAAACTTTACACTGGACCTCAAGCAACATGGATTCTGTGCCTCTTCTCTCTTCCTCCAGACTCTGGGACCTTGATTTCCAAAGGAAATGCAAAATTTACTTTCATCAGAGAACATAACTTTGGACCACTCAGCAGCTGTCCAGTCCTTTTTGTCTTTAGCACAGGCGAAACACTTCTGACGCCGTGTCTTGTTCATGAGTGGCTCGACATAAGGAATGCGACAGCTGAAACTCGTGTCTTGCATACGTCTGTGCGTGGTGTTTCTTCAAGCACTGACTCCAGCTGCAGTCCAGTCTTTGTGAATCTCCGCCACATTTTTTAATGGGTTTTGTTTCATAATCCTCTCCAAGGTGCGGTTATCCCTATTGCTTGTACACTTTTTTCTACCACATCTTTTCCTTCCCTTCGCCTCTCTATTAATGTGCTTGTACACAGAGCTCTGTGAACAGCCAGCCTCTTTAGCAATGACCTTTTGTGTCTTGCCCTGCTTGTATAAGGTGTCAATGGTCATCTTTTTTTACAACTGTCAAGTCAGCAGTCTTCCCCATGATTGTGTAGCCTACAGAACTAGACAGAGAGACCATTTAAATGCCTTTGCGGGTGTTTTGAGTTAATTAGCTGATAACAGTGTGGCACCAGGTGTCTTCAATATTGAACCTTTTCACAATATTCTAATTTGACAATGAATTTGGGGTTTTCATTATTTGGCCGTTATAATCATCAAATTAAAAGAAAAACACTTGGAATATATCAGTCTGTGTGTAATGAATGAGTATAATATACAAGTTTCACTTTTTGAATGGAATTACTGAAATAAATCAACTTTTTCATGATATTCTAATTTTATGACTAGCACCTGTATACTCTGACATCATGAATAACAGCAAATAGTTACAATGAGCACTACTCTGGCTCCCTCTGCTGATCATTCAGACACAGACACAAACCTCATTGTCAGATTCCACCAGGACTTGGTCATATTCACTCAGTGCCACCAGGAACATGATTGAGGTGACATTCTCAAAGCAGTGGATCCACTTTCGTCTCTCTGACCGCTGGCCACCCACATCTACCATTCTAGCAGAGACCAGAGTAATCAGATGCACAAGGGCAACACAGGAATGACAGCATATACCATAAACCACACACTACACAGCAGCAATACAAGAATATTGGAAAGTAATTGTGCAGCAACACAGATGGGGGAAAGAATACAGTAAATTAACTATTCAGGTCAGTGAATAACCTTGAGATTAGTTTGAAATTAAGGGTACACCAATTTAGAATTTATAGGCCAGTAAGATACCTGATAACACCTTTGTGTAGCCAAAACAGATACAAATAATTGTTTTTTGTGCATTTTAAAACGTTCACACTATAATTCATGTGTAGTGAGTGCAACACAGGTTAGTTTTACATAGCCAAGATGTGGTTAAATATTTTAGATTATTTATGAGCATTCCAGAGCCACATACAGTGGGAGGTGAACATTACATTAGCAGTCTTGCTCTATACTGCCAAGGACTCTTTCAGTGGTACAGCAGTGGTATTCCTTAATGGTTAGGGAATCGATCTTCTGATTTTCCATGTGAGTGATGGTGGCATCATCCACTTTACTATTAATTTGAGTGAGCTGATAAGAATAAAAATTCCCAGCACAACTGATTACATGTGCATCACTGCATAACTGAGCTAAGAACAGAGTGAAATTATCGGTTGCATGTTGATATGAATATGAACTACAGTTTCTCCATGCTTATCTGTGAACGAGGAGAATATGTTGGCCGTTGATATACTGTGCAGCCCTAATTACAATAGAATAAGCTTCACGAGAATGGAACAAAACACAAAATCAGGAACAAAGTCTACCTGAATATGACACTCTGGAGGTCAAAAGGGTATTCAATAATGCCAGTTGTGGGCACTCTGACCCTGAGCACATCTTGCTGTGTGGGCACATACGATGAGTCAGCAATACGATCCAGTGAATTTAGGTAGCTGAAGAGTAAATGTATATGTTAGAAATACACAACCCAAATTTACTTTTTCTGTAATGATCTCTCAATTAACAGAAATTTCAGATGGCTTAAAGGGCAGCCAACTTTGAAACCACCGAAATTCAAGTAGTTAGTTCCTTTATGTATCAAAGAAACTGCCATTGGCACAGGCTAAGTGGTCACATGTTTCACCAGCCTACTGTTGGAGCTTTCGGTTTCAGACTTGAATTAGCACTGGCCTTAAAAGACCCCACTGTTGCAGCCTGCTGAAACAAGAGGACCTCCCAAAACTTGCACAAAAAACATCAATTATGCAGTAACTGGTACATTAAAAATGTTTGCTCCCTCCAACATCAACACGGCAGGAAAGGAAGAGGCCTAATGAATCAGGCCTGAATCCAAACCTAAATCCATGCATTGATTTTACAGATTCTTAAACCAGTCCTCACAAAGATGAATGTCTGCTGTGCACTCACTATTTGGTAGAATCTGACAACTGGTATTCTCTCCTTCGATCGTAGCACTCCTGGATTCCTGGGTCATTCCATAAACTCTTAATGGCATCTACATAAGGATTTACAAATGTTGTAACCTTCTCTACATCCACTTCTCGAACAATATTGGCATTGCCCTGTATGATGGGAGAAAAACAAAGGGTTAAAAAAGGCGTTGGGTATTCAATAGGCCATGCATGGATTGCGATGTTGTGACCCCATTTTACCACAAACTCATGTTTCTGAAAGTTACTAGTAGCAAAGCATGACCCATAACTGTGGTGCTTCATCAAGGTTGCAGTGTTCTGTTATATTTCAGTCAACTGCATGCAGATGAGAAAAACTAGGCTTCCCTTTAGGCTCATCTAGAAATGGAAAAGAGGTGCCAGCACATTTCTGTAAGGCAATGAATTTGTATAATTAATTTTATAGCTTGGAGGGATAATCTCGTTAGGGCTGAGCTGCGTGATTAACCGAAGTGATTTTGTCTCTCTCATGGTATTTGTCTCATGAGTTGACCTACTTCATGAGGGTGCACCCCCTGGGAAACCCTAAATGATACACAGATGTCCATCAATAATAGCACCAAATTACATATCAAACCTTTGAATGTTCCCTGATAATGACTTAATGGACTTGTTGACTGAGCAACAGTTTACTAAAGTCATGGGATCATGCAAAAAAAATATGAAAGAGCTTACTGTTTTGCCCAAGACCTCAGAATGAAGTTCAGCTTTACTGGGTAGGCCACTCCTTATCTCAGCTCAGTGAAAGCAAGGTGAAGGTTGGGAAAACAACTGTACCTTATTGTGTTCATATTTGTAGGGAATCTGTAGGGTGTCCATAGCTCGGATCATGGCCTGAACCGACGTGAAGATGTTCTGGTAGACCAACTTGGTGAAACCCTTTTTGTCCTCCTCAGAGTAGCCTGAACCGTGAATGATTCTCATCTGCTTTATAAAGGTACTCTTTCCACTCTCTCCAGTCCCTACACCACAGAGCCAACAAATGGAAAAATAAGGGACTCTGTAAAATACACAAAAATCTTGCAAAATCAACAGAAATAATATGATAAGCACAACAAAAATTAAAAAATGCAACCTAAGCCCTACACCTGCTACCTCCTCCCAACTGGTCCATACCATCAGGCAAACGTATACGGTTAAGTAGGCCACGGGGAGGCAGTTGACTTTCCAGCCGCACTAAATGGCCAGTAGTCTGCGAGGAGGGTCGATAGTTTCTTAGAATCACAGGAGCCTAGGCGTGCCCTCAGCAGTGAAAGAAACCAGCGCTCTGATTTAGCTCTTGGTCATCTCCTATGCAAGCGACGGAGTGTGCTGCCTACATTTTCAAAAGGTCTTTTGATATGACGTCCAACCCGTAAATGTAATGAGCATATATTACAGTCAGTATTAAAAAATAAATAAAATACATAAATAACAAAAACAAAACAGTGGGTGACTGCTGCAGGGCTGCATTTGGTCATAAACACATAATGGAACTGGTCCGCAACACGGAAGACAAACATTTACCGCAACTCACTGACACACGGTCTCCAACTCTACCCTTGCTTTGTCGGACTAAAATCTATAGTATGTAATGCTGAATTGGTTGTAGTCCGCTAGCCGATGGACTGACAGCGTTCGGATTACTCTTAAACACCCACGTTTGTACAACTGCACATGCCATTTTGCCTACCTTGGAAAAGGCGCCTGGATAAACTGTAGCTAGAGCCACACTTGACTTACTTCGAGCCACAGTGACAGCAATTAACTCTGGGAGAATTTGCATTTGCAACCACTTTGTTTAAGCGAAGCGGGGGAAGTTTTGCATAATAAACCACAGCCCGTAGGCGACAAAGCCTACTGGATACCAGATTGGGTTTGTTTGTTCGAAGTCAATTTGTTCTCCTACCGAGTAGCAATAGCTTGAGCTCCCGACGGGCGTCTTTCTTGTCCCTGCGGAGCTGCCTCTCAATTTCGTCGTTGATCCGCCTCGCTTCTTTCGCCTCTTCGCTGAGGCAACACGCCATTATGGAGTCCAGAGTCATGATTCTCCGAATGAAAAGACCAGAGCAGCGATTTGCGCGTTTAGGAGCTGTTCAGTAGTTCCATTGAGAAAAAAACCCGTCCAAACATGGGTGTAGGTATTAATAATTAGCTAGAGAAATAGTTCTTCTGTAGTTTACCAGGGTAGAAGGAGTGGGCGATTCATAAGAGGTCGACGTAATTCATCAACAACAGTTTTTGCAATTCTGGATAATCCCGTCTGTTTTTAACCAGTGGCAAAAACTTGTAGCACACGACTACACAGAGTCTACTAAGGGCGGATGTAGTTATACTCGCATATCCCTCACTTTAAAAGCAACAGATCCTTTTGGCAGAGTGACTCCATAGCTAGTGGGTTTTGTTTGCCATGGGTAACAATCTCAGTCCTGTTTTGTTTTGTTTTTTTATAAAATCAATGTTTTCCTCCTGCGAACGAAGCAAAGGTACTGTCTTCTTTTTCACGTTTAACCGCACTCTCTGTAGAAAACATTGCATGTGTAGCGCGGTCAATGCATTAAAATTGTTTTCCCCAAACGCTCGACTCCGGGCGTGGTAAAACTGAATATGGCGGACTTTCACTCCAGTTCCTTTCGAACCACTAGCCTGGAACAGTTGTCTACTGGAAAATCCACAGAAAATATAACATCATCAGGCATGTACATGTCCCGCATTAAAAAGACGGCCGTGTGAAACTCATATATTTAAAAAATCGTAGGCATTCAGCATCAAATAAATTCCAGTTTAAGCGCACGCGAGTCCTCTTTCGGCTATTCCATATGTAATTTCATTACAGACACCATCCGCTCCCTGCCATGTGACGTTTAAAGTCGAGGAGGGTGTGTTTGGCCAAGAGGAAACGCAAGAGGAAGCAGTTTATACAGCGTGTGGGAAAGAAACACGGCTTAGCGCTCATCTTCTCGTGGGAAACCTGCAAGAGTAACATTGTCGTTTCTTTCTAACATTAAAACGAAGACAGTACTTGTGAATGTACTCATTTGACCATCTTCATGTTTCTGTAGGGACTGTCTTTGATTGAAGTCGAATAAAACATACACAATGCTACAGGTGGAAAACAGTTCAGTATGGCATGTAGCCGGTTATTGCGGTAAATCAAAATATTTTCTTCATAATTGCTTAACCACATATACCCAATGAGCTGTTTATGTAAAGCGTGATCGATGTCCATTTATAGTTTTATCAAGGTAGTTTTGGTCATTCTTGCGAAGCAGACCGTATGTCTGAAAATTGTGGCCATCATGCAGATAAACACACCCCTTCTAAGACGCTTCTCCTTCTGGGTCGCGGCGGGAGCTGGAGCCTATCCCAGCGGTCATCGGGCGGAAGGCGCAGATAAACATATAATTTAGATCAATGGTAATATTTATGATGCAGCCAATTATTAAATTAATGTCTCTATTACTTTTACTCCAATTCCTATTACCGTGTCCACATATGCTTCGCAATACTGATATCACTGATGTTCTTTTTTTTCTCCTCTCAAAAGTGTCTGTATTACTCTTAACTGTAAAGCTGAACCCATTTAAGTAAACCAAACATAGCCAAAAAAATGGCTGTCAATATGTATGCACTAATGAGAACTATAATTAACTTAAAAATTATATATATATATATATATATATATATATATATAATGTGTTTGTATATGTGTATATGAGTATGTATGTGTACATATGTAGTGTATTTTATATATATATATATATATATATATATATAAAACATATATACTGCTCAAAAAATAAAGGGAAAACTTAAACAACACAATATAACTCCAAGTAAATCAAACTTCTGTGAAATCAAACTGTCCACTTAGGAAGCAACACTGATCAACAATCAATTTCACATGCTGTTGTGCAAATGGAATAGACAACAGATGGAAATTATTGGCAATTAGCAAGACACACTCAATAAAGGAGTGGTTCTGCAGGTGGGGACCACAGACCACTTCTCAGTACCTATGCTTTCTGGCTGATGTTTTGGTCACTTTTGAATGTTGGTGGTGCTTTCACACTCATGGTAGCATGAGACGGACTCTACAACCCACACAAGTGGCTCAGGTAGTGCAGCTCATCCAGGATGGCACATCAATGCGAGCTGTGGCAAGAAGGTTTGTTGTGTCTGTCAGCATAGTGTCTAGAGCCTGGAGGCGCTACCAGGAGACGTGGAGGAGGCCGTAGGAGGGCAACAACCCAGCAGCAGGACTGCTACCTCCGCCTTTGTGCAAGAAGGAACAGGAGGAGCACTGCTAGAGCCCTGCAAAATGACCTCCAGCAGGCCACAAATGTGCATGTGTCTGCACAAATGGTTAGAAACCGACTCCATGAGGATGGTATGAGGGCCAGATGTGCACAGATGGGTGTTGTGCTCACAGCCCAACACCGTGCAGGACGCTTGGCATTTGCCAGAGAACACCAGGATCGGCAAATTCGCCACTGGCGCCCTGTGCTCTTCACAGATGAAAGCAGTTTCACACTGAGCACGTGACAGACGTGACAGAGTCTGGAGACGCCATGGAGAGCATTCTGCTGCCTGCAACATCCTTCAGCATGACCGGTTTGGCAGTGGGTCAGTAATGGTGTGGGGTGGCATTTCGTGCTCACCAGAGGTATCCTGACTGCCATTAGGTACCAAGATGAGATCCTCAGACCCCTTGTGAGACCATATGCTGGTGCGGTTGGCCCTGGGTTGCTCCTAATGCAGGACAATGCTAGACCTCATGTGGCTGGAGTGTGTCAGCAGTTCCTGCAAGATGAAGGCATTGAAGCTATGGACTGGCCCGCCCGTTCCCCAGACCTGAATCCAATTGAGCACATCTAGGACGACGTGTCTCACTCCATCCACCAACGCCACATTGCACCACAGACTGTCCAGGAGTTGGCGGATGCTTTAGTCCAGGTCTGGGAGGAGATAACTCAGGAGACCATCCGCCACCTCATCAGGAGCATGCCCAGGCATTGTAGGGAGGTCATACAGGCACGTGGAGGCCACACACAATACTGAGCCTCATTTTGACTTGTTTTAAGGACATTACATCAAAGTTGGATCAGCCTGTAGTGTTTTTCCTCTTTAATTTTGTGTGCGACTCCAAAACCAGGCCTCCATTGGTTAATAAACTTGATTTCCATTGATTTGTGTGGTTTTGTTGTCAGCACATTCAACTTTGTACAGAACAAAGTATTCAATGAGAATATTTCATTCATTCAGATCTAGGATGTGTTATGAGTTTTCCCTTAATTTTTTTTTGAGCAGTGTATATAATATTTGTGTGTATTTGCAGAACATTAAAACTGAAGTTGTGTGTGTGATAACAGCTACTCATACACAGAAATCTACATGGAGAAATCCTAACTTGCATTAAGGTATGTGCTAGTATGTCATGAAACAAGCTGTATTCTTCCCCTCTACAAATGTACTAAAACAGATTCATTTTCACGTGTTAAGAGCCATCTTGATTCAACACAAGAGCACCTCCCCACCAGTACTGCCTATTAAAATGGAAATTCAAACCAAATATAAAACAAGCATACATTAAAAACTATCAAAAAAAGCCAGCAACATATTATTAATAAAAGGTGGCACAGACTTTATTCAGACTTGCAGCACATTCTACATAGACACCAGAGGGGGTGAGAAGGAGAAAGATAGATGAGAATACAGGGAGACCTGCCACAAATCTCTACAGATAAACCTTTTGTTTCTCCTCCAGCTGACTGGTGTCTAGAAAGATCTCATCTAAACATCTAAAATGTTAAAAATGCTTACAAACAGACATACAAAACAAGCATCAGCAAGATTGAATGGATCCCGATAGCCAATTAAAAGTACTCAGTCCATCTCCATGGGTGGATTAGAAGACATGGCAACATGGGAAAAACAAATCTTAATTTCATCAGGGATTAATCCATGTTCCACCTCCAACTTTCCCCTTATTCTAACCCATTGCAGTTGTTCATTGTTTAAATAAGATTGTACTGATATTAAAACTCTACTCTCACACCAAATGAAAAGTGAATATTTACAGTTTGTCCTTTTTTTTTTTTTTTAAGACAAAGAGGGGAGGGCTTCCAAAAAAAAAAATAATAAAAACACCAAATAATAATATTCATTCTCCAGAAACAGATCACATTCTGCATGTTGCACTGAACAGGCATGCAGTTCTGGTAAGGCTAACAGTAGACATATAGATGAGCCCTGCACAGAACAGTACAAGAATCCAATAGAAATGAGAAATTGCGCACAAGAAAAGCAGGGCGTGCTGGTGGTGGGGGTAATTGAGAAAAGGATCCACTCTTTTTGCTGCTTGAGACACCTCCGCCAAATTTCTTTTTTGATGTTAGAAGAGTAGCAGGGAGCACATCTACCCAAGAAGCAGAGGAATGTAGACTCTGAAAAGAAGCTGAAGTAAAATGGCTATGGCAGTTTGGCTTCGCTTGCCGTCCTCTAGAAGAATCGACCAGAGTACTGCTTCACACTGAAAGAGAACCACACAGAATTGAGACAAGCAGCGATTTTGTCGTTTTGAGTTACTGCGAGGAAACTTTGAGTGACCCACCATGAATGATCAAAACATGTCCGATCTTACAGCAACAACAAATAAGAACCTGATGCTTGTTTGACAGACTGTTGGTTGCATCAATTTAATGTGGTCTTTGTAAAACTAGAGTTAATGCTAGCTATTGCTAAGTGTTTGAGAATGGTCAATTTCATTTTGTATTTATATCAATTTTACACTCCGAAAGTTGTAAACATTGTTTTACTAAAGTAAATGTCATTTCCTCAAATTCAGAATCAATTCATAAATCTTTTTTCTTCTTTATAGATCTAAAGATATAACGATATATAGAAATATAGACTCTTCAGCTCCATTACTATTAAATAAACTCACTCTCACTCAGAAACATTACAAAGTAGAATACTTTGCCTGGCAAAATGAAATGCTTTGATTCATTAACATTTGCAGTTACAAATCAGTAATCATTAATCAGTAATCATTTTTCCTGTATGAAATGAGGCTCCAAACCATAGCAAACTCTACTTGTTAAAGACAAATATAACCCCTAATAAAACCGCAGGACCTCATGTGGTCGGGCTCTAGTTAATACAGGATATCTGGTGGACTGCAACAACCAAATACATCTTCGAATATTCTATTGAATATTTTTAGAACTGAAAATTAATATTCTATAGGAAAGCTCAAGATGTGTTCGACTTTAAAAGAAAAAAAATAAATCAATCTGTTATTCTTATTTATTAACAAAACTACAGGTAATCTGAAAACATTACTAATAAGCCATTATTGTTATTGCAAGTAGCAGAAAATGCTATTGAGACTGACTTTTTTATTCTATAAAAAACAAACGTCTGCAAAGGTGAATGATGAGGCAGCCATGGTAAATAACTGGAACCACTTTTACTTAAAGAAATATGTGGTATCATTTTGTGCAAGACAACCAAAGGGCGGAACTCACATGAATTCCTAAACACACACACTGTGCGTAAGACTTGTCAGAGAAGCTCAGCTATTGAACTTTTAAGGTCAAAACAATGTCTGATTGTGATTGAAGGCTGAAAATGGGATTGTCAATGTTCAAACTACACACATGATCAAATGAGCCAGCTGGATGCCAGACCCAACAATGGTAC
This sequence comes from Pygocentrus nattereri, assembly GCF_015220715.1. Classification (NCBI taxonomy): domain Eukaryota; kingdom Metazoa; phylum Chordata; class Actinopteri; order Characiformes; family Serrasalmidae; genus Pygocentrus; species Pygocentrus nattereri. Next base: position 15,980,651 of record NC_051233.1, read on the forward strand.
TGTGGGAAGAGCCTCTGATACCATGCTTACCGAAACTGAAGGTAAAAGGATGTTTATTTCTACAGTTAAACAGCATAAAACAGTGTTGTCAAGCATTTAGCTGCATATGGCTTGACGGTAGCTAGATATTGATAGAAGACAACAAAGGTAGATAAAAATTAAACAAAGCTTTAATTCCTTAAAACCTTTCATTCTTTAAAACTTTAAATTCACTTCTTATTAATAGAAAGCTGTAGATTTTAGAATAATACATTTGCTGCCTTACACCAAATTCAGGTTATAAAGGATTATTAATTCCAGCATGTTAGCAAAGTTAGCCTAGCCTCTTCCATTGTGAACTTGAGAAACAGATGCCAAGTACCAAACATGTCTTGGCTAATCGACTAAACCTGGGGTAAGTGAAAAATCATGTTTCACTATTCCTTTAAGCCATTAAAAAAAAATGCTTTATACACCAGCATGTGCTAAACTCAGGTGTATTAATCTTAAAGCCCAGAGCAGTTTTAATAAGGTAGTTTCTGCCCTTGATGAACAGCTTGCTAACCAGCATGTTTTGTTTATACAGACATAAATAATTGTATAAATATAAACGCTATGGAGAGCAGCACGAAAAGCATATGGACAGCAACAGGCAATTAAAACTGACATTATCACGTCAAAATAGAACGCTAATACAAAAAAAAAAAAAAAAAAAAAAAAAAAAAAAAGTTATGAACAGGGTCTCAATAGCCCTACTCTTGACTACTGCTGCAGCTCTTGTTGTCTGTATCTTTACTCTCTAGATGAAACATCTGACAGTACTCTTAAATGTTATTGAAGTCTAAGATGTAAAAATGGGAAAAAGCTGTCAAATTCTTTTTTCCCCCCAATACATTCCTGCATTTAAATGAAGTAGAGATCTTTTGAAACTGGTTTGTAAGGTTTGTATTATGCTACTTTTCAGCAGACGACAGGGCTAAAAACACCAACTGAAATTTAGATCACAGGTTACCAGAATTATTTAAATCAAGCTTATTCTAACTAGAAAGAAAAATATTTATACAAGCATGAATGAGCTAAATTTTGTTATGCTGGAGTACAAGTAACATGTCAAATGCAAATAAGGTCAATGAAAATTGTTAGGCGCAAGCTGCAGCAAGACTTTGTTTGGATTAAGTGCAACATGGTGCCATAAAGGTTGGAGGGTAAATTCAGGGTAATGCTGCAGGTTAGCAGAAATTTAGGAACACAATACAGTCATGTTGTGCTTTCAGCAGCAAAATGTTAAAAGAACATCAGAGTGAAGTAAACAGGTCATGGTAGGGTAAGTGAAATGAGAAAGACTGTAAGAGTTTTTTGTGGGGGTGGGGGGGTGGGGGGGGGGGTTGGGGTGGGCAGATGAGGCTGGGCCTGTGCTGTAGGGCAGACTGTGATTTGTTGTCACCTCATCTAACTAACAACAACAAAATCACAAGTCTTCCACACAGAAGCAAGCCAGCTTTCTCCCACTCTCCTAGGCTCGAAGTCATTTGCCCCTCACTTTTCAGTTGGGATTTCTACTACAAATGGAACTGACAAAACCCCTTATGCAAGTCGCTGAGAACAACTTTTCACCCTGATGTAGAAAACTGTTAGTAAAGCTGGAGAAAAAAAGCATACCAGATGTTGCAGTCAAAAAGGTACCTAAAGTGTTACTAACAGGTTTTAAAAAGGTACAGTAAGTAAACCTCTTCATGCTGTGCTCAAATTAGCATAAATCATTACAGGCCATGCAGTTGACCATATAGCTTCTTGACATGAGAAATCAACTGCATGGTCACTGCACAGTCAACTTAAAAAAATTCCAAGAATCCAGTTGTCAAAATTCAAGCTGTCATTTTAAATTGAGGTTCTACTCACTATACATTTAAAATACCACATATACTTCAAATAGAACTGATCAACTGATTTAAGTTAGGAAGGAAGGAAGGAAGGAAGGAAGGAAGGAAGGAAGGATAGAAAGACAGACAGATAGAAAGATAAGTCTCAGAAGATTAAGCAAGCATGCACTGCCTAATAAAAGATATTGCTACTTGTTTGCCCCAAGACAACAAAAAATAAGAATCAAAAAGTAAATTCTTGCAAGAGAAGATAAGCTTGGCTGTTAGGTTTCTGAACTTGCCTGTTCTGCAGTAGATACTGGGCATTCTGAATCTGGTCCTGTGTTCCTGTAATAGTGATGATGCGGTCCTCCGAACCCTCAAGAGGCTCATCAATTTTGATGGAGGCTCCCGACTCATGACGGATTTGCTTGATCCGTTGCCCACCTTTTCCAATGATGGAACCAGCCAACTAAAAACAGCAAAGAAAGTTTACTATGTTCACTTGAGAATGTATTTATATATGAATGTACGTATGTATGCATGTATAAAAGGCAGGACTGCAAGTGCACTGTGCATTTACATCTTTAGGTATGGTCACTTGTGTCGTGATGACAGGACCCCCGATATCACTGTAAGACCCTCGACCGCCTGGTAAAATACATGGACAAAAATTATATACTGACATCAGTTCAAACCCATAGATCCCATCTGCACAAAAAGGTATAGTCTACACTCACCAGACTGGAAGGGCTCCCAAGAAGAGTTATTGTCTTCAGACAAAGAAAAGGGAAAGAAAATGAGGAAAAATGTGGTCAAGATAGAGGTATGAGAGAAAGGTGGCAGTTAAAGAAAGCCAGGAAGTACTAGAGCTACTGAGAGGGGTGGTGCAATATGTTTCGACGTGTGTAATACACATTTTTAAAAAAAAGAGAGAGAATAAGTAGATGGTAATAAATCTTTACACTCACCATATCCACCTCCACTCTGTTCAATTAAAGAGGGGGGAAAAAAAAAGTTACTCCAATCTATGCCTATAAAACACACATGTAAGTTACATACAATGCAATTAAAAATCTAACTTTGTCTGCTAAACCTCCAAATGGCAGCCATTAGCAGCAAGCATTCTGTATTCTACAGAGCTATGCACTTGCAACTGCTTTGCCCCAAGTTCATTGGCGAGCATGATGGCTTTCACCTACGTATCTAGCTGCTCCTTGGTAACCAAGGCAACAAGTGATTCAAAAATCTGTTGCCTAGCAACAGCAGCCCAAACTAGTGCACCAGGGATAAAAGCTCCATATACGCATCCATTACACTGTCATTTCACCGAGACAGAACAAGCAGTTCCACTTGGGTTTCCCCTGCGCTTTTCCAAAGGGGTCCCTTTTACCCCAGAACTAGCTGTGAACTCCTTATCTTAAGGCACAAGAGCAACAAAGGCATTATCGTAGAACTACAATAGCAACTCACCATGCTTTCATAGCGGTCTCCAGGTCTTCCCCTTCTGTCACTTAGAACAAGAGAGAAATATTTAGAATTCTGTAGCTCAGCTGTGCATACTTACACAGCTGAGGTTGATAAAGACAGCATCCTTAGCATTTAGGCAAAAAGCATTTTTTATAATCCACCAAATACTCTCAAAATTAAAGAAAAAAAAGTTTATAGACTGAAAAATCACATTTTTTATTATATGAATAAACAACAGTAAAGTAATGCACATGACAGCAAGGTTAACTTGCAGTGGTTGACAGTAACTAAGTAAATGTAATTAGTTTCTGTACTTAAGTAGTTTTTTTTCATGAATCTGTACTTTACTTAAATATGTCCATTTTGGGCATTACAAATGTCGGTGTTTGTCAATGTCAGTGCAGCAACATAAAAATTTGGGAGTACATACGTCTACATAAATGATGGAACTTATATGGTACACATATGCGGTTGTGTTTCTTTTTTCTGAATTCATACAAACACTTATTTTATAATAATGTAGTTTGTTAGTTTATGAATGTTATGTTTATGAATAGAGACCTACAGATCAATACAGTAAAGGAAACCTTATTTGTGAACTTATTTGTCATTAAAATCAGATAACTAGCAATGTATTAGTTTAGCAGAAATAACATTTGTTATCAGTTCCAAGCATTAAAAAGGCTAGAGTTTTGCCAGTCCTTAAATTTACTTACTTTGGTCTGTCGTCTAGACTGCCATGATAGCTCTGGTGGGAAAACCTGTCTCCTCTATAAAAATGATAAAACCAAGCGAGCTGGTCAAAGCAGGGTGAGAATGCACACACAATTCATTAAACAAAACAAAAAGTGGGCCCAGGAAGGCCATAATATGATCTGATCTGCCTCAGTATACAAGGCCACAGTGCTAAAAGACCTGGAACAAACAAGACAAGGCAAGAACAAAGCAAATAAAGTCTGAATGGAGGTAGAATCCAAAAATATAGGCTAATAAAAGTACTCTCATTAAATCAAATATGATTTATGTAGACACTTGAGCACGGCTTACTTTCCAAAACTCTCAACGCACAGCTTACGTATTTAGCTATTGCAGTAGTACAAATTCTATAGCCAATCACCATCCACTAACACACGTTTGAGGGGAAACCTTGTAAGATAAGATTTTGTTATTTCATGATTTTGTTCTCTTACCCTCCCCTGGGTGGTGGAGGAGGCGGCAGAGGAAGATTTCGGGCACGACTCCCACCTCGACCACCTCTACCTGGTGGTGGTGGCGGCGGCCCTCGACGGGGACTCATATCATCATAGTCTCGTCTGGTGGGGGGCATTGGACGGCCACCACGTCCAGGGGGCATGCGATCAAAACCCCCACGCCCACGCATGGGGAACCCTCCCATAGGCCGCCGTCCCCGCTCCTCAAACATCATGGTGAAACCACCGTAGTCATATGTTTCATCATAGAAGTTTGGGTCATATGGCTGGGCACGTCCTTTAATAGGAGCCTGGTCAGCAGGAGGGGAAGAGAAAGTTTAGATTTACATGTCTTAAATCAAAACACCATTTCATCATTTGTGACCAGCAATTGCAACCACTTAATTATACATTCTGGTTTTAAACATTAATCACCTCTGACGTCAGTTCGAGGATGACCTTAATGCACTCGACCACTCGTTTTGGTTTACCACCCACTAAAACCACGCGATCAGTTGAATGTGGGCAGCATTCTTGAAAGAGTTTTATGGTGGTCTGTGTATTCTGAAACATAAAATAAATAAATAAATAAATAAATAAATAAATAAATAAATAAATATTACCTCTTGTGGGTTTTTTTGGGCCAATACAGCCCATTAATTGATATTTTAGGCCACAACCTCTGTTTTCAGTTTCATGATCCTGATCCATGGATAACTCAGGAAAGAATGAACAAACAATACATACATACATTTTTGTTGACGCATGAGAAAACAGTGTTACAGCACTGCAGCAGTGTGAAGGGATTTTAGGATTTTAAAAAAATTATTTCAAAGAGCCAATCATATGTGATCTAATCTTGACTGGAGTATACAGTTGTATGCACAAGCTTTTTTCTGCCAACGTTAATGCACCATTACTTTATATTTGATGAAAAAAAACAAAACAGTAATTGTAGCACTTCGGACATGCTTCCAGTTTTTTTTTTAAACTTTGTTAACTTGTGAGACCTTCATTTATTGTGAGCAGATCTTGCTTAAGCATGCTAGATGGCCCTGGAATATTGCAAAAATAGATTGGTTCTGCAAAGAAGAGTGGCTGAAAACTCCCCTTTAAAATAATATTGAAATAATACAGAAAAAAAAAAAAAAGAATAGAAAAGGGCCTTTCAGGGGCCTTCAGCTGGAGTTTTGGTGTGCCCACCAACTTGCTAGCTGATAAAGTAAAATTAGAGGTTAATAAAATAAAAAAAAAAAATTAGACTACCACAAGCTGTCTAAATTATATACATTTAGAACTGCGTAATTTGTGTATTGTTGATGACTGGGTGCTTTGTTTGGATTTCTGAGCAGTAACCACTTAAATAGCAGATAATCTTCCCAGCATTTTCGGTTTGTCACACAATGCAGTATTTCTTTTCTGCCCAGCAAACTTTAAGCTTAGGTGGATGGAACCCTAGTGGCCAGCGGCAACAGTGTTGCTTTTATATAATTATAAATGCTTTACTTTCTACATAAGTAGAAGTAGTTTTCCTTCTTTGGTAACACTTCGTCATGTTTCACATGACTGGTTGTTAGTCATAAAATGTTCCAATTTCATGCAATGCCAGGCAAAGACACCCTCTGAGGGGCAGGAGCAAGTTGATGTAACACCAATTGGAATATAACTCCAACTAGAGCATGTAGTTGTTTTAAAAAAAAAAAAAAAAAAAAAAAAAAAAAAAGGTTTCAAACAAAGTTTGTTTACTGGATGAATAACTGAAATAACTGAATAACTGATTATTCAGATTATGAATCACTACATTAACAATGAACTTTTATGTAGTTTTGAGCTTTTAAATTAAGCTTGAGGTTGTTTTATACATTTGCTAACTAACTGACAAATGAAGACAAATGAAAAATTTCAAGAATTCACTTTATTTTCCTGCCAACACTAAATATAAAAAAAAATAAAACTTAAATACATTTTTTTTTCCTGTCAAAATTTATAACCAAGCCACCCAAATGTGCCACATATCAGCAATAAAATATAAACAAAACATTTTTTTCTTTAAATCAATTTAAAAAAGAAACCTAAATTTAAATGTTAAATATAAACCATGCAGTCTGTGATATGTGCATTCTGCTGCTTGTCTACACTTGGCTGCAACTAAAATTCTACAAATCACAGATCTTTAGTAAAGCAGAAGAAAGTCAGCATCTCTCCTCTGAGAGCAGATACTCCCCACTGCAGAGAAGTGTGTTTGTGGCAAACATGAACAGATAAATTTGAACAATTTTGTGTAAACGCTTCATTTCAACAGTAACCCTTTGTGCAGCTGCCCTGTGTGTTCACGGAGAATTACCTCCTTAAACTGGGAGTGGTGCTAAACGTTTGTGGAAAACAAACTGTTTGCTCTTCCGCGTTCGCCGAAACTGAACGCACTGGTGGTCTCGACGTCAAGACAACAATGCACTGTTTAAAACTGTAAATGTTACCTAGAAGGTGAACAGGGTTGCTGTGAATAATAGTTACTTGTTCCTCTGTTCCAACTCTTAACAATTCAAGAGAAAAATGCATTTTGAAACATAAAACGTTACAGCTCAGTTTATAACATCAAAGTAGGATGGATTTTGACATTACCATTATTGCCACGTCCCAAACCACACACTAATTAAGTACACTTCTAATGGTATATACGCTTTTTTTACACACTAATGTGCTAGTGTGAATTTTGGGACATGGCGTAGATATACCTCTTCATCCAGTGAGCCGACAAGTTTCCTTTTCAGATGCTCCTGCATGGAGGATGTGCTCCCGTGCCAGTTAAGCTAGGCTTTACAAATGCTTTTTTTCCCCCTGAGTTTAGCTCCCACAATTGAGGACTTTATTTATTGAGGTTGTCATCGCGCTGTTAAGTGAACAGTAAAGTCAAAACGTTTCTTATGAGCGTGAGAAAAATGTGTAATGACATCAACTAGTCACCCAACCAGTAACCCAACCACATGCCCACTGGGTCCAATCCCATTTGCTTTGTTTCAGTCAATCTCTGAGGACCTATTGCCCTTCATCACGTTTCTCATCAACGAGTCTTTGGCGTTGAGTGAAGTTCCAGCAACTTCCAAGATGGCAAGAGTACTTCCCATCTTGAAGAAACCCATGCTTGACAGCTCTGATGTCAACAACTACAGACTGGTATCACTTCTTTCTTTCCTTTCAAAAGTTCTCGAACGTGCAGTCTATAATCAACTTTCTTTCTTTCTCACACAGAACCAGCTCCAAGACCCCAACCAGTCTGGCTTCAAACCAGCACACTACAGAAACTGCCCTCATCGCAGTGACTGAGAACCTCCAATCTGCAAGATCGGTCAAATTGTCTTCTGTCCTGATCCTTCTTGATCTCTCATCAGCTTTTGACAGAGTCAACCATACGATCCTTCTGGACATCCTCGCCAACCTCGGAATCACTGGTTATGCGTGGAAGTGGTTCAATTCCTATCTGGAGGATCGCTCTTATCAGGTAACATGGAGAGGGTTCACATCCTCTCCATGCAGGCTCTCCACTGGCGTCCCCCAAGGCTCGGTCCTGGGTCCTCTTCTCTTTACACTAGCTCTCTTGGTGATGTAATATCTTCTCATGGCTTCTCTTACCACTGTTATGCTGATGACACTCAACTAATGTTTTCTTTCTCTCCCTCTGACACACAGGTTTCCAGTCGCATCTCGGCATGCCTGTCTGACATCTCTACATGGATGGCAGCCCGCCACCTGAAGCTCAATCCCAGCAAGACTGAGCTGATATTCATCCCTGCAACTACAGGTCCTCATCTTAGTCTGGACATCTCAAGGCTTGACTACTGCAACTCACTCTTGGCTGATCTTCCCATGCAGACCATCAAGCCTCTGCAACTCATCCAGAATGCGGCAGCACGACTCGTCTTCAATCTGCCCAAGTTCAGCCACGTCACCCCATTGCTACGCTCCCTTCACTGGCTTCCTGTAGCTGCGCGCATCAGATTTAAAACCCTAATGCTTGCCTACAAAGCCAAAAATGGACCAGCCCCTACCTACTTGATGGCAATGGTGAAATCTCGAACTGTACCACGAGCCCTTCGAGCTTCGAGTACAGCTCGGCTTGACCCGCCATCCTTCAAGGTGCACGGAAAACAAGCGTTGAGAATGTTCACTGTACTGGCTCCCAGGTGGTGGAATGAACTCCCACTGGCTATCTTAACAGCAGAGTCTCTTGCTGTATTCAAACGCAGACTGAAGACTCATCTCTTTACACAGCACTTAAATGAGCATTGAACCCCAAGCTGCACTTATTTTATTGTACTGCACTCTGTATTGTATCTTATTGTTATTGTATTGCATTGAAAGAGTTCTGTGTTCAACTCTGTTTCTTTTTCTAGCAAAGATACTTTCTCTACATTGACAAGCACTTCTTGTAAGTCGCTCTGGATAAGAGCGTCTGCTAAATGCTGTAAATGTAACTAATTGACTACTAAATAGGTTGCCAACTAATTTGTCTTGATAAATTAAGCAAGGCATTCCCTGAAAACAAATATGTTGACTCAATGGCAGCATATGTTGTCCCAAATCCTGTATACATCATTCAGCATTAATGGTGACTTCACAGATGTACAAGTCACCCATACCATGTAATGTACCCCATACACCCATCACAGATGCTAGCTTTTGAACTGCTCCTTTTTGGCCCGGAGAACACAAGAACACAGTGTCCAAGATTGTGTCTAAATTCAACAGTGTCAATGTCAACAATGTCAACAGTGTCTAAATTTTCAGGACACTTTTCCACTTCACCCCAGTCCATCTTAAATTAACTTGGGCTCAGAGAAAGCAGCAGCATTTCTGGATCCTGATGCTGGCATACGGGCATACATAAAAATAAATATAATTCTAATTAAATTAGAGGGGGCAGAGCGCGAAGCCTGAGCTCCCCCAACAGACGTGAGTCATGCGAGTGACACTGCTGGTGGAGCGGCAACCTTCGATGTGCATGGGGGGCAGCAGCCCCGCCTCTCACTACCCCTGAAGCTTCCAGTCCCAGCTCCCAGGAGAACTGGAGACCTTCTTCACCCACCCTGCCGCCTTTCCTTTAACGTCCCAGCTCAGAGGAGGTTCGAAGTGCCCCTTCTCTCCCCTCCCATCCTCACTCAAAGAGGGCAATTTTAATAACCATTTTAAACGATTTGAATGGTTCAGCGAAGACCCACTTTATCAGGCCAGTCAAAATTACACTGGGGTTCTAAATACGTGACAATATCCATGTACAAAAATATTCCTGTAAAAAGTTTATCAACTACCAGCAAATGAAAATTTAAGCAGACAGTGTTTAGCTGATGTTGAGGTTAATCACACACATTAATCCAAAGATGTTTTTATTTGTTTTGTTTTTGGAAAGGGCTAGTTTTAGCCACTGCTTGCACCAACAGAATAAAAAAAAAAAAAAAAAGAAAAAATATTTGGGTGAGGTTGTGACTGAAAATCAAAATAGGGTAGTTTTCGGAATTTCAATTACATTTAAGCTCCAGCAAATAAGCATGACAATTGAGATTATACATGCATGTAAAACTTCTGTAATATAAATGGAATATCTGCAGCAGAAAGCCAGTTTTATAAGGGCAGTGCTTTAATTCACTCTTCATTATACATAAAATATAGACATCTGGATGAGGAGGATAAAAAAATAAAAATGAGACTTCTTTTCAATCCACAGGGAGAAGTAACTTAATATAGAATAATACAACTTGCCTCTCTTAGTTCCTTAATCTTGGCACCTTTGACACCAATGATGCCTCCAGCCAAACTCTGATGAATCAGCAGGCGCAGCTCACAATCAAAGTCAATACCATTGTAGTGCTGGTACTGCAAAACATATGCAGAGAGAGAACAATTCTGAGTTACCAAAAACCTAACCTGACTATATAGCAACACTAACATGTGTATACACAGCCTGGCATGGAAAGCACTCATGTCAACTTTACCAAAAATAAGTAACACGGAAAACTGCCATGTAATACAGTATTGGGTTTGTAGTTATGCACTGAGGTGCTGAAATTTTACTGACAAATCTTTACCTCCTCAAGAGTGGGGATGATCTTTAAAAGAATCTCTCCAATGGTCTCAATATCTGCACTCACACTCAGGATGCTGCAGCAGCACAACCAGAAGGCCAAATAAAAGCATGATGGAAGACAAGAGCAAAACAGACACACACCTTTAGGTCCATTTAATTGCAGTGCAGCATAACAAAATTGAAGAAAAATAAAATAAAATAAATAAAAGTCTTACAAAAAAAAGCATTAAAAGTGAATAAAAAGAAGACTGTTGAACACATGTTTAGGTCTTCCAACACTGGACTTAAACGCTGACATGCATTTGCCCCTTGCACGTTCAAACAAGATATCAGGCCTGAGGATATGGGTAAAAGCAGAAGGACTCAGAATCACTGGGTAATAAACATTCTGCAGGCCATGAGAAACTATCACTTTACTTTATATTACCCAACCACTAGCAAATTCTGAGAGGAGGGAGAAAAACAAATCCCCTTGTCATTACAACTACAACACTATTGGCACACCTTTCTTGGTGGTGGCAGACAAGGAGAGACGGTAATAGAGAGAGAAAATTAAATACATAAAAAATTATCAGCCAAAAAAAAAAAAAAAAAAAAAAAAAAAGTTTAAATGCAAAAGCAAAAGCAAAAAAGGGTGGAGGGGGTGTGAGTGGAGACCACTAGGTGTGATTTAGAGCTGGAGCAAGGCGACAGGGAAAGGGCCTGTTGGGTGGCCTGAGAGGAAAACCAAACCAGGGAGAGATGCAGTACTGGAGACAAATCAAAGACAACAGTGATGATGACAGAGAGGGGTGCGCAGTAGCGCCAGAATCATGGACAGCAATGTCGAGAACAGTGAAGTGGTGGGCCCAGGGGGCGGAAGGGGAGAAAGGGGGGCAAGGTGGGCCAACAAGGACAGAAAGAAATAAGACTAGGCTTTTTAACAATTCACAGTCAATACCAGAGCAAGGAATGACAGCAAAAACAGTAGCAACAACAATGAAGATATATTTAGCTTTTCACTTAAAGCAGTGCTCCTTCCATTCAAACTGAACAACTGAGACAGAAAAACTCTCCCTCTTGTGCGGTAGAACCAACTTCATAAATACACTTTGACAAAAAAAAGGTCCCAAATAAAGACTGAATGGGGTGTTGGGGGAAGGGGAGAAGACATAAAAATCAAATGGAACAATACATTTTTCTTAAAAGGGGGATACTGTGTATATAAAACGTTAAAAATGAAACAGAAGGCAGGTTATCAAAGACATGTGTTCTCTGTTCTAATCAGGCAGTGAGGCAATAACTGGTGGGACATACCGCTCTGGGCCACTGCTGTCTGGGACTGATACACTGGCATTGTACTGCATTGGTCGTGGAGGTTGGCATTGGGCAAGGGCATTCAATCACATGTTGTCAAGTAAGGTGCCCGTTTAGGGAGGGGCACGTTTATGGGGCCAACCGGGGTGTCAGGTGGGCGGGCGTTCAGGGGCGGAGGTTGGGCCAACGTCAAGGTGGGCAACGCAGGAGGGGCATGTCGATCCAGTACATGGGCAACGGAGGAAGGTGGCCAAAAATGAAAAAGAAAAAGAAAAAAAAAACAAAAAAAAAAAAAAAAAAAAACAACAAAAGTAAAGGAGAGGGAAGAGGGGGAGAAGGAATACATTTTAATTGAATACAACGCTAAACTCATCACTCTATTGTCCAAAATAATCTCAAGAGACTTGGCAACGAGTGCACAAGAAATAGGGCTGGACAGTTATGATACAGAACCACAGTAGTTAAAATAAGACTATGGGTCAGCTCAAGAGTCAGGACATCTGTTTTAGGGTTTTAGTACAAAATGGATTGGCTGCCAGGACACCCCTGTCAAAGCAGAGCAAGAGAGAATCTTCAAGAGAACTTGTGAATGAGAACACTTTCCCACGTTTAGTTGTGTAAATGTCAAGATCCCCACCCACAATCAGGTCCCTTTCAGAGAGCTTGAGAGTCTGTCAAATGAGCTAACCTATAGCTACAATACATCACTGCACTGCCTAACAAGTGTAAGATTTCCCCTTTGGGGTCAAGTGGCATGCAATACTTGTGATTTGTGCCCTTACAGATGCATTTATATAGGTAAGATTCTTTTAAAATTTTTGATTTCAATAAATTGATGTGGCAGCTGAATGGCAGAATTTAACTCTCACAAAAAAAAAACAAAACAAAAAAAAAAAAACCCCAGCAACAACAAAAAACCAAAACCCACAAAAAACATGCTGGCCAACAAAACATTTGTAAGCTTGATTGCTGGTGATCTGAAAGCAAGTCCCAGTCTTAGAGAACAATGCTTTCATATAATTGCATTAACCATCCTCTCCAAATTTTAAATACTCACATCTGTCCGAAGGGCCTTAATATTCTTGCCACCTTTTCCAATCACAGCACCTGCATTCTGAAAAGAGATGAGTTAAAGTTTTTTTGTTAGTTTCATAAAGACACCATTAAGCTGAAGAAAGATCCGTAGAACATGTTCATGTCTTGTTAACAAAAACTATTTTCTGCATTCTTTCATTTGCTCATTCTACTTTTACATCTACAAAGAAGTAATGATACATATTGGATCGACACAAACACTGACCTCATTAAACAAACTGGATATTCCAATGTTTTCAGTGGAGCCACAACAGAAAATTCTGCTGCTGCCAGTGGCAACAGTCCACAGAGCCTAAGCGGAAGGCAGCATTCTCCATCATTTAAATTTTCCCCAACTTTTGCCATTGACTATAGTGGTGGAATAAACTGAATGTTGATATTTTGGGCAACCACAGACGCCAAACGTCTCATTGTTGAATTCTGGACAAACTGAGTATTGTACAGCAAATACTGTACCCCCCCCCCCAACCCAACCCAAAAATCAACTATCTACACTGCTCAATTGAAATATCAGCCAACAAGACAAGCACGACTCATGCTGGTTAATAAAAACATGTCAAGTAGCACAGCAACTTGTAATATTTGAAAAGCTAAAGTTTTAAAGGTTACAATCATTTTCTTCGAGTATTTATTTATTTATTTTTAAATCGGCTCGGTACTCCGTACTAATAAGTCTCCACTATTAATAAAAAAAAGCCTTACTTTACTCTGTAGCAGCACCCTCAGCTCCACCATTTCATCTGTGTTGCGAGATCGTTTGAAGGCTTGTTCCTCATCCATGTCCTCAGCAGGGCGTTTGCCTACAGAAGTGAGCAATGGAAACAAAAACATGCTTGTGAACCTGTTCATAAAATGCTTGTGATCTATGTAGAAATGTTAAGTAATTACCATGAGTGATGCTTTAAGGCAAAAATTAAAAAAGTTATGTCCTTAATGTTTAAAATCAATTCCAGACTTAATTATATTTGTAATAAAAGCAGCAGGGTCATGAAGTGTACAGTCTACATTACAGCTCCTCACACCCTGGATATTAGTTTTATTATGTTATGACAGTAACTTGTGTAAGTATGATGGGAGAGTTACTCCACTGCTACATCTCAGCAAAAAAAAATATTTTTAAAAAATCAAAAATCAAAAAGCATTCTTGTCCATTACTGTCTGTGCAGTAGTCTGCCCTGCAAGATGCTTAAAAAAGGTTATCATTCTCAACAACATATTACTTCTGTTGTAAATGTGTTACATTCTAAGAGTTAGAACAAACCTGATGGCAAATGCTCAGAAGAAGATGGCATTGTTCACTAGAGATGGGTATCATTTTAAACTCTTCAATTCCAATATAGAGTTTGAACAATCAATTACCAAACTTCAGAGTAAAACACAGAAAAATATAACTGTAGTTGTAAGTGTAATTGTTATTCTAGTATTTTATTTTGATGCAGCACTAAAGTTCCTATTTTGCCCGTTTCAGCTTATAACCTCTCAGAAAAACTAAATATTATAATTAGGGTTGTCAAAGTTAACACGATAATAATGCATTAACATGATCTCAATTAATGCGATTTTTAAAAAAATAGTGCCGTTAATGCAAATTCTATTTGGCCCTGCGAGTCAACTGTAGTTCATGTTGAGACTTGACCGTGCGCGGCATCTCTCATTAAGAGTAGATGAGTGAGAAGCCACGTTAACGTGCTGTTTACAATTCTGTAGCACTGTGGTATGACACTACATGCCTTTAATGAAGTCCAACTTTGTGTAATTTATTTTTGTTTGCGCAGTACTGTGAAGTCCTATAGGTTGTGACTGAATACAACTTTAGCACAACTGAAGTTTAATTTAATTTTAGCTTATGTTACACATATCTGAACTGAGACACAGTAGTATGTGACTACATGTCTTACAGTGAGGAAAATGAGTATTTGAACACCCTGCGACTTTGCAAGTTCTCCCACTTAGAAATCATGGAGGGGTCTGAAATTTTCATCTTACGTGCATGTCCACTGTGAGAGATATAATCAAAAAAAATCCAGAAATCACAATGTATGATTTTTTAATAATTTATTTCTGTGTTACTTCTGCAAATAAGTATTTGAACACCTGTGAAAATGTTAATATTTGCAATTACAGAGGTCAAACGTCTCCTGTAGTTTTTCACCAGGTTTGCACACACTGCAGCAGGGATTTTGGCCCATTCCTCCACACAGATCTTCTCCAGATCAGCCAGGTTTCTGGGCTGTCGCTGAGAAACACAGAGTTTGAGCTCCCTCCAAAGATTTTCTATAGGGTTTAGGTCTGGAGACTGGCTAGGCCACTCCAGAACCTTGATATGCTTCTTACGGAGCCACTCCTTGGTTATCCTGGCTGTGTGCTTTGAGTCACTGCCATGTTGGAAGACCCAGCCACAACCCATCTCCAATGCTCTAACTGAGGTTAGGAATCAGCCCAGAACTACACAGGAGGAGCTGGTCAATGACCTGAAGAGAGCTGGCACTCATAGTTTAGTCATGCATGGCACGGAAGGTTCCCCTGCTTAAATCAGCACACGTCCAGGCCCGTCTTAAGTTTGCCCATGACCATTTGGATGATCCAGAGGAGTCATGGGAGAAAGTTCTGTGGTCAGATGAGACCAAAGACCAAAAAGTTCTATTTAATTCCACTCGCTGTGTTTGGAGGACGAAGAATGATGGTACAATGAGTACCATCCCATAAACACCATCCCTACTGTGAAGCCAGGGGGCTGGAAGAATCATGCTTTGGAGGTGTTTTTCTACACATGGGACAGGACGACTGCACTGTATTAAGGAGAGGATGACCGGGGCCATGTATTGCGGGATTTTGGGGAACAACCTCCTTCCCTTTCTTAGGACCATTGATACGCCACTAGGTGAGATCTTGCATGGAGCCCCAGTCCGAGGAAGATCGACAGTCAGGTTTACCTTCTTCCATTTTCTAATAATTGTTCCAACGGTTGATCTTTTTTCACCAAGCTGCTTGGCAATTGCCCTGTAGCCCTTTCCAGCCTTGTGGAGGTCTACAATTTTGTCTCTGGTGTCTTTGGACAGCTCTTTGGTCTTAGCCATGTTAGTAGTTGGAGTCTTACTGATTGTGTGGGGTGGACAGGTGTCTTTATGCAGCTAACGACCTCAAACAGGTGCTTCGAATTTATAATAAGTGGAGTGGAGGTGGACTTTTTAAAGAGGTGGACTAACAGGTCTTTGAGGGCCAGAATTTTTGCTGATTGACAGGTGTTCAAATACTTATTTGCAGCAGTAACACAAATAAATTATTTAAAAAAAAACAAAAAAAACAAACAAACAAAAAAAAAAAAAAACATACATTGTGATTTCCAGATTTTTTCTTTTTTTTTTTAATTATGTCTCTCACAGTGGACATGCACCTAAGATGAAAATGTCAGACCCCTCCATGAGAGAACTTGCAAAGTCGCAGGGTGTTCAAATACTCATTTTCCTCACTGTATATTTGAGACTACAGCTACCTAATCTGTTACAAATTCAATTTTGTGTTTTGTAGGTTCAGTATTACTGCCTAGTATGTGAGTGAATAAAACTCAGTTTTCTCTTGTCCCAGCAGTTAACATAAGTACATTTAGCATAAAATGTGTTCACTATTTTAATTGTAACATTTCACTTAAAAATCCTTATTTTGTATATCATTTACACAGATTTTAAAAAAGCGATTAACTGATTAACTACATGAAATTCTGAGATTAATCGCAATTACATTTTTTAATCATTTGACAGCCCTAATTATAATGCATCTTGTGTTTAAAAAAAAAATGCCTTGGAAGTATCATGGTATAATTTTTTTGCCACATCGGCCACCCCAAGACCATGCACGACCATAAACCAATTAAGAAGCGTTCACAGTAAAAACATGCACACAAATTGTAATTTAGGCCAAGGAGGAGTCCGGATTTTGGAACGTGCATACTTACTGGCTCTCAGATGCTGATAAGACTGACTGTTTAGGTATAAACATTTGGTACTGGATAACATGGACCATTTACCATACCATAAAAATACTACATTTTTAATACATATACACATAAAGAAAGACTTCACAACATAAGATTCTGCATTCGATGTATGAGAAAGCAAATGGAAGTAAAGGGAATTTTAAAATATTCAAAGGATTAAAAAAACTGTTTAAAAATAAATGCTCCAGAAAAATGGCAGTCTTTAAAAGCCTGTACGAGTACTGATAAACATTGTTCACATTCTGCTTTTAAATTAGTTCACTTTATACCATAACTGTCCCTCAGATCTTCTCAGACATAGCACATTTGCGCATATTCATATATTCAAGTCTTTTTGGCTCTTTTTATTTCCATTTTCAATCTTTTATTTATTTATTTATACTTAGCTTATGTGCCATTTTCTCTCAAATTGAATGGGTGATGTATTCATGGGTGTCTACTGCACTTGTTTGTTCTGTACCGTATGTCACACACCATGTGTGTACTGTTCACAATTCTGAAAATGTACATGACTAATAGAAAGCAATGTCACAATTAGAAATATGGAATACATTACAGGCTGAAGTTTTGAAAGAAGACACTACAGATTTCGTCTTTTGTGAACCTTACCGTTTGTGTCAGTGTTGCTGAATGTAGTATCTTCCTCCTGCTGCTCAATTTCTGTCTCCATTGTCTTCTACCAACAGGAAAATTGGAAAGGGCTCTCCTCTCCGTAGGTCTCTCTAAGGAACAGAGACAAGTGGACGGTTCATGCAAGCATTTGATCCTAACAGCCTTTTTAAGTGGGTGTGTCAACGACTGGTTATATAAAGGTCACTGCTGAAACTGTGCAACTGTTAACTCTAACTATCCTCAAGAGTTACACATTTCTTGACGATGTTAAGCTCACAGGACACTTTGAACATTTTGCAAAATAACAAAAAATGTCATACAAACAAGCCAGAGATAAATTAACTGGGCATGACCAACGATAACAGAACCGTGGCAACAGAGGTTGAATATCTTATTTCAAAGCAGACGACACTAAGCACAAGCACTCTGATGGGTAGCCAGTGTTCATGCACCATATTTCCAGACGCTATAACAGCCATGAGAGGTGGTACAGAGCTCTAGCAACAACAGGCCCACTGCACTTCTATTGCTTCAAAATGGTGCATAGGTAGCATTTAGCTCGTTAGCTAATGGCATTAGCAAAATGTACTAAAGGTTAACTAACAAGTAGATTTCATGAATACTGGTACTTTGGTAATTTGATCAAGGACCCAAAGCGAGCATCTTAAACGCTTGTAATTCATACACTGATCAATATTACACCAAGATTCCCCATAGTCTAAAGTCTTGATTGGTGGCTAACCTGCTAGCTAGCTCTTTAGCTATTCACAAAATGGCTTGCTTTTCCGGCTATCTTGACTCACGTTAGCATAGCAAATGCTATACTAGCTAGCTAGGAATGCTAGCTGAAACAAATTGGGAGCTCGTTTAATTAATCACGTTGGCACGTCAATGCAAAGACTTTGTGGCCAAGCTAGCGTGTTAACTAGTGAATCAACGTTAGCTAGTTACATTTTCAAGACAAGTAAGGCTACCTGGTTACACAGCTAGCTAGCCGTGTTAGCTAACCTAACTAGGTGAGCTAAGTCATGCCAACTACTTCACGGGTACGTCGTTATCAGCTAACGCTAACTGGCTACGTTAGGAAAAAGCAAAGGTCTCTGATTGATGGCTAGATTAACTATTTTGTGACTAGCTAGCAGGCTAACGAGCTACATAGCGAACTAAAGCTGTTGCAGGCAACTATAGACAAAACAGTTAATGACACTAATTAATGTAGACACACATCCCTTCACTTCATCACACGACAGCTAAGAGGTACACATACTGCACGATTACTGAGTTCGACTGAATTATTAATCGCGTTCGTATCACTCCATAAGACTAGAAAGTCATTTGAGACAAACCTGCAGATGGCCCCGTTCGTCAGTCCACAATTTGACCAAGAAACCTACGCATTCTACCCTGATTTCATTGCAAATTTACATGGACTCCTGCCTTTATCTGTGATTGGTGAAGACAACCTTGGAGGGAGTGTCTTTCTTGGAATTTGATTGGATAGACGGACTGCCAAATAAAAAGTGTCGCAGATATAAGAACAATTGGTATCTGTGGTTGTCAGTCAGAACAAAAGGCCCGACCCCTTTGATCTGCTCTAGCGTTAGCGGCGCTAACGTTATTGTCATAGCAACAGTGTAGGGCGTCTATGTCTCCTTTATTTTCTGTTTTCAGAAATGTGCGATTAGCGCTTATACTTTTCCAACAATTATGTACACAAGAGAATACCTTTCCTATGTTTTTTACATACTCACAATGCTCGAAATATCAGTGAAGCTTTCAGCTGTATAATGTCAAATCCTTCTCCAGCTTTCCTTCTGCACACTGGATCTATATTTCAAAACGCACAAAACTGCACTTCTCATTCAGAAATTTTAATGAAAGAGGAAACAATTCATATTATCCCAATACAGTACAAAATTTAGTCTTCCATTTAGGCAAAATGAATCTTTCTTTGTAAACCTGGTTACAAAGAAAGAAACCTGTAGCACTCTGGTGTAATTTAATTTTACTTCAGCAGATTATTTATTCCATTCAGTAAATTTATTGAAAGAGGAAGATCTTAATGTACATATGGTCATTTGTTTGCCTTTAACTAGCAATGTCTTTTGTTTTTACTGAAATATGAAATGATACATTAAGTGCTTGTATTAGGCTAGACATTGCCTCAAAGCAACTTTACAGAAATGTGAATTTAGTTGTGGTGAGCAAGTCAAAATCAACACTGGCAAGGAACAAATCTTTTAGTATCAAAACATCACTATCATTATCTAAGTGACACAGTGAAGTTATAGTCAGTGATGACACTTAGGCCTACAGTAATAAGTAATAGTAACAGTAATATAGTACAAATAGTGAAACTGTATAAATAGTGCTTTGATGCCAATCGGTGAGTATTACATACAAGTATATATATATATATATATATATATATATATATATATATATATATATATATATATATATATATATATATATATATTTATATATATATATATATATATTCATAATTGTGTTGGACAAACACAATTATAAAAACAGATTATTCTTAATACTTAGATGTAAATCCTAAGCAGGATGGAGTTTGGAACAGGTGAACTTCTTCAAATGTTAAGTTTCCTCCTATGAGCTGAATTTCCTCCCTTCTCACCCTTAACTGCAGCTACTTTCAGTTGCTGCTTGTTTGTCGATCTGTCTAACTTGGGTCATTATCCATCCGTACCGTGAAGTGCTGTCCTATCGGTTTTGCAACATTTGACTGAATTTGAGCAGAAAGTAGAGCTCTGTACACTTCAGAATTCATCCTGCTACTTCTATCAACAGTCATATCATCAAACAACACTAGTGATGCCATTCCACTGGCAACCATATTCCCAGTCCATAACACTGCTTCCAGCATGTGTGACAGATGGATGTGGTATGTTTTGGATCATGAGCCCTTCTTTTCCTTCTCTATATTCTCCTCTTGCTATCATTCTGGTACAAGTTAATTTTGGTTTTATCTGTTCAAAGAATCTTGTTCTAGAACTGGGCAGGCTTTTTTAGATATTTTCTACCAAAGTCTCATTTGGCTTTTATGTTCTTGAGTGCTGTGAGGGACTGATGACCTGATAGACTGATGTAAGCCCTCAAAGTGTTGTGAGGGGGATTTTCTTTACCATAGAAAGAATTCTGTGATCATCCTCTTTAACTGTCTTCCATGATCTTCCAGGCCATTTGGTGTTGCTGAGCATCCTCTTTTTTAAGATTGTACCAAATTGTTAATTCGGCCACTCCTAAAGTTTGAGTTGCATTGCACTGTTTGGGTGCATATTGAGAGCTCCCATGGATAGTGACTAAATGCTTATTGAACATTTAAAATTAACTTTAGACTTATATGTGTTACATATGTCATAAACTGAAGAGGGAGGCCACACCTGTCCATGAAACTGCTAAATAGTCAATAGCCTGTGAAAATAGAGGAACTACATAGAAAATGCTACAATTCAGTTTACTGCAATATTTTAAAACCCTTGAATTAACACTGAAAGCCTACACTTCAATCACATTTTTAAACACTTTTTAAAATTAAATTATTGAATTCAAAATTATTATGAATTAATAACATCTCCATGCTAACAAAACTATGATCTGTTTCTGAATATCTAAACCTTCAGTTTTCCACTTAGACATAATGAATCTTCAAGGACGATTATCTACTAAAATGCATTGGGCACATTTGTGTAGACATACGTAGTTATAGGCATATTTTACATTGTTCAAAATTTCCTCTTCTTTAACAATTAGTCAGAAGTCACCAACTGAAGTCAGCTGAATATAAACCTTACCTTCATTTTTTTTAACACATAAAAACAGCAATAATAACATTCCATTATGGAAAGAATCAATTAGATCCTCAACCATTAGTGAACAGATTTTATTTAAACATGCACAGAAAGGACATGTAGTTTAAAGGTATTGTTGATATCACTCCACATTAATTAAGCCTATATATTTTTTGTTCTCTAAGCACAGTGCATCTAATGTAACTGATCTGGCCTAATACAAGGTTTAAAAATAATTTTTGAGTTATAAGCAACCATTACCCCAAAAAATTGCTATTTAAAGCTGTAAACAAATACACCACTATGGTAGCTAGGGTTATAGATACAGTTACAGGCTACACAATAAATTTTATGATTCTACTGTGAACAGCCTGCGAGGCACACATGCACGCAAGGCTATTTATTAGACGACTGGACGTCTGTGCTAGGCACATTCATTCAAGAGCCAATGTGATGTTTTAAACGTTGTGTACCCTCCGGTGCTGGAGAAGGACATCTGTTTTCTAGCACTCTGCAGTTCATCGGATAAACAGCAGAGGACATCAGCACTCCTCTGAAGTAAATATGAAATTCATTATAAGTGCATTAGGAGCACTTCATAGCTGGTGTTTGCAGTACTAGATGTCATCCAAGTATGGAAAGTCACATTATCATTCAACACCAGGGCCTTTTTGCCTTTTTGCTTGTTTATTTAGATTTGTAGGACCTCATCTCAAATGTGTGCTGGGCAACCATGTCACAATAACGAATGCTAAAGTCAGACGTAGGGACTATACGCAATATTTTTTCAGTCACTCGATTTTGGCGGTTGTTATTTATATTAGGCATTCTAGTGACTAACGGAACGACTGTGATAGTTTCTTTTTTTTATCTCACCGACCGATTGTCTGCACAGTATGACCTATGGGTAGGGAAAGGGGCCTTGCGCCATACAAGCACGTCAGCTATGAAAACATCATTAAAGCTGAATATTTTGCCGAGCCGTTACTGTGAAGATTAAAATACGATTGAACTACAAAACTTGTAAAGCTGTACCACATAATGGGATGTACGATAGTGCCGTCATTCCCACGACAAACTCTCGTAAAAACTGTGTCTCTGTCTTTTTCTGTTAGTTAAACATCCAACCGACGTATTGCCAAATATAACTGAATACCGAGGCGACGTGGTAGTTTATGGTACAACTTGTAATGTGCGTCACCTCAAATTCACTCAATACAGTGCCGCTTAGGTCGATCCACAGCCCATTTGATCGTGTCTTTTCCGCCCTCTTGTGGTCAACACTTGTCCATTCTCCATAAATTGGACTGCCGCCCCCCCCCCCCCCCCCCCCCCCCGTGTGTGGTCGTGAAACCAATCCTCCGAGAGCCTATGCCTTAATTTCATGTGCATGTGATGAAGAACCAAAAGAAAAATACGTGCAAATAACCTGTTGCCAGCAGAGAACTCATGTGGAATGGCCAGTACGTCAATAATGTGGGGCTTCAGAACTAGCATTAGATCAGCATGACTTTCTGCACTCCCCAGTTTTTGAAAAATACACATGGTGTAGTTGTGACGGGAAAACATGTCTGATGGTCTACATCTGTAAGTGAGAATTTAATCGACAGGCTTCATGTCCGTCTCCGCACCTTCACTTAGAAACACGGAATAAGCACAGAAGTGGTCGTGTTTCACTAGACAAGCTACTACTTCACCTGCTTTTAAATATTCTGCACCACCATCATTGCACTCGATTGGAATGCAAGACTTACTATAGCCGTGGCGCGGACAGTTTTGTTCTGTAATTATTTTTTCTTAGATGCAGCCCATCTTGTGCGTCAGACTGTACGTCACACTCTGGCAATGGCCAGCCGTGAAGTTGTGGCGGTGCTGAAAACAGCGATACGAATTCAACTTAAGCATTAAACGACGCTTTAAAATAATGCTAGCTCAAAAACAACAACAGTAACTTAGTGCGTTCGTATGCCGCCATAGCGCACTGAAAAGGCTGGAAAGGAGAACGGGCTTACATCTGCAGGCCACGTTAGAGTTTAATGCGCTCGTGAGAAGCCGTATCTACCTGAGATCACCCATGTTGACAGTATCAGTGATAAACTGCCCACATAACGACGCTCGGAGTATCTTAAACATTCTCAGCTAAATGTGATTACGGTGATTGCTGGCACAGATGTGTTTGTCCTCGACTCTAGGCTAATCGATAGGCTCTCGCAGGTGCTCCACCTCCTCCTCGCACGCGCAGCTCCCCGGCTCCTTCTCCGCTTTTCTTCCTCCTCGGTCGCCATAGTGCCACGCTTTTATCGCGCTGTGCCGCTTTCTGGAGGGCAGCGGCTTTGACGAGCTCTATCGCATGGAGCCGATGCAGCACCGCACCAGCCTGAAACTCCAGCAGGGCAAAGTGCGTTTCAGCTCACAGTACGGGTGGGCGGATCAGTACTGAAGAATCGATACTACCGATGCTGATGTTTCTTTTGAAAATCGATCCCTACATGAAAAGACTGGTGTCAAGTATTTTAAGTAGTAAACCGAATATCTGTTTTGTAATTAAATTGTGTCTTTATTGAATTGGTATTTGATGCGTTAAAAGCGAAAAAAAATAGTAGCAAATAAATGTGTACTAGTGAACTAGTCTGCTTTTTGCTAGCTTCTTATACACAATCAAATGCGGTGGAGTAAATGCTCTAAAATTGCAAATCATATGGAGCTATTTCTTGCTATAGAACAGTTTATGTGGCTATTTAAAAATAATGCAAAGATTTATAATTACAACTTTTGATGGTCAAATTTACTGGCTTTCAAGCCGATTTTTTAAAGTATTGGTACGCAGATATTAGCCTTCAGTATCGAAGAGAAATGTAGTAGTATCGCCCATCCCTACCTCACAGCTCTTTTCTGGGGGGATAAGTGAAGGGGGACAAAAGGGGGCGGGACCGAAGCGCTGTCAGCCAAGCGCTTTGCAGATTGGCTATAGTTGCTCGGCCGTGCTAAAGGGGAGCCTATCGGATTTTACTCCGCTCGGATTCCACGGCAAAAAAAGAAAAATCGGTGGCGGATCCAGACGGCTTTCTCTTTTGCGATTGCGTCGAGAATTCGCTCTAGCTGGACTTTAAGGACAGAAACGAAGAGGAAAGCGTCTTGGAGTCCCCAAGCTGCGGCGGCGACCTGTGATGGTGTGATCTCGCCATTCTGCTGAGCTCAGGCTCCCTCCATGACAGTGTCGCCCAGCGGCGCCCAGCGGCTCTGCGCATCGCACCTCAGCGGCGGCGAGCGGGGCGCCAGTGGAGGAGAGGAATAAGTGATTTTACCGAGTGGTGGCTGTGTTGGTGGAGGTGGTGGTGGGGGACTATCGCGGAGAGCTACCATGGTCGGAATGGCTCGCTGGAGCTTTTATGTTGTTTTGATGGGGCTGCTGAAGCTCGCCTCTTCTTGTCCCGCATCCTGCTCATGTAACACCTCAAGGATCTCGTGCGTCGACCAAGAGCCTGGCATCGATGAGTTCCCCATCCTGGTGCCCGAGACCGACATGGAAAACATCACGGATATGTAAGTACAGCCAGACTGTGAAACGGTGAGAAGAGGAGACGTAAAGACGTGTCGTGCCACTGCCTGTAACAGCTAGATGGTCAATCAGAAGACAAATGGTGTGTGTGTGTGTGTGTGTGTGTGTGTGTGTGTGTGTGTGTGTGTGTGTGTGTGTTGGGGGGGGGGGTTCTCTGAACAGCATTGCTATTTCGACTAACTGAGAGTGTATCCATATAGGATATATGTAGAGGATTTTTTAAAAGAGGTTCAGACAAATCCTCTTGTCTAAAACCACGGGTGACATCGAATAACCTTCCCACATCCCCTCACCGTTTGATGCAGGCTTATATACTGAACAGCTACCATGAGAGCCCGAAAATCGATACATTGACACCAAATGGAAAAAATACTTACGATCCTAAATCTCTACACGACCATCTTATAGATTAACGTAAAGGGTCGTGTGTGTGTGCGTATGTGTGCGTTCGTGTTCGCCCGCGCGTGTGTGTATGTATGTATGTATGTATGTGTATATATATATATGTGTGTGTGTGTGTGTGTGTGTGTGTGTGTGTGTGTGTGTATGTATGTATGTATAAATTTGTGTGTGTGTGTGTGTGTGTGTGTGTGTGTGTGTGTGTGTGTGTGTGTGTGTGTTGCGCGCGCGTGTGCCCGTGGTAGCGCGAGCGCGCATCTGTAACGGGTGAAAGGGGGGAGCATGGTAAATAAAAGTAGCCTATATGAAATTTCTACAAGCTCAAAGGCACCAAGCCAGAGCAGATGTCGATCTGAAGGACGCGTGTAGTGTCTCCTGTCTCTGACTGTAGCTGATGGCTACGAATAAAAACGAAACAGAAATGCACAGCTTTTACATTTTACATAGCAGTTCAATTTTCTGGACATACACAGCTAATTGGTGGCGGTTGACACTTGGAAAAACGTCAATTTCAGTGATTCTCCGCTGCTGAGGACTATCCAAAGCATCTGAATGGTGAAGGGACGTTTGGTTGGACCGTCAGATGATATGGACGTTGAAAACATCTCAACCATAGACTGCCCTGCTCCTTTCACGGACATCCTGTCCACGCGCGCGGCCACAAACACCGAATAAGAATGGTCGCCTGCGTGTCGTTTGGAAATCACACTATATCCAGTCCGTTATATCGTTCGGGTTTCGCGCAGAGTCAAGCGAAGCGTCCGCAAAGCGAACGGCATCAGCGCCTACGCAAATATGTCACTCCGTTTCCACGACAACGGCTCGTGGAGACACTTTAGGCGCGTACGGCGCAATCACGGCGCTTTCACAAGCGCCTTCATTAAAGCCGAGTGTGATGGGGCAGCGAGCAATGCAGGCGCCTGGACCAGCTGGGAACACGATCAGTGCCAAAGAATTAGTCAGGCCTCAGCATTTAGCCATAGGCCTCAAGCACACAGCCTATACAATGCTCAGAGCTTATGAGAGAACTGTTTGCTCGGTAATTAACCTGTTGCTAATGATCAGTTGTCCTATACCAAACCTTTCATTGTTTTTAGTGTTGTTTCATTCGTACTTATTTCACCAGCACGTTTCTTTTTTGTTGATGTCGTCCTTGTTATCAGAAAATAGCATATATATATATATATATATATATATATAAATATATATAGACTTTTGGACCCAACTGTACATAGCAAAGTGGAAAAAATCATATGTAAATCAGTTGATCTGGGCAGTAAAAAACAAAAAAATAGAGTGAAAAAAACAGGAAAAAACTATACATTGACAATACATTATGTTTGTTGGCATGCTTAACCATTTCCAAAGTTCTCTGTGATATTTACATGTTACCATGTGTTATATGTGATACTTAGTTACCATCCAAAACCTATTTTGGCTAATCTATCTTTCATTAAATTGCATCAAGTGCTGCTAATGTAGGAAGCATCTATCTGTATTCTTCTGCTCAAGGTATTAATAGCTTTTCCAAAACAAGAAAGTAAAATCACATTATGTATAATCTTATTTATTTATTCCAGATATATCACAAAACAGAACAGACTATTTACAATCACTGAGGACCACATGAAGTTTTACACAAATCTCAGGAATCTGTGAGTATTTGACAGTTAAAACATTTCATAGCTCAAGCTCACTTTAGATTTCTATGTTTAGATATAGAAATAGTGTGCCTAACATCCAAATAAATTTGTCCAATACAGAACAGTGACCAAGACTCATCTAACATCTGTATCTTCAAAAGCCTTTGCCAACAATGCCAAACTTCAGTATTTGTAAGTTATTGTTTTTATTGTGGAATTCGTTATAGTGAATAATATTGTTCTTAGGTTTTGAGTGTATGTGTTTTCACTTAGCTACAGGAGAGAATGATGGCAAACAGCCCTGTAAGATCAGATGTTATTGTTGATGGAAATATATTCTGCGGAATGTTGTGTAAGCTTTAATGCTCTGATTTGTAGGAATCTAAGAGACAACAATTTGTCAACACTGTCATGGACAGTGATTCGCAACTGCAACATGTCAACTTTGTAAGTGTTCTTTACAATGTTTACAATACTTACCATGCATGTCACCCATCTGTATGAAACTACAACGAAAACCTCAGATTACAACAAAGCCACCGTGGCTAATTGTTATTATTGTTTAATATATGATTCATTTTTCTAGGATTTATGTGTTTTAATGTTATTCCTCTGTTATTACAGGCTGCTTGCTGGAAATCCTCTATGGTGTGCCTGTGAGAACATGTGGATCAAGGCCTGGCTGGAGGACAGTGAGCGAGATCAGCTACAGTGTCTGCAAGAAGGGGGCAGAGTAAAAACCCTCTCTAAACTCACTGTCCCCTCATGTGGTAATTCCATTCACTAAAAAGATAAGCATACTCACTACATTATAGTCGTATTTTTTTTAGTCATCTAGAATGACTTGCTATGGCCTTTTCTGTACAGTTAGACTGAACTGGGGGCAGTCGTGGGCTGGAGGTTAGGGAATCAGCCGTGTGACCGGAAGGTCACTGGTTCGATCCCCTCAGCTGACAGTCCATGACTGAAGTGCCTTTGAGCAAGGCACCTAACCACGAATTGCTCCCCGGGCGCCGTGGATAGGGCTGCCCGCTGCTCTGGGCAAGTGTGCTCACTGCCCCTTAGTGTGTGTGTTTTCTAGTGTGCATGTATGTGGGTGTTTCACTACATGGTTGGGTTAAATACAGAAGTCTAATTTCACAGTGTGCAAACACAGTGACAAATGGTTCAATTCAATTCAACATGTTCTAGGTAACTTGACTAAATTTTGAAGGTATATCTTGAAATTCAACAAGAATTTGGTGTGAGGTCTGCTATATTATATTTGAATGAAAATGAGTTTGGTTTACAAAACAAAGGCATAAAAAGGCTTCCTTAGAGAGATGCCATTGAACCACCACGTAATCAACCAGTCGGCCCAGCTGTAGCTTATGGTACTTACCATGTATGATAAATCATACACATTCTTCTAAGAAAAGTAAAGTAAAAAACATATTAAAAATACAGTATATTTAGAACTCAAGCCAATGTGCAGTCTGCTTTGAGTCAACAGATTTTCTTTTCTTTTACTAAGTGAAATGCATTTTTTTTACCTTTTTTGGTAAAGACAATGCTAAGCGAATGTATGCTGCACATGCAGGAGGTAGAGTTAAGTTTGAAAAATGTTCGTATGTTCTTTTAAAGAACCTAATATGATATATCTCCAAAGAACTTATTTGGCTCTTTATTTTTCTTTGCAAGAGTATGACCAAAGAGTAGCCTTGAGGTGAGAATTGTAGCATATCAATAACTTGTCAACTTTTCCTCTCTTCAGAGTATCCCAGAGTAGAAGTCATCCCCAATGTCGTTACCCAGATGGCAGGGAGTGATGCAATAGTAGCATGTAGTGCCTCTGGAGCTCCAGCCCCTGTGGTCTCCTGGAACGTGAACTCTACTGACCATCCACCACTTACAACTGCCTATGAGGTAAAACATAGCTGTAAAACATAGCTGCCAACTGGCTGCATGATATTGAATTCAAAATACCACAGGGAGACTGGGTAAGACTGTTACCCAAAACGCCTTATAAAGCCTTCAATTTCACCAGTCAGCAATATTACTTTTGTACATATGCCCCCATCATTCTAGGCAGGTGGGAAAAAAATTGAGTGAATTTGACTTTGAGTGAAAAAAACAATTGGTAACACTTTCTTTTACAGTTCCTTAACTTTAAGGTATTAACCATTTAAGTGTGAGGTACAGACTCTAGAGTGCTAAGCAATATTTTTTGGGAAACATGACGGTAAGTTCTAAGGCATTAACTGGGCAAGTATATAGTACAAACTCAACACTACTGTGCAGTTAATATTGGTTAAAAGACGTTAGTTGTTATTTGGGATAAAAATTATTGTACACAAAGTACAAAGAGTCTTTCATAGTATATAGCTATGTTTATATTTTGTCTATTACCTATGAATCTGGGCCTCTTACAAAGGTTTTACTGGATCTTTACCATTTACGTCAGAAAACTTTTGAGTTTTGAGCTGTCATTTTAAGACATCCAGAGAGTACAAATCCATCTCAATATTTTGTTCCAACTGCCTGGCTTTTCTAATGGGCTCACACCAGCAGCAAAGATGTCCAGGAAACTGGAACAAAATCCTAGAGAGGATTTTTACTTTCTGGACCTGAATTTACTACCATTGCATATAACCTACCCATTTCTTGGAGGTTTTCAGTATTGACCTCATATTGAAAATATCTCTCATATATGTTGTACATCATGTACACTGAATGTTCAAAAGTTTGTACATGCTCAAATAAAGACTTTAATTGTGAGTATGTCCCTCCATTTTTGGCATTTTGAAACTTTGGCTGCCTCAGAGCATCCCATTCTTTTAGCAATGCTTTTCCATAGAAATTATACAAGCTGTGTGCATTGAATGCTGTGTCAGCAGTGGATGTACCTTAAAGTACCTGAATGCACTAATAAAAAGGGGTGTATGGAATCTTCTAGACATATAGTGTACCTGTAAATAATGGACTTTTTAAACCAAACCAAAACTTAACCCTGACTTTAATCTCAGTAAAAAGAAATTGAAAAACGTAGGTTTTTAAAAAGTACTTTATAAAATCAAAATTAGTCTTTGATTTTGTTTGAAACAATTTCCTACAAAGTAAGGATCTTTTTATACTGGAATTGTATGAAAACAAAAACACACACATACAAACATAGTGCTATGTGTTTTAAATGTTTTGATAGAGCATAATAGGTCCAAAGTCAATGTTTGCTTCCACTGAATTGTTGAACTGTGATTAAATTGACACTTCTGTGAGTTTCTGTATGCAAGGAATAGATTTCAATTTTTTAAACAGAGAAATATGAGTATCCTATATGAAAGTTTAAAGGTATAAAACAAACAACTGAATAATTGAAGTTAACACCATAACTGTTAGCAAATCATATGCAGAGTCATTTAGTGAATAGGTGGCTTTTCTATTGGTCTGCTTAGTTAAAACTGACAACTTTGTTTATGTGCATGACTACATCAAACATGCTTTACACTGTAGTTTAGTCATAAGCTTTATAACCATATGACATCACACCAGGCCTAAATAGCCCACGCATAACACTGTTTGCTCAGTAAGAAGAAGCACTTAAACATTTAATCTCTATTACACCCAGTAATGGACCTGTAAAGCTCTATAAGACACTCAGACCACAGGAGCCTAAAAGCCCCATGTTTTTCATTAATATTTAATGTCACTACTGTAATATTTACAATGAAGTGTCCCTTGTGCTTGCTTAAAAACAGCAACCTGTGGGATACAGTGTGTATTAACAGTGCTGGTTGGGGTCCAGAGAGCACTTATAAATTAACCTAAATATCAATGACTAAATTTAGGAGTGGCACTTTCTTTGTCTGACAATTCAACATAATTTGGAATACTGAATAAAACATTTAACATAAATTAATAAAAACTGCAACTATGAAATGAAATGGCCAAAATACACATGATAAAACACTCACTTGAAGCGAATAATTTTAATATTTAAATTATATGTGGTAAATTGCAATGCAAGCATATTTTCTAAATGTATAATGTAAACACAAATAGAATAATTTCATGTGACTGCATATTTGCCAAGCCGTAGCTATGAAACATTGCAGAAGGTAGCAGGTGTAAGTGGACTGATGAAAAATGTAAACATATCTTGATCTTAGCTTTTTACATTTTTGAATTTTAATTTTACTGAACTTTTTGCAAATAACTGAGTCATTTCCAGTTCCAACCACTAGCTGACTGCAAATTCTGTTACATCAGCTAACAGACGGCTGTGTTTTCTAGCATCACGCTAAATGATGGGGGGAGAGGGAGGGCCATCTTACTCACCAAGAGAGAGTGAGGCCAGTAATGCTCTTTTGGTCTCCCAGCCACGGATTCAGCTTACAATCTCCCAATGATAAGCTTGAGGCACCTTTATCTTATCAAAGTAAAAAACATAATAATACACATTGATATTAGATGCTTAACAGATATAAGGTGCCAGCTGCAGTTTAATGTACATGTCCATTATGTTTGCCAGTGTGTTTAGTCTTAGTGATCATGTGAATAAAAATTCAACTGTTTATCATTAAAGATTTGTAAGTAAACTAGGCCCATATTTCTCAGACATGCTTTTATAGACATGTAGAGCCGTATTCTCTTGTACAGAGCTGATGGAAACTATTCTTTTTTTGTGACATTTCAGTTATTTGCTGGAATTTAACAACTGAATGGAACCCTGGCTGCTTTAAACCAAGCAAGCGGCTTGTCAGTAATTACCCCTCACTATCCATAATGTAGATTTAAAATTTGAGTTCCTATTGAGCGAAATTTTCACCTCCTATTTGCTTCACGACTAATTTCCTGAGGTGGAGATAAATTGGCTTTTCTGAGCACACAGGCAAGTTTTCCAAATACTGATTACATCAACATACTTAAGGTCAATGTATATCTTTCCAAACCCAAATTCTTTTGCACTTTTCTGACAGCAGTTTTTTTTTCCATGTTTTTTTTTTTTTTTTCACAATCAGAATTTTGTTAGCCAAACCAAAAAATAATCAGAACTTGAACCTATGGGAAAGAAAAGATTTTGATTTTTCAATTGTACATGAAAAATGTAGGTTTTATTTGTACTTTACAAAATGAGAACCACTTTGTTGGTTCTGTCACGGTTGGTCCTGCCTTATAAAGTCAGCATCTTTTTTTATACTAAAAATTTAAAAACAAATAAAAACACATATAAGCACAGTGTTATGTGTTTAAAATGTTTTGATATAGCCTAATAGATCCACAGTCAATATTTGTGTCCTGATTTGAATTTTAGACATATGATTCAGCTTGCACTTTTGTGAGACACTTTGTATGTAAGTAATACATTTCTATACTGCTATTTGTAACCAGAGTTGGGCAAAATACTTTTAAAAAGTAATGATGGCTGAATACTGAATACATTGCCCCTAAATGTATTCAGTTATGTATTTCATTACATTAAATAAAATAGTAACCTATTCAGTATACGTTTATAATAAATTTACGGAACTTTTTGGCAAGGCACATGGAGAAAACACTGTTCCTCACTGTTACTGGTTGGCAGTTTCCTTCATGTTTTTTTTTTCTGTTTATACATTTCATAAAAATATATTATTATTTAAATATATGATTTAAATATTATTATTTAAATCTGAAAATTATCATTTTTATTCTGATCACCTGCTTCTGTGCACTGCTGCTCTCATAATCCCCCTTCAGGGAGCGCTTTAACCTGCTCAGGGGATGTGGGCGTACAAGTGTTTGTGGACCCTATGGTTCTAGTCACACACAGCTTCCAAAAACTGAAATCCTTTGTTTCTGTGACTTCCAATATAACCATTCATCATCTATTCACTACTGCATAAACTTAAACAAAGCTTTAGTTAACTTCTTATCCACCATGTTCTTTTTCAATTTTTTTGTTCCACCTTAAATGGTGCCATACTTGGTGCCACACTTAAATGGTGCCAACCAGTAACAGTGAGGAACAGTGTTTTCCCCATGTGCCTTACCAAAAAGTTCTGTAAAGTTCTGTATTATAAACGTATTCTGAATAGGTTACTATTTTATTTACTGTAACGAAATACATAACTGAATACATTTAGGGGCATTCTGGCACTGGTTTGTAATGTGCGATGAACTTGAGCTCATATATTATACGCTTACTGCATCCAATCTGTCACACTCCTGCAGTGTGTGGTACAGTTTACTCTGTAAAACTGTCAACATTGTCAGAACAGCCTAGGCCCACGACAAGCTGTAGCATGTCATCTGATTCAGTGGAGCAGGAAGAAGTAAAGTTTTGGGTAAGCATGAAAAAGTGGGTAGGTTAACTTGGTAGACACAATGTCCAAATGCACTGATCGAAAGAAAATGACATGACTTAGAGAAAGCTTAAAAACCTAAACCTAATCTTTGTAGGTAAGGCATATGACCATGGCAGGCATATAAAATGCTTATTCATGTCTTATATTTGATAGATGTTTGCTTTGGCATTTTCAAAAAGTTCACTTCAGCCTTTGTAGCAAAAGAGCATTCTAAATAACAAATTCGGAGAAAACAACACCAACATATTCTACAGAACGGAATCTTACTTTTGCACATGCTCCAATGTACCTTTTAACAGTGGTTGGAACTTCAGATTCAAACACTGGTGCACTGATAACAAACTGAGCTTGTGGTGAATGCAGATAGTTGTGGTTGTTGTCAGAGCTGGACGAAGTACACAAATCATGTACTTGAGCTAAAGTAGAGATAAAGGTAAAATATTACTCCAGTAAAAGTAGAAGTCCTTACTCTAGACCGTTGCCATCTAGATCAACTTGAGTAAAAGTACAAAAGTATTTGGCTTCAAATGTACTTAAGTATCGAAAGTAAAAGTACTAAAAGATTAATTATGGCTCTAATGTATTGTTATCATTTTTGTAACTCATTAACTCATTTTAGGTGAAAATACTCCAGTGTCTCTCTTGGTAAACCAGTCTTTTAATAGAATGTCATTAATTAGTGACACTGGCGTCTATTAAAATGATCATAAGCACAAAACACTAAAGGCAAACAGTTTCCATCAGGCAGAACCGAGTGGCTCTGAAATCACTTTTACAAACAAGCAAAGTTTCAGTTTAAGATTACTTTGTAAATTAGTTACAAGCTGAATAAAAGCTTGCTTTAAAAACAGGTTCACAAATAAGTTTTCCTTTACTATATTGATATGTAGGTCTCTATTCATAAACATAAAATTATAAAATAAGTGTTTGTATGAATTCAGAAAAAAAGAAACACAACTGCATATGTGTACCTATTTCTATACTGTGGCCTATTTACACAAAGTTAGGTTAGTTCCATCATTTAGGTAGACGTATGTGCTCCCAAATTTTTACGCTGCTGCACTGACGTTGAACTGTGTGCTTGCACTGGGTTGGTATGACCAACAGGTCAAAACAAGCTCAGAACAAAGTGACCACTGTGCCCTGATTGGTGTTCTTGCTTAGCACTTCTTTTGTTTTGACATGTTATGTTTTTATACACACAAAAACCAAAAGGAATGACAGATTTTTCAAAATGTAGTGGAGGAAAAAGTAAGATATTTGACTTTGAAATGTAGTGGAGTGAAAGTAAAAAGTCGCCCAAAATGGAAATACTTAAGTAAAGTAGATACATGAAAAAACTACTTAAGTACAGTAATGAATTACATTTATTGTCCACCACAGTAATTGGAGGCCTTAGAAAAATTTGAAAAAAAGCGTAATAATTTGTTCGGCCATAACACAGTGACAGCATTGACAGAAAACATATGAAGTTTGAATAATTTAACAAGTCAGCTTAAACATACTTGCACAGTTTGACTGGGTAGGCCTGGTAGGGGGAAAATAAATCTCATCAAAAAAGGGAAAGAAATAACCAATCAGGGGCCCTGAAATATTGGGGCCCTGGGCTTCAGTCCAGGTAAGCCTATGAATTAAATTACCCCTGTCCCCCAATTACAACACTTATTACTTGCAAAAACATCCACTACTGAGAAGTTTATTAGTTTGATCATCATTCAAAAGATTAATAACTGGCTCATCACATTGGTTTATTAGTCTACTCAAGCTTTAGTAGGAATATCAGTTTGTAAAGAAGCTGTTAATTGAGGTCCTCTTTAAAGTTTGTCTACAAAGCTTGTTTGCTACATGCCATTCATTGATTGCAAAATAGTTAATAAGCAAGCATTGATGATTTTTCTTTTGAAAATTGTATTTTTTTATTTAGTGGGTAAGTATTCTAAAGGTATTCTCTTTAAAATTAAGTAAAAAGTAACTGTATTCTCAATACTGCCTTTAATAAAAGTAACTTGGACTGTAACTAATCCTGTCTTTAACAGACAAATATATCTTATATCAAAGTTTGAAGATTTGACTCAAAGTTTAGCCATTCTCTGTATGGGTATGCATAGGCAATTTTTTTTGGTCAGCTGAGTTAAAACTAACAACTTTGTGTATGTGCATGACTACATGAAAAAATGTTTTGAACTCTAGTGCAGGGATTAGCTTTATAACCACATGGACTCCCAGACAAGGTATAAATAGCCTGATGAATATCTTTTCATTGTTCACATTCTTTCAAACTTTTGTGAGAGCAATATTTCTCTATTTTCTCTCAATCAGACTAAAACTTCAGATTTGCAGTCCATGCTGACCCTGACAGGTCTGTCCCCCAGTGACAACGGGAGAGAAATCACCTGTAATGCAGAGAACATTGTGGGCCAAAACGAAGCCTCCGTCACCCTCAACATACGTTGTAAGGACTCTGCCTGTGTGTTTTTGTCTGTGATAATGAGCTGAACTGCACAATTATCATATTGATCTGTTCTACCAATGTCATTGTGTTTTGGAAACTAAATGAAAGGGCAGGTCTTTTGCATACATCATCACTGTTAAAACAAACTTTGAATCTCAGAAATTGTAAATTTATAGGAGAAGAAAACATGTTCTTAACTTTAATGTACAATAGTATAACAAGGTTTTATTTATTTTGGACCATTTATAGTGGTCCACTGGTTATTAAATGTTTAGATGTTACAGTCAGCATGATAAATATTTGGACATCAACATATTGGAGTAATTCATTTAATTCTTTAATTTGATGATATTTACATCCAAATCACAAGAACAGTGCGGGAAAGGGGTGTACAATCCTGGTCCTGGCGATCTACTACCATGGAGAGTTAAGATCCAACACAGCAGGTTCTAAACCTCTCAAAATCTCCATTGCCTGTATCAGATGTAAGCTAGCAAGCAAAGTTTATTTATATAGCGCTTTTTACAACAGGTGTTGTCACAAAGAAGATTTACAGAAAAATCAGCAGTACAGAAAAAAAATCCAGTTCCAAGCCTCCATGAGCAAGCCAGTGGCAACAGTGGCAAGGAAAAACTCCCTAAGGGCAGGAGGAAGAAACCTTGAGAGGAACCAAGACTCAGAAGGGGAACCCATCTTCCTCTGGTTGACACCGGACAGCAAACATTGTTAGTATAAAGTATTATAGTACAAAGCAGGAAAAACAGGTGGGGCAATGGTCATTTTCATGCCATTTCACCCCATCTTTAGAGGCTCTAAAGTAATCAAACAAACTGACATCTCATGACAAATTCTCATCTTTGATACTTGGCTGCAAGTCCTGTTGCAGTCAATGACTGCCTAAAGTCTGAAACCAATAGACATCAGCAGACACTGGTGAGGGTAATGCCCTGGTGATGGTGATGGTGTTGCTCTGCCAGGTCATTACTTTAGCTGTCTTTAGTTTCTGCTTGTTCTTTGGGCAATTTACCTTCAGCTTTGCATTCAGTGATTGAAATTCATGCTTGATTTGATTGAGGTCAGATGATTGACTCGGTCTCGCAGTACGCTTTGGGTCATTGTCAATCTGCACTGTGAAGTACCATCCAAAGAGTTTTGAAGAGTTTTCAATAAATAGAAATGAACACATTCTATTGGCAGCGACACATGCTTTATATTACTTCCACCATACTTCACAGATTAGGTATGCTTTGAATTCTCTGAAATTGGTTCTTTTACTTATCCGTACCCTTCACTTCCCATCATTCGGTTACAAGTTGATCTTTATCTCATCTGCCCATAAGATTTTGTTCCAGAACTGTAAAGCCTTGTTTTTTTAGCAAACTCTAATCTGGTGTACTTGTTTTTGGTGCTTGTTAATAGTTTACATCTTGTGGTAAATCTTCTGTATTTACTCTAAATAAGTTTTCACATTTGACACAGATACACCCATTTCCTGGAGGTATTTCTTGATCCTGTCAGCTGTTGTGAAGAAGTCTGTCCTACCCAGGGAAAAATATTCTTGTGTCATTGACCACAGTTGTTTTTGTGGTCTTCAGGTCTTTAGGTGTTTCTGAGCTCACCGGTTTGTTCTTACTTTTTCAGAATATACCACATAGTGAATTTGGCCACACCTAATGTTTTTGCGATCTTTGGGTTTGTTTTGATTTTCCAGCATAATGATGGCTTGTTTCAGGGGTAATGAAAGTTCTTTGGACCTCATGTTGAGAATTAATAGCAACATATTCCAAATGCAAATGCCATACTTGAAATCCACTCTTTTTATCAAGACTTGAATTATGATTATTGATTATGAATAAATAACAAAGAACTGGTCAACCAATTGTCCACTTACTTTTGAGCCCCTAAAAATTATTATAATTGCAGTTCACCTGATTTGGAGTAAAACCTTCAAATTAAATGTACACTTTCAGCTCACACTCATTACTTCAGTTAATCTCCAGTATGCTGTGGTAAACATCTGAAATAACTCCTTTGTTGCTGTCCAAATATTTATAAATATAGCTATATAAAGGGCAGTTGATATGAAAAGTAAAAAGCAAAAAAAGTGTTACAACAATGATATACATTTGCTTTCATATATTGACTAGTTGTGGCCTGACTGATATGAAATATTTGTGGGGAAAAGATTCTGATAACTGAAAATATTGGCTGATGTAGTTTTAGATTTTATTTACATTCTAAATTTTATCTTTTTGCTGAATAATTTTACTTAAACAGTATTTTTCAGACTGTTATGACTGTCAGTGTGCTAAGTGTTAAATATGATTGTCAGTTCTCAAATATTATTTTTCATAAAGTCAACTTGTTGTCAGTTTTCTCATTATTACTTGTCATTAGCAGTCTACATGTTTTGTGTAATGTTTTATGTAATTAACTATTTTGTTGTAATGCTGAAATTTAGATTCGGTAAACTTAAGTATGGTAATGTTTCATGTTCAGACTTAGCAGTTCTGCATTGCGGGGATAGATGTGTTTTTAAGACTATTAGATCATCATAAGCAAATAGTTTTCTTCACATAGGTTACTGAGATGTTGTCAGTGCTTTAACAGTGAGAATTATGTCAATACTGATACATTTGTAAGATCTCAATATCAGCCAATATTATCAACCAATTGATGTATTAGTTGGGCCTTAGTTAAATATAAGTGCTGTAAGACTTCTGCGACAGGGTTTTTTCCAGTATAAAGTACAGGGAAATATAAAGTAAAGTGCGTGAAACACACCAACAGCCTTTTTACCGGATCTATTAGTCTGTATTCCTATTAGTCTGTTTCCTCATTATGTCTGCTCATTAGCTGTGATTCATGTTTTAGTTCAAAGTTTTATTTCCTTTTTGTTGACATGTAGGTTTCTTTTTGGTGTTACTGTCCCTAATGCTCCAGTAAGCCTGTTTATTTCTTATTGTTCTGCTCAATTCCTGCTCCTAGTATCCCCTCCGTACTTCCCTCTTTTGTCACTCTCTTCCTGTTTACCAACAAACTTCAGAATCTCACCACACTCCTCCTTCGCCCCTCTTGTTTGGCTCCCCTGCTGCATCCCCATTGTCACTCTCCCTCTCCTCTCCTCTTCCTCCCTTCCTTCCTTCTCTTCCCACCTTCCTTCCCCTCCCCTTGCTGGGGTCAGTCCGCCCAATCATCCTGCAGCTGTACGAGCCTGAGCGGAGCCATGACTGGTGCATTCCGTTCAGCGTGACAGGCAACCCCAAGCCTGAGCTGCAGTGGTACCACCAGGGCCAGCCACTGGAGGAGCAGGACTACATTAAAACACAAATACATGAGTCAACAGAGAGCGAGTACCATGGCTGCTTGCAGCTGGACATCCCCACACACATCCACAATGGCGTCTACACGCTGGTGGCCACCAACGAATTTGGTGAAGACCAGAAGAATGTCACAGCACACTTTATGCACATTCCTGACGTGGAGCACTCAGGAACAGGTGGGCTTGGGCACATGTGGCCAGTGGTACATAATTATAAATAGAGTGCCAAAGAGTTCTTTGGAGCAGTTCCATGGAAGAACCACCTTTTAAGTGGATGGTTATTTGAAGGAATAGAGGTTTTTACACCTGATCTCTGTCTGTCACCTCTGTAGTTATACAGTTACTTACCATAGAAATACTTTAGACTACTGGTCAACAGCCCTGCTCCTGGAGATTGGCTTTCTTTCAAAATTCTGCTCCAGCCCAAAAGCTTTGGTGATCCAACTAATTAAGTGAATTGACCATTTGGATCTGATGTGTTTAATCATAGCTGGGAGTGACTGAAGGTAGATCTGCAGTAGCAGAGTTGATTGCCACTGATTTAGACGTATGTCCCTGTGAACAGAAAGCTGACTTAAAAAATGTTTCTAATAGAAAACAATGGCCAGTGTGTTTTGAATCAGCCTGTTTTTAGTTTTTACAGGGAAAAGCATCTAAGTTTATTGAATGCACTACAGGTGACATAGATTGGGATGAAAACGTTGCATTAAAGAACCACCCACTGAAAAGTTCTTCATGGAACCAAAAGAGGCATCAGTACAAAAAACCCTTTGGCACCTCTTTTTACATTAAGATTGTAGCCAAGCTTCATGCTGAGCATTGTTATTGATTTAGCAAATATGTGTAAAACAAACCCCAACCATCTGATTGTTTCTGTTCTACAGATGAGTTCTACTATGGTAAGTCTTTCTCTGAAATGATTCTTTATTTTATTATCCATGAAGCTTGTATTTAATTACATATATGAAGGATGAATGATTAGCTTAATTTCTGAATGTATGATCACATTCTTGTGTGTTTGATGTATACCCACAGTGATTATCTAGTCCAGTCTCGGCTATCCATTGCTATTCACATTTATGGTTCTCAGTAGAGCAGTGGACCTCCAGGATTGGCGTTGGAAACCCCTGTTTTTCTATAATTGCTCTTTCTCTTTACATCCATGTTATGTTATAATATTTTTTTCTGAGCTAACAAAACTGTAGATGCTGTTTTACCATGTTACAGGATGCAGCTGAATATAGGCTATTAATTTGAACTAACCATTTTCTGTCATGTTCTGTACTGGAACTATTTATCTCTTCTGGTATGCAAACTCTCTGCTTAGATACAACTACTCCTCCAGGTATGTCTGTTTTTTTTCTCTTGCAATTTCTGAGAGCATTGTGTATGATTTTCAGTACGTTTTGGTTATATTTATAAAACTTACGTTGATACATTTTGGTCTTGTGTTTAGAGATTCCACCACAGGAAGACAAAGTTGCTGTAAGTGTGGACCTGTTTTCAGTAAATA
Organism: Pygocentrus nattereri; assembly: GCF_015220715.1. Classification (NCBI taxonomy): domain Eukaryota; kingdom Metazoa; phylum Chordata; class Actinopteri; order Characiformes; family Serrasalmidae; genus Pygocentrus; species Pygocentrus nattereri. Next base: position 16,021,257 of record NC_051233.1, read on the forward strand.
GAAACTGGAGCCCAATAGTCTGATTTAATGACTTGTAAAACAATACATTGAAACTGTATTATTTCAGATTAGAAGCCTCATCTAAAAAACAGTATATTGGCAATACAATATGCATTTTTGAGAAAACTCACCTGTGGTGTCGTTTGCACAAATAAAGAGAAATCAGTTTGGTACTGACTGTGAGACTGTTCTATAATGAAAGACAATAATGAAGACTTTTTTTAATCTATTCTAGGTATATGTGGTGGTGGGAATAGCTGGGGTTGCACTAACTGGATGCATCTTGATGCTGATCTTTCTCAAGTATGGAAGAAGCTCAAAGTTTGGCCTGAAGGGTAAGCATGTTAGTTTAGGCTTAGTTTCTAGTCCTTGACTAAGCATAATTCAAATTTTAATGATTTATTTTGGAAAAACTAAATTGCTACACATTGCTACAGCGGGCATGGAACATGTCTATGGTCCATTTATATCTTACCTGTGATGATTCGATGCACTGAAGTGATATATAGACATGTGCTTTGATGTTTTTAAAAAATCCATGCCAGTTTTTGTAGTAACAGAGTATTGTAAATAAATTGAAGGATTGAAGCAATTGCAGATAGGAACTGGTGCTAAGCAGGGCTAAGGGAAATATGGAAGGGAGGAAAATATGGCAGAGCTTGGAGGGCAGCATAATGATTTGACTAGATTTTGTAAAGTGAGAGCATGCAGAGAAAACAAATCAGATTTCATTATCATTAAAAAATTCAGCTTGATAAATAGTCTTACCCCATTTGGTGACTAGGTCTGTCATTGACCCATGACTAGGCCCCTGTGATAATGTAAAAAATGTAATAAGTTCTGTAGAATACTGCCTATTGTGTCAGCCAGCTTCAGAATAAAACAGTTGTGCTGAATTTGTTACACTAATATCTTGATGCTCATCTTAGTTTTTAGCTTTTTTAGCTATTAAAGGAAATCAGCTTCTTATTTTAATTTCCATTCCTCCTTAAATAGTGTAGCAGTTGGATGATAATGACCATACATGCATATGACAGTAACTGCTACATCATTTAAGATGAAAAAGGAAAAAAATGAAAGGCTTCATCTTTCTCTAATCTCTATCCACCGTATGAGCCTCAATTACATTTAGCAAAAGTGGGGCCATATCATTTGAGATGTGGGCTGCTGGTTTAACCCCTAAATTACTACAGATATACATTTGGATGTAACATTTACAGTTTACACATTCTTGTGTTTATGTGCACGAGTTGACTGGGGCAGGGGAAGGATAGTGGTTAGAGCCCTGGGCACTTGATCATATGGTTGTGGGTTTAGTACATGGATCTGTCGGGTCGAGTAAGGCACTTAACCCTCTCTACTCCAGGGTTGTGTGACACAACCATGGCTTTCTAAGCTGGGATATGTGAAGAAAAGCATTTTGTTTTACAGTACAAACAGTATAATGACTATAAGTATACTTAATCTAGAATGCCTGAAAGCTGGTGCTAAAGTAGTTGTTTGGTAATTGCATTTCATTGGCTTCAGATGTGTTATTCATAATTATTATATGTTTAGCAGATAATATAGAGCAAGGTTGGCATCAGTCTACATGTCCTTAAGCTACTTTAGCTGTGTCTAGCATTGGAAAGCCACACTGATTTTCACCATGGGCTTTATTCTGTAGAAGGTTTTTCAATTTTTGTTTCTTCTGTCTTTCTTTTCTTGATTTTTCTGGCATTGTAAGTCATCCTAGGCATTTTGGTGCTATTTACTTTGTCATTATTTCTTCAGCACCCACTTGGTTTTATCAGAACTTTATCAGGTTTGTAGCTCACCAGCTATAAGGTTAAGATATATGCTGTAGAACTTACAACATGATTTACTACACAATGTACAGGCAAGTCTAAACGCCTCCTTGACCTGTTTGGCTGTCTGTTGGTAGTCCACTATATTTGGTTTTTCTCTATTTTACAGAGCTTGGGGCAGCCTCTGACCCCTGTTTTATTGTCAGCTGCAAGAATATGAAAAGAATACTACAAAAGTTCTGTTCTGACTTTCTGGCAACTGGCATTTGATGCCAAGGTTATTATTGCTCAAATATTCTAGAATACTTAAATACTTTAAATATGTTTATGGTTTATTCAGTGGGTGTTTGAATGTGTAGCATTGTAGATGGATGGATAAATGGATAGAACTTTATTGATCCTGAATGGAAATTGCAGTGTTTCAGTAGCAAGACATATACACACACACACACATTTTCTAAGCCGCTTCTCCCTTAGGATCGTGGGGCAGGGGGTGCTGGAGCAGCAAGACATAAAATTTCACATAAACTTACATATATTATGCAGAAAAAAAATGAAATTAAAATAGACATAAGTGTAGGAGTAAAAATAAAGTATATCTATTTGCATATTCCCACGACCCTGAGGGAGAAGCGGCTTAGAAAATGTGTGTGTGTATTTGCATATTTACATAGCATATGAGATAGGTTTGTTGTATTTATATGATAGTAGGCACTGAGTGGTATGAGATAAACTAAAAGCACAATGAGTATAGACATAACTAGGAGTTGCAGCAATATTACAATGTAAAGTGCATAGTGAAAGTGTCATTACAGCAGCAGGTTACGACATATTGCAAAGTGGGTATTAACAGGAGAGGTGATATAGTGATGTGGGTAAAGAGATACTATTTATAAAACTTATAAGACGCATACACTGAACTTCTGAAACAGACAGCTGCCTCGAGCGGTGCCAGAAGAATAATAGTTACAGTTAAATGATATATGACACTTGATATTCTGCCTCTTTACAAGATTTGTAATTCTTCTCTTTTCCTGCTCAGGTTCCTCCTCAGTTATCAGCAATGACGACGACTCAGCAAGTCCACTCCACCATGTCTCCAATGGTAACAACACGCCATCATCCTCTGAGATGGGCCCAGATGCTGTCATTATTGGCATGACCAAGATACCGGTGATTGAGAACCCACAGTACTTCCGTAACCCCAGCAGCATGCTGAAATCAGACACTTGTGAGTTGCCAGGGCACACAAGGCTACTACCAACACCCCTTTCCCACAAACACACACACTAACAACCCCCAGCTTGAGTTAGCTTGAGTTTTTATGGTTCCACTACCATGGCAACCATATTATAGGCAGGTGGTCTCTAATGGTAGATTTTATAGGTATAAGAACTGTAACTATGATTCTCTGTAACTATGATCCTCAGATGCCCTTCCCACAGAAAAGTCTTAGGCACCTAGCAAATTGTTGAAAACCATTTACCTGGGCAATAAGTATGTTTTTCACTGCTGTAACTGGTATTCGCCCCTAAGGCTAAAAGGAAGGCCAGAAATCAGCTGATCACAAGCTCTGTATGCATTTTTCCATAGTTGTGCAACACATCAAACGCCACAACATAGTGCTTAAGAGAGAACTTGGAGAGGGGGCTTTTGGCAAAGTGTTCCTTGCCGAATGCTACAACTTGTCACCAGACCAGGAGAAGATCTTGGTGGCTGTTAAGGTATGAAAATCTAGAATCCTGAAACATTAGAAGTACTAGTAACACTTACATTGTACTGTGTTAGAGGATATGTATGGTACATAGCTGCCATTAATTACAAGCACATATTTCACATAAGTAAACTTTGTGTTTTGATAATGGAATAATTGGTAGGTACAGTGTGCATTTTAGGACATCCTCAGACTTCAGCATCAGTACTCAGGCATTGCACAGAACGGCATGTTCCTCAAACTAAATAACTTTGAGTTTCAGGAAAAAACATTGTCATGTCTCAGATCTCGTCAGATGAAGTGGCTTCAGACCAAAAGGTATCAGACCAAACAGCCTCGGAAAAAAGGTATCAGCCCAAACATGTCAGATCAAATTGCCTTGATCTTTCAAAGTAGCACCTGCATTTGGCAAGAGCTGACCATGCAGCCTCTTGATTGTGGTAGATGTGCTGTGGAGAGAGATGAGACGTATCTGATTTCATGTCCTCTTAAAACACTTTGCAAATGTTACACCAGCTTTTATTTCAAGAATGTGCAATAGTTGTCTAAGTTACATTGAACCAGTATATGCTTAATTAAGGTGTAACTTTTTTCCTGAGACCATTTAGTCTGATGTTCCATTACACAAGATCGGAGACATGATGGCGTTTTTTTCTTGAGATTTGAAGTTATTTAGTTTGAGGAATGATGCCTATCTGTCTGATGCCCGAGTACTGATGCTGAGGTCTGATTGATCTAAAATGTACACCATAGGTAGGCCATTGTAATGTGACCATCAGGTCCAATGTAATGATTCTTAAGATGAAACGTGTGTCACAAAGACTTTAAAAGAAGCAAGTGAAAGTGGGCGGGCTGACTTCCACCGAGAGGCGGAGCTCTTGACTAACCTGCAGCATGAGCACATCGTCACCTTCTATGGCGTGTGTGTGGAGAGTGATCCCCTCATTATGGTGTTCGAGTACATGAAACACGGAGACCTCAACAAGTTCCTCAGGTATCCATATGTATGTGACATGTGCTAAACAAAGTTTTAATAAGTCTATTGTTTACTTGATTATTGGACAAAAGTACTCGGACACTTATGTATTACACCTACAGGAGCTCTTATGACATCTCATTCTAAATCCATAGGCATTGATATAGAGTTTTTCCACGTTTTGCAGCTATAGCAGCTTCCACTCTTCTGAAAAGCATTCTACAAGATTTTGGAGTGTGTCTGTGTGAAGAGGATTTGTGAGGTGACACACTTATGCTGGACAAGAGGGCCTGGTTCGCAATCTTCATTCTAGTTCATCCCGAAGGTGGTCGACGGGGTTGAGGTCAGGGCTTTGTGTGGGCCAGTCATATTTTTTCACACCAAACTCCCCAACCATGCCTTTATGGACCTTGCTTTGTGCACTTGGGCATGGTCATGCTGGAACAGAAAAAGGTCTTTTCAAAACTGTTCCCAAGTTGGAAGCATACAATTGTCCAAAATGTTTTGGTCTGCTGAAACATTAAGATTTTCCTTAACTGGAACTAAGGGGCCTAGGCCAACTCCTAAAAAACAACCCCATACTTTACTTTAAAAAAAATCCACCAAACTTTACAGTCGCTGCTTGGCCATGGCGACCCATGCCATATAGCTCCCAGCACATCTTTTTTTGTCACATATAGTTAATCGTGGAATATCTAAAAGGGAAGAAGTTTTACAAGCTGACTTGTTGCATTGGTGTCCTATTACATGCTCAAACTCACTGAACTGAGACACTTTCTTTCGCAAATGTTTGTAAAGGCAGACTGCATGGATAGGTGCTTAATTTTATACATCTCTGGCAAAATGAATGAATGAAACACTTCAATTCAATGATCAAGAGGTGTGTCCCAATACTTTTGTCCATATAGTGTATATTTATTTGTTTACATGTTAGCTAGTGTGCATTATCTGTAACTGTGAACACATTCAATTGTGCCTTTGCACAGTCAGTTGTATTCTACCTGATGTTTGGTGGTACATTAGTATGAGAGGTGCTATTCATAAAGGAACAGTTTAAACAGAAAAAGACAATGTTGCTAACAATAAATGAAAGTGAAAATTGGTGCCAACTAGGTTACGGTCACTGTTAGCTATGCTAGCAGGTTTGGTCAAACTGTTCTTTTAATGTCTTTTTATCTTGTTTTCTCAGGGCTCACGGGCCAGATGCTGTGCTGATGGCGGATGGGCAGCAGAGTATGCTGGTGGAACTGACTCAGTCGCAGATGCTACACATTGCTCAGCAGATAGCAGCCGGTATGGTGTATCTGGCCTCACAGCACTTTGTTCACAGAGACCTGGCCACGCGCAACTGCCTGGTGGGAGAGAATCTGCTTGTCAAGATAGGGGACTTCGGCATGTCCAGAGATGTGTACAGCACTGATTACTACAGGGTAAGGTGGTAGTGTTCATATATGAGCGCCTGAAATATTCTACTCTCTTACTCTCTCTCATGATAGCTTTGGACCATGGTAATACTGTGGCCCTAGAATACAATCTCAGAATAAAAGGTGCAAAACTGTCACTGGGGCAGTAACTAGGGTGGTTCCCTCAAGGGTACATCTCAGTACCTTTAGTCAGGGAAAACAATTGAACCGTAATCCATAGAAATTATATTTTCGAAGTTGCACTGACTCCACACATTCTGACTAGTCTCCAGGCTTTTATTTTATTGTTCTGTTTTAAAAGATTAGGTTATGAAAATATACAAATATGTGCTTTTTCCACCAGGACAAATTTATTCAAGGTTCGCAATTGGACCTCAGAACCACTGTTTAACCTTTGAGGGTATATTTACATCATTTGTATCTTGATGAACAAAAAATACCTTTATTTTTAACAACGTAGGAAGGTCTAGATGTTTAAGCTATTTCACCCTTATGCAGGAGTAAGGCTCAGAAACAGAATAAAAAGCTGGAAAATTGTTTTGCAATGTAAGTCATACAACCCCAATTCCAATGAAGTTGGGACGTTGTGTAAAACATAAATAAAAACTGAATATGATGATTTGCAAATCCTTTTCAACCTATATTCAATTAAATATACTACAAAGGCAAGATATTCAACGTTCAAATGGATAAACTTTATTGTTTTTTGCAAATATTCACTTTGAATTTGATGCCTGCAACACATTCCAAAGAAGTTGGGACAGGGACAACAAAAGACTGGGAAAGTTGAGGAATGCTCAAAAACACCTGTTTGGAACATTCCACAGGTGAACAGGTTAATTGGAAACAGGTGACTGTGAGTGACTGGGTATAAAGGGAGCATCCCTGAAAGGCTCAGTCGTTCACAAGCAAGGATGGGGTGAAGTTCACCACTTTGTGAACAACTGCGTGAGCAAATAGTCCAACAGTTTAAGAACAGCGTTTCTTTAATGTCCAATTGCAAGGAATTTAGGGATTTCATCATCTACAGTGCATAATATCATCAAAAGATTCAGAGAATCTGGAGAAATCTCTGCAAGTAAGTTAGTAAGTAAGTAAACCGACATCATTCTGTAATGGATATTACCACTCAGGAACACTTCAGAAAACCATTGTCAGTGAACACAGTTCGTCGCTCCATCTACAAGTGCAAGTTAAAACTGCCATGCAAAGTGAAAGACATATATCAACAACACCCAGAAATCCGGCTTCTCTGGGCCCAAGCTCATCTGAGATGGACTGACGGCAAAGTGGAAAAGTGTCCTGTGGTCTGACGAGTCCACATATCAAATTGTTTTTGGAATAGATGGATGTTGTGTCCTCGGGGCCAAAGAGGAAAAGGACTGTCCGGACTGTTATCAGCGCAAAGTTCAAAAGCCAGCATCTCTGATGGTATGGGGGTGTGTTAGTGCCCATGGCATGGGTAACTTGCACATCTGTGAAGGCACTATTAATGCTGGAATGTACATACAGGTTTTGGAGCAACATATGCTGCCATTGTTGTCTATTCTCAGTTGTGTAGGTGTGGAGACGAAAGCTCTGTAGACACTATCTGAATATAAATATGAACAACTTCATTTCAAATTAATAAGATAGTGTTAAAGCCCTGTTAGAGTCCCGAAAGCCGAATGTGGGATCTCCTCCAAAGTCCGAGATTGCTCTGGTTTATATATGGTGAATGACCGTGCACACATAAGATGATTAGGGACACACACACACACACATCTATACATCCCATAAGGAAACATCTGGAAAAGCTTATTTCAACATAAACAGATACCCCTGGCAAACACTGTTCTCATAACCTTGACATGTTATTCTATACATTAGCTTCCTCTCTTAAAGGAAGGGACGGAAAAGGCCCTCAACAGAACACACACACACACAGACGAAAAAAGCTGTCCGTAAATATAACAGTTATAATACTATAGAGAAAAACATGATTATTACAATATAACAAATGCAAGATGATTGTAAAAACACCTCACCATCCAAGCACCGTCTTTTTCAGGAACGTCCTTGCTAATTTCAGCAAGACAATGCCAAGCCACATTCTGCACGTATTACAACAGCGTGGCTTCATAGTAAAAGAGTATGGGTACTAGCCTGACCTGCCTGCAGTCCAGACCTGTCTGCCATTGAAAATGTGTGGCGCATTATGAAGCGCAAAATACGACAACGGAGACCCCGGACTGTTGAGCAACTGAAGTTGTACATCAAGCAAAAATGGGAAAGAATTCCACCTACAAAGCTTCAACAATTAGTGTCCTCAGTTACCAAACACTTATTGAGTGTTGTTAAAAGGAAAGGCGATGTAACACAGTGGTAAACATGCCCCTGTCCCAACTTCTTTGGAACGTGTTGCAGGCATCAAATTCAAAATGAGTGAATATTTGCAAAAAACAATAAAGTTTATATGTTTGAATATTAAATATCTTGTCTTTGTAGTGTATTCAATTGAATATAGGTTGAAAAGGATTTGCAAATCATCGTATTCTGTTTTTATTTGTTTTAAACAATGTCCCAACTTTGTTGGAATTGGGGTTGTAATTATAATAACAGTGATCTGTTATTTTTATCTCTCATAAATACTATTTAAATCAAAATTCTCTAATCCTAATGGGCCCAACAAAGAAAAAACATGTAAGTTTGCTATGTTGATTTTAGACCTTGAAGCTGTACAAAAATGTCACAAGTACAAATTAAACAGATACTCTGCTGTCTATTTAACAGTCTTTGTTAACAATTGAGCATATATTTGGCCAAAAAACTGTAATAGATTAAAAAAAACTGTTATAGATTTAAACTGATTGTTTAAATCTATAAAACCTAGAACAGTCAATTAGACATGATGAAATATAAATGTGCTTTAAAAAAAGACAATTCCCCCTACAGCGAGTTGTTCCAGAAAAAGCTCTGACCATCTGACACTAAAGGGCTCTCCCAAATCTGCCCCCTGCCAACACTGGCGGAAACACTCTGCTGTGTCAGCAGCCTTCTGGGTGTATGTGTGTGTGTGTTTGTGTGTGATATGGGACACCAGCCCCTTTTGCTGTGAAATGCCAGACACTGAATCAACAACTTACTGCAGCCTATATATGAGAATGGAACTATTTTAACAGACAAGCTATGAATTTAAATGAAATGTAACTTATTTGATAGCCATATACCTCAATAAAATCATTCACATGTGATGGCAGGTGGGCGGTCACACCATGTTGCCCATTCGCTGGATGCCTCCAGAGAGCATCATGTACCGCAGGTTTACCACAGAGAGTGACGTGTGGAGCCTTGGGGTGGTGCTGTGGGAGATCTTTACCTATGGCAAGCAACCCTGGTACCAGCTCTCCAACAATGAGGTCAGAACCCCTTAAGTGTCAAGTACTTATACACTTACAAATAATAATGACAAAAGGGTTCTTTGGAGCAATTTTATAGAAGACCCACCTTTGGGTCCCTAAAGAACCTTTCAATGAATGCAAAGGAGTGCTCTAGGGGTTTTCACCCTGTTGACTCAAAACCCAGTGGCCATTGATCTCTATTTTAAGTGTAACCTGTGTTAACAGGTTTTCTATTGTTTTACTTAGTAAGTAATTAAGTGTCTAAATATTTGTCCATGGTGAGTGACCATGTGCATCAGATAGCGTTTAGTTCAAAAAACACTGGGGATTCTTCAGGGAACTACACTTGTTTCTTTTATGGCAATGCTCCATAGAACCCATTTGGTACCTGCCTATAAAGAATGTAAACGTATACTGCTTCTACTTGTGTTTAAAGCAACTGATGCTGTAAATCTTCTGCCATAACTTCAGCAGTTGGAAAAATGCTTTCTTGCAGTACATAAGCTACTGATGATTAAGACAAAAGTTAAATGTTTTTTATAAAACTGAGCATAAGTGATTTTGTTGTCAAGTTTCTCAGCAAACCATTCTGAATGATATCTCAGTGATTTAACCATGTACACATAAAAAATCAATGGAATTCTACTTTAAGAATTTTGTGGAGCATCCTATTTGTTCTTGTAAAATTTCCTGATGAAGTGACACTGAGTGTCCACCTACCTTGTATCTACAATTATTGACTATTATCAGTTACACCTGCCATGTTTGTGCACTTTGGTTAGGTGTACAATTACTGACTATAGACCATCTGTCGCGCAATTTATAGCCACCATTGACTCTGTCCATCATTGGAATAAGACCTCCATTATTTGGGTGGTGATTCATTTTCAGTACAGCACACAATATTTGATGATATTAGAAAATTCTATATCCAGCCAGCAGTGGTCCTTTGGTCAGGAACTGATGATGGATAAAAGACTAGAGGATGACACAAACTGTGCAGCAACAGATGGGCCATAGTCTCTACAAGTGACATCTACAAGATGGGCAAAAAAGGCAGATGTGTCTAATAGAGAGTGGTCAGTAAGTGTACACAATATCTAAAAACCCCAGCAACACTGCTGTATCTGTAACAAAAAGTGCAAATTTTATTAAAGAAGGTGCAGGGGAAAGTGAGGCTCAACCTAACACAAATTTTTAATTGGAGCAAATTTGAAAATAAACTACAACCCCAATTCCAATGAAGTTGGGACGTTGTGTAAAACATAAACAAAAACAGAATACAATGATTTGCCAATCCTTTTCAATCTATATTAAATTGAATACACTACAAAGACAAGATATTTAATGTTCAAACGGATAAACTTTATTGTTTTTTGCAAACATTCACTCATTTTGAATTTGATGCCTGCAACACATTCAAAAGAAGTTGGGACAGGGGCAACAAAAGACTGGGAAAGTTGAGGAATGCTCAAAAAACACCTGTTTCGAACATTCCACAGGTGAACAGGTTAATTGGAAACGATTGGAGTGATTGGGTATAAAGGGAGCATCCCTGAAAGGCTCAGTAGTTCACAAGCAAGGATGGGGTGAGGTTCACCACTTTGTGAACAACTGCGTGAGCAAATAGTCCAACAGTTTAAGAACAGCGTTTCTTTAATGTCTAATTGCAAGGAATTTAGGGATTTCATCATCTACAGTCCATAATATCATCAAACGATGATACGATTCAGAGAATCTGGAGAAATCTCTGCAAGTAAGCGGCAAGGCAGAAAACCAACATTGAATGCCCGTGACCTTTGATCCCTCAGGCGGCACTGCATTAAAAACCAACATCATTCTGTAATGGATATTACCACATAGGCTCAGGAACACTTTAGTGAACACAGTTTGTCGCTCCATCTACAAGTGTAAGTTAAAACTCTGCCATGCAAAGCGAAAGACATATATCAACAACACCCAGAAACGCTGCCGGCTTCTCTGGGCCCGACCTCATCTGAGATGGACTGATGCAAATTGGAAAAGGGTCCTGTGGTCTGGCGAGTCCACATTTCAAACTGTTCTTGGAAATCATGGATGCCATGTCCTCCGGGTCAAAGGAAAAGGAAAAGGACTGTCTGGATTGTTATCAGCGCAAGGTTCTAAAGCCAGCATCTCTGATGGCATGGGGGTGTGTTTGGTGCCGATGGCATGGGTAACTTGCACATCTATGAAGGCACCATTAATGCTGAAAGGTACAAACAGGTTTTGGAGCAACATATGATGCCATCCAAGCACCGTCTTTTTCAGGGACGTCCCTGCTTATTTCAGCAAGACAATGCTAAGCCACATTCTGCACGCATTACAACAGCATGGCTTTGTAGATAAAGAGTGCGGGTACTAGACTGGCCTGCCTGCAGTCCAGACCTGTCTCCCATTGAAAATGTGTGGTGCATTATGAAGTGCAAAATACGACAACAGAGACCCCGGACTGTTGAGCAACTGAAGTTGTACATCAAGCAAAAATGGGAAAGAATTCCACCTTCAAAGCTTCAACAATTAGTGTCCTCAGTTCCCAAATGTTTATTGAGTGTTGTTAAAAGGAAAGGCGATGTAACAGAGTGGTAATCATGCCCCTGTCCCAGCTTCTTTGGAAATTGTTGCAGGCACCAAATTCAAAATGAGTGAATATTTGCAAAAAACAATAAAGTTTATCCGTTTGAACATTAAATATCTTGTCTTTGTAGTGTATTCAATTGAATATAGATTGAAAAGGATTTGCAAATCACCTTATTCTGTTTTTATTTATGTTTTAAACAACGTCCCAACTTCATTGGAATTGGGGTTGTATGTTCAGAGCATATATTGTATGTGAAGAATTCAGCCTAGTTTGAGTGAAAATGTTACAACTTATCCCAGAGGCAAGGTTAATTGTACTAGGTTGATGCAAACATTTAAATTAATGCAATTCTATGTTGTTTGAACCAAATGAGCTTTCTAACCCAAACACATAAAATCATGAATCAACAGTATAAAACTGGATACTGTTAATTTTTTACTACAAACTAGAACAGCAAGTATCAGCATGATGTAGGCCAACTGAATTATGTTTTATTAATCTGGCTCTTTTTTCTTTACTTTGGGAGGCTTAGTTATTATAGCATTTTAAAACTAACCACACCATGTGCAGGCTGTGGGTTAGCGTAGTTAAAGTTGTGTATATGCTTTAAAAATGGTTTGAAATTCATATGAAGGGGAGCAGACTATTCTCATATTTATAAACTCACGTTTATATGCTTCAAAATGGTGCTGTGATACAGCCACCAAGAAGGGAGCTCAGACGATGAGACGATTCTGTAGTTGTCAGAATTCACAGATGTTGCTATATAAAAACATGTTGATGCATATAAAACCTCTGTGTTGTAGCCTTTAGGTTGTGCCCTGCACTCCTATACCTAATAACTAGTGAGTCATTGTAGAATAGCTTGTGTGCATTTGGTGTGGCTCCTCCTGCAGGTGATTGAGTGCATCACACAAGGCCGTGTACTGCAGAGGCCTCGGACCTGTCCAAAAGAGGTGTATGACCTGATGCTGGGCTGCTGGCAGCGCGAACCCTACATGAGACTCAACATCAAAGAGATTCACAATCTGCTCCAGAGCCTGGCCAAGGCCTCACCTGTTTATCTGGACATCCTGGGCTGACCGTCTGTGTATGTATGTGTGAGGATATGTTTGTCTGTGTGCCATTGCTTGTGCTTCTGCCTCTTCACCACATAGACTAAAGGCCTTAAAGTTGATTGTGTGCGTTTCTGGGGTTTTTTGCCTCCCTCTGGAGACATGCCCTGCATCAAATTGTCCTTTTTTAATTCTCTATGTGCCAGAGGTGAACAAAGGGAATCAGACAGATCGTTAATCACTATTGTAAATACTCATCATGGACATGTAATTTCTTTTTGTGTTTTCTCCTCTCAATGAATGGAGAAAAGTTCTGCAGAATGACAAAGAAACAATGCAACAGTAAGAAAAAAACTGCAAAAATTAAAAACAGAGGCTCTTTGATTAGGTCATGCTTAAGCTTACATGTGTCAAGGACAATGTAGACAATTGTGAACTATGAACTTTTGTTGGAAAAAAGGAAAACTTTCTTGTGGATTTAACAGCATATTGTTCTCTTTTTTCCTGCCACCAGTGCCATTTTTATTTACACTTATTGGATTAAGATGGACATTACAAGAAAGTTCTATTTTGGAGGCCCATTAATTAGCACAACATTGTTGCTGTCCTGACCACACTTTGTGATTAACCTAGTGTGGACTGTGAAACACTGGTGGAAGAACAATCATTTAATCACCAGTTTCTTTTATTTGTAGCTTGATTCATTCATTTATGTATCCACTTGAATGGGGTTGGTGCCATTTCTTTTTTTTAATGTGGTGAATATGCATTGTATCTTTCACAGTCTTAACCAAGTAACAGAAGCACAGAGACAAAGAGGCACCCAGGAATCTTTCATGCTGGAAAGTTGATGCAATTCAGTTGTTGCTGTAAGGCTGTTGCACAGGGGACAGGTATTAATTCATCCATTTTGTTAATTTACTGATTCATCGGTTTCTTTGGTGTTGGTGAGAGCACATTGGCACAGTCACCAGCAGTGGTGTTCCACAATGTCCTTGGGCCAGTACAATGGCTGCCTCTTTACGCATTTAAGGACTACTTCAGGGCCTTATTGACGTCTTGCTAACTGGTTCATGGTTACAGCAATGACTGCATCATAGGGTACTTACTCAGCGGCAAAAAGTGAACAGATTTGTGTTGTTTCAGCATTGTCTCCATGTTATTTGTTGTATCTTGTGTTGCCAATTGGATGGATGTTGCCTTTTGGAAGATTTGTTTTCTTCTTTTTGTTTAGGGGTTATAGATCACAGACATTGACTATGGCACGACAACCCCCGCTGAAAAGACGGATTTCATTTGCACTTATGATTTCCCATAGTTATCAGTTTTATATGATCGATTATCTACTATGAAATAACCTTTTAATAGTGTGTCAGTAATCTTCTGTGATGTTTCTTTTTCAATGTCTCGTGGGCAGTTTCAAAGCGATGGATTTGGTGGGCACTGTGACGTAAGCATTGATGTGAGAGTGGTATGATGGGAACTTGGCCATCCCTGAGGTCACCTCCAGACAACACAGACCCTATGAAGGGACAGCCAGGGTTCCATGTCTGTGTGCTTCAACCCCACCAAATATGTGAAAAAAGGAAGAAATAACTTATTGCAAGTCACCGTACCAACTCTACATCTGATTATTACACTTAAGTAAATGAAGCACTAACTTTCCATAATACATAACTGACTTTGACTGACCAACTTCTCACTTGTTCATTACTACACCAAACTACACTTATTCACAGCTAGATTTACCATTCTAACATTACAGTATGGCAAATTCTCCTGTATATGGTTAACTCCTTATTCATTCAGTGGATGTCCTCATGATATCCTTTCTGCTAGTGACATGCTGTGAGTGGTTTTTCGTGAGTGCAAAGTGACAAAGCTCTGAAAAAGTGTTGCACCAAGTGAGTGCGAAATCAGAATGTAAATAACATTAGAAACATTTGTTGTCCTTTGTACCCTGATGTTGGGCTCTTTCTAAGCTGTCTCTGTATCAGCGACATGTATTTTTTCAGGCATCCCTTCACAGTGTTTCTAAACATTTCAAGAACTGGTCAGCACTGGTCATCTGTGAACCAGTGATTATGAAGCATTATAAAATATCTGAGCTGTAACCTTCCTTTCTGTTGACTGCTCATATTTTTGTAAAATTCAAATAATTGTAAGCACTGCAAAAATGCACAGAAAGAGATATATGTCTTTGAAGATATGGTATTTGTCCATCAGGCAGATCCTTTATTTTAGAAGTAGGATGTTATGAAGAGTGCTTTATTTGATGTAAAGAACTGATATCCAGATTTCCTTGCTAAAAAAGCATCAGTTAGCCAACTGTTGGCTAAATTAGCCCAAACCTGGTTTTGAGAGAAAAAAATAAGCAAGAAAATAATGTAGAAAATTTGCACACAATAAATATTTGGTCTAAACCATTATGCTAAGACCTAAGACTCTGTCTAAACCCAGATTTTTTATGCTTCGTTTTTGTGCGTTGACAGACTGACTTAAAAGTTAACTTAATTGAACAAAGATGGATTTTCTTTTTTTTTTTTTTACTTTTTACTATAGAGATGTGTCAGCTCTAAATAGCCAGCCTGTACTTCATATACTTCATAGCCCATGCTGTACAGTAAAAAAAATAAATAAATATATATATATATATTTTATATATATATATATATATATATATATATATATGCATACACACAATGTTCTTTAAAAACAGCTGTCAAGACATGTTACTAAGGAAGGAAACATTTCTCCTGGGCCACAAGCAACATGCGTGTAAATACAATTTTGTGTGATAATGTACTGTATAAATTTATTTCTGTGCTTTTTCACAATATAGTGAGAATATTTTTGTTTGGATTTTCTCTATAAATCTAACTGAATTTCTTATTTACAAACAAATTAAACCTTAAAAGAAGTATTACTTTGCCCTCCTTGTTACAATTTTGTAAGGGCAGGTTGCCATAAACACAGTTCCATCTAGGTCAGGACCACCTGTCCACCCCATTGTCCTTAAAAGTTTAACTTCTAACCAATGTGTTTATTCACTGATGAACTGTGACTGGGCGCTGGAACACTGTATTACTTTATCCTTGTTCCTATTTAAAACAAACAAAGAAAAATAACTTTTTTTATTTCTCTTTCTTTTGGAGGTACTCTGTTTTAGCCCAATTTTGGCTGAGTATGACTGTGTGTGAGTATGTGTGTGTGTGTGTGTGTGTGTGTGTGTGTCCGGGGCATACCTGAGCATAGTGTCCGTGCGAGAGTGTTAGTTGCATTTATTTCTTTTGCTCCTGGCAGACTCGATCTCTCACTGCTTAGATATCAGTATTCTATGCTTTGTGCATCCTGTGAGCAGCTTCTCTGCAGTCAGTGGAAATGTTCCTTGTAATACTGTGCATTTAATAAAGGTGGTATGTCTTACAAGACTATGTTTCTATGTGCATTGTAATACACAGTTGCCTTTTGCAAAAAAGGTAACAACTACAAACTATCAATCACAGTAGCACATTAAACAAGCAGAGGGTCTTTCAATTGCATTATAGAGTAACTTTTAATGCACAGTGTCAGTTAAAATTGTCCACCTTTACATGTAATACGCAGAGCAAGTATGATTTATTTCACTCATTGCATCCGGTGACTACACATGCATTACTTCATATGACTGAACCAGTAAAAACCGTACTGTAGCTAAATTCAGTGAGAGGACCAATCCAGTTCTTAGTAGAAAGTGGAAACCCTAATTAATGGTTCCTGGACAAGTGTGCCACACAAGATTTCACACAGAGTAAATATAAGAAAGGTAAGAGAGAAGCCAGTGGTCACTCAAAGAGTTGCAGGACAACCTGAAAAAAGTGTGAACCGCAGTTACACAGAGAAAAATCAAACTTCAACACATCTTTGTTCCTACAACCCATGCACACCTCATCTGCTGAAAAAGAAGCTCAAATATGGGCTTAAAATTTGCACACAAGCTTTTACGCCAATCATAACTCTTCTGGAACAAATGTACTTTGGTCAGTCTAATGATTCCAAAAACACCATACTCACAGTTCATTCTGAAGTTGGGTGCATCCTGACATGGGGCTGCTTCTCTGCAAACATTACTGGGGCATCATCAAAGGAAACATGAATTGAGTGATGTACTGGAACGTATTAGAGAGTTCAATCTTAGAGGCCCAGAAACCAAATCCAAGACAAAAAGGCAATAAGTCCATACATACAGCCAAATTAACTCGAAACTGGTTTCAGAAAAGGTGAAGGTGTTTATATGCCTTTTCACCCTTTATATCAGTCAGGACATTGTCACTGAAAATCTATGGAGGATTTTGAAATTACTTTTGTAACCTTGGCAGGCCTCTAGACTGCAACTACAATTAATTAAAAAATGCTTTATTTGCGAGTCATAAAATCAACTTGTCAGTGGCAACAGGTAGCAACTTTATTATTTAATTAATTTTTTATGTGTGTGTATTTTTTACTACTGTTCTGTATTTCCATCCATCCATCCATCCATTTTCTAAGCCGCTTCTCCATCAGGGTCGCGGGGGGATGCTGGAGCCTATCCCAGCAGTCTTCAGGCGGAAGGCAGGATACACCCTGAACAGGTCGCCAGTCCATCGCAGGGCAGACAGACAGACAGACACAGACAGTCACTCACACACTCACACCTAGGGGCAATTTAGCATGTCCAAATGGCCTGACTGCATGTCTTTGGACTGTGGGAGGAAACCGGAGAACCCGGAGGAAACCCACGCAGACACGGGGAGAACATGCAAACTCCACACAGAGAGGACCCTGGCCGCCCGGCCGGGGAATCGAACCCAGGCCCTCCTCGCTGTGAAGCGACAGCGCTACCCACCACGCCGCCCCTTGTTCTGTATTTCTTTAGTCATCAAAAAAAAAAAAAAAATGTTCTGTATTTCTTTAGTCATTTTTCATATTAAAAAGTAACAGATATTCTTTAGCGTCACATGGAGGCGTCCGCCTGTCAAAGGTCTGCATGCTCTCAGGAATTCAACCAGAGCTGTACAACGACAGGACAAATAAGGCGCATGTGCCGAGCCGAGATTTTTGCCTTTAACGTCCGCGTGTAGAAAATGGTGAAGCAAAAATATCAAATTTTCATATAATCTACGTCTCTGTCAGACCTTAAGAGGTCATCTGCTCAACCCCAGTCTGACTCAAGACCAGTAATAGTCTCTCACGAAGATGCACCTGACCAACTGTCCCCCTCCAGCACTTCATGCAGAAGTAGCTTAAAATTGAATTCAAGACAGCCTACATGATGGCACGAAAGAACAATCCTTCACCAAATTCATCTCCCAAATCTTGTTAATGAAAAATAGTGGACTGGATGCGTGAATCAGGCACGGTCCAAGGCAGAGAAACTTGAAGGGGAATTCCACCGATTGTTTTTCAAATGTCTGAACAATTCAGTGGTTGAGATACAAACAGACGTTCAAAATGTTTTATTGTGAAATGGTTCATTTGCAGAGAACTTACAGACTTGTGTCTTTCCAGTGATGGTGACAGAAACCAGGACTCCTAATGTCTACAATGTAAATGTAGTCAGTCATTTTATTTACTATCCAAAACCACCAATGAACCTACAGTGTCTTCCAAGTTTTGTAATGTTGATGGTGGTAAAATAGTGGTAAATCTAGTCTATTTTGCCTTAGTATATCTTTAATGTATCCCTCCACCATGAATGGATTAAAATTAGTTCAAATACATTTAAACAAAAACTTTATCACAAAATTACTGTAAAACAATGTCTAATGACCTGAGGCAGTGCAACCATAACCATTACAGAAAATGCGCCTGTTTTTTTTAGGAGCCAATGGCTCCTATTTTCTGTCTGGTAGCTTTGCTTGGTGTACTGAAGATGGTTTGCAAAAAGGAACAAACTAAACCAAAGTGCTGCAAAAAAAAAAAGCTAATTACGTCCATGGTAAGACGTCTTGAAGCTGCAATTGCCAGCAATTGTTTTGCAATGAAATTACTAATTTTTTGTGGTGTCTGAAAAATACTCAATTTTTTTGTTTTGTTTATGCATAGGGATACATAATTTTTCATAAGTACAAAGTACAAAAGACATTGTCTATGTGAATGTGACGTGAATATATGCACTGGAAGTACATTATCAAAAACAAGGGTTAATACTTTTCCTCACTGTATATGCTACTGAATTAGATCATACTGATATGAATGATTGAACTTGCAGTGACAAACGGAGTCACATTTTGTCATTTGATCTCACCATGTCAACTTAATTTCTATCCTACTCTACCTCTTTTTGGCAAAGACAAAGTTGATTGACACTCGCTGCTCACTAAACCCTGTTTTGGTGTGGAGGCCACTTGTAGGCATGAAAGGCATCCCAAAAGTAATATTTTAAATCTAACATTAACCATGGTCTAGTGACGAGGGCAGCTGCACCTAACCATGGGAATATCTGCACAGAGAAATCAATAGAACTAGTAGATCTGGTTTCTAGACCAGAGGTGAAACAGTGATTACATGTAGCAACAAACAGTTCAGGGTTCAACATTCCCCACCCGCCCCCATGGGCCTTTTGTACCATTCCAAACAAACGTTTTGTTTTAAAACACTTTTTCAAATAAGCATTTGAAATTGACATTTTTGCCCTTAAATAAAATGCATTATTCTCTCACACACACATGCATGCTCAAAGCATTTATACATGTGCCACAAAAAACTTCTCTAATCATTTTTACTATTATATAATATATATATGAATGAAGACATGTATGTGAGTCTACCGTATTATGAATAAAAACCACATCAGTTGCATACATATGTCCAGCACACTCGATGGGCGAGCAGCCTTTTATGCTCATACGTGCGAGACGACAGGAATCTTTTATAACATTCTTGGAGGTGAAAAATATTAAATTGTGCTCCATATCAAATATCAAAAAGCTCCAGGCTCCCCTCTTTAAGAAGGCCAACACATCCAGTTTTTCCACGCTTGAGGCTTGAAAGCTCTGTCATAAGGTTAAATTTCCCCAATTAAAATTTAAAACAATGAATACTAAAGGATATAAATAAACCTGCAGCTCTAGTCAAAAACCGCACTCTTTCAAACTGTGATTTTGATACAAAAATGATTGCTCAGCCCTACAATATAGTGACTTTTCTATAAACTGTGTTAGTCTGGTTTTGTTTGCCTTGTTAGGCAGACCTACAAACAGTGTAAAACTGGAGGAATCGGTTTAAGGAAAGAGAATTTTCCCAGGAATAAAGTCTCTCACTTGCTTCACTTCATACTAACCCACTGCCAGCATTAAATCATGCCTCACACTGTAAATGATTACAAAAAAAGGAGACTGGATTTGTGTAGGGTGATACACAAGGAGAATTAAGGCAATATTAAGTGTGGTGTTCACAGAATTGAATGTCACATTATTACTGACTGTGCAAGTGCTTTTCAGTGCTGCTCTCCCAATCTGCCGTTTTTCTTGCTATGGTTAATGTTGAACCCTGTTAGTTAGAATGCTGTGTGACAATGTACAGATTAATTAAAGTTTTACTGTAAACTTACAGCAGGCACTTGAACATGAAACACCTTAAAACCAGGATAGGTACTTCTAATGACGGGAATAATACTGCAATAATTTAGCAAAATATTGGTTGTATTATCAGTAGAAGGTGTTTTTATATGACTACGCACGTAGAACAGAACAAGAGCGAGAGAATGGTGGATTCGTTTTCATCAAAAGCTGTGCACCGCTTTTATTGTAGTATTCTAAATTTACATTAAAAAAAGAAAGTCTGCCCATGTCCTAGAACCATTATGAAAGGTAACGCACAAATTCAATATACATCTCATTGTATTTTACATTGAGGATAAGAGTATAGGCATGGAGGTGGCATGAGTCAATCACAAGGCTTAAAAAAATAATCAAAAGAGAAACTAAAAACCTGAATAAATAGAAGGTGCTTTTTTTTTTCTTTTTTTTTTTTTTTTTTAGCAGAGCAATAATTAGAATGTCATTTGTTTTAAAACGCTGAACAAAAACAATGCCAGAAACATGGCAAGTCTCAAACACTCATTCTTCAACTGAAGAAAGAGGTAAAGTTGAAAAAATAAAAAAAAAAGAAATAAAAATGGGGAAACTCAAAAGACCTTCTGAGCAGGAGAGCTGATATATCCCATATTTTTGTGATTAATCACAAAAACAGATCCTAGATCAGCACCCTGACTTAAAAATGCATTGAGAGCAGCAGCTGTTGTCTATTGGAAGCAAAGGTGAGAAGCAGAGCGCGATGAGCATGGAGAGGCTAACTGTTCTGTACAGGTGCAAAAGTTAGAACGTACATCTGGTGATTACACAGTTGTCACTAAAACATCAACGTCTTGGGGACTTTAGGCAAGTTGTCCTTACGCCTGGCATTCTATTTTTTATTTTATAGCTAAAAAACAAAAACAAAAACAAAACAAAACAGAAAGACAGCCACTATTATACCAGCTTGATAAACTTTTCTGTTTGTTTTTTGCAACTGGTGAAACTGACTTCGGGACTGGTTTCTTGCCAGCTAGAGAAAAAAGGAAAAAGAAAAAGTTGAGACACAAAACTGCACTGCATTTTTATGAAGCTACTGCAGATTCCAATTTAGCTTTTTGCTTTGCTTTAGAAAAACTTTTAAAAACAAAAACGGTCGTCAAATGATTGATTCTGTGATTTTTCATTCAAAACACTTTAGTTCAAGTAACCCTTTAAAAAATTAAAGAAGCTTTGGGATTTTATTCGCCATTTTAATGACAAGGTCATTAAAAGTCATGCACGCTGCAAATAACCTCATGCAGTAGTTATGGTAAACCATCCAAGCACTTTTTATTCATTAATATTCATAAATACACACAGCAGCTTCATTAGAGAAGGACTCTGTTTCCTCTTCAGTTTCTGAATGTGGAGTATTTATAAGGAGAGTCTTTGTTAGACACAGGAAGCAGAGGTCTGCCACAGCTACCTACGCTCACCCGCTAAAGAAAAAAAATTAGTTATATGGAATTGATTTATATTTATATATATATTTATTTATATATATATATATATATATATATATATATATATTTTTTTTTTTTTTTTTTTTTTTTTCTCCTCACTTGTACTGACTCTCTTTCACTCATTCTCTCACACATTTTCCTCTCACTTTTGCTCTCCTTTTTATGGATTTTTACAATGTAACAAAAGGTGACAGACCTAAAATTACAAATCACCAAAAAAACAAAACAAAAACAAACAAAAAAAAAAAAAACAAGCAAAAAAAAAAAAAAAGGGAAAAAAAATTGAGAGCTGTGTGTTTGCCCACCGTCATTGGCAGTTACAGCACAGAGGACAATGTCTGCGTGGTGGTGGGATAACATCAAAGAGGAGGAGGTGGAGGCTCTTTGCCAGCAGAGCTCTCTTTCAGGTTCAGGCTCTCCAGCGCCACGTCCAAAGGCATGATGTCCACGCAGCCCATGGCTCCAAAGTCGGCGAAGTCTCGCCGCTCGTCCTCGTCTGAGGATGAGCTTTCCTCGCGCATCAGCGTGGACAATAATAACTCCTGGACAAAGAGGCTGCGATCAGCTCGCTCGCTCTCCAAAGCCTGACGCTCCACCTCCGACATCTTCGGCTCATTCAACCTGCCATGAGGAAAGAAGAAAGAGGAAGAGGCAAAATGAGGACAAAGTGTCATTTAGATGGTCAGCCATTTTAAAACTGGCAATTACATTAATGTACTAAACCTACACCAAACTATAGTCTTTTACTTTATGAATATTTTATTATGAAGGTGGCAATACTGATGGCCAAAAAAATTTGTGTCTGATACGTGTTCCCCACTCAAGCAACAAAGAAAACAAACTAGGACCTGACTGAACAAAGTAGAAGCTCTGACAACTGAGAACTGACCGTAATATTTGACCACATCACCAGTTGCCAAATTAAATCATACCAGTGAGTGAAGCACTGCTGAAGTAAAACTACTACAGGCTGTAGAATATTCACCTAAATTACAAAATTACATAGAAACATTCACAGGTAGCTTCATAGATGGTCTGAGTCAAGCCTTGAGTCTCTAGTGTGAGAGTCGAGTATCAAGTAGAGAACTTTGGTTATTCTTATTAGCTGCAGGCACTGCATTGTATAAATGTAAATCTCTACTAAAAACCTGTCATGTTTAACACAGCTTCAAATGAGTCTTTCATTACAGAAAAATCTTCAATCCGAAGGACAGAAGTGTTACATGCAGTAAATATAGTGTTTAAAGAAAAGAGGAACAACAGCAAGTATGCTAGCTAGTGTAAGTGCTAGAGACAATATGGAATGTGCGGCCCGATATCACAACAGATAAATTAAACGGCACGAGTCAAATAAGAGGTGGCTGAAGAACGGCCAAAGTGACTAGGAGAGCAGCTTGACAAACATTTTCACAAACAAACCAATAGTGGTCCAGTCAGAGGGAAACAAAATAAAAATGGAACCAAGTCAAGATAAAGCTCATACAAGGTGGAGCTGGTCTGAGGTGAAGCCAAGGTAAGACAGCAACGAGCTGCAGAATTGACCGTTGGATGCGAACCTAGATGGAGCTGATCTAAGATGGAGTAGAACCAAGATGGGACTGATCTAATATGGAGCCAAATTGAATCAGAAGGAAGTTGCAGAGCTGAGGTGCATAGGAGCTGATCTGAGCCAAATGGAGCCAGAAAAGAGTTGCAAAGCTGTTTGCATGGATGATGGTGAATCAGAAATGAGTTGCAGAACTAAGAAATGTAAGCTGATCTAAGATGGAGCCAATCTGAGGTGGGGTTCAGTGAAGCCAGAAATGAGATGGAAGGACTGAGCTTCATTGGACCTGATCTGACATGGAGCCAAGCAGAATCCAAAACGAGTAGGAGAGCTGTTTGCACTGGAGCTAATGCGATATGGAGCAGAGCTGAGTCAGGCATGAGTTGCAGTGCTGATCGCACTGGAGCTGATCTGAGACAGAGCTGATCCAACATGGAGCAGAGTTGAGACAGAAATAAGCTGCAGAGCCAAGTTGTGCTCGAGTCAATCAAAGATGGAGCCAAGTGGAGTGAGGAGCTCCAGAGCAAAGACGCATCAGAGCTGAACTTCAGATGGAGTCAGGATGAGATGGAGCCATGAAGAGTCAGAAAGGAGCTGCAGAGCTGGGTTGCAGATGCTGATCAGGGGTGGAATAGGCTGAGATGGATCCATGTAGAGTGAGAAGGGAGCTGTGTTGCAGGAGCCGATCAGAGATCAAGCCGAGTGAGGAGTGGCACAGCTAAGACACTTCAGAGCTGAACTTGAGATGAAGCTTGGATAAGACAGAGCCATGAATAGTCAGAAAGGATATGAAGGATATGAATATGATACAGCAGTGGTTTTAAGGTCCAATTGTTTCCCCCCATATAAGCTTTTCCAGGGTGAAAAAGTATGTATTTGTACCTTTTCAGAGCCTTTTAAAAACATAATAAAATAAAAACCATGGAGAGGAGACCGGGTGTGTGGACTAAAATATTATTTCAATGGATTATGGTACAGTTATGTTTTCTGACTAAAGGTACTGAGACCCCAGTGACAAATGGGGTACTGCCCCAGTGACTGTTTACTACTTTTATTTCTGCGAGTATATAATGTACATGTATTGCACACTATCAGACCAGAACACCAATGTTACTGTTAAAGCAATAAAAGTCAAGTTACTTTCCTTATGTTACTCTCTCCTACAGTTTTAAATTTCTATGGACAAAAGCACTTGCTAAAAATCAAAATGGAATGGTTACAGACATATGTGCATTTAGGACAAACTCCATGTTTGTGATCTAGTGAAAGCCTAAATTTTATTAAAAGTAGGCTACAGACACCTGCTGCTGGGTGGTCAAGACCAAAAGTTGTATAAAAACAATAAATTATGTAAAGGAAGAAAAAGGAAAAAAACAATACAAAAACACAAGAGGATTCAAAGAAGCAGCACACAGTAGAACACAGGTTTTCAACTTTTTTGTGCCACCACCATACAAAAAAAAAAAAACAAACAAAAAAAAAAACGTAGTTTGGTGTTTCTGACCCCTCCCGCTCAACTCACTCCTGAAACACACCTTAGTTTTTCACATCTTTCCAAGTAGGGGACGTAGACTTGGCTGTGCAATCTGTGGTTAATATTTGTTACATTGCTAGCTCTGCTGCTTCTTGCAGTATGTCCCAGAATAAGGCTTTGAATCATCACACAACACACCAAACAAAAGAAAGAACATTGCATTTTTGGCCAGAAACACAGAAACAGTTATTCACTTTGGATAAAACTAAAGGTTTAAATATGTTGAAACACCTGCAGACATCACATGGCCTTACCTTAGACTTTTAAACAACTTAAAAAAAAATTGGACTTGCCTACTTTTGCACATTTTATTTAATCATATAATCATATAATGCTGTTTAATAATGTACTAAAATTTGCTGCTTGACTAAGCTCTGCTTCAAATCACACTGCTTAGGGACTTCGTTTAAATAGGTTACCATACCATAGAAATAGCCCAGCTAGAAAAATTAGTGAAAGTTTCACACACAGGATAAGATCAACTTAGCTTACACAACCAGCCATAAGCCCTGTTGGTACAACTCATCCCAGAAGTCAGATCAATTAGAAACCAGAGGTTTTCAATGTGCTCCTTGTAGGAGTAGGTTTGTTTCATTGAGTTGCTGTACCGTGTGAGGAGGAACTGGGAGCTGTGTGAGGCCAGTGGGTTGCTCTCAGTCATGGCTGTGTTTGTGGCGGTGCTGGGCGGTGGGATGCTGGCGTTGATGTTGCTGGGATTGCTGCGCTGGCGTGTGGCATTGCGTGCTGTCTCCAACTGTTGGCGCGCTGCCTGTGCCTGCTGCCGCTCAAGCTGCAGCTGCATCTGCAACTGCTGCAGCTGCGATGCCGATGGACCCGAAGAGTTAAGTTGGCCACCCGCTGAGCGCCGCACACCTGACAGCTGTGACAGCAGCTCTAAAAATGAGAGATGGTCAAAAAAATAAAATAAAATAAAATCTCCAATAAAATCTGAAAAAATAAATCATGCAGTTACCTGCTCTGCACATGATAACAACAGTGAGCCTTCTGGAGGAACATACAGTAGGTTTCTTTACCAACATGGCATTTGCTGGTGGTTGCTGAAACATTCTTTACAAATTTCTTTCAAGATGTTCTTTTTTTTGTTGCTGTTTTAGCACAAAAATTTTGGCAACTGTCAGCTCATACAGGTCATACTAAAATGCATGTCAGAAAGCCAACATACTCTCTGACAACAATCTGAAGCAGGGCTTGCAAGAGGACTTAAATTTGTTAAATCTTCAGTCTTCAGCCAGGTACAAACCAAATAAGTTTACTACTACTCCCGATTAGCTAGTATGATCTAAGTTGCATTTATATTTCAATCTGTTATGAGTAGTAAAAGAAGAAAGTGTGGACTGACAGGGCAGAGTTTAGCACATGTTCTGGAGGGCAGTTGTAGAGCAACACACTGTACAATATGTGATTTTTATTCAACATCTTACATTCTGTACTGTCTAAAACAAACAGAACTCTTTGTAATATGCCATTGGTCATTGGTTCTACAGTACTGATCCATAAAATGCTTAGACAAGCATATTGCACATCCAGTAATAAAACTTAAATGTTGAAAACTTGATAATGTTTAAATCTTCATATTTCCCACCTCCAATTGATTTTGATGTTTTTACCACTACTTTGTAATATTTCAGGTACATTAATTATTAAAAAAATGGAGTGGTACAAAAAAGTTTATTCTTTCAATTATCAAAATGCAAATGTTCTGAACTTTCCTCATCCTCAGAGAAATATTTAAACATTCAGAATCACACTTGACACAATATTCAAAACTATCTGATGTTGCAGCTGAGAACACCGGATGATGAGCTTCAGCTTGTTAACCTTCGGAACTGAAAACTCACCAGTTGAAAACCATACAGTTCATTAAAAAATAAGACGGACTATAAAATAAACAAGAAATATACAACTAAAAAGACCATGTCAAATGTCAAGATGGTATAAACACACCTGCTATGGGATCCATGGCTTCCCTATTGCTTGGAGAGTAGGACGAGCTTTGTGAAGAGGAGAGCCCCCCAGTGGAGCTGCTGGTAAAGTGCATGTTAGTCCTGCGTGCTCGCGGACCACCCAGCCCACGCCCAGGGTGGAACATCCGGCGCACATGCCGCACGCCACTTGTCTCATCGTGGACGCAGGACAGTTAAGGAATAACAGACAGACACATATAGCAAGTGCGCACACGCGCACACACACACCTCCCTGGACAAACACCCAGTGCAGAGGTCACACTATGCTACCTTATTACAGAAGCATATGATGACAGGGATGAGCTATGGCTAAACTATTCACATCCACATACAGTGGCGTGAAAAAGTGTTTGCCCCTTCCTGATTTCTTATTCTTTTGCATGTTTGTCAAATTTAAATATTAGACAAAGATAACAAGTAAACACAAAATGCAGTTTATAAATGAAGGTCTTTATTATTAAGAGAAAAAGAAATCCAAACCTACAGGGCCCTGTGTGAAAAGTGACTGCTTGGGCAAAAATAGCCTGCATGGCTAGGAGTTCCAAGATGAAAACCACTGCTGAGCAAAAAGAACATAAAAGCTTGTCTCAGTTTTGCCAGAAAACATCTTGATGATCCCCAAGACTTTTGGAAGAATACTCTGTGGACTGACAAGACAAAGTTGAATTTTTTGGAAGGTGTTGGTCCCTTTACATCTGGTGTAGAAGTAACAGCATTTCAGAAAATGAACATCATACTAACAGTAAAACATGGTGGTGGTAGTGTGATGGTCTGGGGCTGTTTTGCTGCTTCAGGACCTGAAAGACTTGCTGTGGTAAATAGAACCATGAATTCTGCTGTCTACCAAAAAATCCTGAAGGAGGATGTCCAGCCATCTGTTTGTGACCTCAAGCTGAAGCGCACTTGGGTTCTGCAGCAGTTCATGCTCAGAAACCCTCCAATGTGACTCAATTACAACAATTCTGTGAAGATGAGTAAGCCACAATTCCTCCACAGTGCTGTAAAAGACTCATTGCCAGTTATTGCAAACGTGTGGTTGCAGTTGTTGCTGCTAAGGACGGCCCAACCAGTTATTAGATTTAGGGGGTAATCAGTTTTTCACATGTTTTTGCATTTACTTGTGTGATCTTTGTCTAATATTTAAATTTGTTTGGTGATCTGAAACATTTAAGTGTGACACATATGCAAAAGAATAAGAAATCAGGAAGGGGGCAAAACACTTTCACACCACTGTATTAGGGATTCAAAACATGGATATATATTAAAAAAAAAAAAAAAAAAAAAACACACAACAACAACTTTGGATACTGTGATGTAAGATACAAATAAATACATTTCAATTCAATTCAGGGAAATACTGACATGGGAATTTTGGATGAATGCCATGTCCTTTTTATGTACATATCTGCATAGGTGGAGATGTAAACTAGAACATTACAGAGAAATATAACTTTATAGTTAAAATTAGAGTAAAACATTTTAACACAGTAGCCCAGGATGTCCAGCCTTTTCAGAGTACAGTACGCACATCCAACATCCATTTGAAATACCAGCCAAATGTCAATCCTTTAGTATGTAACGATAGCTGATATGTTGTTCAGCTATTCCAGCACGTGCATTTTAGTAGGGCTCTCCAACTGCTATTCTGGAGGACCAATGTCCAGCAGAGTTAGATTATTTCCCTGGTTCAACTTGACTGTTAATTGGCAGGTTTTACTGATGTGTGTGAACAAGAAAATCTGTAAACTGTGCTGGACACATGCCCTTCAGGACTGCAATTCCAAAACCACAGCCTAGGTGAGAATACCACAACTTCACACAGTCACTCCTTTGAATCTGATGATGTCACTCTGGTACTGTGTGCAGGCAATTTAACTTAACCCATACTATTATCACAGTGCTATGGTATGTGCTTACCGCAATTGACATGAACCACAAATCATGAAAAAGCAATTTCACACAAAAGTTGAACACATACACCATAAAGGATATTAAATCTCTAGGTGCTCTGTGTTCAAGCGTGAGATGAGCAGCGAAGTCATCTGTCACATGATTGGGGTCACCTCCAGGCAAAGCTGCACATATTGGGCAGATCTGAAAGACAAGGAGGACGAAGATCTTTACAAAACTGACAAAGGAAAACAGCAAACCAGCAATGCATTGTTCGTACCTATTTTCTTCACCATCTTTTAAGGACAAACTGTAAACCCAAAAGTGTATAATGAATGGGAGTAACAAGGGAGGGAAAGTTTCTCAAAAAAATAAAAATGTATCTGTAGACAGTGATTTTGTGAGTGGGTCTGACACTATGAGCATCCAAAAGCATCCAAACATTAATCTCCTTAGTAAATTCAGCTATTTTAACAGGGATACTCCTTCCAAACAACATCAACCCCCTTTCTAAAAGATGTTGGTGGTTTAGAGTAGAGTCCAAAGGGTCAGCACAAGCAGCACCCCAGTACTTTATGTACATTCCCAAAAAAATCTACCCAGTTAGGAACGGGTTTTACTCCTCTGTCTGGAGTGTCCCTGTATGGTGCACCCCTTGCTGACACAGGTAAACTGTGCACAAAGAGCTTGTATAATCTCCACTGAAAAGCACTGCCAACAGAATGGGAGAGAAAGAAGACTCTTGAACAGCCACACATAGAGCTGGCCGATATGACCAAAAATGTTATGATAAACAAAATTCACATTGGTCGATATCGAAACATATCACGATAAATGTCAATTCATTATTTCTTTAAAGTTTGAAGGCTGATTTTTGCTGCTGGGTGGTTAATTTTCTTTATGTTTATTATTCTTTGTGTTTATTTCTTTTTGGTGTTCCTTTATGGTTGGAACACAAACAGTGGAACATTTCACAAATCTGTCATAGGACAGAGTGGGAGAAAGTGTCTGGTGAGCTGTTTTTACCAGCTGGAAAAGCACAGAAGCAGTTTGTGTTATATAGTCATAATTTAAGATAGAAAACAGGTCATTTCAGCTGTCTGGTGACGAGTGCTCGGCTATCCCGTTACAAATGCTAAACAAGTGGCCAGCAACAGTGCTAAACAGTTTAGTTTCTCAACAACGTCAACTTAGTACGAACGGCAAATATTAGCTGGCTCAGTACGTCAGTGATGGATCACACCACCTTACTGGCATCAGTCCTGCTGCATCCATGTACAAGCATATCACAGTATTCAAACGCCAGTTAGCAGATATCTGGATTTCTCTATAGTAGTTTGAGGGCTGATCCGAAATATATGTAAAACCAAACAGGGTCCTCCTTTCAGGTACGTTGAAACTAAAAGCGGTGCTTGTGTGTCATGTTTGATCTACAGTTTCATCAATTTGCTTTGTTGTCCGAGTGACTGAGCGCTGCTTCAAGTTAGCCAGCTGCGAAAAACAGCTAGCCTGTAAAAGATAGCGTTCTACTGCTCTCCAATGTCTCACAGCGTGCCTCACTTTAGTTTAAATCAGGGCTGTAACTGACATGAACTCACTTTCCTTGCTTGGGAATGCACTAATACTTAAATATGACCTTTTGACAGCACTGTAGTTGTGAGGACTGTGATTTAACGCTGCTAAAGCTTGTTAGGATGTAGGGAAAGAGGTTAGGTCACTGTAGGTCAGCATAGCTATGCCACTTATCTTGCCACTCACACTTGGACACTGGAGAACAGATCGCTGGTTGCTCCTTCCAAACAGGGAATGTATAACTCCACGTTTCAGACTTTGCTAAAGTATATTTGGCAACCTTTTTTAACCTGGAAGTGCGCCCTCTGGAATTGCATTTTCTGAGGTAATGGAGCACCACTGAATACATCTGAAAAGAGTTAAAGTTAGGGGTTGAAAGGTTTTATAAGGGCAAATATTGTTAATTAATGACCAAGGACATGGACAGTTTTGCAATCCAGGTCATGATTACTTAGCACATCTGCTGTGCATGTCTTCTGAGCATTTGTTTGTTCATTCCAGGTGCTGCCCATCATCCTATTCGCTGATTGGTTGGACCCACCCTCCACTCTTTACTGGGTGATTCCCATAATCCACCTCCTATTAGTGTCAAGTCCACTAGTCGGCAGACTGCTTTCATATAACTTGTTCGTACACACCATTGTGTTCCTGTTGACTGTTATTAGTGTGCCTAACCTTTTGCCTGTTGTGAATATGATTTTTGTGTAACCTTATCTGGATTCGTTCACCTGAGTGCAAATACTCATAAATAATCAGCACCTTTGCGGGTAACTGGGAGCCATTTTGTTTATATACTTTTTTCCTCCTGGTTATCACTAGTTAGGGAGGTAGGGAAGGTTTGTGTGTCTTATTTCACTTTAGTTTTGGTAAGTTAGTGTTGCTCTCTTTTGCTAGTTGTAGGTTTAATTTTTTTAATTTAATTTTTTTTTTGGCTTAGCAGGCTCCTGAAATCATCCCTACTGCCCAATAAACAAACAAGCTAACAATTCAAACAATACAGTTGTTTCACCTTGCTTTACTTTTATGATCAGAACCTAGATCCTGCCATAACAGAACTGGGGGGGGGGATCATCCATTTGCTTTTTGCTGGTCTTATGTTTTGTCTGCTGCCCAAAGACATGACGCCACTTTGTGTAAGTGTAGATAAATCTGAGTTGTCCTAGCATTCCATTGCTTACTGCCTCTAGGAGGATGATGCACAAGTGGGCTCCTGCAAACTCTGGGTATGAGTGGAATTCAGTTTTCCAGGTTGTTCCCAAGTCTTATAGTATGTCAAGTGTAGCCTATAACCATAAGCATCCTGGCCACCTTGGTGTTTGGAAGGCCTACAATTCTTTTAAGAGCTACTGTTCAGAAAAACACTGGCACGTGCTCCTGCAAAAAAAAGTGTTTTCCTTTATAAAGAGGAGACATAAGCAGACTGGTCTACAGAATACTGTAGTATTTTATCAGTTGTCCCATTTGTAGACTGATGTGCAAACTTATTCACACTGCCAAATATGATGTGCATTAGGCTTTTAAGGTTTCTGATTAAAACTAATACTTGAGGGACAGCAGTCAGTACTGTGTGGTGTGATGCCCAGCTGGCTTCTGAGGATACGTGTTTCTGTAAATAGAAATGGAGAATATAATCCATTACACTGTAGAGACTGCACACTGTGTAGTGCATTTCACTACTGTTAGAAGTGTTGGAATACACATAAGTAGTTCAGCGGGAACCTTGTCAGTCTTAGCTATCGAGCAATTAATGTTGAATTACTCTGTAATTTGAGTATTAGTTCTAAGAAAGCATAGTTACTAAGTAATTCTCTTTGAGATCCAGTTGCTATTGTTTAGTTAATACTGAACTACACTAATCATTAGTTCACTATTACCTACTAAGTAGATCACTAGTCGCTATGAAACAGTATTGTTAAGTATTAGACACATCTGTCTGACCTCACTTTTCTTACGGGATCAGACCCCTAGATCAGGCCATAACACATGGGAAAAACGATATTTGTACCATAAATTTTATGTTTGTAGTGTGAAAATTTAAAAAAAAAATAAATAAATAAAAATAAAAAAAAAATAAAAAAAAAATGCAACCCTTACTCACATATTACAGCACTACTAAGAGCACAGTAATATTACAGCAATCATGCAATAAAAATGGCCACTACTTTGTGAAAAGCAACAATGAGGAAATATGAATGTTCGTGTTTATTTCATTCTGTTGTTCCGCAAAAAATGTATTTCATGCCATAGCAAGCAGTAGTTAAAACATTTTGAATGTGAAAAGACATACTGTGTGCTGCATGATTAGATGGAATTGGATCTCTTAGTTTAAGCACAACAGTGAAATCTGGAAGTTGAAAGCTGCAACTGTCTATACTTTAAACAGCGAAAACAGAAATGAAAATGACCAGAAATTATGTATAACATTAACATAAAATGATATCTTCCGGAGGCTGGTCTGACGCTCCAGTGTAAATGCATACATTCTGAATGCATTCAAACTACTATATAGGATAGTGCGTTTGCTCCCACACACAGAAACCACACTCTCACCAAACGTGATGTTTCCGGCAGGGCTCAAACTGCATGCACAAGTCATGTTTGTCAGGCTAGAGTGAGCGAAACTATTTTATTGTATGCAATAAAAATGTTTTTGACAGCTATGTTGTTCAACTTTGAGTGTTTCTACCTTTTCCTCACAAAATGAATGAAACAGATGCCATTTAATACCCTCCGGCATCTCTCACAAAACCAAAAAGCACATTTGATTGGATCTGTTCGACATGAAGCAAGACAGAGACAGACTACACAAGTGCTGTTTGGTTGTATTCAAGTCATCCACATTGCAAGTAATACAGTAATACTGGGGGCAGGACCTGGTGCAGACTACAGAAGTGTGTTTTATTGATCATAGCTGCATCACAAAAGGTGATGGCAAGGAAGCAAGTTTACATCGATTCCTGTAATTGGAAAAACACTGAATATCAGCTTCAATTAACTGTCAGGTTAATCAGTCGACCCCTAGCTAAAGTGACATTTGTGATCCAGAACTAATCATCCAACACCAGTACCTGACCTCACTAACGCTTCTGTGATTGAAAGTAAGCAACTAGTTTTAAAAAAAATTCCAATAAATATTGTTACTGCACATAAATTAATACCCATTACTTCAGAAGAAACACTGGAAGAGCTAGGTCAGCTGTCCTGGTAAGAGAGTTTGGCATACACGTCCAAAAATACAAAGCAATATAATACACTCACCACCTCTGTGGAAGTCTCTGCATGCTCTGAGGTGACGTGCTCCTGTAGAGACGTTTCTGTGTAACCCATTTTGCCACAGTAGGGACAAGTAAATGACTGGGGCTGCTCTACTGAAAATGCTTCTCCACCATAATACAGGTCTGTGGACAGAAAAGGCATGCAATTATCTCCCCAACATACATTCTTCTCAAAAAGTTCAGAAACTGTACACCTACTGACTGGCCTGAAGAAGCTTACCAAAGTCTACCCTGGTTAGTATGCACTGCATGGGGTGCTCCGTGGTGTGTCTAGTTGTGGTGGCTCCACTCTCATAGCACGACGCGCACAGGTCGTAGTCGTAGCAAATTAAACACTTGTATCTGCGCCCTCTGAAGTTCCCCTTTAAACATGCGTCACAGCTCACACCTGCAAGTCAGGATTACACAGAATAAACTCAAAACAATGTACATGGCATGTAATACATAAAACTAATTTAATGCATGGGTAAAAAACACTGCAACCAGTTGTTTGTTTAAAATATATATCTATGAGATAGCACTACAAAAAAAATATTATATTTTGAACAAACAATGGCTAGCTCAGGTCAAGAAATATTTAAAAAAAAAAAAAAAAAAAAAAAAAAAAAAAACACCACAATAACTGGCCCACAGATTGTGTATGTGTGGTTTTTTTTTTTTGTTGTTTTAATATGGCCCACTTAGTTAAGTTTCACACCCCTTGCCTCGGATTCGACACCTCAGTGACGAGCTGATCTATTCTTGTATAAACTGTGCTATTATATTGCTCAGTGTGGCACCCCAACTGATGCTGCCCTAGCAATAAGCATAGATGCACCAACAGAGAGAGCCCATGATGCAATTAGGAAGGCTGCTGTCCCTTATGCTTCTTGTCCAGCAGAGCACACTCCAAGATCTCTATATTGACTTATGAAGGACCAAACTTTAGACTCATTTGTGCTTGGCCTGGCTGTTAAGGAAGCTCTAGAAAGACAGTCATCCTTCTCAGAGTCATGTAAAGTAGAAAACACAAAAGAGACATTTTGTTTTCATCCACCTGACCCACCTGGAGGAATGACTTCGGCTCTTCTCAGACTCCTAAACTCTGCCGTCTGAAGCCAGCAGCACAGAATCTGTTATGCATACTGTGGCGAGACAGCCAAAGACACCTGCTGTTGATGAGCCTAACTAATTGCAACCCACCTGGAAGATATATTGGAAGAATGCTGCATCACACAAATGGGACATCTGCATTGTCTTAGGGGAAAGGCTACACAGTTTCATCGCCAGCCCCCACTCCGTTCTCGGCCAAGGGTTACTGTTTGTGACCAGGCTCCTGTTCGTGCATTTTCCTAGGAAGTTCCCTCCTGTCCAGAGGCACTTTAGAAGTTGTTCCCCTTCACATTCAATCAAAAGGGATACTACTCGATTTATTTTATTGGCAACCTTTGTCTAATTCTAGACCTACACCAGCTATTCCTTTCTGCATACTGCACACAGCAGCAGTTCTCTGAAGTATCAAAGAGATACAGAGCTTCGGTACGTAGACTTAAAGGACATGTACGTCCTCACGCCTGTTGTGCTGGAACACAGGTGATTCCTCTGCTTTGCTTTCCAAAAAACAATATTCTGATTCACAGCTCTGCCCTTCGGTCTTTCTTTATCCCCCAGAGTCTTCAAGAGATGCAACCAGGCCGCCCTGTCTCCCTTAAGGGCTGAGGATTTTAAAATTCTGGAGACTGGCTGGTATACGTCCCCTCCAAGGAATGAGCAGTTGAAGACATGCAGATACTCAAGCTTTGGGCCTCACTGTAAATTAGGAGAAGAGTAGTCTCCCCAGTCCATCCAGTGCATAGGTAGTTTCTTGAATCGCAGTCTATGACAGAATTGTTGAAAGCGAACTCAAGTCACTGTCATCCATTTATCAAGCTGAGCTCAGAAGTGTCATATCTGACACTACTGCAGCTTCAGGGCTTATGCAGAGCTGGTAGTTGTGCTGGGAGAACATAGAACTTTATCTTATTATGCTTCTACAAAGAAGAGGCCAGGGTACTGCATCATAAATACCCTAAGTGACCATCATGGTACAATGCTAAGGTCAGGAGCCCTTACATTCTGCACAGCATCCCAACGTTTTTTGGAAATATATAAATAAAAAACAGGACATAAAACACGAATATACGCACAAACATACAAATGCACAGGTCCATTTTAATTCGATTTTTTTGAAAACCTTTAACTCATTTACAGAACTTCTATAAACAGTATTTAACTATTTCTTATGATTTTAAAGCACTTAATTCATCTATGAAAATTACTTTAAAAAATGATTACAAAGCAACTCCCAAGACTCATACATGAATGGGCAACACGACTGGGATCCAACTGGTGCCCACATATGTAACCAAATTGGGGTCCATTATTTTAACCCTGCCCATTGTTACAGTTTACAGGCTGTTTCTCAAACAGCCAGACAGACCCGCTTCCATGTACCGTCAAAGTGGCGTTTTCTTTTTTGATTAAGAGACTGTATCCTTGGTGCTGGATCTTCTGTTACATGCCTTGTGAACTAGAGCCCAACTGATATAAGATTAAGACTAATGCAGATTTCGGTATCAAACTATACCGAACGTTCTATTTGAAATCAGTGTTTACATGTTCCTCTGGTTTAATACTTTCCTATACTCCAACTTTAATGCAGAAAAGTAAGTCACAGGTATATCAAATCACTACTTCATTTAGGCACAAGGCTGAAGTTTGCTTCCTATTTGCCAGCCCCTTGTTCAAATTTGTCTGTCCCACCTTAAATGGTTACGTTCCGGTGCTGCTGCTACTGCTGTTAACAGCTGCACCATTTGAGTGCAGTAGAATTCAGAATTCTACGTAACTCTGCCAAATAGGAGGCTGACTTCAGATCTGCCATTTAGGCAGAATCAGTTAAATGTTAGTTTATCCACTCATTAGCGTTAGTTGTTCAAAAGATTTTTTTTTGTGTGTTTTACTCCCCTTTACTTTTAATATATAAACACAGCATTAAATAGATTTGTGGGAAATCTCATTTAGCAATGAACAGTGTTATAAGCTGCAGTAAGCAATGTTGCCAGAGAATATTTAAAAGTGGTGAACTAAAGAGACAGGCCTGTTTTTTTTACTCTCTAGAACAGACACACTGTTTCATAAATAAATCTAAAAATAAAGTTTGTCAACAGCTTCTAGCCTACACCACTCAACTACTATAACAAATATAGGCCAATTAGGATTATTTTTAATCATCATTTAAGTAATGTATTTCACAGGACCAATATCAACTTGCCATGACTGCTGACAACCTCTTTCATGGAGCACTCTGCTCAACAGCTTGGGTTGACTGTAGCATTACAAATGATTAACAAATTACACAACGACCACACTCAACATCGTGGAAGGATCCGTCTTCCACCTCTCGAATTCTTTTATAATTGTAATGATGGCGTTCTCCCGCTTTCCAAAACCTCACAGCTTCCTCAGTTTACTTTTCATTTAAATCAGGGCTGTAACTTGCATGAACCCACTTCTTTCTTTCACTTTTGTTGCTTGGGAAAGCACCAATAGTTAAATATGACTGACTGCTGTAACAGCGCTTTAGTTTTCATGAGCAGACGTGATTTAACACTGCTAAAGCCTGTTAGGATCTACAGAAAGAGGCGAGTTTACTGTGGGACAGTACAATTACAGCACTAAACTCGTTACTCAAAATTGGTCACAGCAGAACAGATCGCCAGCTGCTGCACTCAAACATGGAATGTATAACTCGACGTTTCAGACGTTGCTAAAAGTACACTGCTCAAAAAAATAAAGGGAACACTCAAATAACACATCCTAGATCTGAATGAATGAAATATTCTCATTGAATATGTTGTGCTGTACAAAGTTGAATGTACTGACAACAAAATCACACAAAAATCATCAATGGAAATCAAATTTATTAACCAATGGAGGCCAGGATTTGGAGTCACACACAAAATTTAAGTGAAAAAAAACTACAGGCTGATCTAACTTTGATGTAATGTCCTTAAAACAAGTCAAAATGAGGCTCAGTATTGTGTGTGGCCTCCACGTGCCTGTATGACCTCTCTACAATGCCTGGGCATTCTCCTGATGAGGTGGCAGTTGGTCTCCTGAGGGATCTCCTCCCAGACCTGGACTACAGCATCCACCAACTCCTGGACAGTCTGTGGTGCAACGTGGCGTTGGTGGATGGAGTGAGACATGATGTCCCAGATGTGCTGACACACTCCAGCCACATGAGGTCTAGCATTGTCCTGCATTAGGAGGAACCCAGGGCCTCTTCATCTCTGAAGAGCACAGGGCGCCAGTGGCGAATTTGCCAAATGCTGGCGTTCTCTGGCAAATGCCAAGCATCCTGCACAGTGGTGGGCTGTGAGCACAACCCCCATCTGTGGACGTCGGGCCCTCATACCACCCTTATGGAGTCGGTTTCTAATCGTTTGTGCAGACACATGCACATTTGTGGCCTGCTGGAGGTCATTTTGCAGGGCTCTCGCAGTGCTCCTCCTTGCACAAAGGCGGAGGTAGCGGTTCTGCTGCTGGGTTGTTGCCCTCCTACGGCCTCCTCCACGTCTCCTGGTGTACTGGCCTGTCTCCTGGTAGCGCCTCCAGCCTCTGGACACTACGCTGACAGACACAGCAAACCACGAGTGTGAAAGCACCACCAACATTCAAAAGTGACCAAAACATCAGCCAGAAAGCATAGGTACTGAGAAGTGGTCTGTGGTCCCCACCTGCAGAACCACTCCTTTATTGAGTGTGTCTTGCTAATCGCCAATAATTTCCACCTGTTGTCTATTCCACTTGCACAACAGCATGTGAAATTGATTGATTTATATTGTGTTGTTTAAGTGTTCCCTTTATTTTTTTGAGCAGTGTATATTTGGTCACTGCTGCAGCTTGGCTTTTAAGAATAGATCACTGGGTCGTACACATCTCCGAGTCAAAACAGGGTTTTCCACTATCTAAACAGTGGCTCTCCCAGTGGCCAGTGGACGTGTTAACACTGGTGTATGATGCTGTCAGCCATTCTCAGCCCGCACCAGCTACTGAACATTCTGCTAGAGAAATAGCAGCTTCCTGGGCTGCCCTGAAAGGTGTCCCTATAGTGTGCAGCACATCTCTTGTCATCCATTCTACTGCTTTTACAATGTCAGTGTTTCTGCATAAACTGGTCTAGTGCTGGCAGGTCTGTCAATGGGACAGGCTTCAGTTGAGGTATGCCTTGTGACACTGTGGGTACAAGTTATCCACTTGGTAAGAACCACCCCAGGAGGTCAAGAGCTACAAAAAAAAAAAAAATGCTAGATAACCAATGTAGCTTTGGTGAGTAGCTGATTGCAAGAGTTCCTGCCAGGGTAAATGGCAACTTTACTGGTCACTCAGAATCTGCGAGAAAAGACCATACTCCAGATGAAGACTGCAGTGCGAGTCAAGCACACACAAGCTTGACTACGTCGAAAGCTGGTGTGTCATGAGGTGACTATTTGACATACTTCCCAAGTCTGCAGCTGGCACAAGTAGAGAACTATTCACTTATTTAAAAATGACCCTGGCAGTCAAACACTATTCACACATAACCACAGTTAATCTTACAGGAACCAAGTCAGCTTTGGCCCATTTTATAAACATTGCCACTTTGTGACTGCACTGTGCACTGTTACAGCAGTCACAAAATTATAATGAAAGTATGAGGGTGAGGCTTGAAGCCATTGAATATTTTTCATGCACATATCTGCCAGTGCTGATACATTTACATATGTGAGTGTGCATTATTAAAAACATAACTCGCATTTAAAACTGTATATATATATATATATATATATATATATATATATATATATATATATATATATATATATATATATATATACACATATACACACACACACACACACACACACACCCCTATTGCTGCTGGCGGGACAAAACCTTGCATCTCCATTTTGTTTTGGTTTTTCCGTTTTTGACATAATTTGAAAATGCCTGTTGTCCATTACATTGCATGTGAAGTTCATGACGAATGGACCAAACTAAATGAACCAAAATGACTCAGAAAAAATTCTGCTTCCATTGACTTATATTAAAAGTAATTATGTTTTTTTTCCTTCTTCTGTAAAGTTACGATTTGAGTTAAAAGTTACACATTTGTGCAGTCAGACACTAATGTTGGACGAGAACGCCTGGTTCTCAGTCTCCGCACTAATTCATCGCAAAGGTGTTCTATTGGATCATGACTCTATGCAGGCCAGTCAAGTTCCATCCCTATACTGTTCCTACAAAGTTGGGAGCACAAAATCGTCCAAAAATTTCTTGGTGCCGAAGCATTAAGAGTTCCTTTCACTGGAACTAAGGGGCCAATTATTCTGAAAAACAACCCCACACCATAATCCCCCCCCCCCTCCACCAAACTTTACACTTGGCAAAATGCAAGTACCGTTCTGCTGGCAACCACCAAACCCAGAATCCAGTGGCGATGCTTTACACAATGCTTTGCATTGCGCTTGGTGATATAAGGCTTGGATGCAGCTGCTCGGCCATGGAAACCCATTCCATGTTCTTGTGCTGATCTGAAGGTGATGGAAGTTTGAGGGTTTGCAGCAATTAAAAGTTGGCGACCTCTGCGCACTATGAGCCTCTGGACTATGTAATTTTACGTGGCCTGACAGTTGACTGTGGAATATTTAGTAGAGAAGAAATTTCATGACTGCACATGTTGCACAGGTGGCATCCTATCATGGTACCACACTGGAATTCACTCAGGAGCTCCTGAGAGCGACCCATTCTTTCACTAATGTTTGTAGAAGCAGCCTGCCGGCATGGGTGCTTGGTTTTTATACACCTGTGGCCATGGAAGTGATTGGAATGCGAGAATTTAATCATTTGGACGGGTGACTGAATAGTTCTGGCAATAATACACACACACATATATATCTCCATTGCCTCCTCTACTTTCACACCAACCATCTCCATGTCCACCTTCACTACATCCATAAACCTTCTCTGAGGTTGTCCAGCCTCGTCACTCCCAACGAAAATCTCAGCATCTTCATCTCCGCCACCTCCAGCTCAGCCTCCTGTCTTTTAGACAGAGCCACAGTCTCCAAACCATACATCATAGCAGGACGCACTACTGTCTTGTAAACCCTCCCTTTCACTCTTGCTGCTGTCCTTCTGTCACACATCAGCCCTGACATCCGTATCCACCTACTCCATCCTGCCTGCACCCTCTTCCTCACCTCTTTTCTACACTGTCCATTGCTCTGGATGGTTGACCCAAGATATTTGAAGTCATCCACCTTTATGACCTCTACTCCTTGCATCTTCACCTTTCCACCTGCCTCCCTCTCATTCACACACATGTATTCCGTCTTATCTGTGTGTGTGTGTGTGTGTGTGTGTGTGTGTGTGTGTGTGTGTGTGTGTGTGTGTGTGTATATATATATATATATATATATATATATATATATATATATATTATTCATCTCTCTGGTTATCCCACTTTTTCTTAGCTGCCTTCTTCTTCTGAATACTCTCCTGGACTTCCTCATTCCACC
Source organism: Pygocentrus nattereri (assembly GCF_015220715.1). NCBI lineage: Eukaryota > Metazoa > Chordata > Actinopteri > Characiformes > Serrasalmidae > Pygocentrus > Pygocentrus nattereri. The sequence goes on from NC_051233.1 coordinate 16,062,614, forward strand.
ACCAAATTTCCTTGTCTTCTTTCCTCTGACCAGACGAAACACCCAACACATTCTTGCCAGTTTCTCTCACCACCTTAGCTGTAGTTTCCCAGTCCTCAGGTAGCTCCTCACTGCCCCCAGGGGCCTGTTGCAATTTTTCCCTGAACTGCCTGCAACCATCCTCCTCCTTCAGCTTCCACCATCTAATCTTTGGATGTCTTCACTCTCTTCCTCTTCTTTGTTTCTAATCTCATTCTACAGACAACCACCCTATGCTGCCTTGCTACACTTTCCCCTAGCACCACTTTACAATCTCCAATCTCCTTTAGGTGGCATCTCCTGCAAAGGATATCATCCACCTGTGTGCACCTCCCTCCACTCTTGTATGTCACCCTGGTGTTCTTCACTCTTCTGAAAATACGTGTTCACGTATATGTGTTTTACCAAAATGATTTCTGCTTGCTAAATGCCAGAATAATGAAAGAGGGAATTTAAGGCAATTTTTATTACTTTCCTCAAAGTCAAAAGTTTAAACACACTAAGATTAATATGCCTTTAAACAATTTGGGACAGCCCATATGATGATGTCATGTCTTTGGAAGCTTCTGATAGGTTTATTGACAACATTTGAGTTAATTAGAGACACACCTGTGGACGTATTTTAAGGCACACCTGAAAAACACTGCCTCTTTGTGTAACATCATGGGAAAGTCGAAAGAAATCAGCCAAGATATCAGGAAGAGAATAGAGGACTTGCACAAGTCTGGTTCATCTGGTGTGCAATTTCCAGGTGCCTGAAGGTGCCTCGTTCATCTGTACAAACAATTATACGCAAGTACAAACAAGATGCTGCAGGAGTGACTGGTGCACTTCACAAAATAGATGGTATCATGAGGAAAGAACATTATGTGGATATACTGAAGCAACATTTCAAGATATCAGCCAGGAAGTTAAAGCTTGAGCACAAATGGGTCTTCCAAATGGACAATGACCCGAAGCACACTGCCAAACTGGTTACAAAGTGGCTTTGGATAACAAAGTCAATGTTTTGGAGTGGCCATCACAAAGCCCTGACCTCAATCCTATTGAAAATTCATGGGAAAAGCCGAAAGGGCACTGGTACCAAATACTAATGAAATGTATTTAAACCTTTGGCTTTGAGGAAAGTAATAAAAATTGCCTTAAAAATTTCCTCTCTCATTATCCTGGCATTTAGCAAATAGGATTACCAAAATTATTTCTAATTGACCTAAGACGGGAAAAGTTTATTCTGATTTCATGTCAGACAGTGAGGGAAAAAAAATGCAAAGTCTTTTTATATAGTGTATGTAAACTTCTGGTTTGAACTGTACACACACACACACACACACACACACACACACACACCCACCCACACACCCACACACACACACACACACACCTCAAAAAAATAAAGGGAACACTTAACACAATATAACTCCAAGTAAATCAAACTTCTGTGAAATCAAACTGTCCACTTAGGAAGCAACACTGATTGAAAATCAATTTCACATGCTGTTGTGCAAATGGAATAGACAACAGATGGAAATTATTGGCAATTCACAAGACACACTCAATAAAGGAGTGGTTCTGCAGGTGGGGACCACAGACCACTTCTCAGTACCTACGCTGTCTGGCTGATGTTTGTCACTTTTGAATGTTGCTGGTGCTTTCACACTCGTGGTAGCATGACAGACTCTAAAACCCACACAAGTGAATCAGGTAGTGCAGCTCATCCAGGATGGCACATCAATGTGAGCTGTGGTAAGAAGGTTTGCTGTGTTTGTCAGCGAGGTGTCCAGAGGCTGGAGGCGCTATCAGGAGACAGGCCAGTACACCAGGAGACGTGGAGGAGGCCGTTGGAGGGCAACAACCCAGCAGCAGTACCGCGACCTCCACCTTTGTGCAAGGAGGAACAGGAGGAGCATTGGCAGAGCCCTGCAAAATGACCTCCAGCAGGCCACAAATGTGCATGTGCCTGCACAAACGGTTAGAAACTGACTCCATGGAGATGGTACGAGGGCTCGATGTCCACAGATGGGGGTTGTGCTCACAGCTAAACACCATGCAGGACGCTTGGCATTTGCCAGAGAACACCAGGATTGGCAAATTCGCCACTGGCACCCTGTGCTCTTCACAGATGAAAGCAGGTTCACACTGAGCACATGTGACAGACGTGACAGAGTCTGGAGATGCCGTGGAGAGTGATCTGCTGCCTGCAACATGCTTCAGCATGACCGGTTTGACAGTGGGTCAGTAATGGTGTGGGGTGGCATTTCCTTGTGCTCACCAGAGGTAGCCTGACTGCCGTTAGGTACCGAGAGGACATCCTCAGACCCCTTGTGAGACCATATGCTGGTGCGGTTGGCCCTGGGTTCCTCCTAATGCAGGACAATGCTAGATCTCATGTGGCTGGAGTGTGTCAGCAGTTCCTGCAAGATGAAGGCATTGAAGCTATGGACTGACCCGCCCGTCAGACATCATGTCTCGCTCCATCCACCAACGCCACGTTGCACCACAGACTGTCCAGGAGTTGGCGGATGCTGTAGTCCAGGTCTGGGAGGAGATCCCTCAGGAAACCGTCCGCCACCTCATCAGGAGCATGCCCAGGCGTTGTAGGGAGGTCATACAGGCACATGGAGGCCACACACACACACACACACACACAATACTGAGCCTCATTTTGACTTGTTTTAAGAACATCACATCAAAGCTGGATCAGCCTGTAGTGTGTTTTTCCACTTAAATTTTGTGTGTGACTCCAAATTCAGGCGTCCATTAGTTAATACATTTGATTTCCATTGATTTTTGTGTGATTTTGTTGTCAGCACATTCAACTTTGTACAGAACAAAGTATTCAATGAGAATTTCATTCATTCAGATCTAGGATGTGTTATTTGAGTGTTCCCTTTATTTTTTTGAGCTGTGTGTGTGTGTGTGAGATATATATATTAAACAAATTGTGAATAAAAACTGAATGCAATGATGTGGAGATGGCAAATGTCAATATTTTATTCGTAATAGAACATATATGAAAGATCAAAAGTTTAATCTGAGTAAATGTAACATTTTAAAGGAAAAATATGTTGAATCAAAATTTCACAGTGTCAACAAATCCCAAAAAAGTTGGGACAAGTAGCAATAAGTGGCTGGAAAAAGGAAATTGAGCATATAACGAACAGCTGGAAGACCAATTAACACTAATTAGCTCAATTGACAAAATGACTGGGTATAAAAAGAGCTTCTCAGAGTGTCAGTGTCTCTCAGAAGCCAAGATGGTAAGAGGATCACCAATTCCACCATTGTTGCGCAGAAAGATAGTGTAGCATTACCAGAATGGTGTTACCCAGTATAAAATAGCAAAGACTTTTAAGTTATCATCATCATCAACCGTGCATAACATCATCAAAAGATTCAGAGAATCCGAAACAATCGCGGTGCGTAAGGGTCAAGGCCGTAAAACTCTACTGGATGCTCGTGATCTCCGGGCCATTAAACGTCACTGCACCTCAAACAGGAATGCCACTGTCAAGGAAATAACAGAATGGGCTCAGGAATACTTCCAGAAAGCACTGTCAGTGAACACAATCCATCGTGCCATCCGCCATTGCCAGCTGAAACTCTACAGTGCAAAGAGGAAGCCATTTCTAAGCAAGCTCCACAAGCTCAGATGTTTGCACTGGGCCAGGGGTCATTTAAAATGGAGCGTGGCAAAATGGAAGACTGTTCTGTGGTCAGATGAGTCACGATTTGAAGTTTTTATGGAACACTGGGACGCCATGTCATCCGGACCAGAGAGGACAAGGATAACCCAAGTTGTTATCAACGCTCCGTTCAGAATCCTGCATCACTGATGGTATGGGGTTGCATGAGTGCTTGTGGCATGGGCAGCTTGCATGTCTGGAAAGGCACCATTAATGAGGAGAACTATGTTCAGGTTCTAGAACAACATATGCTCCCATCTAGACGTCATCTCTTTCAGGGAAGACCCATGCATTTTTCAACAAGATAATGCCAGACCACATTCTGCAGCAATCACAACATCATGGCTATGTAGGAGAAGGATCCGGGTACTGAAATGGCCAGCCTGCAGTCCAGATCTTTCACCTATAGAGAACATTTGGCGCATCATAAAGAGGAAGGTGCGACAAAGAAGGCCCAAGACAATTTAACAGTTAGAGGCCTGTATTAGACTTGAATGGGAGAGCATTCCTATTTCTAAACTTGAGAAACTGGTCTCCTCTGTCCCCAGACGTCTGTTGAGTGTTGTAAGATGAAGGGGGGATGCCACACAGAAAATGGCCTTGTCCCAACTTTTTGGGGATTTGTTGACACCATGAAATTTTGAAACAACATATTTTTCCCTTAAATTAATACATTCTCTCAGTTTAAACTTTTGATCTGTGATTTGTGTTTTATTCTGAATAAAATATTGACATTTGCCATCTCCACATCATTGCATTCAGTTTTTATTCACAATTTCTTTAGTGTCCCAACTTCAGTTTTTATATATATATATATATATATATATATATATATATATATATATATATATATATATATATATATATATATATATACACATACATACACACACACACACACACATACATACACACACACACACATACACACACACACACACATATATTATACACATTCACAGTGACGAAAATAAGTATTTGAACACCCTGAGACTTTACAAGTTCTCCCACTTAGAAATCATGGAGGGGTCTGAAATATTCATCTTACGTGCATGTCCACTGTGAGAGACAAATAAAAAAAAAAACAAAAAAAAAAAAAAACCCGGAAATCACAATGTATGATTTTTTTTTTTTTAAATAATTTGTGTGTTACTGCTGCAAATAAGTATTTGAACACCTGTGAAAATGAATGTTATTTGCTACAGTAGCCTTTGTTTGCAATTACAGAGGTCAAACGTCTCCTGTAGTTTTTCACCAGGTTTGCACACACTGCAGCAGGGATTTTGGCCCATTCCTCCACACAGATCTTCTCCAGATCAGCCAGGTTTCTGGGCTGTTGCTGAGAAACACGGAGTTTGAGCTCCCTCCAAAGATTTTCTATAGGGTTTAGGTCTGGAGGCTGGCTAGGCCACTCCAGAATCTTGATTTGCTTCTTACAGAGCCACTCCTTGGTTATCCTGGCTGTGTACTTTGGGTCGTTGTCATGCTGGAAGACCCAGCCACGACCCATCTTCAATGCTCTAACTGAGGGAAGGAGGTTGTTTCCCACAATACATCTCACAATACATGGCCCCAGTCATCCTCTCCTTAATACAGTGCAGAAAAACACCCCCATGATGTTTCCAGCCCCCTGGCTTCACAGTAGGGATGGTGTTTATGGGATGGTACTCATGGTACCATCATTCTTCGTCCTCCAAACACGGCGAGTGGAATTAAGACCAAAAAGTTCTATTTTGGTCTCATCTGACCACAGAACTTTCTCCCATGACTCCTCTGGATCATCCAAATGGTCATGGGCAAACTTAAGACGGGCCTGGACGTGTGCTGATTTAAGCAGGGGAACGTTCCGTGCCATGCATAACTAAAGTATGAGTGCCAGCTCTCTTCAGGTCATTGACCAGCTCCTCCCGTGTAGTTCTGGGCTGATTCTTCACCTTTCTTAGGATCATTGATACGCCATGAGGTGAGATCTTGCCTGGAGCCCCAGTCCGAGGGAGATCAACAGTCATGTTTAGCTTCTTCCATTTTCTAATAATTGTTCCAACGGTTGATCTTTTTTCACCAAGCTGCTTGGCAATTGCCCTGTAGCCCTTTCCAGCCTTGTGGAGATCTAGAATTTTGTCTCTGGTGTCTTTGGACAGCTCTTTGGTCTTAGCCATGTTAGTAGTTGGAGTCTTACGGATTGTGTGGGTTGGACAGGTGTCTTTATGCAGCTAACGACCTCAAACAGGTGCTTCTCATTTAGAATAATAAGTGGAGTGGAGGTGGACTTTTTAGAGGCGGACTAACAGGTCTTTGAGGACCAGAATTTCTGCTGATTGACAGGTGTTCAAATACTTATTTGCAGCAGTAACACACAAATTATAAAATATATATGTACAGACACACACACACACACACACATTTTATCTCTCTCTCTCATATATATATATATATATATATATATATATATATATATATATATATATATATATATATATATATATATATATATATATGTATATATACACACACACACACACACACACACACACACACACGTGTTTCTTACATTTCAGTTTCATGTAAAATTAATGGTCTTGTCTGATCCTGACAGATTAAAAAACAACTACCAGTCCTTCATTTGCAGTTGCTTTTCTCAGTCATGCTTCAGCTCTGCCAACATAAAAATGCATTTGCAACCCTGCAAGCAATTGCATTTTCACTGTCAACAAGGCACTCCAATCAAATGCTGGGCAGGACGTCAGGAGGGACTTTTTTTTTTTATATACTGTGGAGTGTGTTCTTAGAGGAAGTGACATGTCTAAACTCTGGCAGCTAGGGTGCAGAGCTAGATGCTTGTTTAATACAAACACACAGCTAACAATATCAACCACCTAGTGGCATCTTAACACTCTCTAATCAGGCTGAGGATTCTATCCATTTTTTTTTTTTTTTCATGACACTGTGACAAGCTTAAGGCAGAGGTTTGCAGGAGCTTTGGAGAAAGTGGTATTTGAATAACAGTGCCCTGCACATTTTAGAGCTTTCCCTTGTTTTAAGCGGTTGTTATCAAGCCGTTTAGCGTTGAAGTCTTTATTTGACCAACTAGTCGGGTTTGTGGCTGCAGAAGCCCCAACGTTAGTGGCACTGTGACCAAAGGAATGCAGAAGCGTCAGAGAAACTCTGCCCAGCACATTTTAGTGCTTTCACTGTTTTAACTCACTTGCTATAAATAGGGAGGGGCTGTTAACAAGCTGGGTGGCCCGGTTTTCCACAATCATGTTAAGTTCCTCCAGGAGCAGGGTTGTGGAAAAACTGCTTTAAACCACAGTGGCCCTGCACCTCCTTAATAAGAATATCCATTATTGGCCATCCAGCTCCTCTGACGTTCCTGTAAGCCTCCATCCAGCAGCAGTTCAGGCGCCAGTGCAACTGCTGCACCATTTAAAGTGGACGAGGAAAATTAGAATAAGAAGCCGCCATAAGCTTCATATTTGGAAGGACGATTCAACAAAGTAGCACAATTCATAAGCACACCGGTCAACATATCACTAACACTGTCGTTTGTGTAGCCATGAGCTCTCCTAGTCAATCAAGAATCACTTCCAAATGAAAATTACTTTGAACAGAATTATCCCATAACCTACGTCCAACAATGCAGACACACACACACACACACACACACACACACACACACACACACACACACACACACACACACAGGAAACAACTGAAGATGAAAATCAGACTGGGTGATTTTGTTTACAACTATCTGGCTAACATGGCAGAGAGATAGATATTCAGATGAGAGTAAAATTGTGTTTACTGAACTTCATCATCTTCATCATCATTGACCGCTAGTCCAGATAGGGTCGCGGTAGCAGTTGGGAAAGCAAAGAATCCCAGATGACCCTGTCCCCTGCAACTTCCTTCAGCTCAGTCCCGAGGACCCCAAGCCGCTCCCAGGCCAACTTGTAGATATAATCCCTCCAGCGGGTCCTAGGACAACCCCGGTTGACCATGCCTGGAACACCCCCACCGGGAGGCGTCCAGGTGGCATCTGGATCAGATGCCCGAACCACCTCAGCTGGCTCCTCTCAATGCGGAGGAGTAGCGGCTCTACTCTTAAGCTCCTCCCAGATGACCGAGCTCCTCACTCTATCACATAGCATGTAGCCCACCACCCGACGAAGAAAGCTCATTTCCGCCGCTTGTATTTGCAATCTCGTTCTTTCAGTCATTACCCACAGCCCATGACCATAGGTGAGGGTTGGGATGTAGATTGACCGATAAACAGAGAGCTTCACCTTTGGCTCAACTCCCTCTTCACCACTACAGTCCGGTACAGTGACCGCATTACTGCTGCCGCTTGTCCCAGCCTGCGGCCGATCTCACGATCCCTCTTCCCGTCACTCGTGAACAAGACCCCAAGATGCTTAAACTCCTCCACCTGGGGCAGGTCCAACCAACCGCTTCACACTGAGCTGCAAACCGCTCCAGCGAGCGCTTTAGGCATCCACAGACACAATGCCCTCCTGACCCTGGCTACACCCTGACACTTTGTCCACGAATATCACGAACAAGAGTGGAGACAGGGCACAACCCTGGCGGAGTCCAACGCTAACACTGAAAGAGTCTGACTTAATGCCGAGTACACGGTCACAGTTCTCACTCCGGGAGTAGAGACTGGATGGCCCAGAGTAGTAACCCCGGCACCCCATACTCCTGGAGAACCTCCCACAAGATATCTCGAGGAACATGGTCATAAGCCTTCTCCAAGTCCACAAAATACATGTAGACTGGGTTGGCAAACTCCCATGCCTCCTCAACAATCTGCGAGAGAGTGAAAAGCTGGTCCATTGTTCCACGGCCGGGACGGAATCCACATTGTTCCTCCTCAATCTGAGGTTCAAGTATCGGTCGGAGTCTCCTTTCCAGCACCTTTGCATAGACTTTCCCAGGGAGGCTGAGCAGTGTGATACTTGTGTGATAGCTGGCACACACCCTCCGGTCCCCCTTTTTAAAAATAGGGAAGACCACCCCAGTCTACCAGTCCAAGGGTACTGTTCCTGAGGTCCATGCAATATTGCAGAGGCGTGTTAGCCACGACATCCCCACAATATCCAGAGCCTTGAGCATCTCTGGACGAAACTCATCCACCCCCGGTGCCTTGCCACTGAGGAGTTTACCAACTACCTCTGTGACCTCCACCAGGGAAATGGAACTTGACACCCCAGGAGCCTCTGGCCATGACTCCTGTGAGGGAGGCACATCTCCCGGATTAAGAATATCCTCAAAGTGCTCCTTCCACCGACCGACAATATCCTCATTTGAAGTCAATTTCTCCACCCTTGCCGAATACAGCTTGGGCGCAGCCACCCTGACCACTCCTGAGTCGTCAGACAGTTGTCCAGAACCTCTTTGAGGCCGAACGAAAGTCTTTTTCCATGGCCTCACCAAACTCCTCCCATGCCCTTGATTTTGCTTCTGCCACCGTTGCAGCTGCCACCTTTTTAGCCAGTCGGTATCCATCTGCTGAATCGGGAGTCCTTCGGGCCAACCAGTCCCTAAAGGCCTCTTTCTTCAGCTTCACGGCCTCCCTCACCACCGGTGTGCACCAGGAGGTTCCTGGGTTACCACCCCAACAGGGGCCACCCTGTTATTCCCAGCACTCCCTCACTATACATTTGGGCCTACCGGATCTGACCATCAGTCTTCCCCGCCATCTGATCCAACTCACCACCAGATGGTGATTTTTTGACAGCTCAGCACCTCTCTTCACTCTAGTGTCCATAACATATGGTCCCAAGTCAGATGAGACGACGACAAAGTCGATCATTGACCTTTGACCCAAGGAGCTCTGGTACCCTTCCTGGATCGGGGCCTTGTCGTGGTGGAAGGGCTTGTGTGGTCTAGGGATCTTCAGAGCCAAGTCGTCAGGAGCAATATGCTCCTGCTATGGTCTCCCAAGGCGAACAGGTCTGGAGTGAAGACCCAGACTAACGCGATCCAAACTACTCCATGCATATGGTGCACAAAATTATCATGTACCCTGCCATGTGGGCCCACCACCCGCAAGGTCCAGCATGGGGGAGCGGTGCAGTGCCGTATTGGCAATGGGAGATTGCGGAGAAGCCCTTGGTGGCCTAGGCTCCTGCAGCAGAAACTAGCTCTTGGTACATGGAATGTAACCTACTGGGGGGGAAGGAGCCAGAACTTGGGTTCTGGAAAGGGTCCCACCTACAGAGTCCATAGTCTTACTGGGAGAGTTCAATACTCACGTTGCCAATGACTGGGAGACCTGGAGAGGCGTGATTGGGAAGAACGGCCTGCCCGATCTAAACCTGAATGGTGAATTGTTATTGGACTTCTGTGCCAGGCATGGACTGTCCATAACGAACACCAAGTTCGAACACAAGGATGTTCATAAGTTTACTGAACTTGTCATGTTGCATTATTTTTGAAATGTACATTTAGTCACAGTAGACAAGCTTATTTAAACACACAAAATAAGACTAATAGCCTGGTGCAGCACTCAGTTTCTTGCCCTATCAATCGACACATTACTGACATTACCAAAGTGTGGACTGTGAGGAGGCTTAGTGCGCAATTTGAAACAGGGCTTTAGTAGAATGTTCAGTCTAACGTGTCCGTTACCCTGTGTTTGCGCTTTGCTGAATATTTCACCCGTGTTCATAACGAAAAAGGATGCACAATGAAGAAAAAAACAAAAATTGTGTGATAGATGAGTGCCAACGCTCTCCCTAAAGGTCTATTTGGACCAACCTTTGCAGACCCTATCTGTTTCGCAATTTACATAAAGCCATGAAGTTTTGAGAGGATCGGAAAAAAGACTCGACTATTGTATTAAATCAAGCTAGCAATGCCATGGCCGCAGTGATGAATTGATAGAGCAAGACCAGTTTGGGTGGAAAAAGTCCAAATTTTATTGATAATTAATTATTTACCTTGACACACTGCAGAATATTTCTGCAAGGTTTTCAAACAGTTAACAATTACTAAAAAACTATGCATTTTTTAAATGTAATTGTAATTGCAAATTTGTTTGGCACACTGTTCTACATTTAACTCAGACTTTTGGACAATTTTGTAATTATGTCTTAACATGTAATAAGTGATTTTCATGATTCATGATAAGTGATTTCACTTGCCAGTGGTTGTTAGAAAGTGCCTACATAGAGACACCATTCAAGTTTCATGACGACTGGTCAATGTTAAGCCTGTCAAAGGCCTGCTGAATGCTGATTGGCTAGTGGCCATCAATTTCAATGCAATCGAATAGGCCTTCAAGATTCACTTACAGTATGTGTAGTAGATGATGCCTGCCAAGTTTCAGTTTGATTGGATGCACAGATGCTGTGAAAGTTAATTATCAATTACCCTGCCCCCTAATGACATATGCCCACCAAAATTGAAAGGCAACCAACGAATCTTGTCTTGAATAAGCATGTGAAGTTTCAATGTTTTGGCTGAAGAAATCTTATATAGAGAATTCTTAAGAGAGACTTAAGTGAATTTTGAGTTGTCAGAATTAGCATATGGTAGCCATAATGTTTGCAAATATCAAGATTTTTTTGATAATTACTGATAAACAGACTGTTTTCTGATACCAGAAAATTGAAGATTGAGTGAAAATTGTAGGACTAGTTCACAAAAGTAGGTTTAGCATAGTATGCAAATTAGCAAAAAATCTAAGTGGGCGCAGCTAAATGGTACCAGTGGCAAAGTTGTTTGGCTTGACCCAAGAAATGAGGCACAAGAAGAATTTTGTCTGTACACATCTCGGTTTAGGAGTTATGAAGCAAAATATGTTTTGGTGCTCTATAGCACCCGCCTTTGGCCAATCTGGGTCATTTTTGCTGCCTGACTAGATGCACACAAACTACACCTACCCACCACGTTTGTTGTCTGGATGCCTTACTCTTCTCCACAACATGTTTTTTTCAGGAGAAAAAGAAGAGGAAGAAAAATCTGAGCAAAAACAATAGGGTCCTATGCACTGTGTGCTTGGACCCTAAATAAAAAAAAAAAAATAAAAATGAATCATGAACTTGGTATCATGAATTGAATCGTGAATACAGTGCATCATTACAACCCTAGTAAAAACTGAATAGGGTATGAAAAAGTGAAAGATGACAGAAACCTGTGTCTAATGTGTCCACCAGCTGTACCTTTTCACCTCCTTTTCACTAGCATGCACTATTTATACTATGTATAACTTGTGTATATATTCTACCAACTCCGATGTAACAAACCAAAGCTCACATGCAACTGGATGGCTATTTTTAGCATGACTATAATGCAAACTGTGTCCAGTAGTGTGCCCAGTAATACTGTAAATCAGACAATGGACACATACGGCAAGCTCAGAAGTCTAGCTTGAGATAAGCATACAATGACAGCAATTTTGTCTAGCTCTATCAAACATTAGACTATGGCTTTCTAATACAGACATAAAACAACAAGCTCATATAAATAGGTTAATATTAATAGTGGGTTTGTTAATGTTCAATGTATGAAGAGTTATTTGAGAAACACTTTGTAAAGGCCCTACACAGTTTTTTAAATTTGTGAAAAACAAATATATTTCAATATTTCAAAAAAATTTAAATTTTTTCCTCAAAAACAACATTAGAAGGAATGTTTTGCATTTTAATTTTTATCTGTCACCTATAACTATTCTGCTATGTGGGTCTGGACATCAGATTGACTAACAGCATTTGCAGTAAACATTACTGCCTGGATGGACAGGGAAAGGCAAACCATAAATGCTGCACCATTTAAGGTGGAAGAGGAAAATTTGAACAGCTGATTAATAGTTGATTTAAGCAGCTTTATGTTAACACAGTTGAAATGCAAAACCTTAGATTAGTCAGTGACTGGCAATTTTAAAAAAATTTCAGTGCATCATGTCATAACATCATACAAATTTGTAGCTGGCTTGCACCTTGAATGCAAAATATTTGATGGCAGGCAGCTAATATTACTGTTAGATAGCACAATTAGCAAACTTTAGCCTACACACTGACACTCATTCCTGGCTACATTGCTGAATAAATGTACAAATGAAAAAATATTTTAAAATAAGTAATTATCATTCACCTCCAGTAAGTGTCGGGATAGCTGTGCCTTTCAGCTTGATGGCAGGTAAATCCAGACCTGTAGTTTTCACATGAGCCAGCAATAACAAACTCTTCCTACAAATAATTGTACTGGGTGTCATTTCAAGCCCTGAAATAAATTTGAGCAATTTGATCTAATTATTGGGAAGAAGACGTAAAGAGTGACCATTCTCTCCCTTGTGTCCAAAAACTAAGCATTTGTAAATGAGTGGCACCTCCTAGTAGCTATAAAGTTACACAAAGAGAGGTCTGCAGAGATTGTTTATGAATATGTAATAAGATAGCGTATAATTTGCTAAAGTGAATGTGTTACTTGTGATGTTTAAGATTGTGCGAAATAAAATGTAATTCCTAAAGAGTGGTTAGGGGCAGTACACCAAAAAAAAAAATGTAAAATTCAGGTTATTTTATGCACTAGTGCCCAAATATACATTGGACAGAATCACACCATAATCACATACTTCCTGCTTATTTAACATTGAGTTGGGAGGAAGAATACTGGGCTGGGCTTGTGCTTAAAGCTTTATAGTTAGGATAGTAAACGTTTTTTGAAGCAAATTAACTTTGTAAAAGACTTAAATCCATTTGAATGCTGTTAATTACTCATTTAAAATCAATCACTCACTTAAAAAAAACTATTGATAAATTTATCTTCTCAATGTATCAGCAATGAATATCACACATTTTAAGTGATAAGGGAGTTCATGGGGCATTATAAAGCCACCACATCATCTTCATGAGGGTTTCACTGTGACTGGGAAGGACTGAGACTGCCAGACAAATGGGTAAAATTCTGGTCATACATGACCATCAGTGTGCCTAAAGTCTACACTCAGTTCTGCCACAACAGGCTAATGTGAACGTTACCTTTCACAAATTATTAAGCAGCCTAAAATAAACCTTGCTGACAAATTTACAATGGTAAATTAGTTTGTTAATTTTTCTGCATTTTATCACAATGACAAACACATGAGAGTCTTCACTGACGGTTATAATCTTTCTGATTTGACAATGTTTACCACTAGAAAATAATGAAAAAGTTAATGAAGACAGTATTTGAGCATAGCATAGCTAATGGTCTGAAAGAGACAAGAACTGCCATTATTTATTTTTTTTAACTAGCCAGCCTGGATGCTGGATGTATGGTATGGTATGCATTGATACCAGTACTGGCATCGGGTATCACTGATACCACGTGACAAGCTTGTCACACTGCTGCACCAAAGAATAAACGATTCAAGCTGGCAGGGATCAAGGGTCTGCTCCCACAGCAAAGTGTTACTGACACCACGGCAGTTGGACACAAAGCCACTGGTCACTTTAAACATTCTGCCTTTCGGTCTGGATAAGTATAAATATTAATATGCTGATTTCTGTAACTGTACTTGAAAAAGAAAAAGAAAAAAGTCTACCATGTGCATTACTGCCTGGTTTTAGTTTAGCCAGAGGAAAAAGGGGCAGCTGGTGAATTTGGATGAGGCAATATGCCGCATTTGTAGAAAAAAAGTAGCCAACTTGTGAGGAAATACACCTAATCTAAGATCACATCTTGGAATTGCCCATCCTGCTGCATTTGCTGGACCTGGCAGCAACACAACTTGCCTTAGAGCAAGGTACAACCTCAAGCCAACAGCAACAATAGTGAGTCTCAAAAAGCAAGAGCCACAGAACAAGTCTGAATTTGGATTTGAGTCACTCACTTGACATTTGTTCCATCAAAAATTAGCTTCTATCATCGAAACTCATGTCGGCACCACTTGGTCTGTACTGTGGCGACTGCACCGTTTGGGTCTACAGCCTACTCACCAGGCTAACGTTACATTACCCATTCACATTTCCAAACCCCACATAACCGGTGTAATTTCGCCTTGCCTGTAAATTTTTTACTTTGAGGGGGTCCCATCACTGGCAGTATCACTGAACCACAAGGATAAGCTGCTTTTTCACTGCAGTAAGAAAAAAAATACATACCATCCCAGCCCTGCTATACTTCCAGTTGTGCAGAAGTACTTTTCTGATGTGCAACATACCCCACTGTGCTCCACTGCAATACTACTCTATCCAAAGCAATTAATGCAACATAGCTAGCTAACGCGCATCATTTTTAAACCGGCTCCATTTTAATTATTTAACTGTTACGGCACACTGCATTCATTTGCACTAAAAATCATTTAATTCTAAGTAGGCTACTTATCAATGCATCCCTACAGGAGAGGATGTAACAAACCAAACAGAAGCTTTAGTTGCATAAAGTTGATGTTCACAGGTCGCAACCACTAGGATGGTGAAAATCGACTGTATCCAGCTTCTCAATTTTGATGAATTAGGTTAATCTTCATTACTAATGAACGGAAACTACAGCAGAAAAATCTCAAAAAAAAACAGTGAGGTTATTTTAATGCTAAACTTATTTAATAGTCAACTTAAGGAATGTGAAATCCAAAAATTACAGGTCACAGCTGCAGGTGATCTTATAGCCTGTTAAGCACACTGGGACCTGGGAGAGGCACATAAATACTGCCATAATTTTCTTTTTCTCAGACTATCTTTGAAAGTACAGGCAAAGATAAATGATAATTTTGTCAAGACAAAACATATACACAGACAAAACATTACTTTAGGACCCAATCGTTCCCATGCTTGTACTGGCCTGTGTGTACTAGTAACTAACTACTTTGAATACTCATACTAAAAGCCATTCACTTCCATCTACACCAAGTAATCAGACTCAAGACTTTCACTTTCAACAAATTCCCTCATAAGTCCCTTAGAAAGCAAGAAACACAGCTTTCTTCACCACTACTGAGGATAAACATAGAAATTTGTACAGTACATTTACAAAAATTGCACTTTTTCTGTGCACTAAATTTATATCACAACTAACCAGAAAGTAAAAACACGTATCAGCGCAGGACCTCAAAATATAACGCAGGCTGTATTTTAACAGAAATGTTAACTACATGGGTGGGCCAGTTAAGGTATTACTTATGGCCGTTATCATAAGACAAACATAAAGAGTAGATTTTACAACGTATCTCTGTGAAGAAGCTGGACGAGTCTGTGCAAGACGTTCAACATAGACTAATACTGCCCACGAGAACTGGAGTTAGTTAGGTTTGGGAAAACAGACTTAAAGCTAACTGGCCTGGCGTTTCTATCAACTTAAGACTTCTAATCATGTCTTTAAAAAATCACCATATTTGGACACAGGTCTTTTAAGATAACTTTCCAGATTAGACTAAACTACAGGCAGCCTAAGCCACTAATTCAAGTCAATCTGCTCGTTTGAATGGTAAAATCCATTAATGGCAGGTTAGCCAAGAAAGCAGCTGACTTAGCAAGAGCTACGCGAATACCATCATCGCCACAGAACTCAGTAACAATATTACTTTTAATATATGGGTTTATTGCTTACTAAGTAAAAATATTAAAAAGTTTTTTAACTATATAATGTGAATGAGCTACTCGTGAATTTTCATATGTCTTGCTGACATGCAAGTCGTAGCCAAATGCTAAATGCAGACGTGCAAGTCATTCAGTCTTACAGGCTTCCAAAGCTTCTACAGAGGCTCCACACACAGCATGACTCAAGACGGCTGGCTAACTAGCATGAAATAAACTACATAACCAGCAAGACCAGTCCAGCTTTATCTGACTAACCAAACCTCTCGTTCAAGTTAGCTAGCTTAATTGGGCGAAATACGAATAGTTGCTGGATCATCCTGCTTTGGTGGTATTACTCTGTGAAACATTTTAAAGGACTAATCTAAAGTAGGCCTACAAGGCCTTGACCTATTATTGGCCACCCTGATGACAGTGCAGTCACCTCTCAAGTGGCCCAGGAGCTCGGAATAGCTAAAAATCCAATCCTGTGCCGTGGCAGCTCTCCATTCGCCCTCTACAACAGGCCAAAGCCAGGGCGCTAACCTAGCAGTTAGCCTTAGCTCGCTAACCAAAGTCCTAGCCACCAGACAGAACAGCAAGCCAAAATGAAGGACACACGGACTAACCAGCGACATCTTTTTTGCTGGTCTGTCTGTGAATTTGTAAGAACGAGTTCGCGAAAACGGCTGCTAAGTTATCGACAAAGAGGAGTTTCGAAAAGGTTGCAAAATTCATGGCGGCAGCCATCATGAGCCATTCCCAATGCACTTCAATACAAAACATGGCAACCCACGGCTGAAGACAAGCAAGTGTGCTAGGTTACAGTTCTCACCCAACGACGCAACAATCGACTGTTTCACACCTACCTTCATGTCGGGACATCCTACAGACAATGACACAGCCCGCTCCTCGGGCTCTTTAACACGTATTGTACGAAAAGGTGCCGCTAAAAACGAAATAAAAGTGGGACGCGGTCTCTCCTATTTTCTCTTGAAGATGAATCCGGGGCTTACACTTCTTCCTTTTCCCCTCCCCGTGTGTCATGAGCCAGCGGTGAGCCGTTACTGACGGGGCGCCAGCAGGGGGCGCGCGGACAAAAGAAATTCTTCTTCTTTAATGTTTAAAACGGCGGTAATTTTCAAACGGCGCGTTCGTTACAAATCACCTTGGCTCGATAGGCTTACTGACCAAATATCATCATAAAAATTAACCGGACCGCTGTTATCATGACTACACAAAGCTGCTTTCACCAACTGCCATGGTGAAAGATTGACCTGTCCCATTTGGCACACTTGAGGTCCTCAGTCCTCATTTGCATGTACAAGTGAGGGTTGTGATTATAGGGCAGAGGTCTAAAAATCCAGACTGAAAATCCTGTTTCTAGTCTTGGATTTTGTAATCACTGTTAGAAATAAAACTAGGTGGTCAATCAGTTGTATTAACAGTTCAGTTTATTATTGAATATTAAATTCCAGAGTCAGAAACTGGATTCAAGTTCCAGATTTGAAGACATCTTCCATAGCAGGAGTGCACAACTTTGGTCCTAGAGATCCAGTGTCTGGCACAGTTTGATGATTTACCTCTCCAACACCTGATTAGGCTTGTCTTTTAAGTGGCAGGTTTAGTGGGTGTGTTTGAATTGGGAAACCTGGACATTGCCGCTCCAGGACTGGAGTTGTGTGCCCTGTGTGTAAGATAGGACCAAGCAGAGTGGATTGATTTGTTTATAGCTGGCTGACCAACATGGCAAAAAAAGAAGATACATGTGTGAGTTAATGTATTATTATTATTATTATTATTATTTTATTAATTTGTCACTAAAATACATTATGCTTGTTGTCTGGATCAAGACATTGTAGAGAAGCAAATAGGTCAGTTTGAAAAAATTAGTACAATTGAACATAATTTTACTGGATACAGTACACACATAGCTTGCACTGGATACAGTACGCACATAGCAAACATAAGTCTATGCCAAATGCATGCATTTAAACTATAGCCCTCAAGGACTCTTGCCCTATATGACCCAAACGTTGCATTACCTTATTAGTCCCACAGTGGGGAAATTTCACTTCCACATTTTAATCCATCCATGCAGTGCAACACCAACATACACACTAGTGAATGCACACACACTAGGGAGCATTGAGCACACTTGCCCAGAGTGGTGGGTAGCTCTAACTGCGGCACCTAAGGAGCAATTGGGGGTTAGGTGCGTTGCTCAAGGGCACTTCAGTTCGCTGTCAGCCCAGGGGATCAAGTCAGCGACCTTCCAGTCACAAGGCTGGTTCCCTAACCTCCAGGGACAACTACCCTAAAGTGCCCTAATCCCTGCAGTCCTCCTGAAAATGTAATGTCAACAATGCGCTGATGTAGAGGACAAAAGACTTTGACTCCATTGGGTTTGTAAGAATGCATTTGAACATGTACTGTACCAGTGAAATTATGTTATTAGTTGTTTTTTAAATTTGAGCTAATTTATTCATTGATAGTGGACTGGATGTCTTGAAATTTTGTATAAGAGGTTACTGATGAGTCTGTATTGGACCTGTCTGTGCCAAAGGCCACACTAAGAGCTTATAGAGGGTGCTCACATTTGTCAGTATCTCTTTGAACACCTCTAGAATCATTTCTAGAATTCTAGAATCATTCTCTTTATCTCTTGCTATAGGCTTCAGCTCTCCCTGTGACCCAGAAAGATAAGTGGCTTAGACAATGTGCATGTGGGGGGGATTATGGAAGCAGCAGTGGACTGAAACAGGCAATGGGAACCAAACTAATGTTTCCCATTTTGCAATTTTATTTAAATAAATTTAAATAAGTGAATTTGTCCTGGAACATTAACAGAAAAACTACATAAACAAAACTCACAAATAATAATGTTATGTTCATATGTTTGCAATGGAAAAACACAGGAGGATGCTCTGAACTCTTATTTTTGTGTATAAATCATGTTCACCATGAGATGACTAAAATCCATGGCTGATCCATCTGGTTTATTCCTCCACTACAGTCATCAGCAAAAGATGGGAAAACTTAACTCTTGCAACCGTCTAAGCGTTGGCCCTTTCATCAGGATGTTGAGAGGTTGATCCCTGGTGATGCTACAGCCATCCATCGCCGTAAGACCAAGAGAGCACAATTGGCCTCGCTCTCTGTGTGGGTAGGATGGCCCTGCCTCTACATAGCACAATACTAGTCAGCGCAGGTAGTTGTTTGGCGCTTTCTTCTGATCACGTTCAGCTGTCCAATGATGTTCCATGAGCAGCAGTTCACAAAGATGCGATGGCTTGTTTCACCAGGTCTCAGAGGAAGCCTGTGCTAGCACCCTCCTAGCACCAGGGATGGGGGAGTAGTGTGCTACTTTTTGTAGCTAACAACACATTTTTGTAGCTAATAGCTGTGGCCGCTACAGTTTTATGAAATGTAATGAACAGCTGTAGCATCTACACATTTTTGTGTAGCTATAGCAATAATTTTCACTAAAATTTCATTATTGACTTCAGGCAATCCATACAAATTTAAACCTTAGAACATGGTCATTAACTGGGCTAGCGGTGATTATTCAATCCTGACTGAGCTGTGGACAGCTTGGGCAAACGGTAACACACTGGTCTCATGCACTGATCAACCCTTACAGGGTTGGGATAGCTACTAAAAAATTTGTAGTTAGCTACTTTGTGCCTACTTTCCCAAAATTTGTAGCTATCTACAATTTAGCTACTTTTCTAGAAAAAGAGTAGTGGCTACTTTTTAGCTACATTTTGAAAAGCAGTGGCTACTTTTTAGCTACTTTCAAAGTACGATTGTCAGAACGTTTGTTTGTGAATCTCTGCCTGAGACACCAAACAGGCCTAACTGATAGTGTGAACAAGACACTGCATTTAATCCTGTGTCCAAAAGAAACATGCACTTGAAAAGCTGCAAATGTACAAAAAGATTACCAAAATGTATAATCAATAATCAAACTTACACACCCAAAGGCGTCCAACAAAAATTAAGACTAAAAGCTAAGTCAATCATTCCAGGTTTTTCCTAACAAAAATCAACTAAAATAACCGAATATAAACCAGATGATTTTGTGCAAAGCATTGTCAACTGTTGAAATAAAACTGCTCCAATTTAAACATTTCAGCAAGATACACTGATCAGGCATAACATTCTGATCACCTCTTTGTTTTGACGTTCATCATCCATTTTATCAGCTCCACTTATTATATAACTGTTCTACAATTACAGACTGTAGTCCATCTGTTTCTCTGCATACTTTGTTAGGCCCCTTTTACTCTGTTCTTCAGTGGTCAGGACCACCATGGAGAGCAGGTACTATTTGGGTGGTGGATCATTCTCAGCACTGCAGTAACACTGATGTGGTGGTGGTGTGTTAGTGTGTGTTGCTATGATCTGAGTGGATCAGACACAGCAGTGCTGCTGAAGTTTTTAAACACTTCAGTGTCACTGGTGGACTGAGAATAGTCCAACCAAAAATATCCAGCCAACAGCAACCTGTGAGCAGCGTCCTGTGACCACTGATGAAAGACTAGATGATGATTAGCTCATACTGTACAGCAAGAAATGAGCTGACATCTCTGGCTTTGCATCTACATGGTGAACCGACAACGCAGGTGCGTCTAATAGAGTGGACAGTGAGTAGTGTTTAAACACTCCAGCAGCACTGCTATGTCTGATCCACTCATATCAGCACAACATTCTAACACACCACCACCAAGTCAGTGCTACTGCAGTGTTGAGAATGATCCAACACCCAAGTAGTACCTGCTTTGTGAGGGTCTGGTGGAGTCCTGACCACTGAATAATAGGGTAAAAGGGGGCTAACAAAGAAAAAGAGTATCAGAGAAATACAGTCTGTAACTGTAGAACTACAATCCCAGTTCCAATGAAGTTGGGACGTTATGTAAAGCTTAAATAAAAACAGAATACGATGATTTGCAAATCCTTTTCAACCTATATTCAATTGAATACACTACAAAGACAAGATATTTAATGTTCAAACAGATAAACCTTATTGTTTTTTGCAAATATTCACTCAATTTGAATATGGTATGGGGGTGTATTAGTGCCCATGGCATGGGTAACTTGCACATCTGTGAAGGCACCATTAATGCTAAAAGGTACATACAGGTTTTGGAGCAACATATGCTGCCATCCAAGCAACGTCTTTTTCAGGGATGTCCCTGCTTATTTCAGCAAGACAATGCCAAGCCACATTGTGCACGTGTTACAACAGCGTGGCTTCGTAGTAAAAGAGTGCGGGTAATAGCCTGGCCTGCCTGCAGTCCAGACCTGTCTCCCATTGAAAATGTGGGGTGCATTATGAAGCGCAAAATACGACAACGGAGACCCTGGACTGTTGAGCAACCGAAGTTGTACATAAAGCAAGAATGGGAAAGAATCCCACCTACCAAGCTTCAACAATTAGTGTCCTCAGTTCCCAAACGCTTATTGAGTGTTGTTAAAAGGAAAGGTGATGTAACACAGTGGTAAACATGCCCCTGTCCCAACGTCTTTGGAACGTGTTGCAGGCATCAAATTCAAAATGAGTGACTATTTGCAAAAAACAATAAGGTTTATCCGTTTGAACATTAAATATCTTGTCTTTGTAGTGTATTCAGTTGAATATAGCTTGAAAAGGATTTGCAAATCATCGTATTCTGTTTTTATTTATGTTTCGCACAACATCCCAACTTCATTGGAATTGGGGTTGTACAAAGTGCACCTATATAGTAAGTGGAGCTGATAAAATGGACAATGAACGTAGAAACAAGGATCATAATGTTATGGCTAATCAGTGTATAACCAGACATGACATTCAGCGTCTTTATTAAACTTCAGCAACACTTTAGCCTCAAAATCCTCATCTTTGAATCTGACTCTGTTTAGGGTGAGAATCAGGCCTGAATAATCTTTCCACTGTTGATGAGTTGCTGCAGCTACACAGCAGAACTAGATTTATAGGTAAAATAACATAATAATCCTCCTTTGCTGTAAAATTGTTATAACACACAGTTCAAACACAGTTTTCAAAATAAATGGTCTTAAACGCTGGTGTAATGCTGGGTTTGTAGATCAGACACACATGGATAAAAGTGAACTCTAAAGAGATAAACAGGGTTAACACCAGACCAGGTCAATAATCAGACTAGTAAGACTAAATGCATAGGCATAGGTGAAAGTCTAGTTGAAAATCCTAACGAGGGTTGTAACCAGAGAAAACACATACTTGAAAACAACAAAGCCAAAACAGGAGCGAGAATCATAAAACAAGCGAGGTCAAACATGGAACAGCAATCAGAAAACCAAACTGCTTGGTATGCACTGACTAAGCAAGGGCAATACTTCACAAACACAAGGTTCAAACAGACAGGCAAACAAAGCAAATAGGTGGTGATGATTAGTACTCACGTGATTGTGATCTGCTGGGTGGTTTGTGATTGACTGGAAGAGTCTCGTGACTGACTGAAAATTTTCGCTATTGCAACACAAAAATTTGTAGGCACTTCAGCTACTAGCTACATTTCATAAAACTACCGGCCACAGCTACTAGATACTAAAATTTGTAGCTAACTACAAAAAGTAGCGCGCTACTTACCTATTAACCCATCCGTGACCACTTACTAGTAGGCATAGCTCAGAAGATGGCAACCAAAATGTTAAGAAGAGCCATTTTGTCCTTTCAACAACTAATAAAGCATCTTGAGAGCTACAACAGATCAACAGACGATGTCATTGCACTAACAATACACACTACTGTCACACACCTGGACATAAAGAACACATATGTAAGATGCTGTTCATAGATTACAGCTCAGCTTTCAACACAATCATCACTGCCAAACTGCTAAGCTCACAGACTTGGGTTTAACTCTCATCTCTTCAACTGGATACTGGACACTGGACTTCCTGACGAGCAGATCTCAGGTGGTGAAAGTTGGGAACAGCTTCTCTTCCACACTGACTCTGAGCACAGGGGCTCCCCAGTGATGTGTGCTCAGCCCCCTCCTGTACTCCCTATATACACATGACTGTGTAGCCAAACACATGTCTAATATCATCAAGTTTGCTGATGACACCACCATCCTAGGCCTCATCACTGATCGAGATGAAACAGCCTACCGAGACGAGGTCAGCGCTCTGTCAGAGTGGTGCCATGACAGCAGCCTCTGTCTCAACATCAGCAAAACAAAGGAGATGATCGTGGACTACAGGAAGCTGCAGAGGGGTGGTAACTCTGCCCTGTTCATCAACTGAGCCGAAGTGGAGAGATTCAGCAGTGTGAAGTTCCTCAGCATACACATCACTGATGACCTTACCTGGTCCCCTCCACTTCAACACTATTGTGAGATCTGCCTGTCAGTGTCTCTTCTTCCTGCATAGGCTCAGGACGTTTGGTCTGCCTCCTCAGATCCTTGTCGTGGTTTTTGAAGAAATATGTCCTTGAACCCTAAATTAATGAAAGGTTTGTAATAATCATTAGCTTGGGAATTAAAAAAAAATAGAGTATAAGCACTAAAATTGAGCAGACAGGCCTATAAGCATATAACTAAGGCAGGCAAACTGGGACTGGAAGAGCAGGCCCTGGACTGTCTGTATATTTTGGCTTTCGGGCACCATTTTGTCATATGGGAACTAATAAATGAAGAAAGCCTTTTCTTTCCTTCGAACAAAACCTCCGGCTAAAGTGACTTTGACTTTTAGCAAGATTGATTCTTCACTTTTCTTTAACTTTTGCAAGAATGCCTTTTCAGTCCTTTTAATTTGCTACTCATTTTCACATTAGAGAACAGATTTAAATAAAACTAAAATTTTGATTTAACTTTAATTAATAACAATGTTTTTCCAAACCAGCCATTAGGGGTGTGCTTTGTGTACTTCTGGTGCCAGTCCCAAGCCCGGATAAATGGTGAGGGTTGCGTCAGGAAGGGCATCCGGCATAAAACTTGTTCCAAAACTATCATGCGGATCACAAATATGATTGCCATACCAGATCGTTCGAGGCTCGGGTTAACAACGACCACCTCCGGTACTGTTGACCACCAGGGTGCCGGTGGAAATTGGACTACTGTAGGTCGAAGACCATCAAAGAGGAGAGGAGGAAGGCGGTTTAGAAGGAAGCGAAAGAGAAGGAAAGGCAGGAGTGTGGAGGTTAGCGTAGGGACTCTGAACATAGGGACAATGACTTGCAGACATGATGGAGAGAAGGAAGGTAGATATTCTGTATGTTCAGGAGACCAAATGGAAAGGAAGCAAGGCCAGGAACATTGGAGGTGGATTCAAACTGTTCTGTCATGATGTAGAGAGGAAGAGAAATGGAGTAGGGATAATCCTAAAGGAACAGCTTGAGAAAAGTGTTCTGGATGTAAAGAGAGTGTCAGACAGCATCATGAGCCTGAAGTTGGAGGTTGATGGTGTGATTCTGAATGTGGTCAGTTCATATGCACCACAGGTTGGTTGTCAGTTAGAGGAGAAAGAGGAATTTTGGAGTAAGATGGATGAAGTCGTAGATGGTGTCTCTAGAGAGGAGAGATTGGTGATTGGTGCAGACTTCAATGGACATGTTGGTGAAGGGAACAGAAGGGATGAAGAGGTGCTGGGTATGTATGGTGTGAAAGACAGAAATGCGGAAGGTCAGATGGTTGTAGATTTTGCAAAGAGAATGGAAATGTCTGTGGTGAACACGTATTTTCAGAAGAGTGAAGAACACAGGGTGACATACAAGAGTGGAGGGAGGTGCACACAGGTGGATGATATCCTTAGCAGGAGATGCCACCTAAAGGAGATTGG
Organism: Pygocentrus nattereri; assembly: GCF_015220715.1. NCBI lineage: Eukaryota > Metazoa > Chordata > Actinopteri > Characiformes > Serrasalmidae > Pygocentrus > Pygocentrus nattereri. The sequence continues at coordinate 16,087,626 of NC_051233.1, forward strand.
AGATTGTAAAGTGGTGCCAGGGGAAAGTGTAGCAAGGCAGCATAGGGTGGTTGTCTGTAGAATGAGATTAGAAACAAAGAAGAGGAAGAGAGTGAAGACATCCAAAGATTAGATGGTGGAAGCTGAAGGAGGAGGATGGTTGCAGGCAGTTCAGGGAGAAATGGAGCTACCTGAGGACTGGGAAAATACAGCTAAGGTGGTGAGAGAAACTGGCAAGAATGTGTTTGGTGTTTCATCTGGTCAGAGGAAAGAAGACAAGGAAAGTTAGTGGTGGAATGAGGAAGTCCAGGAGAGTATTCAGAAGAAGAAGGCAGCTAAGAAAAAGTGGGATAACCAGAGAGATGAAGGAAGTAGGCAGGAGTACTGTGAGGCTAGTCGCATAGCAAAAAGAATGGTGGCAAATGCAAAGACTCAGGCCTATGATGAGCTGTATGAGAGGCTGGACAGTAAAGAAGGAGTAAAGGACTTGTATCGTTTGGCTAAACAGAGAGATAGAGCTGGAAAGGATGTACAGCGGGTTAGGCTGATAAAGGATAGAGAGGGAAATGTACTAGTGAGTGAACAGAGAGTGTTGAGTAGATGGAAGGAGTACTTTGAAGAACCAATGAATGAGGAAAATGAGAGAGAGAGGAGGACAACGGGGGCAGAGATAGTGGATCAGGAAGTGCAGAGAATTAGTAAGGTGGAAGTGAGGGCAAGTTTATAAAGGATGAAGAATGGAAAGGCAGTTGGTCCAGATGACATATGTAACGGGTTTGACACTGTTAGTGAGGTTCCGCATACTGTTTGGACCAGACCGAGGCTCGTGAAGGAGCTGGTGAGCTTTGAAGGACAAATTCAGTGACTGAGACCATGTTTTATAAAAAAATAGCACAATTGGCTGAGTTTAATTGGGGTCTTATGAAACCTGGAGATTACCAGCACTTCAATAAACAATACACATGAATCAAATTAATTTACAAATGAAATAAAATAAAAAATAAAAATGTGTAAGTGGGTGTGTGTTTCAGTTCAGTTCCAAGGTGTTCTCTTCTGCATGCAATTGCTTTATTTCCTGTTCAGAATTTGGCTCGCCACTCCTTACCGGAGAAATCAGAATTCAAAGAGGGCACCAGTGGATGGGGTGTCCTGCTATCAGGGCTGCTAGATCACTCAAGGTTCCACGTGTTCAAGAAACCTGACAGGAGGAATCAGGACCGTTCGAGTTGATGATGCCAAAGGGAAGGGATTCCACACTCTGACACTAAAGCTGTCTCAAGGCTCCAAAGGGGTCCAATAAAACCTGACCAAAGCTCAGTAAACGTGTTCAGTGTCAAAATGGAGTTCCAGGGCTTCTTGGATGTGGTATCTCACTCAGATAAAACTTAATATCTGACAGTGTTCTAATTTAATCAGAACACAGAGCTTAGCTGCATGTCTGTGCTGAGCGAGCACAAAGAGAAAAAAGGGAAGAGAAAGTTTATACCAAACCTCAAGTCGTGAGTGTGGTAGGAGGGGCTTGAACCTGATTGGCTAGTACTCTTTAGTTCAAAGAAGTAAAATTAATATGCTTATATAATTTTTATCACTGCAAATAATTAATTATTAACTGTGTACAAAGTCCACGTCCACAGTGACAAGATTTCAAATCAAATAGGACTATCTGAAATTCAACATTTCTTATTATCCAGTTCACAGTGACCCTCATGCTAAGGTACATGGTATATTTATATTAATAATTAATTCCAAAATGCAAGGTTATTTTAAATTTAATCCACTGAGCAGTATTTAAGTCTGGGTTACACATACCTGTGGAGGTATGGGGATGTTTAGGAGAGAAGGCAGTGGACTTTTTAACCAGGTTGTTTAACAAAATCCTGGAGAGTGAGAGGATGCTTGATGAGTGGAGAAGCAGTGTATTGATCCCCATTTTTAAGAACAAGGGTGATGTGCAGAGCTGCAGTAACTACAGAGGTATAAAGTTGATGAGCCACACCATGAAGGTATGGGAAAGAGTTGTTGAAGCAAGGCTAAGGCAAGAGGTCCAGTGAGCAGCAGTTTGGTTTCATGCCCAGAAAGAGTACCACAGATGCAATTTTTGCATTGAGAGTGTTGGTGGAAAAGTACAGAGAAGGTCAGAAGAAGCTACATTGTGTCTTTGTGGATCTAGAGAAGGCATATGATAGGGTGCCAAGAGAGGAACTGTGGTACTGTATGAGGAAGTCAGGTGTAGCTGAAAAGTATGTTAGGGTGGTGCAGGACATGTATGAGGATAGTGAGACAGTGGTGAGGTGTGCAGTTGGAGTGACAAATGGTTTCAAGGTGAAGGTAGGGTTACATCAGGGATCAGCTTTGAGCCCCTTCTTGTTTGCAATGGTGATGGACAGGTTGACAGATGAGGTCAGGCAGGAGGCTCCATGGACCATGATGTTTGCAGATGACATTGTAATCTGTGGTGAGAGTAGAGAGCAGGTGGAAGAGAATCTGGAGGTTTGCACTGGAGAGGAGAGAAACGAAGGTCAGTAGAGACAAGACGGAATACATGTGTGTGAATGAGAGGGAGGCAGATGGAAAGGTGAAGATGCAAGGAGTAGAGGTCGTAAAGGTGAATGACTTCAAATATCTTGGTTCAACCATCCAGAGCAATGGACAGTGTAGAAAAGAGGTGAGGAAGAGGGTGCAGGCAGGATGGAGTAGGTGGAGACGGATGTCAGGGCTGATGTGTGTCAGAGGTCAGAAGGACAGCAGCAAGAGTGAAAGGGAAGGTTTACAAGACAGTAGTGCGTCCTGCTATGATGTATGGTTTGGAGACTGGGGCTCTGTCTAAAAGACAGGAGGCTGAGCTGGAGGTGGCGGAGATGAAGGTGCTGAGATTTTCCTTGGGACAAGTGACAAGGCTGGACAAGATTAGAAATCAGCAGATCAGAGGGACAGTGAAGGTGGAGCCGTTTGGAGATAAAGCCAGAGAGGCCAGGTTGAGATGGTTTGGACATGTGTTGAAGAGGAATAGTGGACATATTGGGCAAAGAATGTTGGAGATGGAGATGCCGGGTAGAAGGAGAAGAGGTAGACCTCAGAGAAGGTTTATGGATGTAGTGAAGGTGGACATGGAGATGGTTGGTGTGAAAGTAGAGGAGGCAATGGATAGGGCAAGATGGAGGCAGATGATCCGCTGTGGCGACCCCTAAAGGGAGCAGCCGAAAGAAGAAGAATAACAATAATGTTTTTCCACATCGTCTGGGACTCTGGAGCGGAGGATGGGGAGCTCTGGGTCCCGACATCCTCACCAACTTCTACAGACACACCATAGAGAGCATCCTCACGGGCTGCATCACTCTCTGTTACAGCAGGTGCACCGCCTACAACGGCAAGGCCCTTAAAGGAGAGGTGAGGACAGCAGAAGCCATCATAGGCAACAAACTACCAGCCCTACAGGACGTCTACCAGTCCCGCTGCCTCAGGAAGGTCAAAAAGATCTGGTCAGACATTGTAACCCAGCACACAGCCTGTTCACCATCCTGCCATTAGGCAGGAGATTCCGCAGCATCCAGGTTAGAACAACCCGGTTAATGAACAGTTTCTACCCCCAGGCTGTCAGGCTTCTGAACAAGCTGTGAAGCAGTGGGTCCTTCTTCAGTTAGCATTTCACTCAGTCACTTTGTCAACATTATTATTGTATCATATCATCTCTGCTATGGACAATAACATTTAATGACTAAAACTAAATCACTTTAACAATAACACTGAGTCACTTAAGCCACTTTAAAATGTATATTGTCTATATTTTGTGTATTTTCTCTATATTGTGTGTATATTTATTATATTCCAATGTTTTTTATATTTTACTTTACTTATTTACTTTCTGTAGAGCGATTACCTGAGCTTCACCATAAGCATTTCAATGCATAAAATGTCCTGACTATAAATGCATAAAATGTCCTTGTGCTAATGACAAGTAAACTTGAGCAACATTTTATGTCCGTTTAACCACCATGGCTGTAAATATGTCTCAGTATATGCTAATGTACTAGTACAGGCTACATACTTCACTTCTTAAGCTCCAGGTCAGCTGTAGCCGCTTTTCTCACATCTCAGTCATGAAACTTTTCCGCAAAGTTAGAGTTTCTTCTCTCAACATTCAATTTTTTATGAGGCTGACAGTGGCCAGAATGTACTGCTGCGCCATGTAAGGTGGAACGGGACAATTCGAGTGAGAGGCTGACTTCAGCCTCGCGACTCAGTGTTTGACAGTTTCTCGTTGTAGATTAAACGTATCAGGAAACCAGCTGAGTGCTTATAAACGCAAATAAGTCCATTCATCTCCAAATTATCAAAGTTCATCTTAAATCTCTCTTTTACCTGTTTGTTTGCTACTAGCTAGGTGATACTTATCTGCAATGCTGTTACGACCCGGTCTAGGTCAGTAACACTATGAAAGAATGAGATGTGGCAATGTGAGAGATGAAACACCAAACGCAACTATTAAGTTCAAGACTGTATTATATGACTAAGACAAAAACAACAGATTTATACACTGGCAACAACCTCAAGAATGGCCCTGGCCAAAACAACAAACAAACCCACACTAACTTTACTATACAACACAATCTACCTTCCCTACATACAAACAAAAATAAATAAAAGACAGAACCTACCCCTGACTGCCCTAACCTACCTCCCTGACTAACCATACACACGAACAAACCTGCTCCCAAACAAAATGGCAGCCCCTCCCTACAGCCAGTTCACACAGACTATTTGCAAACATACAGGATATATACAGTATTTAGGGTCAGGCTAAATTGTCAAAACAAGCAGGGTCGGTAGCAAAATATACACAAAAGCAAAGCGACACAATGAGGAAGTCTTCTGGAGACTCGGCCATCTTGGACCTCTTTAAGCAGATGGAGGGAGATGAAACCATGGAATGGATCAGCAGCAGGGTCCGGTAGCAGCAAGGGTGAAGTCATGGGATGGAATCTGGAATGAGTGCAGTTCAGAGATGTCCAGTCCACCCACGGTGTGGGTGCACGTTTTCATTTCACTCCTGCAGAGCACACCTGACTCCACTCTTAATCAGTCTGCCTCAGTCTTCAGACAGCAGAGCACTCCTGACTCCACTCTTAATCAGTCTGCCTCAGTCTTCAGACAGCAGAGCACTCCTGACTCCGATCTTAATCAGTCTGCATCTATTTTAAGTTCATGGGGGAACAGCCAAGTGGGCAACGGTAATCTGAACTCATGTTTATAAAAATTGTTCATAGTGATGGGTTCGACAACACCGATTCGTCGGCACATGCGCCGAGCTCCTAGAGCAAACCCCGCGTCGGTGCGCGTCTCGCTTTCAGCAAGTCACATTACCGATACAGGAATTGTTTCGAAATTACACTAACGCGCCAAACTGTGTTTATAAGGAAGCGCAACTGTCGCGATGTATCTGCCAAAAAAAATCACTTAACTTTAGCGGCACGTCGTCTTTTTCATCCAAAACTATGGAACAGCCTCAAGGAAGAAGAAAGTTTTCTACTGTGTGGGACCATTTTGATCTTACATCGGAAAATAAGGTATTTGTTTTAATTGCGTTGTTTCATCTGGTTTCTTTCAGAGCTTCCACTTGATCTATCTGAATCCAAATTCATCTCAAATTGACTCATAGTTTACTATTCATATTATGTTCTGCAGGTTAAATGTCGCATTTGTTTGACAGAACTGTCATATTTAAACAAATCCACCTCCATTATAGGGCCAAAGATGAGAATGAATTTCCAGATACACCCAGGATAAACTCAGGTATACAACCATTCTACAAATTACTCACAGTTGTTTTTTTTTAAATTAATTTTTATAAATGTATTCTTTACTTCATTTTTAACCATCAAGCTTCCAGGAAGCAGATGCTGGATGAGACTCTGCTGAATTTCATCTTGATGGATTGCCAGCCCCTCAGCATTGTGGAGAGTGAAGGGTTCAAGGAACTGGTTCAAGTCCTTGAGCCCTCATATGTTTTGCCAACCAGAAAGGTTTGTGTGGAAATGATCTAAAGTAGTAGTTGATAAATCCAATTTATGTAATCTTTAATTTAAATGTATTTGTTTATTTATTTTTGGTTTGACTCATTTTTAGACCATCAAACAAATGGTGGCCAAAAAGTACGAGGAGGAACGTGAACGAGTGAAAATGGAAGTACAGCAAGCTGTGGCAGTGAGTATAACGGCTGACGTGGACATCTGTGAACGTGGAGGCTTACTTGGCTCTTACCTGTCACTACATTAATGATGCAGTTGTGTACATCTGTGTTGGGAGTACAATACTTTCCACAAAGTCACACTGCTGACAATTTAGCCCAAGTCAAAAGAGCCATAATGGAGGACTGGGCCATAGCCAATAAATTAAAGTGTCTTGTGACTGATGCAGCACCAAACATGATCGCATCCACTAGACAGCTCCAAATTCGGCACATGATTTGCATTGCACATACTCTCAATTTATTAGTTAGAAAATCATGTGATCAGATCCCCACACTTGCATCCATCAGGCACAAAGCTAGGCACATTGTCACATACTTCAGATCAAGCACTACAGCCAAGGAGAAGCTTGCTCAAGTGCAGCAACAGATGGGTTGACCAACCCTGAAACTTCTAAATGAGGTTCTTCTATATCCTTCTAAATGTGGTACTTCTAAATCCTTTCCATCAAGCTATAGTGGAGTTGTCTGAAGAGAGGCGAGTGTCAGGGTCAAAGGTCATCCCGATGATGAAAATGCTCCATCTTGCACTAGAGCATAATGCTTCAAACCTGCAGTCACAGGCAGCCACACACCTACATGAACACCTGAAGCGTCGAGTCACAGACACTGCGTCCAATCTGGAGTCATTAAGTGTGTTGACCCTAGCAACACTTCTAGACCCCAGATTTAAATCACTCGGGTTCCGCAGTTCCTCCAGGGGCAATGAGGCCATCAGTAGATTGCGGTCCGAATGTGCATCTGTAATCGGACGCACAGCCTGGACCGTCTTCACAACAGCTGTCTGCATCCACATCAGGCATGTTATTCAGCATTATTTGTTTGTTGTTGTTGTTTGGACATCATGTACTTAAATGCCAATTTGTTGTTTTTAGGTAACCTTTGGCACCATCTTGATGTTGAAATAAGCAGACAAACCAAAAGTGCCACTGCTGATGCCATCCAAGAGGTGCAGAAATACCTGGCAGAGGGCAATATTGCCAGGTCTCAGGATCCTATGATATACTGGCAGAACCAAAAGACTATTTATCCAAATCTCTTCCAGCTGTCCTTACAATATCTTTGCACTCCAGCCTCATCTGTCCCGTGTGAGCGAGTGTTTTCTACAGCTGGAGAAGTTGCAAAAAAGCGTAACAGACTAAAATTCAAAATGTTAAACTTTTTTTTTAATAAAAATTTGTGAAAAAACAGTGCAGAGGCATCCTCATTCCAAACACATGTTACATGTTCACATTATTTATTGACTGTATCTAAGAACATCAAAGATTTTTTAAATGTAACTGAATATATTAAATAATAATACACAATAAAATACAATGACTTAAAACATATTTTGTATAGACTAGGTCATCAAATCAGTCCGTCAACTAGGTTGCCTCTAGGGATTTTTAAGGTCCAGTAGGTGTCAATATTCAGTGACACAGTATCAATAGTTTCCCTATGGGTCGAAACGCTTCATGACGCCTCATCTACCCATCACTAATTGTTAAGCCTGACTAGTAAATTATTCTCATAATTTAGATAAACCAGAGTTTAGTGTTTTTAACCTCACTCACCTGCCGATTTTCGTCTCCGTCCGCTATGTTCGGCTTCTGGAAAGGGGTTGCAGTCCTCCAACTTCCCAAAGGTAAGACCTTTTTAATTATCGCTAGAAAACAAACAATTTCAAAGCATGTTGCTGTGGCAGTTGCCAACATGTCAAATTTCCTGTGCTGTAAGTCAAATTTAAGCCAGCAGCTAGCAAATACATTTTAGTTTTGAATAGCAAAGAACAGATTTTGCTGTTGAGGTACAGATAGAGGTGAGGCTCTCTGATGTGTGCCCATAACAATCACTCGCTGTAGATACTGGCAGATTACACACGCATTGAGCCGTCACCAGCTCATGCATGTGAATAATTTATTGGTTTATTTGACGTAGCAGCAACTTTTCAATCTGATATTTATTCAAACCTAGTTCTGTAATTTGTAAATGTTGAACTCTTCGTATGTCAAAATGAAAATAAGCATCACTTGCTAACAGTTAAGTTAGCTAACACTAGCTAGCTAACTAAGTAGCTCGCTAGCGAGCTACCTCTTTTAGATGACTGTGAGGCTAAATTAGCTCACAGTTAGCTAAATTAGAATCTTAGAGACTGTGTCGAATTTATGGTTTAATAAACTAGTGTGTATAACGTTACTTGTTAGAGTTGGTAGTTTGCCAAATAACCTAGTTAGTTAGCTAGCTTAGCTATGTTAATAGCTTTGCTGGACGACCAGTTCACTCCGACTAACCTGTGCTGACCATGATGGGCTCAAATCTGAATGGGAGACGTCGAGACTGTAATAACCTTTGAGAAAGAACGGTTTTGTGATGTCTTTAAATGTTTCTTATGGATGGGTGCGTGTTGACTGAAGTACAAATGTTGACTCAATACCTTTTCATAAGTAATATTTATCCAAGAATATTTATGTTTTTACTCAAATTACCAACACTTGTCTTACGCAACAACTAATGCCTGGTTCACACTACTTTTTCAGTCGTCGGGTTTTTGCGCCGGTCACACTACATGACTGGTTGTGCTGTAATCGCGAGTCTTTCAATTGTTGTGGCTTTCACACTACATGACTGATCGGCGACACGGGCTCACGAATTAAACGACTTTCACCCTGGGGAATCGCCGAATCATCTGGCTGCTGTCCAAAAACACGAGAACACACAAAAACAAAACTCGTGAGAACTAGCAATACGTAGAAGATTGTCAAAAAAAAGCAATCCGATTTGTCACTGCGCTGATTTGTAGTGAGAAAAGAAAGAAGAAAAAACAACTATCAACTGTTCCTCCATTTCTTGTGTCCAAGTAGAGCGAGAACCTCTGGTAGCCATTATTCTGTTTGTGTACTCCTCGACTGTCGCGCAGAGAGATCTTCAACGGTGACGCGGTTCTCTCTCTACACGTTCCCATTGGCTGTAGCTAGACGCTGCTGTTGACTCATAGTCGCCGACTGGCCTAGATATTAAACATGCTAGATATTTGCCAGGCGTCTGCAATTAGTCGGCGACTAGTTCACACTACACGACTGAGCGAGCGCCGAGTGACCGCCGATTTGCCTCCGACCACAGGTTTCTGTCGGCGATCTACGAAAAACAGTCGGCGACTGAAAAACCAGGCTAAAAACGTGTAGTGTGAACTACGCATAAGATGCTCTGTATTTTAGACACAGCTTCTCGCTGATTAGCAACTCCAGTATAAGCCAGAAAAATGTCTCTAAGCTATGAAAGCAGCATGTTCACTGGATTTGAGGGGCTTGAATGCTTATACAAATGCAGTTAGTCAACATAAATGTGCCCGTATCTGTTTCATTTGTTGAAGTTTGTCTTTTAAACCATTACCAAATGTTTTACGATTACAGCCACTTACTGCTGCTTCTGGCTTTCAACTGATCAGGTATTGTCCCAGGTACTTTAATTTATGGTATTTTTATGGTAATTTGAAATATTATTACATATTACGCTAAATATTTTATTGTGTCTTTTAGCACAAGACATTGTCAATATCATGTATTTTAACATGTATTTGACATGTACTTTTTTCTTCACTTTGCAAAACTGTTGTATGAGAACAATAGAACTTTAAAGATTGTGTGATATTGTAAAAGACAGTCCAGTGTTGTTCACAGTAACCTGCTCTTTCTTGTATTGCGTTGCATTTGATGGGGCGAGACATAATGTCCCAGATGTGCTCAATCGGATTCAGGTCTGGGGAACGGGCGGGCCAGTCCATAGCTTCAATGCCTTCATCTTGCAGGAAATGCTGACACACTCCAGCCACATGAGGTCTAGCGTTGTCCTGCATTAGGAGGAACCCAGGGCCAACTGCACCAGCATATGGTCTCACAAGTGATCTGAGCATGTCATCTCGGTACCTAATGGCAGTCAGGCTACCTCTGGCGAGCACATGGAGGGCTGTGCGGCCCTCCAAAGAAATGCCACCCCACACCATTACTGACCCACTGCCAAACCGGTCATACTGAAGGATGTTGCAGGCAGCAGATCGCTCTCCACGGCGTCTCCAGACTCTGTCACGTCTGTCACATGTACTCAGTGTGAACTTGCTTTCATCTGTGAAGAGCACAGGGCGCCAGTGGCGAATTAGCCAATCCTGGTGTTCTCTGGAAAATGCCAAACGTCCTGCACGGTGTTGGGCTGTGAGCACAAACCCCATCTGTGGACGTCGGGCCCTCATACCATCCTCATGGAGTCGGATTCTAACCGTTTGTGCAGACACATGCACATTTGTGGCCTGCTGGAGGTCATTTTCCAGGGCTCTGGCCGTGCTCCTCCTGTTCCTCCTTGCACAAAGGCGGAAGTAGTGGTCCTCCTGCTGGGTTGTTGCCCTCGTACGGCCTCCTCCACATCTCCTGGTGTACTGGCCTGTCTCCTGGTAGCGCCTCCAGCCTCTGGACACTACACTGACAGACACAGCAAACCTTCTTACCACAGCTCACATTGATGTGCCATCCTGGATGAGCTGCACTACCTGAGCCACTTGTGTGGGTTGTAGAGTCTGTTTCATGCTACCGCGAGTGTGAAAGTGACCAAAACATCAGCCAGAAAGCATAGGTACTGAGAAGTGGTCTGTGGTCCCCACCTGCAGAACCACTCCTTTATTGAGTGTGTCTTGCTAATTGCCAATAATTTCCACCTGTTGTCTATTCCATTTGCACAACAGCATGTGAAATTGATTGTCAATCAGTGTTGCTTCATAAGTGGACATTTTGATTTCACAGAAGTTTGATTTACTTAGAGTTATACTGTGTTGTTTAAGTGTTCCCTTTATTTTTTTGAGCAGTGTATATTAAGACATTACATAGGCATCATATGTTACTTTCTTAGAACAGTGGCAGAATATTGATTGATCAGCTGTGTTCACCTGTGTTGTACTTCTCCTGTTTGCTTGAGACTTGCTGTACTTAGTACAACAAATATTCTTATGTTAGCTCAACTAAATACTTTAGTGCTGACAGATATCAGTCAGTAAAACCAGTCATTTATGTAAGTTGACTAAACAAGATAAAGCTGGGGTAATTGGTACGAATGCTAAATGCTTTTTTTTTGTATATTTACTACATTGGAGCTCGGTTTAACAGCAGAAGCCCTTGCATTCATCTTTGTGTAGGCATCGTGCTCAAGCAAAGCATCATTCTAACTTTTACTTATGTCCCTAGTGAACACCTGTTGGACAATATGTAAGTTCACATGCGGAACTCGTGGCAATGCAAACTTTAAGTTCCAGTAGTCATCCAGCATCATGTCCGCATGAGGCTCTGTCCTGTGTTGGCAAAAAAGCATACTGTAATGTCTTATACTTTTCCACTATATATGTTTATTGTGAGGATCTGGCAACCACAGCTGTAGTAAAGTGTAGTAAATATAAACCAGTTTATTGAGATATTTAGTAAATGTAAATACATTTTCTCCAGATATTGAGTAAATATAAAGCAATTTTGCTCAGACACCTGGTAGATATTACTAAATTTTACTTGTTAAATTAATTTGTATTTACTCAATTTTTGTGGGCTACCTTAAATCATTTTGAGGCATACTATTACTAAATACAACTGCTTTTATTAACATTTACTTAGTTTGTTTGCTTAAATTTAGTTAACTTATTTAATGCATTTTAATCAAAGTTTAGGTATAAAATCTATTAAATTAAAAATGTGTCTCTTGTTGCCATGTTTTTTTAAGTAACCATTAGCCACACTTTTTACAGTGGCTGTGCTGTGGGGTAGATAATTCTGAATGAAATGAGCCACTTTAGCCAAAGACTATGCAACTACAGAAGTAAAACTGGATTGAATACGGAATCTTTGAGGGCGTTTGCTGTGCCACAGAGTTAAAGGAAACAGCCTGTGCGAGCTTGTAGTGTACTCAAACTAATTACTGAATTAGTTGTGATGTGTTATTCATGTTAAATCTAAATGCTGTAAAGGTCATTTATCAGCATATTTATTAAACAACACACAAGAAACACAGGCTTGTCATCTTGTTTTCATTTATTAATTTGTATGATTTACAGTAATTCCTCATTGGCATCTAGCCCCTCAGGAGTTGCACTAGCCATTGGCATGTGCCCCACAGGTATGGCACTAACCAAACGCCATCCTTGTATTTCTGTTAGGACGTTGCGTTAGCTCTGTTGGACTAGAAATGTGCCTGTGTACAGTGAAAAGACGCATCATCGAACATCGAAAAAGTCCACCCCCCCTACACTTACTCGAAAAAGTTCAAACCTTTAAAATTTTTGCTGCAAATGGGACTTATTATGGCTTACTTTCAAAAATCTTTTCTTCTTGCCACTTTTCCATAAAGTCCAGATTTGAGGACTATATGACTAATAGTGGTCCTGTGGATATCTGCAGCGCCTCCAGATTGACCATGGGCCTCTTGGCTGCTTCTCTAATTAGTGCTCTCCTTGCCTGGACTGTCAGTTTAGGTGGACGGCCACGGTATTTTTGCAGTTGTGTCATACTCCATCCATTTTCAGATGATGGATTGAACAGTGCTCTGTGAGATGTTCATAGCTTGGGATATTTTTTTTATAACCTAACCCTGTTTTACATGTCTCCACAACTTTATTCTTGACCTGTCTGGTGTGTTCCTTGGATTTCATGATGCTGTTCGATCACTAATGTTCTATAACAAACATCTGAGGCCTTCACAGAACAGCTCTAGTTATACTGAGAATAAATTACACACAGGAGGACTCTATCTACTAATTAGGTGACTTCTGAAGGCAATTGGTCACACTGGATTTTATTTAGGGGTATCAGAGTACAGGGAGCTGAACTCAAATGCATGCCACACTTTTCAGATTTTTATTTATGAAACTTTTTGAAAATTGTATAATTTTCTTTTCACTTCACAATTACTTTCTACTTTGTGTTGGTCTATCAAATAAAATCCCAATAAAATGCATTTAAGTTTGTGGCTGTAACATGAAAAAATGCATACTTTTTCAAGGCACTGTAACTTTATTCATTCTAGGTACTAATAGTAAGCCAGCACCTTGTGCTCTAAATAGGCATGATGGTTCATAGTATGAGAGAAGTTCAATCAGGTATTGAGGGGTGAGTCCATTTAGAACTTTTTATGTCAGTAAAAGTATTTTGTAATCAATGCAAAACTTAACTGGCAACCAGTGTAGGGTTGATAAAACTGGGGTGATATGGTCAAACCTTCTGGTTTTTGTGAGGACTCTGGCTGCAGCGCTCTGGACTAACTGAAGCTTGTTAAGGCTTTTGCTGGAACATCAGACAGCAGGGCATTACAGTAATCTAGTCTTGATATAATAAATGCATGAACTAACTTTTCTCTGTAGAGACATGCATTTCCTGTAGACAATGCATTTCTTAATTTAGCAATATTGTGGAGATGCAGGAAGGATATTCTAGTAATATTCGTTATACGTGCATAAAAAGACAGATCAAGATGTGTTTTGACACCAAAATTTTTTTTTACAGATGAACCTGAAGCAACTGAGTGTCAAATTACACGGCTTGCTTCTAGCAGCTTTTGGACCAAGAAGCAGAACCTCTGTTTTATCTGAATTAAGTATGAGAAAGGTACTCAACATTCAGTCTTTTATACAGCCCTCACTCTTGCTATGTTGACATTTGTCATCTGGTTTGCTTGCTACAAATAACTGTGTCATCAGCATAGCAGAGGAAATTGATCTTGTGTTTTCTGATAATCGTACTTAATGGTAGCGTATATAATGTGAATAATATGGGTCCTAAAACAGAGCCTTGTGGAACTCCATACTTTACTTTTGCAAAAACAGATGATTCACTGTTTACATTTACTAACTGATAGTGATCAGTGAGGTAAGATCTGAACAAGGAAAGAGCTATTCCTGTTCCGGTTTTCTAGTGTATCTGGTAAGATAGAGTGGTCTATCGTATCAAATGCAGCACTAAAATCAAGGAGCACTAGTAAAGACACATTTCCTTGGTCAGAGAATAATAAAAGATCACTTACAATTTTCGCTAGTGCTGTTTCTGTACTATGATGTGGCCTAAAATCAGACTGAAATTTTTCATGTATGTGATTCCTACGCAAATATTGAATACTGTGATGTATTGCTGAGTGAAACAATATTAGTGAGCTAGCTGAGCTCAAGTATAGGTGGGGGTGGGCAGTGAAGCATGTTTTTATTGGTTAATATTATTTCCTCCTGCCCATTAGTGCATGGTGATATTTTCAGAGATGGGCAAATGTCATTATGTTGTGATCAAACATTACAGGAAAGCAAGAATATTGTTTTTTTGAATGATATACACTATATTGCCTACACTATATAAAAACTATATTTTTTACATTCTTGTTAAAGCTTTGTCTTTACTGGAATTCTGTGAAGCTGCTTTGTGACATCAATTGTGAAAAGCGCTATACAAATAAGCTTGATTTGATTTGATTGCCAAAATGATTTGCTCATCTGCCTTCATACACATATGAACTTGAGTGACATCCCATTTTTAATCCATAGGGTTTAATATGATGTTGGACTCTTCTGGGAAGTCTTATCACAAGGTTTAAGAGTGTGTTCATGTGAATTGTTGACCATTCTTCCAGAATTTATGAGGTCAGACACTGATTTTGGACGAGAAGGCCTGGCTCACAGTCTCTGCTCTATTTCATCCCAAAGGGGTTCTATCAGGTTGAAATGAGGACTTTACACTTGGCATAATGTAGTCAGACAAGTACTGTTCTCCTGGCAACCGCCAAATGGAGACTCGTCCATTGGATTGCCAGATGGAGAAGCATGAGTCAATACTCCAGAGAACACGTTTCCACTGCTCTCGAGTCCAGTGGCAGCATGCTTTACACTACTGCATTCGACGCTTTGCATTGATGTAAGGCTTGGATTCAGCTGCTCGGCCATGGAAACTCATTCCATGAAGCTCTCTATGCTGTTCTTGAGCTGATCTGAAGGCCACATGAAGTTTGTAGGTCTGTAGTGATTGACTCTGCAGAAAGTTGGCGACCTCTGTGCACTATGCCCCTCAGCATCCGCTCTATCATTTTACGTGGCCGACCACTTCATAGCTGAGTTGCTGTCGTTCTCAATTCCACTTTGTTATAATACCACTAACAGTTGACTGTGGGATATTTCACTATTTACTATGGAAATTTCATGACTGCACTTCTATCACGGTACCACTCTGGAATTCACTGAGCTCCTGAGAGCGACCCGTTCTTTCACAAATGTTTGTAGAAGCAGTTTGCATGCCAAGGTGCTTGGCTTTATACACCTGTGCCCATGGAGGTGATTTTGGATAACATGACCTTGCATCTTTTTTTGCAAACCGCAAAAGTTTGAATATCCCCAGTCAAATTGTTTTTTTCCGAGTTTCTATGTGAACACACATCCTCTACAGGGAACCCACTTAAACATGTCTTTTTTTTTTTTTTCTAAACGTAGTGCACAATTTATTTGTTGAATTTAACGTAATGGAAAAAATAAAACCTGGGGCTTAGAAAATGGATGGATGGATAAATTGTGACATTTTTTTCCCTAATTTGTCAAACTCAGCCATATTAAACATAGTAACTATGCATTAACGCACACAGGAGTGTGAAATCTGTTAGGATGTGTGCTTATTTTCTTTTATTGCTTATGACTGTAGATTTAGTCTAGAACTTAGTCCTAGAAAGAGAAATACTGAAAGATTATCGGAGGCTAAATCCACCCAATGACAGCTGGGATAGGCTCCAGCACGCACGCACCCCCCCTCCACAACCCTGAAGGAAAAGCGCTTGTGTGTGTCCAAGGCATAGCAACTGTGTTTCTGAAAGTCTGCCCCCATTTCTGTTATGCTCTATCCCACATTTCTAAACAGGCTCCACACATCAGTATTTTGGATTTATTTGCATTTATTTCTGCCACTAATGTGTCACTGTTTGTCTTAAAATGCATCCCTCAACGTAGAAACAGGCAGATAAATAAATGTGACACTTTCATGTTCTTATATGAGGTGGCCCTCAAACAGCCTTTAACATCATACTGTTTTACCACAGAATACAATTCATGTCATTAAAATACAGTGCTTTTTAAAAATACAATTGCAGCAGTTCGGTTAAACACTCTACATGCAGAGCATCTCTTGTACAGGATATGCAAATTACATTCCTTGCATGTCTTTATCAAATAATTCTTAGACAGCATTCCCTGATACTTTACATAAAAAGCATGCTATAAAGTACATTACATTCAAACATTTTCAAACTGTTTTTTGCCTGGGAACTTATCAGTCATTAAAACTTTGAGTCAAGTTTGCGAAACTATAATAGGCCATTTAGCCTAACATTTTATATATATGAAAGGAAAACTTTTGAGCATGGCAGATACTGGGCTTTGTGTTTTTGGCACTGGGGACATGACAATTTGTGCATATAAATTCCCTTGCAGTTTTGTTTTACCCATACAGACATGTTGATTCATACAAAAATAAAAAACAAAATTTGCTGCTAATACAAAACAAACTTTGCCTTAAATCCTGCTGATACTGTTCTACTATTCTTATGCAAACCACAGCATCTAATCTAATTATTATAATACGAAATACTTCTGTCCAATAAAGAGTAAAAACCTGGTTAATAATAAGGCATTCTCCTTCGAAGCTCTGGTAAATTTTCAGTCGAGTGATCATATGGAAACTACCATTTATATCCTGAACAAAATGTACTGTATATTGCATATAGACCTAATCCAATTTAAAAATGTTTCTGTGACAAAGCAGCTTACTCCAACCTAAAATTAGTCATTTGATGGTTCTGTTGGTCTATAGTCTAATCATGAGAATACTAATACACTCAAGTGTAATGATAATATTTTCAAGGAAAATCATTCAGTTCACCCAGTGGCACAACTACCCATGGAGCAGGAGGTCCATTGCACAGGTCTGTGGTAACCAGGTCCCCAGTGTTTTTACTGGACCACTTGTATCACTGCTTATGCAGTTTTGCACCACAGCTCAAGTTCATAAACCTGGTTGAGACATGGATATAGTGCATAAAAAAAACTGTCCAGTAATTTTTTTGTTACGTCCTTCTATTTATTCATGCATTATTTATTCTGGTGGGGGGGTTCACCTACCAAACTGAGACGAGTCTGTATTTTAAACGGTGTAGTTTGTTTTGTTTTGATTTTTGCAGAGTCTGCCAGGGACTTTTCTAAAGAAACCCAGTCACCCACATGCAGTGCGAACCAAGAACAAAGTCCATCCTTTCAGTCATTTAATGAGGTGGACCACACTGTCTCAGTTGTAACCCACTGTTAAAAGCAACATTTTATTTTGTTTGAAGGATGATGTCCCTGTTCTAGTGTAGCTCTATGCGCATCTATATATCTTCATTGTGGAGCTCAGGTGGCTCTTTCTCAGGCTGCTTGTCCCCACCTCCCTGCTGCATGGAGGAATGGTTGCAGTTGGTCTTGTTGCCGTCAGTGTTGCCATGGCCTCCGGCACTGCCCAGCCGTGAGGAGGCCACCACTGCTTTGACAGCAGCCTGACAAGAGACCAAAGCAAGACATTTTACTGAACCGCATGCAACCGGGTGTATTATACAGAAACAGAATTTTTTTTATTCTTGACATCTCAGAACATGCTACAGTATGCTTGAGGTTGAAAAAGAATATGTGCTTATTTTTCTGAGTATCCCCATGAGTAAGAAGGGGGTGTCAATTTCAGTACAGTACGAGAAATCCAGATAAAATAAACATTTGAAGTGTATAGAAATTTAAAAACCTCTTTCAAGAAGCTTTTAGTTTGAATTTAACAAAAGTAAAAATTATAATAACATCGAACCTGAACTTAATGCTTAATGTCAGACTAGGCATACATTCTGCACATATTTTGTGTTTTTTGTGATTTAGGGGGTTGAAAATGAGGAGATGCTATAAAAGGTTAATATTTAAGATTGCTATTTTGCACAAGGTTTTGCTGCTCTGCATCTTTTGTTTTGAAATAAAGTTTGGATGTTTGGATGAGCCAACCTCTTGAAAAGTCAAAATATAAAATATAATAAAATTCAACCTCTAGAAAGTCAAAATATATTAAACACTTATAAATAAATAAATCAACCAACCAACCTAAAAAAATATCGTTAGACTCTTAATGCATGCGTATAAATCTCCCAACCTTGAGCTTTCTCCGGGCGTTGAACTCCTGGAGCTTCTTCTGAGCTGTGTCCATATGGGTGAAGTTAGCAGCCTTCCCAGTCACCCAGGGGTGCTGCAGAGCCTGCAGTGTTGTCAGACGCTTCTTTGGATCCTGGACAATCAGTTTCTTCACCTGAGGACAGGAAAAATACTATTGATTTTGTCTCATTTAAATTATATTTTACAACATTTGTGAGAATATGATGCAAGAGTAATGCAGAAAAATGCTCTACTTCCATATTTTTTCCCTTAAATTCACATTTCTGATCCTTATCTGTGACATCCCATTCTTTCAGATCTAAAGAGCATATGGAATGAAGGTTCTTGTGCTCTTGGAATTGTCTCACAGTTTGGTAGAAACTTGTTCACTCACCAGGTCCTTGGCATTGAGAGACACGTTATCCCACCAGGGGGAGACAAATTCATATTCACAGTTAAGGATGCGCTTAAACATGTACTGGTCCCCTCTGTCATCAAAAAATGGCTCAAAGCCACACAATCTATGAGAAGAGAAACACAGCGTTAAACAGTTATGACTGATAAACCTCTCTCTACAGTACTACGCTGTAAGTGGAAGAATATTCATGTTTAAATTGTAAAGGGGAAGTCGTGGGCTGGAGGTTAGGGAATCAGCCCTTTGACCAGAAGGTTGCCGGTTTGGCTGACAGTCTGTGACTGAAGTGCCCTTAAGCAAGGCACCTAACACCCAATTGCTCCCTTGGCACCGTGGATAGGGATGCCCACTGCTCTGGGCAAGTGTGCTCACTGCCCTCTAGTGTGTGTGTTCACTAGTGTGTCGTCAAGAGGCTTTTATTGTCATTCCATCTATGTACAAGTACACAGTGGAGTGAAATTATGTTCCTCCAGGAACATCACAGTGCAACAAGGAACAAAGCGTACAAAGTGCGAACGTGCAGACATTGTGTGCAAACAAAAACTTTTGCTAGAATCAATAAATACGCTAAATTAAACAGACATTAGACGCAGTAAATTAGATTTATATCTTTTGTAAAATCAGAAACCCAATATCCCAGAAATCAGGTACTTGAGATACCTATTTACCATATGAGATACTAAATGCCATAAATGTAAATTTAGATGAGATAGTGAAATTTACCCATTTCCTAAACTAAAAGCAAAATATTGTGGAAAATCAGACTATCAATTAAACTGGTAAAATCACATGTCTAGGTATTTGGATAAGTAAACAAGTCTGGCTAACCACTCTTCCTTGTTTCTTTCTTCATTGATAACTGAGCGGATTTGTGAAACCAAAGCAAACAATGAAATGAAATTAACATGAACAAAACTAGATTGCAATTGCAAGCTAATATTTGTGTTTCTAGCTAAAAGTAACAAGACCTAATAAGGTACACACTAAAGATTATCATTAAAATGTATATACAGTATCTCACAAAAGTGATTACACCCCTCACATTTCTGCAAATATTTTATTAAATATTTTCATGGGACAACACTATAGAAATAAAACTTGAATATAAAGTAGTCAGTCTGCAGCTTGTAGAGCAGTGCAGATTTACTGTCCTATAAAAGTAACTCAACATTAATGTCTGAATAGCTGACAAGTGAGTACACTTCACAGCAAAATTGTGTTCAAAGTGTCGATATTTTTTATCTATTATCTAGCACTGCCTTAAACCTCTTGGGCATGGAATTCACCAAAGCTGCACAAGTTGTTACTGGAATACTCTTCCACTCTTCCATGATGACATCAAAAAGCTGATGGATGTTTTTCGCTTGAGGATACCCCAAAGGTGCTCAATTGGGTTTAGGTCTGGAGACACACTTGGCCAGTCCATCACCTTTACCTCCAACAAGGCAGTTGTCATCTTGAAGGTGTGTTTGGGGTCATTATCAAGTTGGAAAACCGCCATGCGGCGCAATTTCCGAAGGGAGGGGATCATGCCGTGCTTCAGAATGTCACAGTACATGTTGGAATTCATGTTTCCCTCAATGAACCGCAGCTCCCCAATGAAGGCAGCACTCATGCAGCCCCATACCATGATGCTACCACCACCATGCTTGACTGTAGGCAAGAGATAGTTGCCTTAGTACTGCTCACCAGGGCACCACCACACATGCTAGACACCATCTGAGCCAAGCAAGTTTATCTTGGTCTCGACAGAGCTCAGGACATGGTTCCAGTAATCCATGTTCTTGGACTGCTTGTCTTCAGCAAACTGTTTGCGGGCTTTCTTGTGTGTCAGCTTCAGAAGAGGCTTCCTTCTGGAATGACAGCCATGCAGACAGAGTTGATGCACTGTGCGGCATATGGTCTGAGCACTGACAGGCTCAATTCCCACTTCTTCAACCTCTGCAGCAATGCTGGCAACAAACAAGTGTCTTTATATGTGTCTCAACTTCTTTGGTCGACCCTGGGGATATTTGTAGAACTTTCTTTCTGTTGCAATCAGCAGTGCAAACATGGCCCACAACTGACCCAAAATGTGTCCAAATGTAGCCTAAATATCTAAAACAGGATTTAGTTATAAGACATCTATTAAAACAATCTCTGCATCTAAAAACTCTTATAAAAACACATACTTCTTGTGAATACTGTTATTGCCCTTGTAGAATTAATCTTTTAAATGATCATTTTGAATTACTTATGATATTACATGCACACTTGTCCTCCTTTAGGCTTGGAATGGTCAGCATCACTACAAAACAAACTGTGCTCCTCTGCTGCTTCCCTTAAGGCCAGAGTACATTGATTGTATAAATATGAACAAACATGAACAAACACAAACATTTGGTTGGTGTGCCATACCTTTGTTTGATTTTTGTATGAGTCTAGAATGTTTTTTTTCCCCATTCACTTTAATTCATATTATTTGTGTATTGAGTGTTTTTCAAAACATTCTATGAACAAATGCAATCATTAGAATATTCATGTTTGTACTGTCAGTGTATTCTGTGTGTCTTTGAGTTGCCAGCTATTCAATACTAGGGTCCATATAAATTCATAAGACCTTTATCAGAACCTGTGAGTGAAATAAGCACATTTAAAAAGTTTTTCTGATTGCCACAATAACCCCACTTAAAATCACTACTTTATAATGCACTTTCACTATAGCAACTGTTTTCAGACTGTGCAGTTTTACTACCACTGTTTTTCTTGAGATTTGTGCAAGGATTGGGGTGATGCTGCTGCCCCTTTTCTTTTATTTCAGGAGGAGATGAATGACCTAGTAGCCCAGCTTTAGTTTAATAAGATATTCCCTCAGTTGGTGTTTTTATGTTGGTGGAGTCCACTGTCTAACACGTTGGTCCAAAATCTCAGGTGTTCAACTGAGTTGAGATCGGATAACTATGATTTGCATCAATTTTGTATTCAAACCATTTAATGACCCCTTGTGCCCTGTGCATAGAGGCATTTTTATGCCGGAAAAGACAATCCCATCAGGATAGAAATATTTCATCACAGGTTAAAGTTGTTCGCTCAGTATAATGTTGAACTGATTTGCCACCAGACCTACTGTAGGATGTACTCTCTCTCTCTCTATGTTGTTGTCAATGGTCTGGTCTTGCTTGTCACAAATAATGTCAGCACAATGCAAAAGAACCTGATTTAATCTGACCAGGCAACTTTTTTCCACTATTCAACATGCTTTCTTGTTTTTCACTAACATTGGCATCTGACATTGTCTTGAATAGGCTACAACAGTGGAAGACAAAGTGGTGCATTTTGAGAAAAGCTGTGGCTTGGAATTAATTGCTTGACAAATTAACAACTCACATCTACAATTCTTACATTATTAACACACTTGCTAATCTATCTATAAATAAGAGAGTTTACAGAGGTAGTCACATGACTTTTTATCTCTCCAACTTGTCAGTGGTATGTAACATGGAATTAATTCTAGTCATACAAGGGTATCTCTGTCTTGTCAAAGTTGCGTTACACTTTTCATTCAAACAACTGAGGCTGTTTAAAAGCAGTCTTAACAGAGAGAGTCCTTAGGAAGCACGTCACTTATGTAAGAACAACTTAAAATGAGGAAGTGGTCACTTACAAGATGTATGTGATAACTCCCACAGACCACATGTCAACTTCAGGCCCATAGGCACATCCCCGGAGGATCTCTGGAGCTGGAGGAGACAAACAGAACCAGAAGAGAAAGTTTTGCTTTCTAATCTTTTGCTAGTTAATGGAAACCAGATGGCCTACTGTGAATGGGGCCGTATTAACAAGCTCACCACAATATCCAGGGGTTCCACACACTGTCTTCATTGTTGCCTGATCATCCATGATTTTAGATAGACCAAAGTCAGCTGAAATCAAACCACATCAGAATGTTTAAGGAAAAATGACCTTCTGCAGTCCAATTCCTCAGGTTGCATCCCCACAACCTAATTTGTTAACAAGGAATATCCCATCAAGATGCAATTCCTTGGTGAAACAGAGAGATGTATGCATACCTATTTTGAGAGGAGCATCTGGCGCTGAGGTGGCATACAAGAGATTCTCAGGTTTCAGGTCCCGGTGAACAACACCATTTTCATGCAGGTACTGAAAACAGAGATTCAGGCAGGTGTCCTGCTGTTAATCTCCAGCACCTTGCATTGTTTTTACATGCATCTGCATGACTCCAAACAACAAATTCTCACAAATTTATGGGAATATCTAAATCTACCTGAAGGACAAATTAAAATGCAAGAACATTTGTCAGCATGTGCAGTGAATAGATTTATAATAGCTGAGAGTGATACCCAACACATTCACAAAGAGAATGTTGTTCGTTTGCCCACATCCTATTTTTTTTTTTATTTTCCCCCCTAAAAGGTTCAATATTTCTGTGGTGTTATGTTCGTCGTAGTTCATTTTTACATGACCATTTTGCAACCTCTTTTCATCACTTAGAATTAAATACTTATACAGTAGTCTTGGGACACTCTCCGGTAATGATAGATTCATCTTCTAGGCACAGAGTGCATGAGTTTGTTCAAGTGATGCTCAGTCAAGTTTGTTGGGTTTTCTCTTTTGAATGGCCAATATCACGGTTTTCCTTTGTTCCTGTCTTTATCTCTTTTCTTGCCCTGTGTTGTAGCTACGTTTAGCCACATGCTTGTGTTTTTACTTTGGTTCTTGTGCTCTGCCCTTTCCCCCGCCTTCCCTATTAGTATCTACACCTGTCTGTAGTCTCTGTGTCTTCTCTCTCCTAGGTGTTCCCCATTTGTTGTAGTCTTTATCAAGCCCTTTGTTTCAGTCAGTGTTGGTCTGGTTTGCTCATCACTTTATGTATAGTTGTGTGCCTACCTTGTGTTTTGTTTGCTTCATTTAGACCTTTGCTTTATTTAGTTTGTAACCTCATACTTTGTACTTTGGCTAGTTTGTTTTGTTTATTCAAATCTGTTTGCACTTATATCTAGCCGCCTTGCTCATTCCACATATAACAGCCAAAGTTTAACAACTTTTGGACACATTTCTTTTCAAGACTACTTTCATGCTTGACTTTGGAATTCATATATTTGTACTCAGACATTGTGTAACCAAAAAATAATGTTTTTGACAGATTGAGATATTTGACCATTTTCTAGTCGGCTGTTGTGCAGTTTGACCAAAAATATTGATTTATATAAATAGTCCAGGCTGAAACACTCCTGGGCTAAACTGCTATAGTATGTATAGGTAGATGTATTACATGGATATGTATAAGTATTTAATGGCTAAGACAATTAACAAAAAGAGAATGAATAAGTAATTAACTTTAAGTACTTTAAGATTTTATAGTTTACATGTTAGTATATAGACAATATATAATACTAAAAGTAAAAAAATAAGATAAACATATAAACTCTATCCTTCACAAAAAGTTAACAATATAAAGAATTATAAATATATGAAAAGCTAAGGTATTTACACTGGGATATGCAAGGATATTCACATGGAGCATTGCACATGAGTAACTGGTTTATGTTACACATGGGAATGGTAATACTATTTATGAATATTATAAATAGAAAGCAAATATCACACCACAGAGATATTTAAAAAAAAAAAAACATTGCACATGCAGTTATACATACACACAGGAAAAGATGATAAATTCACAGTTTAGGTTCTGCAGGTGAGTGAGGTCTTATGGGGGCTGGAGGAGGGTTCTATCGAGAGCAGTGCTGGTTGTTTGCTGGTCAGTGCTGGTTTAAAAGCAGCAGGAAGGAAGGACCTGCAATAGCACTCCTTCACGTACTTGGGTTGAAGCAGCCTCTCAGTGAAGGAGCTGCCCAGTGTAGCCAGAGTCTCATACATGGGGTGGGAGCTGTTCTCTAGCATGGATGCTTGTCTGGCTAACATCCCTACCATCTCCCACCATCTGCACTGGGTTTAGGACAGAGCTGTCCCTCTTAATATGTCTGTGAAGTCTCTTCCTGTCCTCATTTGAGATGCTGCTGCCCCAGCAGACCCCTCCGTAAAAGACAGCTGATGCCACAACGGTGTGAAAGAAGATCCTCAGAAGTGCCTCCTCCACTCCAAACAACCTTAGTCTCCTGAGCAGGTAGAGTCTGCTCTGGCCTTTCCTATAAAGTGCACTAGTGTTTTCTGACTAGTCCAATCTATTGTTAAGGTGAAAACCCAGTTACTTATAGAAGTCCATTCTCTCAATGTCCCTTCCCTGGATGTTCACTGGTAGAGTTAGGTGACTGCGTCTGCAGAAATCAACCACCATCTCTTTGGCCTTCCCCATGTTAATCAGGAGGTGGCTCCTCAGACAGCAGTTCACAAAGTCCTGAGTCAGTTCTCTGTACTTGCTGTCGTCCACATTTGTAATGAGTCCAGTGATTGCTGAATCATCAGAGAACTTCTGTAGATGGCAGTTTGATGAGCTGTATATGAAGTCTGCAGTGTACAGGGTGAAGAGGAACAGTGCCAAGACTGTTCGGTGCGGGGCCCCTGTGCTGCTGAACACCATGTTAGATACACTGTCCCGAGCCCTCACATAATGTGGTCGGTTGGTGAGACAGACCAGAATCCAATTTGATATGTGGTGATCCACCCCTGTGTTCTCCAGCTTGTCCCTCACAAGCCTAGGGTGTATGGTATTAAAAGCACTGAAGAAATCAAAGAATATGATTCTCACAATGCTCCTAGGTTTCTCCAGGTGAGAAAGAGCTCTGTGTAGCAGGTAGATCACTGTGTCATCCACTCCAATACCAGGTTGATAGGATGAGCCAGAGGGGGGAGATACACAAGGACCAGACTTTCTAGCGTCTTCATCAAGTGTGACATCAGTGCTGCTGGCCTGAACCTGCTACGGTCCTTCGATTGCTGCATCTTCGGCGCTGGTACCACACAAGATGTTTTCCACAGCTGTGGTACCCTTCCGAGCTTCAGTCGGTCGGGGTGGAGGTATAGCAACCATCCATACTAAAGCTTTAGGCGTGAGCCAGAAAGTAGGACCTACATTTTCTTCTTTTGAAGTTCTTGTACTTAATATACTTGAGCAAGGAACAAATAAAAATTAATTTTTATTAATCACAATTTACAGGCCACCCGGTCCGTATTCTCAGTTCTTACAAGAATTCTCTGAGTTTCTATCAAGCCTAATAACGTTTTCAAGTAAAATATTAATTGTCGGAGATTTTAATATCCACATTGACAACCCTCACGACACATTAAGTAAGGCATTCATATCTATCATAGACTCCATGGGATTCACCCAAATTATAAAAGGGCCCACACACTACCTCAACCACACTCTAGACTTAATTCTGACCTTTGGTGTAGACATAGTTAACTTAGCCATTCTCCCCCAGAGCACAGCCGTCTCAGACCATTACTTATCTCATACAAAATCCAGTTTAGTGGTAATGTGCGTTCATCACCATGTTATCAGGTTAAGAGGACTATAACTTCCTCCACAGCTGGCAGCTTTATCAGAAACCTCCCGCAGTTATCAACTTCAGTCAGCTGTCCATCTAATCCTACTGAATTAGATACTATGACCAAATTCCTAGAGGATACTCTTCGATATACGTTAGACAGTGTAGCACCATTAAAAAGCAAAATAGTACGGCAGAAAAAACTCGCCCCTTGGTATAATGATTACACTCGAGCTTTAAAACAGACGGCCAGACAACTAGAGCGAAAATGGCGTCTGACTAAATTAGAAGTGTTCCAGTCCGCCTGGAAGGAGAGCCTTATAGACTATAGAAGAGCTCTTACTGCAGCACGCTCAGCCTATCTCTCCTCTCTCATAGAAAACAATAAGAACATTCCCAGACTACTATTTAGTACAATTTCTAAACTAACAGAGAACAAAAGAGTCACTGAACCCCAGATGCCATCAGCCTATAGCAGCAATGATTTTATGAATTTCTTTAGTGATAAAATCAAAAAAATTAGACAGAAAATTCTGAACACACAGTTAAACTCCACAAAAGCTGCTGTCTTATAATTCCAGTCTAGACCCTGAGAATATTAGAGTCACTGCAGATAGGCTGGAATCGTTTACATTACTTCAAGAAAATTAACTAGTCAAAATAGTTTCTTCTGCAAAACCATCTACCTGTATTCTGGACCCAATTCCTACAGGTCTACTCAAGGAAATCTTACCAGAAATAATCAAGCCTATTCTGTCAATAATAAACTCCTCTCTTAGCCTTGGATACATGCCAAAAAAATTTAAACTTGCAGTAATTAGACCGCTGATTAAGAAAGCTAACCTCGATCCCTGTGAACTATCAAATTATAGACCTATCTCAAATCTCCCCTTTATATCGAAGATCCTGGAAAAAGTGGTAACCAAACAATTAAGCTCTTATTTGCATAGGAATAATCTACATGAATAAATTTCAGTCTGGTTTTAGGCCACATTATAGTACAGAAACAGCACTAGTAAAAATTATAAATGATCTTCTATTATTCACGGACCAAGGAAATGTTTCTTTGTTAGTCCTCCTTGACCTTAGTGCAGCATTTGACACAATAGACCACTCTATCCTACTAGATAGACTAGAAAACCTTGTAGGGGTAACAGGAACAGCTCTTTCCTGGTTCAGGTCCTACCTCACTGATCGATATCAGTTTGTTAATGTAAAGGGTGAATCATCTGTTCTTGCAAAAGTAAAGTATGGTGTTCCACAAGGCTCTGTTTTAGGACCTATATTATTCACAATATATATGCTACCATTAGGCACCATTATCAGTAAACACGGCATAAATTTCCACTGCTATGCCGATGACACCCAGTTATATATATCAAGCAAACCGGATGATAAAATTCCATACAATGTTTTCCATACAAAAATGTATGTAGTCTGTTATGTAGTGTGTGAGACTGTCAATGTCCTCCCCATAAGGATCAAACAGTCCTTCTTCACTGTGCGGGTAACTGCTGGCTCCCTATGTACAAGTGGTTTGTACACAGGCAAGAGATGTACCAGGTTATTGTACCATGGTTGGGATAGTGTAGTGGTTAACACCTTTGCCTTCTATGCTGTAGACTGGGGTTCAATCCCCCATCTGGGTAAGCACACTACACTATACCAATAAGACTCCTAACACCACCTTTGCCTACCTGTGTAAGACAAAGTGTGATTCTGGATAAGAGCGTCAGCCAAATGCCGTAAATGTTATGATCTGATCTTCTAAGGGGAGGGAGGGGTGATGAGTTATATGCCTCCTTGGTGTTGGCATTCAACAGATTCAGTATTGTCTCTGGTGTGATGTGCTACATACTGTGTGAAGTTCATCAGAGTGGAGGATGGAGGACGGCTCACAACTGTGTGCAGGGCGTCACAAGCATCCTGAGCATTAGCAGAGGGGGGAACGCATGCAGTTATCACTATAACATGCGAGAATTCCCTATGTACATAGATGGACCTCATGCTAAGCGTTAACAGTTCATTGTCCTAACAGCACACTTGCTCCTTAATAGTGATATACCCAGAGTCGCGCCATCTATCGTTCAGAAATACTGCGAGCCCCCTCCTTTCCTCTTAACACTCTCCAATGTCCTCTCCACCCGTATAAGCTGGAAGCTGTCCAAAGTGACTGCTGTATCCAGAGTTAGCATAGCCATGACTCTGAACAGTGCTGAACTGTTTAGTTTCTCAACAACGTCAACTTAGTACGAACAGCAAACATTAGCTGGCTCGGTAGGTGATGGATCATACCACC
Organism: Pygocentrus nattereri; assembly: GCF_015220715.1. Taxonomy (NCBI): domain Eukaryota; kingdom Metazoa; phylum Chordata; class Actinopteri; order Characiformes; family Serrasalmidae; genus Pygocentrus; species Pygocentrus nattereri. The sequence goes on from NC_051233.1 coordinate 16,116,195, forward strand.
TTACTGCCATAACTCCTACCACATCCATATCAGAGCATATCACAGTATTCAAACACCAGCTAGTAGACATCTCAATTTCTCTATTGTATCATAGTAGTTTTAACGAGTGAACCACAATATATCTAACACCAGTCAGAGAGTCCTCCTTTTAGGTATCCTTAAACTGAAAGTGGTGCTTTTGTGTCTTGTTTGATTTATAGTATCATCAATTCACTGTGTTGTACGAGCGACGGAGCGCTGCTTCAAGTTAGCCAGCTGCTAAAAACAGCTAGCCTGGAAAGACAGCGCTTTCTCATTTTCTGATACCTCACAGCTTCCTCAGTTTACTTTCATTTAGATCAGGGCTGTAACTCACATGAACCCACTTCTTTCTTTCACTTTCGTTACTCAGGAATGCACTAATACTTAAATATAACAAGCTGTAACAGTGCTTTAGTTAAGAGATGCAGACGTGATTTAACACTGCTAAAGCTTGTTAGGATGTACAGACAGAGTTGAGTTCACTGTAAGACAGTACAGTTACACTACTTATCTCATCACTCACTCTTGGTCACAGAACAGATCTCCGGTCCATGTTTTAGATGACACTAAAGACTCCATCTCTAATCATGTCGAAAAACTCAGAAGTGTGCCCTCTCCTGGCGACAGCAGAGTAGTGTCACTATGTGACTATGTGACACTACTGAGAAAGTGAGAAAAGTGAGAGAATGGTGTATTATATGAAAAATGTATCGAACATCTCTTACTCTTTAGTTCGGAGGGATATCGCGTTTCTCATCCGGCAGCACTGATGTGCTACGTAGTGCTTACAGCTGATCCCTACTGTAAATAATAGCAGAGCAAGGACCAGGACAAACTTTAAGTTTGGTGTCCATGGTGAAAAAAGCCCTTGGCAAACAATCAAAAGTAACGATACTTAAAAGATAAAAGGAAAAAATTACAGAAAGTAAGAAAAAACCTCAAAGTGAGCTGGAGCTGCTGCAACAGGCTGCAACTCACATAGTATCATCCTGATTAACTAAAAACTGGCTTTTTTTTTTTTCAAATTAGTTTACATATTTGCACGGTGTGGACTGGGGAGTGAATGGCATGAACAGAATTTAAATAATGGAGTTTAAAGTAATACGTAAACATTGTTAACCCTTTAAACTCCCAGGCTTATAACATACTTAGGCTTATTCAGTTACTACAGGGACTTCAATGCAAACTACTTTTAAACTATATAAGTGTGTAATAAAACTTTGGGCCTGCTAGTGGGCCCTGGTCATTTAAGTGGTTAAAACTTCAAAACTTCTCCTTCACTCCCGAGTCCATACAGTGCATGTATGGAAACTAAGTTGCCAAGACAGTACGTTTTGAATTCAGTGTTTTCTTGATGTCATGGGAACCAGCTCCTTATAGGTGCCTGTTTAACCTCTAGCAGTTTAGCCCTGTCCATTCATGCTAAAGTTATAAGGAATGATTCAGCTCCAAGTGCTTTTTAACAAGGCACAGTTTGAAGGATAAACAGATGTTGGAAAGTGATCATGTAAAAATTAAACAAGACAACTTTGGTAAACAAAACCACACAAATATTTATATAAGTTGACTTCAAGGGGAAATTAACACCCCCCCCAAAGTAGGCTATGGGCTATTACACAGCCACCTTAAGAACCACCTGATGGCTTAAATTGGTTTTTAAATTTCTTCAGATGTCACTGAGGTCATATGGAAGGGAGAATGCATTTGAACCTAATGTAGTACAAAGTTTCAGCAAAGTACATGCCTGACTAAAATACATTCCTACAGATGCTGCAGTCCCTGATAGTCTGAGCCCTACTATTGTAAACATAAATGAACACTCTTAAAATAAAAACGCCAAAAGGTTTTTTGGAAACACTTTTGGTTCACTATAGAGCTCAGTTAAAACACCTGTTTCAACTCAACTCAGCAATAGTTAATTACTAGGTTTTTATAGGCTTGTTACAGCAGAGGAATCACCAAAGTCTCTCTTTGTTGGTCTCTGACTCTTTTCTTGTTCAGATAGCGGTCACTCCAACCTCTCTACAGCCTCAATTAAGCCAATTGTTGTTATTTTGGTCTCTATCACATGATTTTTTTCTTGCTTCACCTTAATTTATCCATTCCTTTTGTTGTTGTTCGAAACATATTTACAACACAAAAGACTTTACTTAATTATAGTCCAAAACAAACACAGCACCAACATTAACTAGAGACACACAAACATACATACTTTGAATGCTACTTGGAAAGGTTTAAATGTAGATTTCAGGTCTGGCAAAAATACTAGGTAACATGCAAAAGAAACCCTAGCGCATGAAATCTGTTCTCTGTTAAAGAAGAAGTATAACAATGCCCCAGTTTGGCAATATTTTAGCTTTAAATTTGGTTCCAATCAGTTTGGAGACCCACAGGATATAAGCAGCATTGCATGATATCTGTGCAGAATCTGTTTATCATTATTATGATTAGATTAGATTATGGAATAATATTAGTAGCTAGCCCAGTTGGTAAGTACGAGGTAATTATATTACCATTAGGAAAAATGTATGTAAGTCAATGAAGTTAGCTGAGTTAGCTGTATTATTTCAATTAAACTGAGTTGGCAGATTTACTTCAGAAGTGTGTGTTTGATCAATGTGAGCTTGCTAAGTGAAACTCAAAATTTTTACGCACATTTGCATTATTTTACTTGTTTTACTCACCCTTATCGTGTAATCATTCCCCCTTGCCTGCACATTATGTATACATTTTCCTTGTACTTCACAAGTAGATGCTTCATATACATTACTGTTGGCGATAATGGCAAGTTACCATGCACCCTGCTGCTGAGTGTAACTCTACATCAGCTCAGTAGCACAGTAACAGCTTAATAAATTATGCAAATCTAACTTAAACCTCACATTTTGTTTTTATTCTACTTTTAATAAATATACATCATTCAACTGAGCATCATAAACGATACTTAAACACACTTTTGTGGAACCACTTAACATTTTAAAGTAAATCTGACCTTTCATTTTTGGGTAATACAAAAAAAATATTGAGATAATAATCCACCAGTGTGATTTGCTTGAATTCATCAAATACTTAAGACTACTAAATGTAAACTAAATCTACTTAACACAGTTGTGTGGAACCACTTGACATAACATTTTATAGAAAATCCAATGCTTCATTTTTTTAGGGTAAGGCTTCATAACTTCATAACTTTCATAACTTTAGATCATGATTAAATTGTGCAAGCTTAGTTACAGGCAAGGTTCAGCATTTTTTTTCCTCTAATAGGACAAAGAGCTTTACTGAACACTAATGTATTTTAAAAAGTTTTACAGAAAACTTTTAATAAATAACCATTTGCATTAACACTGTAATAGTGGAAAAGTTCTGAAGAAATAGCTTAATAATAAACTCAACCACTCTTTTTCGTAAATAAGCTCCCTGGACAATGGAAATAAATTTGCTTTTGGAAAATAGTGGAAACAGTGGAAACCCGTGGGCTGCTTCCATAACACAAGACAAAGCATAAGGTATTAAAGGAACAACGACTAGGAGGGGCCTCACCGTGTCAACAGCGAAGGAGTACAGCAGCAACATAGTTTTATGGTGCTCTTACCAATGTCTTGGATAAATGTGTTACCACGGAAACTTCTTAAACACAGCAGCATGAGCCAGAAGTCGTCTTTCTGGTTATAGTGGAACTCCATATGGCTGCCTACATGCATCTAAGCTATCTGTGTCCCTAGTTTACTTACTGCTTACAAAATACTAAAACTCTCTTAAACCATGGACAGGGCGTATAAGAACCTAAGCTTAAAATGACCTTCGGTGCACACATACAGACAAAATATTAGCACCCGTATGGTTTTTTGCTCAATATCAAGAAAACAAAAGCCGGCATGAAAAACAAAATAACCCCCCGTTGCAGGCCTGATGTCTTGGTCCAAACTGGCTCAATGTACTCACAGTCTCATTGGACCTACTCCCGGGGTGCACGTGAAACACCAGCAAGGCTGAGCTGAACTTGGCTGGAAAGGTGGCCGACGGCGGACTCCAACGCTGCCGGCTGAATCCACAGGTGCGTCCGGAGACCTGTGATGCTAACCAGGGTAGAGGTGCTCCAACGTGGGGTTCAGAGGACCCACAAACGTAATCCGGGTAGTTCGTGGGACTATCTGAGCGGCAACCGACTTCTTACAACGGGTTCATTCCCACAAGTCTCCAATGGCCGAGTGCTAGCTGCTAAGCTAGCTTGGCAAATACTACTACGGCAGAGCACTGAGTTACACACAGTTTCACCACCTAATAAGGCAGTAAAGTGATTACTGAATCCACTCTAACACTTGTACAAGTACTCACATACAAGCACTTAACCTACAACTGGGTTGGGACAGGACTTCATCTCTCAAACTACCGAAGCTCGGAGTTTGCTATGCTTTCGTCTCCCCTCTTGTCTCGGAGACCCCACGCCTCCTCCTTCCCCCACGTTCGTATCGCCGCAGCCAATCAGAGGCTAGCAAATCCCAACAGACATATAGACTAACCAATAAAAAGTTACAGACTGACTAGAAGTAAGGCTTGCTCGTATTTTACATGGATCACGTACCCTGTTTAGAACCAAAACTGTAGTAAAAGTATTTTAACAGTTTTTTTTTTATAAAACATGAACTATAACCTTTCTAACTGATATTTTAGCTTTTTACCTGCTTTTAGCCTGAAGAGCAACTTTTTACAGTACTGATTTCTTAAATAATTTTATATTTAATGCTATTTTAAGTATAATATTAAATTATACTTAGGGCTACACTCCCCCCTTTCTAAACCGTCTGATGTCCTCATCTGACATTATCTACCCACACAACTGTTCTATTCTAGGGTCAAACTGGATTGAGAAACATGGGACCACTGATGGTTCCCTTGGTGGTGTGATCCATACTTTTAACCCTCTGTGGACGATGACTATAGGGGTGTTCATCGTAACTCAGGCGGATGACAGGTTTACCAGCTCTTTTACCCAGTGCAGGTTCACTAGGCATCAGGTCTTGCTCTCTCACAGTGTCCTCCAACAGCGGATTACTAAGGGCCATACTCTCTTGCATATCAGAACCATCATCTGCTGGTGATTCCAATAATCGGTCCTCCACAGGAGGCAAATGCTTGGTTCCTGGAGAACCAAGAGTTTCATCTAGATCAGCAGACACTCCTGGGGTTACAGGCCCAAGTTCTGGTGAAACACTGCTTTCCCCCTACTCACGTAAAGGTAGGAGCGGAAAGTGTTCAAAAACGTCACTGGGCCTGAAATTAGGCAGGTTGTCTTCCACCTCTGACTCTGTTTCACTTTCAGCCTGACTCTCTTGTGCCACCATCTGCTGCGGTGGATGGGTCTGAGAGCGTCTACCACGAATGCAGGCAGGTGTGTCAGTTTCCTATGAAACATCAGGCAAACGCATCATATAACCAATAGTTAAAAGATGGTCTCTGTGGAGGGTTTTAGGTACTCCCACCGCTCTTTCAGGCTTCACCCTGTACACTGGTATGTTGGGCATTTATTCCCACGACCGTGTAGAGCAAAGAATTCCATTTGTCTCTTAACTTTTGTTTTCCAGTACTTCCCAGGGCATGAACCAGCACTCTGTCTCCCACGTCTAGGGGCAGATTATGTACCTTGGCGTCATATGCTTGTTTGTTTTTGTGATGACTCTTATCGGAAGATTCAATAGCCAGCTGGTAAGCACGTTTTAACTCTTTTCGGAGGTTTTGTACATACCTCTGATGCTTCACTTGTTCCTGACCTCCGACAGACGTACTAAAACATACATCCACGGGCAAACGTGCCCTGCGCCCAAACATCAAAAAATACTGTGAATACCCTGTGGAATCTTTTCTGTGGGAATTATAAGCATGCACCATAAGTGCTATATGTTGACTCCACTGCCGCTTGTGCCTGGGGTTCAGAGTTCCAAGCATAGAAAGTAAAGTGCGATTGAAACGTTCTGGCTGCGGATCACCCTGAGGATGGTATGGTGAGGTTCTTGACTTTTTGATGCCTAACAAGTCCAACAGCTCCTTGATCAGGCGGCTTTCAAAATCCCATCCTTGATCTGAATGAATTCGGGCTGGCAGTCCATAATGGACAAAGAACTTCTTCAGGAGTACTTTGGCTACTGTAGGGGCTTTCTGATCCCTGATAGGATACACCTGGCTATATCGAGTAAAATGGTATGTTATTATAAGAACATTGGTAATACCTTGTGAATCGGGATCAATAGATAAGAAATCTATACACACCAAATCAAGGGGCCCTCTGCTGGTGAGTTGACTTAAGGGTGCTGTTCTGTGAGGCAAAGTCTTCTGAGCTGCACATCTACCACAATTTTTTATATAGCTAGCAATGTCGGACGCCATCTTTGGCCAGTAGAACCAGTCTCATACTAACTCAAGAGTCCTCTCTACTCCCAAATGGCCAAAATCATCATGTAGAGCTTGCAGTACCTTAGTGCGGTATAGTCCTGGGAGTACCAACTGGAAAATCTCTCGTCATTCTTTCCAGTGAGTTGTACAATACAACAGTCCCTTCTTGAGCAATTTATCAACTATGGCCCATTTTAAGGCTAAAAACTCGAGCTGATTTCGTTCTGAGCTGCTGAGCTTGCTGCTGGCGAAAGCTACTGGACGTAACCCCTCCGGGTATTCTTGGTTGAGTACTGCACCTAATCCTTCAAAGCTTGTGTCGACATGCAGAACGTAGGGCTTTGTTGAGTCTGCAAAAGCTAAGACAGGGGCACTTGTAAGACAGTGCAGAATTTTTTGAAAAGCTTCAGTACAACTGGGTGTCCACCGATCTCCAAATGTTTCTGACTTCCGAAAGTAATCAGATTTATCCTTACTGCCAGCCCTACCCTTCTGGGTAGGTAGGTAACCTCTGGTAAGGTCAATCAAAGGGCGAACAATAGCGGAAAAGTTAGCTATAAAACATCTATAATAGCCACAGAACCCTAAGAAGGACTGTAGGGACTTAAAGTCTGTAGGCTGTTTCCACTGAGACACTGCTCTGATCTTTTCTGGGTCAGTGGCTATCCCAGCCTCTGACAAAATGTGACCCACATATTTCACTTGTGCTTGGCAAAACTGGCACTTGTCAATAGATTTTGAGTCCATATTCTTCCAAGCGATCCAAGATCCTAAGCAAACGTTCCTCATGTTCTTCCAGAGTCCGACTGAACACAAATGGGTCATCTGAATATACAAGGCACTGCAGCAGATTCATATCCCCCACCGCTCTCTCCATTAATCGCTGGAATGTGGCAGGTGCCCCCCTGATTCCTTGTGGCATCTGCTCGGATTGGAAGAACCCAAGGGGGCATATGAAGGCAGTCTTCTCCTTATCTGATTCTGCCATTTCAATCTAAATTTGGCCAATCTAGAAAAACCCAACAGACATGTAGACTAACCAATAAAAAGTTAGAAGTAAGGCTTGCACGTATTTTACATGGATTAGATGCTACTTTAAGTATAATATTAAATTATACTCAGGGCTACATATACAACAATTATGTTATAAGTATATATTATAAATCATAACCTGTAGAACTTATTTAACTTTAATGTTTAAATCTGTGTCTGCTAAAGGAGATCAATACAGCCTGCTACTGAAGAAGCATTTTACTGGTATGTATCCCCCTCCCCCTTCCTGGATCGGGGCCTTGTTGTGGCAGAAGGGCATTTGTGGTCTAGGGATCTTCAGAGCTAAGTCATCAGGAGCAATCCTGGTAAAATTGTGTACCCTGCCCAGGAGAGGGTCACCGGGACCCACCCCTGGAGCCAGCTTTCCTCAGCGAGCGCCTGGTGGCCGGGCAGCCCATGTAATCTGGCCAGGGTCAGCCCGAAGAGGCAATGTGGAATGTGGGGAGGCCATGTGGACCCACCACCCGCAAGGTCCAGCATGGGGGGAGCGGTGCAGTGCTGTATAGGCAATGGGAGATTGCAGGGGGACCCTTGGTGGCCTAGGCCCCTGCAGCAGAAACTGGCTCTTGGTATGTGGAATATAACCTCACTGGGGTGGAAGGAGCTGGAGCTTGTGCGGGAGGTTGGGAGGTACCAGCTAGATAAAGTTGAGCTCACCTCCACCAACAGTGCCAGCTCTGGAACCAAACTCCTGGATAGGGGATGGTCCCTTTCCTACTCAGGGGTTGCACAGAGTGAGAGGTGTGGGGTGGGAATACTCATGAATCCCCGGCTGGTGGCTGTGTAGTTGGAGACGGTCGCCCCAGTGCGAATTAAAATCACAAATAGGAAAACTCTGACTGTTGTGTGTACTTATGCACCAAACAACAGGTTGGCATATTCGGCCTTCTTGGAGCGAGTGGGCAGGGTTCTGGAAAGGGTCCCGCCTACAGACTCCATAGTGTTATTGGGAGACTTCATTACTCACATTGGCAAGAGGCGTGATTGGGAAGAATGGCCTGTCCGATCTATACCGGAATGGTGAACTGTTATTTGACTTCTGTGCCAGGCATGGATTGTCCATAACAAACACCAAGGTCGAACACAAGGATGTTCATAAGTGTACATGGTACCAGAACTCCTTGGGTCAGAACTCAATGATCCGACTCTGTTGTTGTTTCATCTGACATGGGAGCATATGTTCTGGACAATCAGGTGAAGAGAAGTGCTGAGCTGTCAATTGATCACCATCTGGTGGTGGTCAGATGGAAGGGAAGACTGATGGTCAGGCCCGGTAGGCACAAGCGAATAGTGAGGGTGTACTGGTCCCTATTGTTAAGAAAGGGGACCGAAGGGTGTGTGCCAACTATTGGGGTATCACACTGCTTAGCCTCCCTGGGAAACTCTAAGTCAAGGTGCTGGAAAGGAGACTTTGACCAATAGTTGAACCTCAGATTGAGGAGGAACAATGCAGATTCTGTCCCGGCCGTGGAACAACGGATCAGCTTTTCACCCTCTCACAGATTGTTGAGGGGGCATGGGAGTTTGCCAACCCAGTCTACATGTGTTTTGTGGATTTGGAGAAGACTTACGACCGTGTTCCCTTAGAAATCCTGTGGGAGGTCCTCTGGGAGTATGGGGTGCCGAGGCTACTACTCCGGGCCATTCAATCTCTGTGCTCCCAGAGTGAGAGCTGTGTTTGTATACTCAGCATTAAGTTGGACCCTTTCAGTGTTAGCGTTGGACTTCGGCAGGGTTGTGCCCTGTCTCCACTCCTGTTCGTGATCTTCATGGACAGGGTGTGAAGGCGTAGCTAAGGTCAGGAGGGCATTATGTGTAGAGGCCAGAGGGTAAGATCTCTGCTATTTTCTCACATTTGGATCACATGGATGCCTACAGCGCTCACTGGATTGGTTTGGAGCCGAGTGTGAAGCAGTTGGTATGTGGATCAGAACCTCCAAGTCTGAGTCCATGGTCTTAGCCCAGAAAAGGATGGCATGCCCACTCCAGGTAAGGAGAAAGGACTTGCCCTAGGTGGAGAAGTTTAAGTAACTCGAGGTCTTGTTCATGAGTGATGAGAAGAGGGATTGTAAGATTGGCTGCAGGCTGGGACAGATGGCAGCAATAATGCAGTCATTGTACCAGACTGTAGTGGTGAAGAGGGAGCTGAGCCATAAGGCAAAGCTCTCTGTTTACCAGTCGGTCTACACTCCAACCCTCACCTATGGTCATGAGCTGTGGATAATGACCGAAAGAATGAGATCGCGAATACAAGTGGCAGAAATGAGCTTTGTAGTGAGAGGAGCCAGCTGAGGTGGTTTGGGCATCTAATCCGGATGCCGCCCAGTGAGGGTGTACCAGGCACGGCCTACCAGGATAAGATCCTGCGGTCATCCTAGGACCCGCTGGAGGGATTACATCTGCAAGTTGGCCTGGGAGTGGCTTGGGGTCCCTGGGAATGAGCTGTAGTAAGTTGTGGGGGCAGGGTCATCTGGGATTCTCTGCTCTCCCAACTGCTACCATGACCCTATCTGGACTAAGCGTTTAACAACGACGATGGTGATGATTAATTTTCAATTTTATCTTAATATCTGTGAGTATACAACACTATCCATAAAATAATCAAAAGCATAAACATTCACCATACAGTCAGCTTCTGGGTATATTAGCAGTCCAGCCACAAGCTGAGAATTTTTCTGGAAATAAACAGTGTAGTGTGAGAGTTACACTTTTCACATCAATTATGACAACATGCAGGAGTGTTATCTTTTTGTGCCATCCAATGGGAATTCTTCTTCCTATGTAAAACTCTGTGGAGCTGACACAAATAAGGTACCTTAAATTTTTGTTTCTCTCTCTCTCTCTCTCTCTCTCTCTCTCTCTCTCTCTCGCTCATCCTCTCTCACTCATGAGACAGAATACAGGAGGTCTGTACCTCACCATTGCTCTTCATATCACAAAGCTTATTTTGGCAAATGGGCCACTGTAGTTCACCAGTCCAAGAAGGTCATCATATACTCCTCATAAGTATGTGATGTAGTTCATGATGTATATGAACTGCCCATAAGCTCCCCCTATCATCAGGGTTGGGCTACATTTTGCCCAAACTGCAATACTTTTTTGACTTCAAATGAATGCACAGTTCACTGATACAGACACCTAAGATCTGCATCTATAATGAAAACCAACTGTAACATGGTTTACCAAAATGAAAAACAATGACAATATAGTTGTTATGAGCTGACATTACAATTACTGATTCTCATAATAACTCTGTATCTCAGTAAAATTAAGAGATTTATCAGAGAATGAAAAGCCTTTTTTTCATAACAATAAACATCTCAACGCTAAAAATAAGAAACCCAGCAAGTCTCTGACTTCAAACAGCAACTGCAAAGAAATTTCCAACCCAAAGGACTGTGGGTTTCCAATTATTCCATGCCAACTAGATTGGCAGAATCTACACTGGGACCTCCAGATGGCTGTGGTGTAAGGATATAATGATTCTGATATTAAGAAATTAAAAAAAAAATGTACACTGCATCTTTATTTAAAACTATGTCACTGACATGGACCTCTAATTTTCTGTCTTTCTAGGAAACTGTCAGTAGTCAAAACTAGGCATCTCACTGCATTCTATCAAATTAAAGTGGGCAAGGAGGGAGGAGGGGCTTATACTGGTTGGGCTTATGTTGTTTAAGGGCTGGCACAACAGACATTGAGCAAGTTCTATTTGAGAACTGTTCAATCAAGACATTTATAAAACTGTTGAAAATCAATCTTGCCCTCAGAATCAAAAATTTTATTGATCTTGAAAATGTGTGTATCATTACATCCCTACTGTGGTAAATACAAAGCAGAGCCACAACCTGTGAAAAATCCCAGCACAACTACACCAGACAAAATGCAGCAAGAAAAAAAAAAAACTGATGTGTCACTTCTAAAGGGGGCGGCAGCATTAATGCCACTGTTCTGTTGCTTAGTTCTGTGTGACCCAGTAGGAGCCAGAAAGGCATTTGCTTTATTGTAGGCTGCCAGCTCTCCTAACTGAAAGCCATGCATGAGAAATATGCCCACTGTCTTACTATCTCATCTCCCTGGCAACAGAGATCCTCAGCAAAATGAGGGCCATCGGGTGAGAACACATTTGGAAAAGGTAACATGTGAAACTGTGTTAGCTATTGTAGATACATGTACACACAGATATTGTTTCTGTTACATGACATCTGTCTCTGTACCTAGGTACATTGTATGTATGTAGTCAAGCAGAAAAAGTCTTGTATGGCTGTGAAAGTGATATAACAGGATGCTGTTCAAAGGAGATGAAAAAGATTGTGGGAGCCTCATTATAGCTGTACTAGTAAACAAAAATGGAGCAAGAGAAGACGAGAGAGAGAGAGAGAGAGAAGTGTGGGAGCGGAATAAGAGAGAATAGCCATCTGTGACCTCTCAGTGGGGAGTGAGTACGCCTACTGATTTTAACACTGAAACAGCCTTCTGCTAACAGCACTTGCATTAACAATTGCTGAATTAACTCATTTTAAATCTTCATCTGAGTCTCTTTAGAGCAAACCGAAAGGACTGAGTTCTTCTCGACTATCTAAGAATGTAAGCCTCAAAATTTACAACCCTTCAGAATGTAAAAGCATCTTCAGAAAAGTCCAGTCATTTGAGTGAGTGCATATAGAGCACAACCACTCCCGCCCCCCCATTTCACTCTGCTATGACACATTCTAATGCCTAGTTTCAATCAATAGTAGTTTCCACAAAAGATAGCAAATGAGAAACTCAGAAGAGGGGTGCATCAGCAATACAGTCATAAATGTATCAAGTTTCAAACATTAATTTTTAAAAATTTTCAGTACTGTATTAAAATCACTACACCTTTACCTCGGACTTAATTTAATACTATGAAAGTTAACTCGACTCATATTTTACTGTTGACAGAAGATCTGAAGATCCTCAACTGTTATCCATTTTAAAAATATGCATTTTATGTAAACAACCTAAATAGAAAACAGTTTAGTGGTTGTAATGGAATGAGTCCATCAGAAGAGTGAACCAAGTACAAAGTGCTTTAGATACACTGATGTGACTCACCGCCACAGCCTCCAGGACTTGTTTGATAGCATCTGCTGCATCTCGCTCACTGTAGTAGCCCTTCTCTACCACCCTGCAAGAAGGAAAGCCTCATTTTTTCATTTTTCATTTTCATTTATTAGGATAAAAATAACTATATTGAGCAAGGAGTGTTAAAAAATTGGCCAAACCCTTTTTCCAATTTTCACATATTTTCCAGCCTCACTGTGAGCTGGTGAGTCAGCCATACCTTGGCATACCATGAGAGATGAACAGAGACACTTATATCAATTGTTCCTGAGAAAAAGCCTTTTGAAAAGTAACCCATGTTTGGTAGATATGCATTAGTCGTGGTTTATGGCTTTGGATTTGGAAAATGAAAGTAAGGTTGTGTGCAGTAGTATAATTCAGGTGTCTGTAATCTGTGTGATATACACTCCTCAAAAAAATAAAGGGAACACTTAAACAACACAATATAACTCCAAGTAAATCAAACTTCTGTGAAATCAAAATGTCCATTTAGGAAGCAACACTGATTGACAATCAATTTCACATGCTGTTGTGCACATGGAATAGACGACAGGTGGAAATTATTGGCAATTAGCAAGACACACTCAATAAAGGAGTGGTTCTGCAGGTGGGGACCACAGACCACTTCTCAGTACCTATGCTTTCTGGCTGATGTTTTGGTCACTTTTGAATGTTGGTGGTGTTTTCACACTCGTGGTAGCATGAGACGGACTCTACACAAGTGGCTCAGGTAGTGCAGCTCATCCAGGATGGCACATCAATGCGAGCTGTGGCAAGAAGGTTTGCTATGTCTGTCAGCGTAGTGTCCAGAGGCTGGAGGCGCTACCAGGAGACAGGCCAGTACACCAGGAGACGTGGAGGAGGCCGTAGGAGGGCAACAACCCAGCAGCAGGACTGCTACCTCCGCCTTTGTACAAGGAGGAACAGAACAAATGTCTGCACAAATGGTTAGAAACCGACTCCATGAGGAAGGTATGAGGGCCCGACGTCCACAGATGGGGGTTGGGTTCACAGCCCAATACCGTGCAGGATGCTTGGCATTTGCCAGAGAAGACCAGGATTGGCAAATTCGTCACTGTGCTCTTCACAGATGAAAGCAGGTTCACACTGAGCACATGTGACAGATGTGACAGAGTCTGAAGACGCCATGGAGAGCGATCTGCTGCCTGCAACATCCTTCAGCATGACCGGTTTGGCAGTGGGTCAGTAATGGTGTGGGGTGGCATTTCTTTGGAGGGCCACACAGCCCTCCATGTGAATGCCAGAGGTAGCCTGACTGCCATTAGGTACCGAGATGAGATCCTCAGACCCCTTGTGAGACCATATGCTGGTGCGGTTGGCCCTGGGTTCCTCCTAATGCAGGACAATGCTAGACCTCATGTGGCTGGAGTGTGTCAGCAGTTCCTGCAAGATGAAGGCATTGAAGTTATGGACTGGCCCGCCCCAGACCTGAATCCGATTGAGCACATCTGTCTCGCTCCATCCACCAATGCCACGTTGCACCACAGACTGTCCAGGAGTTGGCAGATGCTTTAGTCCAGGTCTGGGAGGAGATCCGTCAGGAGACCATCTGCCACCTCATCAGGAGCATGCCCAGGCATTATAGGGAGGTCATACAGGCATGTGGAGGCCACACACAATACTGAGCCTCATTTTGACTTGGTTTAAGGACATTACATCAAAGTTGGATCAGCCTGTAGTTTGTTTTTCCACTTTAATTTTGTGTGACTCCAAATCCAGGCCTCCACCGGTTAATAAATTTGATTTCCATTGATTTGTGTGATTTTGCGGTCAGCACATTCAACTTTGTACAGAACAAAGCATTCAATGAGTATTTCATTCATTCAGATCTAGGATGTGTTATTTGAGTGTTCCCTTTATTTTTTTGAGCAGTGTATATTATGAGTAAGGCATACACTAAGACACAGAGGAGGCCATAATACTGCTGAGAGAAGTGCTCTTTTATTAAACATCAGCAGTAAGGCACATACAAAGCTTTGAACTCAGATGGAACATCACCACCAGCCACAGGTATCCACTCCATTGTTACCAACACCCAACACAAACCATCCTCACTGTATGACATTAACAACGTAAATGTTCCCTTTTACAGGGAACACAAGCTTCCCATAGGCCTCCTCGCATGGCCCCCTACATAACCATGCCTGCCTATCCTCTCGCTGCCACACACAGCAAGTAGTGGAACGCTACAATATATGACATATTTAAGGCTTTCATAAAGTCATATAGTGGATGTTGGTCATAGAATTGTTGTGTGATTGTTCACTTGTGTCATGCAGTCAATGGGGGAATTGGACTTCATTTCCCAGAGTGCTCGGGGGATCACGTGATGTTCCCCCGCACCTGTGAGCGATCCCAGTCTCCTGAGTACTGATCACTTGCACCTGACAAACTTCAGTCCCAACCTATATAAGCTGGGACTTTAGTTAGAATCTTTGCAAGGTATTGTTTGATGCAATTACTGAGCATTCTCTCTACTTTGTGTTTCCTGTTGCCAGGTTTGACCCGGTTTCAACTACTATTTTGCCCTAGTGTACTTTTGCCTGCCTGGACTGTTTTGTGTTGTGAATTCGGACTGAACTTTAACTACGATTTGTGTTTTCTCCCTCTTTGGATTTTCTTGATTACCTCTGGTATTAAACCTCATAACATTTTACCCACGAGCGTCTGCTATTCTGTCCGCACGTTGCAACTTGCAAGTATTCATACTGTAAATTAGTGTAAACCAGGGGTTCTCAATCTCAGTCTTGTTGACCCCATGTTCTGTACATTTTTGTGTTTTCCCTACTCTACACATGGGACCCAGCCCAAAGCTTCAAAGCTTCCCATTCTATTGGCAAAGCTTTTCTGTGGACAGCATACAAGCTTTTTGGGCACATTTCAACTGCCTGTCAGCAAAGTAGCTGAATTTATGAATTAGAAGGGTTGTCTGCATATGGCTTGATGCGTTATGAGGTGAGGTGAGAACTAACCTGTCAAATAACTCTCCTCCAGTGACAAGCTCCAGGACAAGACTGATCTCTGAAGGTGTCTCAAAGATCTCCTTTAGCTTGATCTGACATAAAATAATGAGAGAGAGAGAGAGAGAGAGAGAGAGAGAGAGAATTAAAACATGAATAAGTATTGGTGTGGAATACTTTTTGCACACTCATGGTACCTTCAACATGCCACCATCTAACCAAATCACTGCAAGAGCTAGCCAGACAAAAAGGGCAGCCTCTACATGGCAGAGTTAGTTTGAATAAGAAAATAAGTAAATGCCCCAAAGAAAGTGGGGAGCAGTCCATTTCCCATTCATACAAAATCAAAACAATTAATTGTTAGTAACAATTCATTCAAAATTAATTTTTATTCACAAAAATGTCATCAAAATTGCTCTATTGTCTCGCATTCAGCTGACTTCGGAGAAGAAACGAACTTCATCTCCCAGAATCCCTTGGGAGATCATGTGACTGAGCAACCTCACTCGGAATCAGACTTCTTTGGCCTGTTCTTTGAATACAATTCTGCTTTGCCCCTTTGATTCTGGTGTGTTGTTGGATATTGAACATCCATTGTCCTTACACCTGCAAGCGTCTGGATTCTGTCACATCTATAAATGTCATGTGAATAAAATATTTTTCAGTGGAATGTGCTTGTAACAAGGTTTACCTTTCAGTGCATTTGAAGTTTTTTTTTAATTGATTAATCTGGCTCAAATAAAATAAAATATTAATAAAATATTACAATATACAATAAAATACTTCAAAACAATAAAAACAACCCTACACCCCCCCCCATCAAACTCCAAAGTGGATAGTTGAGACTAGCTTTAACTCTGCAGATGTAATTTAATACATTTAGTCTGAAATTTAATCTTACTTCTTACTGTAGATTGTTATGAAGACTAATACAGTTTCTATAATTCTAAATGCCATGGTAGGTGCTAATCTGGTGTGTTTATTCAAACAGCAAAGAACATTAAAAACCACACAGGAATAAGGCTAGGATGTGCTTCACATTTAGACTTACTATATTTGGATGAGAAAGGCGAAGTAGCACTCCGATCTCTGTTCGTACAATCTTCTTGTCAACCTGGGAGGATAGCAGGTGGAGTAAATTGGTTTATTGGCTGAGACATCATTTATGAGTAACAATCCCAGTTACAGCAACTTTATAAATTGATAGTAATCAAATGATGTCATAATTGCGCTGCCATTATTTTGGTAGGCAAGTTTATTCAGCAGTGCTGTGGTGGTTTGTAATGAGATAACAAGTCATACAGATCCAGCAAAGGCAGTTTAAGAGGTTTTAAAAACAGTTTTTAAAAATCATTTTATAGCACATTTACAGATATATTAAGTGTATTGACTAGATTTCATTTGATTTTTTTTTTGTAGTGACAACAAATGAAAGCTAAAATCTAAACATTAGATCTAAAAATCTAAACTAGCATTATTATTTTTGTGAGCCAAACCACAGACTAGCACTCAAAATACACTGCTCAAAAAATAAAGGGAACACTTAAACAACACAATATAACCGAGTAAATCAAACCTCTGTGAAATCAAACTGTCCACTTAGGAAGTGTAGCACCCCCACCTGGTACTTGATTGAACAACAAGGGCCTAAAGATGCTTAACGTTTTGACCTGAACTAGTAGCATGGGACGTACAAGGTGGGTCCTACAAATACTGAAATATAACTGGCTGGTTTGCAAAGGTGATTTTTGCCTACATGCTCAGAATTGCAGCTAATCAAAGCTACTCGAATCTCCCATGCACGCTTATACTGAACCTGCACGTATGACCCTCCAAAAAATGAATACACACATGAAAATATACATTAAAACCATAAACCCCCAAGTCACAGGCAACACAATCTGTCTTTTGGTGCTGATTTAATTATAGAGTTAGTAATTATGCTTCTAATTTAACAAAAATCAAAGAAAATAATTAGAGAAATTTGGCTTGGTTTAACCACAGGTTAAACGGTGAGTTTACAGTACACTTCTTTGGTGTTCCATATGGAGTAAGAACAAAAAAAAAAAAAAAACACAAATGTTCACAGTTTATGAGGGAGCTACAGTTGGCACGCGTTGGAGCTCAAAGAGAAAAAAACAAACGGTCAGAGGTCACTCACAGGTCATCGCCATGGAGCTTTCCAATGGCTGAAAAACCAAAAACATTTACAAACGAGACACTAGGTTCCAAACAGGAGGATGTTGGCACGTCCCGTCCACGGCACGGGTTCAGCGTCCGTTGGTTCCAGCAGTCTCTCTGTCCCTTGGCCGAGTTGCTCCGACTAACGACACGGTGCTGTTTCGCTGATTAGCGGAGGACACGCTTCAGTTCAGTTTCAGTCATCCCGACCTATACTGCCTCAGCTCTTTTACTCTCATCGCTTAGAAAATTTTCTCGCGAAACTCTTGCTCCCAGCTCCAGCGTCTCTCTCTCTCTCTCTCTCTCTCTTTCCATTAAAGCAAACTTTCATTCAACTCAATAACTTTTCAGAAAAGAAAAAAACACCAAATACACATTGTTACAACTATACATAATGAACATTTCAAAACATTTTATAATTCTTTAACTCCTAGAGCTATAAAGGTAAAAGGGGGCTACAGAAGCAACACTGATTGACAATCAATTTCACATGCTGTTGTGCAAATGGAATAGTCAGCAGGTGGAAATTATTGGCAATTAGCAAGACACACTGGTGTAGCATGAGATGGACTCTACAACCCACACAAGTGGCTCAGGTAGTGCAGCTCATCCAGGATGGCACATCAATGTGAGCTGTGGCAAGAAGGTTTGCTGTGTCTGTCAGCGTAGTGTCCAGAGGCTGGAGGCGCTACCAGGAGACAGGCCAGTACACCAGGAGACATGGAGGAGGCCGTAGGAGGGCAACAACTCAGCAGCAGGACCGCCTTTGTGCAAGGAGGAACAGGAGGAGCACTCCCAGAGCCCTGCAAAATGACCTCCAGCAGGCCACAAATGTGCATGTGTCTGCACAAACGGTGAGAAACCGACTCCATGAGGATGGTATGAGGGCCCGACGTCCACAGATGGGGGTTGTGCTCACAGCCCAACACCGTGCAGGACGTTTGGCATTTGCCAAACACCAGGATTGGCAAATTCGCCACTGGCGCCCTGTGCTCTTCACAGACGAAAGCAGGTTCATGCTGAGCACATGTGACAGACGTGACAGAGTCTGGAGACGCCGTGGAGAGCGATCTGCTGCCTGCAACATGCTTCAGCATGACCGGTTTGACAGTGGGTTAGTAATGGGTGGTATTTCGTTGGAGGGCCGCATAGCCCTCCATGTGCTCACCAGAGGTAGCCTGACTGCCATTAGGTACCGAGATGAGATCCTCAGACCCCTTGGGAGACCATATGCTGGTGCGGTTGGCCCTGGGTTCCTCCTAAAGCAGGACAATGCTAGACCTCATGTGGCTGGAGTGTGTCAGCAGTTCCAGCAAGATGAAGGCATTGAAGCTATGGACTGGCCCGCCCGTTCCCCAGACCTGAATCCAATTGCGCACATCTGGGACATCATGTCTCACTCCATCCACCAACGTTGCACCACAGACTGTCCAGGAGTTGGCCACCTCATCAGGAGCATGCCCAGGCATTGTAGGGAGGTCATACAGGCATGTGGAGACCACACACAATACTGAGCCTCGTTTTGACTTGTTTTAAGGACATTACATCAAAGTTGGATCAGCCTGTAGTGTGTTTTTCCACTTTAATTTGGTGTGTGACTCCAAATCCAGGCCTACATTCAACTTTGTACAGAACAAAGTATTCAATGAGAATATTTCATTCATTCAGATCTAGGATGTTATTTGAGTGTTCCCTTTATTTTTTTGAGCAGTGTAGTATACTAAAATAGTCAGTTACCGCTTACCTAGCAACATGGCAACAAGGTCTTCTTATTGATGTAATGGAATACTATTATTTGAGCTATGGAAATTCAATGCAGTTGAAAGATTTTTCATGACAGAGGTGAGTAAATAAAATTTAATTTCCATTGCATAAATAATTTACCTAATTAACAGTAATTTAAAAAAAAACATACAACAGCCTCTTCTTGCTACAAGTGGTATAAGCAGTCATTTAGGGTCACCATAGAGCCCCAAGTATATACTGTTGAATGCAAATGTTTAGGCACCCCTGGCCGAATTAATCTTTCTGATTTTTGAAATTAAAAAATCTGTTCCATCTACCCAAGCAATGTTTTCTATGCCACTGGCTGTCACACAACCCCAAGCATAATAGATCACCCCTATGCTTAACAGTTGGCAAGATGTTGTTTTCATCAAATGCTGCAAATTCTGCATCTTGAAAAACACCTTTGGTGATTATAGCCAAAGAGCATGGTGGAATGTGGCTGCAATAGAAATCACTGATCACAGTGATCATTTTCAATTAGTCAGTACATAAATGCTCAGTCAAACTAAGGAAAAAATTTAATCAGAAAACAATTGAAGCAATGTACATAACTGTTTTTTAGACACCATGCACTCTTAATGTGACTAACTGATGCAGAAGAATTAATTCATTATTTTACATACACTGCCTGGCCAAAAATAAGGTCACCACGTGGATTTAACAAAGTAAATAGGTAAGAGCCTCTCATTGGATAAGTACTGCATGGGTAATTATGTTTCAGCTGGCAGCAAGTTATTTAACCCAAATTGATGCGGTGAATAGCTTCTCATTTGTTAAACAACCATGTCGAAAGACATGTCCTGTGGTCATGGAAAAGATGTTGATCTGTTTCAGAAGGGTCAAATTATTGGCATGCATCAAGCAGAAATAACATCTAAGGAAATTGCTGAAACTACTAAAATCAGGTTAAGAACTATCCAACACATTATTAAAAAGTGGAAGGACACTGGGGAAACATTATCTTCGAGGAAGGAATGTGGTCGGAAAAAAATCTTGATTGTTCATGACTGGCGACCACTTAAACATTTCATGAAATCAAAACATAGAAAAACAGTAGAACTCAGGGAAATGTTTAATAGTGAAGACAAGAGCATTTCCACACACACAATGCGAAGGGATCTCCAGGTATTGGGACTAAGCAGATGTGTAGCTTTAAGAAAATCACTTATCAGTGAGGCTAACCAACAAATACAGCTTTAGGGAGCATAAAGATTGGACTCTGAAGCAATGGAAGAAGGTCATGTGGTCTGATGAGTCCAGATTTATCCTGTTCCATGGGGCATGGGCACATCAGGGTAAGAGGAGAGGAGCTGAAGTGATGCACCGATCATGCCTAGTGCCTACCGTACAAGCATGTGGGGGCAGGGCTATGATCTGGGGTTGCTGCAGTTGGTCAGGTCCAGGTTTAGCAACGTTATGTGCCCAAAGAATGAGGTCAGTCGACTACCTGAATATACTGAATGACCAATGGATTTTTTCTTCCCTGATGGCATGGGCATATTCTAAGATGACAATGCCAGGATTCATGGGGCTCAGATTGTGAGAGTGGTTCAGGGAGCATGAGATATCATTGTCACACATGGATTGGCCACCACAGAGTCCAGACCTGAACCCCATTGAGAATCTTTGGGATGTGCTGGAGAAGACTTTGTGCAATGGTCCAAATCTCCCATCATCAATACAAGATCTTGGGGGAAAAATAAATGCAACTCTGGACAGAAATAAATGTTGTGACATTGCAGAAGCTTGTGGAAATGATGCCACAGCAAATAATCAAAGCTAAAGGCGGTCCAATGAAATAGAGTGTGTGACACTTTATTTTGGCCAGGCTGTGTGTTTGAAGGAACAACTCAGATTTACTAAGTAGTTTCTAAAAGACTAGTTGAATGTTTTGACTCACTCTAACAGGAATAAAACAACAGGCTTTGCAGAAATCACATGCAAAAACATCACATACATATAACAATGAGATTAGAAAAAGAAACTCAGCCCGCTCTAGTAATCAAATATAGGCTACTCCACAGAATGGTAGAGCATGCATGGGGCTTAAATTAATTATTTTCTTTTTTCACTTGTATATCAAATGTTATGAAATTTTTAATGAAAATTTACCTGTCACACTGTGGCAAATGAGAATTATTATTTTGTCCTTTTATGTACTAGGTGTATAATGTATGAGTGGCAATGACAAAGTGAAGTTGAAAATGTGAGGTCTGGTGAGTAGCAAAGTCCAATGCACTCAATAAAAATAAAGGAATACACCAGTTTTTTATAACTGTGTGCTGCACCTGTAGCATATGGTCATTTACCATGGACAATTAATTTGACACAGAACAACAAATAATAAAAAAAGGAAATCCTGCTCACACAAAACACACAGAGAATATATGGTCACCATATGTTATTTTCCTTTCTAATGTTAGACTCTCTTCATATGCTCTGTCATTTTCTTATAATCTTAACCATGTTTATTTTAGAGTGCTAGCAAATGGTCTTTTGCTTGCCTAAGCAGTGATAACTCTCACACTCTCACCTTGCCCCCTACCTCTTTTTGTATTGAAATGACCCTTTGTCTCATGACCTAAGGTGATAACAATCACCCCACCCTTATCTCTACCCCCTACATCTCTCCTTCTGCAACCCTTCCTTATCTCTCCTCAAACTCCTTTTCCTCCTCCTTCCCCCTCCTTAGTTTTTCAATGTATATAAGGTTCTTCCAAAATATTCTTGTTAGACTAGACTCCTGATCCTGCCAATTGACTGTTGATCCACTGCGCTCTGTATGTGGAAATAAACTTCAGTCAACACTGCAGCTCTAGTCTCCTGATTCTTCTTGTCGAATTTCTAACAACACTTTTAATAGAAGCCAATGGGCAGGCGATTTAGTACATGCACACTTCTTCATATTATTCTGTAAGTATAAGGTAATGTTTTTTCTATTCTTTTAAGTATAGGAAAACATGTAAAATTATTGTCTGTGGTAATTGCTTATTTGGTCCAGATGTGGCAGATCAGTTTGATTAAAACACAGGAATATATTGTGACATGTTAAGTGTGGAAACATATGCATGCAAGCAAACTGTTTTCCAACCATCACTGACTAATGGCAGTTATCTTCAAGCCATCATGTGAGAGAGAAAAGCAGCAAGGTTCTTTAAGTTCTCTACAGCTAAATGGGGGAAACTGATGAACTGTGAGCCCTCTGCCCAGCTGGGAAGTGAGAACAAAGGCAAGGAGAAGAAAGAATTCACATAACATGTAGAAAAATCTGTCAGCATACTCACAGTTTTCTTCAGCATTTTCACAGCGTAGGGTTTCTGCGTGCCTTTCTGCCGACACCGGAACACCACGGACGTGGCTCCCCTGGAGGTGGTAGAACATCAGCATCATGAAAGAACAGCACAGCACCTTTTGAATCTTCAAGCTGATTTACAAAAGACAAATGTTCAATCGAAATAATACAGGCATTCCCAACCTAGACCTCTGAGTCCAACAGACAGTCCACATTTTTGCTCCAACCCAACTCACAATAGGAATATGGACCTTCCGGGGGGCCCGAGGACAAAGTTGGGAACCACAGAATTAGGATATCTGCTGTAGGGTACATATTAGGTTTTGTTTATAGATCAGTTCAAAACATCCAAGAGTATCCACATGTAGTTAGGAGGCATGTTGGCCTAATTGTTGGCCAATTAGATCTAACCACAAGACCCTTGTGGACTCCAATTGGCCTCTTATATATAGGTATTTCTACCAACGGCCAAGCTGGGCTACATTTTTTTTCATCTCTTTAGACTGGAGTCTGAGAGCACAGTTTCTTTCATTATGAAAAAAGGCCAGTATTTAGTACCCTTTTGGCCTGCTTTAATTAGTTCTGTTTTCATTCTTAATTACAGGCTGAAGGCTAAAAAAATCACAATGCAACTGTCCTGGACTGAATCTCACATGGTTGCCTACTGCCTATATAGTGCCCTAAATAGTCCCTGTACAACACAGGGAGTCATGCAGCTTATGGCTGAATGTAAATGCCTTCATATTCAATATGTACTGCACTGTTCATGTGTAGGAGCTGTTATTTCATGACCTAGCCAGTGCACTAAACAGAGAGTAAGGAACCATTTAAGATTCAGCCATGGTTTCCCTGTCCTGGCTCCAACCTCTCCAGTCCTCTCTAGTTGTCTTCACTATCATGTCCCTGATTAAATCTGTTTCCTCCTGAGCCTGCAGCCTAATTCAGGCTTATCATTAGTGTTTTCACTTGTGAACTGTTAGTCTTGGTGTAGAGGAGATATTCTACATACAAGAGAACTTGGACAACTGACATATTTCCATTACAAAAAACAATTTTGAGGCAAGAAAGTAACATTTTGCATCCTGACTATAGTCTAAAACATTTTAATTAGATGTATAGAAAACTACAATGAAGTTGGGACGTTGTGTAAAACATAAATCAAAATAGAATATGATGATTTGGAAAGCCTTTTCAACCTATATTCAGTTGAATACACTACAAAGACAAGATTTTTAATATTCAAACAGATAAACTTTATTGTTTTTTGCAAATATTCATTTTGAATTTGAAGCCTGCAACACATTCCAAAGAAGTTGGGACCTGGGGCATGTTTACCACTGTGTTACATTACCTTTCCTTTTAACAACACTCAACAGTAAGCATTTGGGAACTGAGGACACTAATTGGTGAAGCTTTGTAGGTGGAATTCTTTCCCATTCTTGCTTGATGTACAACTTCAGTTGCTCAACAGTCCGGGGTCTCCATTGTCATATTTTGCACTTCATAATGCGCCACACATTTTCAATGGAAGACAGGTCTGGACTGCAGGCAGGCCAGTCTAGTACCCATACTCTTTTACTATGAAGCCACGCTGTTGTAACACGTGCAGAATGTGACTTGGCATTGTCTTGCTGAAATAAGCAGGGACATCCCTGAAAAAGACGTTGCTTGGATGACAGCATATGTTGCTCCAAAACCTGTATTTACCTTTCAGCATTAATGGTGCCTTCACAGGTGTGCAAGTTACCCATGCCATGGACACTAACACACCCCCATACCATCAGAGATGCTGGCTTTTAAACTTTGCGCCAATAACAATCCAGACAGTCCTTTTCCTCTTTGGCCCGGAGGACACGACATCCATGATTTTCAAAAACAATTTGAAATGTGGAATCATCAGACCACAGGACACTTTTCCACTTTGCATCATTACATCTCAGATGAGCTCGGGCCCAGAGAAGCCAGCAGTGTTTCTGGGTGTTGTTGATATATGACTTTTGCTTTGCATGGCAGAGTTTTAACTTGCACTTGTAGATGGAGCAACGAACTGTGTTCACTGACAATGGTTTTCTGAAGTGTTCCTGAGCCCATGTGGTAATATCCGTTACAGAATGATGTCGGTTTTTTAATGCAGTGCTGCCTGAGAAATCGAAGGTCACGGGCATTCAATGTTGGTTTTCTGCCTTGCGGCTTAATTGCAGAGATTTCTCTAGATTCTCTGAATCTTTTGATGATATTATGGACTGTAGATGATGAAATCCTTAAATTCCTTGCAATTGCATGTTGAGAAATGTTGTTCTTAAACTGTTGGACATCCTTGCTTGAGAACGCCTGAGCCTTTCAGGGATTCTCCTTTTATACCCAATCATGACACTCACCTGTTTCCAATTAACCCGTTCACCTGTGGAATGTTCCAAACAGGTGTTTTTTGAGCATTCCTCCACTTTCCCAGTGTTTTGTTGCCCCTGTCCCAACTTCTTTGGAATGTGTTGCAGGCATCAAATTTAAAATGAGTGAATATTTGCAAAAAACAATAAAGTTTATCCATTTGAACATTAAATATCTTGTCTTTGTAGTGTATTCAATTGAATATAGGTTGAAAAGGATTTGCAAATCATCATATTCTGTTTTTATCTGAAACTGCACATCTGCTAGGGCTGAAAGTTTAATCATTTTGTATCAAACTTGCAATTTAAGAGTGCAATTTTCAAATCGCAAGAGCAGCCATTTTTAATAAATTATTGCATACATTAATAATATTGTTGCCTCTTAAGTTTTAAGAGGGGAAATTAAACTTTATAACTCAGAGCTTGTGAACAGTCTGGAGATGAGGTACACCAATCAGAGGGAACCAAACCTCCATGTGCTGTGATATCACAACTACAGCTTACTGGCAGTCTGCCACACAACATTCAGGGATCAAGCCTCAAGCCAGAAAAGGTTGATTGGTAACACTTTATTTGAAGGCTACCTACATAAGAGCTTTATGACACATTGATAAGCACTGAATAATGTGTTTATGAAGAACTACTTGAACATTTATTAAGTGCTTATGTCGGTTCTCACAACCTGACATAAGATGTTTTATGAAATAAATGACATTGTACTGACATAATAAGAATAAACGTTGAACATATTTACAGCACTAAACATTTAAAACACTATACATTATTGCATCAATCACCTTATGCATACCATAGAGCGAAGAGGGGGGTGGTTTCCAGGCATATTTCACCTGATATCATTACAATGTCGTCTTAAGAATGCTGACATAAATAGTTATGTATAGTGTTTTAAATATGTTTACTGCTGTAAATATGTTCAACGCTTATGAATGCATCATGAAGTCCTTATGTAGGTAGCCTTCAAATAAAGTGTTACCAGTTGATTTTCCTGGTCTTCTTGGCTAAAAAAACAGGCTTGAACCTTACATCATAGAAAATAATCACAATTTAAATCACAGTCAGAATATTAATCAGAAAAATCGCAATTAGACATGTTTTAATGGTAAAATAAATAAAAATGTTCTTGATAAATGTATCATAAATTCTTTCACAAATATTACATTATGTACAAGTTTTCTATTACTGTTTTAGTCTACCCTGCCTACTGTTACAATCCACCCCAGTATCGGACTACGTTGTAACAAAAAACTTTTTTATCATATCAGTAAGAAGACTACTGTTGTTTATAACAGATACATTTACATTTGTTTTTCCGTCAGATCTTGCATGTTGTTTTCCTTGTGTTTCCATACTAGCTTATGCGAGTCTCTTACACTAGCATTAATTATTGTTTTAGTTTTGTTAGTTGCTCTTACCTTTGTTGTTTTACTTTTGTTATATCTTGTTTCTGTGTTAAATTTGAATCTAACTCTAACAAAATCTGACTTGATTCTATATGCCTCATCTACATTGTGTCACCGACTGATCTATAGTGTACCAATCAGAAATAAGCTAAAGGGGTGAAACACACCCTCTACCATCTTGAGCTGACATAAGCAGTTGTAAGACTGTTGTAAATTGAAATACTTACATACTTCTGAAATAAAAAATAATTCTGAGGTTTCGACTGTTTAGTCTGCATTCAGTTTAATGTTGTAACTGATATGGTCTAAATCAGCAGTAGGTTGTACCTACTGTCCTTGTATTTGATACCACTCAATACTCATTTTGTGAGAAAGTAGTAGATTTCTACACTACTGTTATTTGTAACAGATGAATACAACCCCATTTCCCAAAAAGTTGGGACGCTGTGCAGAATGTACATAAAAGCAGGATGCAATGACATGCAAATCAAGTAAACTGTATTTTTAAAGGAAAATACTACAAAGACAACATATCAAATGTTGAAACTGAGAAATTGTATTGTTTTTTTTTAAAATATATACCTATTTTCAATTTGAAGCCAACAACATGTTCCGAAAAAGTTGGGACAGAGGTATGTTTACCACTGTGTTTCATCACCTCTTCTTTTAACAACACTCTGTAAGAGTTTGGGAACTGAGGAGACCAGTTGCTGTAGTTTCAAAAGTGAAATGTTTTCTTATTCTTGTGTAATATAGGATTTCAGCTCCCCAGCAGTTCAAGGTCTCATTTGCAGTATTTTTCATTTCATAATGCACAAAATGTTCTCAGTCTGGAGGGTAGGCAGGCCAGTTTAGTGCCTGGACTCTTTTAATACGGAGCCATGCTGCTGTAATACATGCCGAATATGGTTTTACATTGTCTTGTTGAAATAATCAAGGCCTTCCCTGAAAAAGACATCATCTGGATGGCGTCATATGTTGCCAAAATATATGTATATTTCATTTAGCATTAATGGTGCCTTCACAGATGTGCTAATGCCTTCACTAATGTCCCTCTAAACCACCATGAATACTGGCTTTTGAACTGTGCACTGATAACAAGCTGAGTGGTCTTTAGCCCAGAGGACACAGTGTCCATGATTTCCGAAAAGAATTTCAAATGTTGATTTGTTGGGCCACAGGACAATTTTCTACTTCTCCTCAGTCCATTTTAAATGACCTTGGGCCCAGAGAAGGCAGTGGGGTTTCTGGATCCTGTTTGTATATGGTTTCAGATACAGTGATGAACTGTTTTCACAGACAGTGGTTTTCAGAAGTGTTCCTGAGCCCGTGCAGTGATTTCCACTACAGAATAATGTCTGTTTTTAATGCAGTCCCCCCTTAGATCCTAAAAATCATTGCCAGCAAATGGTATTTTTGGCCTTGTCCCTTGCATACAGAAATTTCTCTGAATCTTTTAGTGACATTATATACTATAGATACCCCATGTTCTTCGCTGTTTTATCCCCATACATGGGGTTGTATATTAACCTTTGCAATATATAGCACAAACAATCACAGTTATAGGAGACAAAAGTCCTTGCCCAGTTCTGTCTAAAACTATTGTTTTCCTTTTTATACATAAACCATGATTATGTTGGTAATTTAACTGGTCATGCCCACATTTGGGTGCTGTGAAAGCTCTGTTTATTTTCAACCTGTCAACATCTGATGCAGGATCAGCATTTGACCCCTTGTCCACTATATAATCAGCTTAGACCAGCAATCAAAACTGGCCCAAGACCAACACAATGCTTAACTGAGTTGCCATTGGCAGTTATTAGCAAAAATCTCAGCTGGAGAGTGTCCAGTGTTCAAATAAACATATCTGGGTAGACAGCTTGGCTAATGAAATCAAGGGGAAGAGGCCACCCTAGTGTTCTAGAACTAGCATCTGGATTCTCACTGGGGATTCGGGTAAAGCACTGGAGCACAAGCATTGTTTTTACCACACACATATTCAGAACATGTAAACAGACATCAGCAAACATGACAGCCAGCTTACAGTCTTCAATCTGGTCCACATAATCACCATGTCCCCAAAAAATCTGGACTTGAGCAAAGGGTTACGTAATGGAAAAAGCATTTTTGAATTCAAAAATCTAGTAAAAGCAGCCAAGTGGATTTTGTTAAGATTAGTGGTTCTCAGCTCTTTTCCTGGAAGCCACCTGGTCTGCACATTTTAGTGTTTTTCCTGCTCCAACAACTGATTCAACTTATGAACTAATTGACAAGCCCTTCCTGGGTGAAAGCAGACTCTTATAAAAAGTTCTATGGAACAATTTCATAGACAAAATTACTTTTGGCTCCTCAACATTTCAATGCATGTATCTTTGAAAAAAACATTTTTGTAAATGAGATTTGCAAGTGTGAAAAAACATTTTCAAATTTAAAGAACACATATACATCATATAATCCTATAATGTAAAAAGCCTACATCAAGTAATTGTTGTCCTACATGACTACATATCTAAGATACCAACCATTGTGTCCAGGACAGAGGTACTCCAGGACCATGATGGAGAATCTCTGACTCTCCCACCATGTCTCTCTATCTTGAGCCTTGCCCTCTAATTGCTAGAATGCTTTATTTCATTAGGTCATTAAAGGTTAATTGAAGGCCAGGCAAAAGGATCTTAATGAAGAGACTCTGCTTGCAGGGTGATGTATGAGAGGAAACAGGATGGCCAACTCTGGCTCCCCTCTCTCATATGCACTAGAAGTTGACTGATGCACTGTGCTTATTGCCCTGTAATAAGCAAAAAAAAAACCCTAATGATTAAATGAAAAAAATATGTGGGCATTCACAATATTACCAGCGATTTATCATTCCATATGACCAAACATTTTAAATAATTAATACATTTAAAAAAATAATTTTTGGCTGAAAACGTATTATTGTCATTAGCTTGAGAATTTATAGTCAAAAATGTTATTGAAAAAAATTCTGTCAGTATGTCCGAGAGTTAAGCACTTGAGGTAAGATGATACATATCAGCTTTATTTCAACCACAGCAAAAGCAAAGTACATGCTTCTTCAAGTGCTTCTGTGCCTAAAAATGTGAAAACTCCTTTTCCACAGGACACGTGACTCCTCCACCTCAGTGCTCAACTAATCACCATTCTAGTTATTCTGAGTATTGATCTGATTTACCTGTGTGACTTGTCATATGACTTATTCAGTTTGGTATTGAAGCCCAGGCTTTAGCTTAGTATATTTGCAAGGTATTCCTTCTATAGTAAAGCTACTGACTTTTTCTTCTATGTGTATTTTGGTTGCCTTTATTGTGTTTTGGACTGTTTTCTAGATTCTTCATTTTTGCCTCTTGTCTTTGGCTCTCTGGTTATGTTTGCCCTATTTTACCTTTTTCCTGTTTTGCATTTAACCTACATATGTATTCAAACTACTTTTTGCCAATCCCTTTCTTATTAAAGCCTCATCTTTTGGATTTCACTGTGAGTGCCTGGCCTTTTTACATATACTTTACAGCCCATATTGTCTTGCAATTCCTGTGTCCAAAAACAGAGATAAAATTGCCACAAAGAAAATAGCCATGCCATTTGGTCCCCCATCCTCTAAACTTGTAGTCAAGCTGTCACAACCCTCTGCCCTATTGGAGAGATTTTCTGTTTACAACACTCCTCCCTTGGATTGTTCAGTATTGCTTAATTGACCAAGCCCTTGTAGAGGATCGAAGGCATTTTGTTTTAAGGTGATTAAAGAACAGGGACAAGCAGGGAAACTGAGAAGTTATTACATCAGAAAAAAAATAATTTAACAAGTTAGATAATGAACAATTCAAACGAACCCTCTTTTTTGTATGTATCAGGGCAGGGACAAAATTGATTCACAGACCAGGCAGAGATTATATTAGTCAAACATCTTTATTTTCATCTACACCTAATCATAATTCTAACTTTTAAATTGTAATTGTTTTTTTTCTAAATCCAACTCTGAAGATCTTATACTTCAAATGTTGTTCAAATGTTGCAAGTTTTTGAGACCTTAACCACTTTTCAGTACAGAACAGTTACAACAATGTATAACAACATATAAGGTTTTCAGGACTGGCATTAGATGATCTTCATCTACTTCACACTAATGGTATATTAAGCCTTTCCCTTATGCTAATGGTACCCTATACCCTTTAAAAAGGGTTCTTCAAGGATTCATTAGTAAAGGTGATAGCTATATATAGACCCACAACAGTACAAATAATCTGAATGCATAAATCGTTCTTTGTCTGGTTAAACATAGGGGCAAAAATTGGATATCACAATACTGGAAGACATTTTCTCAATATATATTTGCTAATATTTTGTTTTTCTGAGATTTGATGTGTTGGAACTAACAAAAAACCCAAGTAATGTCACAATTTTTAAGAAATCAAACACTTGTATTTTTGTTCAGTATTTCACATAACAGGCCTTTTTTTGTAATGTAACATGCAATTGGTCTGTGTTCTTTAAGTAGGCTACTGATGGTATCCACAATATGCTCAGAAAAGCATATTATGATGTAGTTCATCACAACAATCACATCATTAAAGATTGCATATTGATATTGATATCAGACTAATATCAGCAAAAAATGCTAAGTCAGAGTTATCTGCTAAAATCCTGTAACATCTATTCTGAAATAGCACAGTCACACTTAAATTTAAATTGTATGCCTATTTCAAAACATTTTAAAGACATATCAGATCCGTACTGTTATATTCAAAGTTGCATTACTTGTATTGGTACCAGAAAAAAAGTGGTATCATGCCATCTCCAGATATTGTCATATAGCCCCCCTAGTTAAATATTTCTTGTCTATGGTGATATACCTGTTGTAAATGGATCTATATAGCACCAAAAAGATTATTATAAAGGTTATAAAATTATTATAAAGGTATAAAAGTTATTATAAAGAACACTTTTTGCTAAGAAAAAACCTCCAATTTAATCAGAGAACTTAGAATAATATCCTAAAAATTCAACTTATAATCACTGATCTGATATGATCACAAATCTAATTTATGTGCATTGCACTTTTTACAATGGATGTCATGACAAAGCAGGCCTAGACTCAAATCCCATCAACCTCTAGTCAACATGAGATAGCAAAACAATAAAAATGAGAGTCATGAGAATTAAACAAGTTGGGCCTAAACATTAAACAGTTGCATACAGATTAACCAATGAAAACCAGTGACTAAAGTCTATCAAAGTTTTTCCAAAAAGGCAGACTGAGAATTAAATCTGTTGGAAAAGCAACTGATTTAGATAGACTGAGGCAGCTCAGACACAGACCATATCAGACCACTATAAAAGAACTGAACAGTAGCTGAACTGAGCCATAGTAGCTAGATTATATGAAAAAACAAACATAAACAAATACATATTGGGTTTCATAGTGAGGTACACTGGATACAGATGGGTGCATCATCAAAGCCAGACCTCACAGCCCTCATCACCAGTAATTCCCCAGTAATGACCCAAATCCAATCAATATTCATCACCCTAATAATATTACATTTCAGAGAGGGAATTACACAGACACACAAACACACATACCCCAATGGCTAAATCCTAAGGCAAATAAGCAATAAAAGTACACAAAATTAGATAATAATGTTCTCTAATGGCACTTAGGAGGCCTCCATTAGTGAATTTGACAATGTCCAGCTTCTTGGTCGTAAATATGCATTACATGAGCTGCAAAAAAAGTTCTGCAAATATAAACAGAATATTCAAGTTTTCCCCTAAATGTGTTCCCTTATCAGAATAAAATCTTCACATGTGAAGTCAGTGTACAATAAAACTTAATTTTGAACAAGAATGCATATACGCAACAACTTTCAATAGCAAAGCTGATGACAGAAAGTAGGGTGATTTGTGACTCAATGTAACTCAATGTAATTATATATGAGGTGTATATATGAGGTGATGTTTAAATAATGATGCCATGCAACTGCTAATGGTTCAGAGCTTTACACCTATCTATAGATGTATATGGACGATTAGATCCAAGTAGAAAACAATGGCCAGTTGCTTTAAATCTGTAGGTCTGCCTTTTAAATATACTTTATTTGATGAAAGAAATCAATGAACTGACAAACGCAGGTAAAATACTCTGAGAGAATTGCATTAGGATTGATTCACTTGATTTCAAAGCAACGGTTACAGAAGATGGGACAATTCTTATTCCCAAATTCTTAGTCCCAAATTATCAATTTTGTTTGTCATTAAATTCATTCAAGTGACCTCATTTTGGGAAAATTTGCATTCTTTCCAAACACATATTCCAAACAGAATGAGACATATTGTCATTTGTATATCCAGTGACCTCATTACAAGAATAAGGAACCAGGATAAGAGAATTATTTCATTAATTTAGGTTTTATTCATATCCTCAAGTGATATAGGCAACAGAGCCTTAATGGCAAAACTTATCCCAAGACTGTTCAAAAGAAAGATCCTGTGATAATTATGGGAGAGGTATTTGCTAAACTTATGAACATTATGGTTTTTCCTTTATCAGGTACACAACCTCACTTTTGATGATACTACTACATATGCAGAGCTTAGGGCAGTTGCTAACTGAATGAGAATCTCTGACGGCAGCCACTTAGTGATAATGGATTTCCCAGCATCTGTGTTTCTGTGCACTTAATGCACAACTGACAGAGGGGTGTGTGCAGAAGTGTATGTTACACAAGCTGCTCCCGTTTCTGTTTTCTACTTGGCCAGCATTATGTAAGGGGGGGGGGGGCACAGCTCTCTGAGGAGCAAGAGAAGTTTCATTATAGATTCAGCTTGCTTTGCCTCTTTCTTCACAGCCCAAGTGCTTTACATTTTAGTACTGCTGGCGAAAGCTCAGTAATTCATCAGACAATGCTTGTTAATATATTAAATGTTGCTGATTTACTATGTTTCTGACAAAATCTGAAAAATAGAGCCAGAACACTGGGTTGTATACAGTGTGGCTAACAGCGGATGTGGTATATCAGGTCAGAAGCATGTGCACTCCATTTTTATCTGAAATTATTGGCATTAATTAATTGAATGGACTGAAGTTCCACAAGTTATAAATCGCCTCCAGCTGTATTTACTGCAAGCTCAGTTTTTGATCTGCCATCAGACCTCCCCAAACCATTTACCACAAAGCCTTAAAAGTCATCTGGACGACATCAATACATCAAAGCAGCGTCTCCGCAAAAACAAATCAATGAATTCAGTTCAGCCATGTTCAACAGTGTTTTGATGCTTTGAACACAGTGTCTAATGATTATGGACAGTAACAATTTCTGGGCTCTCAGCAACAAATCATAGCCCCCTGTCAGCCTCTGATCAATATCTGTTATCCCCAAACATGAATCCAGCGCTAGGCAGTGTGAAGGTTTCGTTGCATCTGATTATCAGCAAGACATTTGAGTCACGTGCTCAACATTAGTACCTATTTGCGTTACATGTCAAGAGGAAGACGTTCGGAGTGCTGACCACTGAACATTTAGGAAGACTTGTATTGTGGCAGGAAGAAGATTTAGAGCTCGTTTAGGCAGCCATTGAAGCTTCTGTTCTGGTGGTGTCTGCTTAACTTACAGAGTTACAGCCTCCGTGACACATTGTTTGGTGCTAACACAAAGAGTGCCTCTATTTATCACACTGATCTACTACTGTCTGGGAGTCCCTGTCAAATATCTCAACTCTCTCTGCCAGAAATGATATGAGAGAGAGAGAAAGAGAGAATGAGAGGGAGAGAGAGAGAGAGAGAGAGAGAGAGAGAGAGAGACTTGATAAACTGCCTTAGTAGCTGTCAAATGGGTTTGATTTCTGGTTTGCAGTTAATCAGATGAATGCAAATACACACGTAAAGTAAAAGATACGACAGAAAAAATACCCCTATATTCTCTCATATTAATATGAAGTGTTTATTGTAGAAAGACTGACGTGGACAGGTAAATGAATGAATGGAAAGTACGTTACTATCCATTTTATACTACACTGAAACCCCGACGTGGAGTACGACCACGAACCGGACGATCAGCACTCACCGTCCCAATTCGGACTCGAGCTCGTAGAAGTCCGCCAGCGTCTCCTTCTTCGAGCCGTCGATCCAGTATTCTGGAGCTGTCCCTGGTCTAGATGTGATCATAGTGACTTTGAGCATGTCAAGCGTCTCGGCTGAATCCGATTGCTTCCTCTTGGGGCTATGCTACACGGTTTGATTCAGATTCGAGATGTGGAGCTGCGACTTGCCTGCCTAAAGGTGGGGTACAGAAAACACTGGCTCTAAAGGCAGCCCCCCCCCCACCGATAAGCGCTACGAATGTCTTTGCAACGTGGGTTTGGTCCGACAGCGATTAGGTTATCCGTAAACGCGAGTCCCTGAGTTAAGCTGCGCGGCTACACACCTCTTAGGTGGACGTTTGTGTGAGCAGTCAGCTTCATTATTCAGCGTTCGAGTCGCTCTCCCTCGGAAAGCGAACGTACGGATCCCGATCAACTCAGCCGCGGTTCCACTGGGTCTTACTGTCGCCAATGTAACGCGAATTCAGGGGACGTCACAATACCAATTACACAACTCCTTCTCCATCACATTAACAGCAGGCAACTCCCATTTTAACGTCAGTAATAATGTTACATTGTGACAAGATGCATGAGATCACGAAGCTCTCCTTAACTAAATAATTTTATGAGAATTCATTCTTTGAGCATTTTTCCTCCAAACATCAAGAATCAATACCTTTACTTGACTGGAAACCACAAGGAATTGTGTAGTCGCTTTTATGATTCTTATGATGTCAGAGAAACCACTTCTAATTAGCAAATTCATCTACTTTAATTTGGACCCATTCCTGACACTGGCCCTCCACTGCCAAAATGTTATTTGAATATGGTCTATAAAAAGGCTTTACTCATAGAATGAGCTTTGGAGCAGTTGCACATAAACTAAGGTCACTATGTGCAATGACAAGCTTCAGGTGGAGGGGTAAAAAGCTCTAGAGCAGTAAATGGACCACATTAAAAAAATCTTCTCAAATCTGTGGGCCAGATAAAAATTGTTTTTCTTTTCGGTTCATGTTGTGCTGTAGGCCTAACTGGCCATTGTTTATTCAAAATACACAAAAACCTCAACTGTAAAGTACAGGCAGTTGAAGTAGACCTTTAAACATTAATATTTCAGAAATATCCTTTCTTTGCTCCAAGTTCATTAAGACTTGGGCTCAGCTTCTGAGCTTATATTACATGTTTATGTTGGTTGACCTGCAGCTAAAATGCAGTTAGTGTGTTTTGAGATTGAGTGCACATTACATTGTAGTGCATGCTGGGAACTGTAGTACAGTGCACTGTGAAACAGGCTAATATAAACAGAAAATTAAAATACTCTTGCAGCCAGATTGTATTGGATTGGCCTTGTGTTTGACACATGAGCTCTAGGGCACAGTGGAATTGCGTTCTCTGGAGTGATGGAGCACCATGGAATACCTACAATGGAGTGGAATGTTTGTGATCCAGAACTAATCATCCAACATAAGTATCTGACTGCACAAATGTTCTTATGGATGCATGGCACCAAATAATCACAGTAATATTCCAACATTGAATGTAATGCCTTCCAAGTAGACTACAGCCAATTTAAAAAGAAACCCTGGAAAAGCAGGTGACGCATTTTTAGTTCATTTTGTCAATTCTTTTTTTTGATTGTTGGTTTTTAAAAATCCAAAAGTAAAAACAGCATCATTGCTTCCCCATAACACTTTGATTAAACACCAACAAATGCAGGTTTAAAGAACAATCCCCCATTTGGAGTCCTAATCCATCCTGGCCTGCATGACTGGTCATTCTTTAAGACTCAAGCAGAGCATGACTGCTCCGGAGCTCTCCCACACAGGGAGGCCCATCTGTTCCAAACCTGCTCAGCATCAAATACAACCTTCATATTTCCTCAATTATAAACACTGCCAGTCCTGAGGTTATCCATCTACTTTCTAACATCTGAGTCAGTTACAGTGACAATATCTTTCTAATTAAACAAAAAAATAAAAATTACCATTTAGTTGTTAAAATTCACTCCGTGCAGAACAGATGTTTGGGGAAGTGACAGTACAGATTTCACTTTTGCTCATTCTGATGTGTTACTGAGGCTGGACAGCTCCTTGAAGTTAAACCATTTATACCATCTTTCAATATTTAACAGAAAAACAAAATGTTCATAAATTGATATGACACTGGTGAATTATGTCTTTCTTTAATATAACTATAAACCACCAAAGCTTTTCGCTGTATTATTTTTTTTAAATCCATTATAGGTTCTAGGAAGAAAAATGTAAAACATTGCATATGTAAGTTCTGTAACTTCGCATATTACAAAAAAGAAAAAAAAAAAAAAAACAGTGAGTGCCTAAGTGTTTTCTACAGCAAAGCACTCTTGATGTAGGACAGGAGGCACATGCTGTGGTTGAGGATGGTCTGCATGGAAGTCCATGTCTCCTCCAATAGCTCCAAAACGTTCCCCGCCTCCTCCATGAGAAGAGTCTGCTCAGCAATTAACCGCAGGTGCAACTAAAGTGAAATAAAACAGGAGTCAACAACCGCAAGATAAGAACACCTGAATGCACACATAGCTATAGTGTTTTAGCATAATATTTTGGAAGAGAAATCTGTTCTTATGTGGCTTTCAAAAACCTATTTTGCCAAATCAAAATACAGGCCTAATATTTAAGGTACACGCATTTATCAATCTGTAATAACAATAAAATTGCAGCTTATCTGCTGCCACCTACTATTATGCATCACTTACTATTTTATTTTTTTTTTTATAATTTCCTTCTTTTCACAAACAGTAGTCACATATAACAAGAACGTGGTTGGCAGATGCCATATAGCCTACACATTTTCTTTTGTTGGCTTTGTTTGGCAAAAAGCCAATACAAATCAACTGTACCTATATAATTACATAGGAAACACAGATTTTTAAAAATCCTGCATAATGCAGTTGTTAAAATATAAATAAATTAGTTAAAATATAAACAGTTATCTTAAAAGTTATTAGGAGTTTGTATATGAAATATGAAACTAGATGCCTGAAGCATTTGTCTCTAATATCTTCATCAAAAAGTTATTACATTAAACGGTAAATATTTTGCCTGACACTTAAAACGTTGTAGACATTTTAGACTGGCTTTTGACCTAAAAGCTATTTTTAAATGGTATATGCAGAGTGTTGTAAGGCAAAACAGTACCCAAACAAAACTTGGTGGCAGGCCTCTTTACATAACCACTAACAAATTGTGATCAATCTTATTTATTACAAGGCCACTTGTCATGAAAATCTGGTAGGACTGACCTTGAGGAAGAGTGCAAGGTAGGCCTGAGCCAGGTCAAAGTCTTGCCTCGAAAGCAACATGCTGCCAATCATCTTGAGGAAGCTCTGCATGACACAAATATCTCCTCCCATACCTGGTGCCAGGCCTCGCAGCTCTGTATCAATAGCAGAAGGGCCCAACTCCTTCAAGAGCTGCACTGGACCCTCATCTAAAACACAGAATTTCATCAGGTGAATAGACAATTTACAATTTTTTGTGTTTAAGGCATCATATTCTTTTGCAACGATGGTCAAAAGTGTGCATGCAGTAGTGTAATTTTTGGGCCTTACAGAGATTAGTATCTAGCGCTTCTTCAAGCTGGAGGTAGAAACTTGACTTCTGTGCTAGTGCTCCCAGGTTAACCACTTTTGACTGTGGGGAGGGGGAAAGTGAATTTAGGCTAATGGTGGTAAGTGATGACCAACCCACAAAGCAGGTACAGACTGACCAACAGTTCTTCAAATTAATTAGAACATGAAAGTCGTTTACTTGCTCTTCTGATGATGTGTCAGGGAGGGCGAACTGAGGTACGAGCCCTGGAATGGTGGGGATGAAAAAGGGAGCTGCTTTAGGCACTTTAGGGGGTTCTTTTGGCTTGTTCTTTGTCTGTTAAAAGACAGTTGTGTGTAAGTAATTGTGAGAGAATCAAGGCAAAGTAATGAAGCAAAAAAGTATACAAATGTTGCTTTACACATAGGAAGAAATCCACTCCTCCCACACACATACCCTGATGATGTCCAGGTGAAGAAGGTTTTTCCACCGAGAGTCAGGCAGCAGAGACAAAGTGACTAGCTGTTCGTCAAGCTGTGCAGGAGACACATACTCTGCCATTTTCAAGTTATCAGCATCTGTATCCTCCTCTTCGTCATCTGCTCAGACATGCCATTAAAACAGATCCCAGCATGTATGATTACAACACTAACTTTGCTGTTGTATATGAAAGTTAATGTAAGAATTGCTGTAGGAATTACATGCCTTTGCTTAAGCAAGAGCCAGGCAGGATCGCCACAAAAGGTTCATAGTCTGCAGGTAGAGGGCGCAACGACACCAAACTACACAGTGTGTTGTTGGACCTGGAACATGGAGTTCAGAATGATGCTCAGTCATACTTAACAACACAGCTCGACATACACTCATTTTCACAACCACAAAGTATCTCTGTGAATCCTAGTTAGTAGAATGTTTCAAAAGCACTAAAAGACATGATTACACAAATTACTAAAAGACATGATTATGCAAATACCACTGTAAAGTAACAAGGTTGAACTATCCATATTCTTCTCATTCATGTGCCAGTTCACAATATTTGCAATATCATCACTGGGATCAAGGCCCCATAAGTCAGTTTTGGCCTCAGATTTGGAGGCTTCCTGAATCCGTATTAATTCATCCGCAATTTCCAAAATTTAATAGAATGACAAGTGGCAGCCTCTCATAACTGTTAAAAAGTTAAGATAAACACACAATTTTCAAGCTCCCTATGTAATAGTTGATGAAGGTTTATAGTGCGTTCACTTCCATTTTTCCTTATATCCTGCACTAGTGCACAAGTATCATGGTCATGATGTGCTTTTAACCATGATTTTCAACCCTATTTACTGATGTATTCCGTTCCATAGATCAGAATGCAAAATGTCATTGTTCCTACTGAAATACTCGCCAGATGGAGCAGTCTTATGATTAAAGCTCCTGTCCAATAGTGAACCCTCTTTCAAAGTCAGATCTTGCCATTTACAGCCAAAATCCAGGACAACTCAGCTTGGAAGCCAGAGAGCATGGAAGACTGTATTGCGTAATAATTGCTTAGTAATTTATTCAATTCATTACAACATTTATGTTTTCAAGTAACCAAAAACATTTTTCTGACATTCACATTCCGCCAAGTATACTTATTTGACATAACAAACCACAGAATTTACAAGAGTAAAAGGGATGAGAAATAAGAGTGCTTATTTTTATATTAATAAATTACAGAACATTACATCCCAATATGCTTACTTGAGGTTGTCAGTACTTCAAAAAAAGTCGACTGACTGCAAGTTTCATTACAAAGAGAGCAAAATTAGGCCTGGTGAGTTTTAGTGCTGGGCAGTATGCCAAAAACTAAATATAAATGATAGTCTTTCAAACAAATTTTTTAAAATGTTGCGCTACTGTGTGTTTTTTAGGATATTTCTACCTCTTCGTCAAAAAAATGAATTCAATGATATGTGTTGTGTATCATGAAAATGTCTTGAAGAATCCTAACATTAAATTTTTGCAATACTGACCACCCCTACTTAGTATGGACCATGTAAGAAACTGCTGAGCCAATACACTGTGTGCACAATTATTGGGCAAGTCTTATTTTTATTAATGACCAACTACAGTGCTCTCGGTTAATGCAAAATGTTAATAAACCTCAAACGTGAATGTTTAAGAAAAATAAAGTGAAGTTTTGGCTTTCTTAGAATATCTATATGTGCACATTTATTGGGCAACTATAATGGTGCAGAATTATTCCGCAGCTAAATTTTCCCATCTCACTTTATTTTCATCTGTTCAAGTGAGAATTATAAACAAACAACACAAAGCTTTCCAATGAACATTTCTGAGAAATTAAAAAAAAAAAAAAATTAGTGACCAATATAGCCACCCTTCTTTTCAATAACAGTGATAAGCCTTCCATTCATGGAGTCTGTCAGTTTCTTGATCTGTTGACGATCAACTTTTTGTGCAGCAGCAACCACAGCCTCCCAGACCCTGTTCAGAGAGGTGTACTGTTTTCCTTCACTGTAAATCTCCCGTTTAAGAATTGCCCACAAGTTTTCAGTTGGGTTCAGGTCAGGTGAGGAAGGGGTCCATGTTATAAGTTTTTCATCTTTAATGCCTTTACTGGCTAGCCATGCAGAAGAGTACTTGGATGCATGTGATGGAGCATTGTCCTGCATAAAAATCATTGTCTTTTTGAAAGATGCAGATTCTTCCTGTACCATTGCTTAAAGAAAGTGTCTTCTAAAAACTGGCAGTAGGCTTGGGAGTTGACTTTGAGCCCATCTTCAACACGAAAAGGTCCAACCAGCTCATCTTTAATAATACCAGCCAATACCAGTACCCCACCTCCACCTTGCTGGCGTCTGACTCGA
The DNA here is from genome assembly GCF_015220715.1 of Pygocentrus nattereri. NCBI lineage: Eukaryota > Metazoa > Chordata > Actinopteri > Characiformes > Serrasalmidae > Pygocentrus > Pygocentrus nattereri. The sequence continues at coordinate 16,157,315 of NC_051233.1, forward strand.
AGTGGAGGTATGTCCTGTTACTGATCCAGCCACGAGCCCATCCATTTGGTCTGTCAAGAGTCACTCATTTAATCAGTCCATAAAACCTTTGGAAAATCTCTCTTCAGATATTTCTTGGACCAGTCTAGACACTTCAGCTTGTGTGTCTTGTTCAGTGGTGGTCGGGTTTCAGCCTTCCTTACCTTGGCCATGTCTCTGAGCGCTAAACATCTTGTACTTCTTGATTCTACAGCTAGGTTGCAGTTCTGGAATATGACAGAACTGGAAGATAATGGGTTCCTGGTAGCTTCACGCTTGATACTTCTCAAATCCTTGGCAGTTATTTTGCATCTTTTTTTCTCAGCATGTTTCTTGTGACCCTGTTGACTATTTGCAACAAAACGTTTGATGGTTCTGTGATCACGGCCCAATATCTTAGCAATTTCAAGAGTTCTGCATCCCTGTGAGAGACTTTTGGTAATTTCTAACTTGTCAGAGTCAGTTCAATCTCTTTTTTGGCCCATTTTGCCTAAAGAAAAAAGCTGCCTAATAATTATGCACACCTTGACATAGGATGTTGACCTCCTTAGGCCACACCCTCCCTCATTATACAGATACACATCACCTGCTATGCTTAAATCCATTAAGCATTCAAGTTTATCCAGCTTGGAGTTAGAAAATATGCCTAAAAATTATAATATGGTCAAAATACTCACTTGCCTAATAATTGTGCACACAGTGTATAATCAATACAGAAACTATGGAAAACTTTAAAAGAAATCTATTTGCATAGGAGTCACTTGTCTCCTTCTTTCCTGATTCCTATCTATAATTTGTATAAATATACAAAAGAACACTGACTGATGATGAAATTACCAACTACTAAGATCTCTTACCATAAGTAAATACCCAGACAGTCAACATGGGAGGAGGCAAGGAAGTTCCCCGTGGGAGAGAAACTGATGCTGATGGCTGCTGAATCTACCAGGAAACAGTCGACCAAACTGTGCCGGCGACACAGACAGTGAGAGTGAGAGCAAGACTGAGAAAAAGAGAGTGAGAGCAAACAGGGGAAAGCGTGCTTTCCACAAGGCTACAGAGGGGATTTAGTAGCCATAAAACACTCCACAGACAAAGATAAACCATCATATTAGGTGTCACAGTGAACCTAGACAAGATAAAGCTTTATCTCTTGCAACAGTTTCATAGGTTGCTTTTTGTCAAAAGCAACCTGGGATGACTCGACAAAAGGTCATCACACAAAATCAAGCAGTAAATAATTCAGAAAGCGAAACAAGTGCAAAGAAAGTCTGGTCTTCCCCTTCTACAGAGGCTGGTGAAGTGCTGTGCTAATGAGCCGCCATAAGGTCACATACAAGCTAACCACAGGTCATCGCTCAGCTCAAGGAAATGACCAAAGCATGAGAAAGCATCCATGATAGTCTTACCTGCCAGAGGGAAGGTCCCATGTTCTAATGGTGCAGTCCATGGAGGCTATTATCAACCATCGTCCATCCGGGCTGAAAGTCTATACAAAATAAAAAAAGAAGAACATATTTTCACCCAATCTTATCTAACTTCCTGTTGGTGATACACTCAGAGGCTTTAGTAAAGTCCCCTTTAACTCATTCAAATCTGCCCACAGAGTAGTGTGCGCTAGAGTGTTTTTGATTGCTACAAGAAACACAATGCTTGCTTTAATGTGGAATGCTCTGCAATTGTGCTCTGAGTGAGCATACAGAATGTGATTCAGATCGCTTACTACACTGCTCAAAAAAAAATAAAGAGAACACTTAAACAACACAATATAACTTCAAGTAAATCAAACTTATTAGGAAGCAACACTGATTGACAATCAATTTCACATGCTGTTGTGCAAATGGAACAGACGACAGGTGGAAATTATTGGCAATTAGCAAGACACACTCAATAAAGGAGTGGTTCTGCAGGTGGGGACCACAGACCACAAACAATACCTATGCTTTCTGGCTGATGTTTTGGTCACTTTTGAATGTTGGTGGTGCTTTCACACTCAGTGAAAAGCCACAAGTGGCTCAGGTAGTGCAGCTCATCCAGGATGGCACATCAATGCGAGCTGTGGCAAGAAGGTTTGCTGTGTCTGTCAGAGTAGTGTCCTGGAGGTGCTACCAGGAGACAGGCCAGAACACAAGGAGACGTGGAGGAGGCCGTAGGAGGGCAACAACCCAGCAGCAGGACTGCTACCTCCGCCTTTGTGCAAGGAGGAACAGGAGGAGCACTGCCAGAGCCCTGCAAAATGACCTCCAGCAGGCCACAAATGTGCACGTGTCTGCACAAACGGTTAGAAACCGACTCCATGAGGATGGTATGAGGGCCCGACATCCACGGATGGGGGTTGTGCTCACAGCCCAACACTGTGCAGGATGCTTGCCATTTGCCAGAGAACATCAGGATTGGCAAATTCGCCACTGGCACCCTGTGCTCTTCACAGATGAAAGCAGGTTCACACTAAGTACATGTGACAGACATGACAGAGTCTGGAGACGCCGTGGAGAGCGTCATCTGCTGCCTGCCACATCCTTCAGCATGAGCGGTCTGGCAGTGGGTCAGTAATGGTGTGGGGTGGCATTTCTTTGGAGGGCCGCACAGCCCTCCATGTGCTCGCCAGAGGTAGCCTGACTGCCATTAGGTACCGAGATGAGATCCTCAGACCCCTTGTGAGATCATATGCTGGTGCGGTTGGCCCTGGGTTCCACCTAATTCAGGACAATGCTAGACCTCATGTGGCTGGAGTGTGACAGCAGTTCCTGCAAGATGAAGGCATTGAAGCTATGGACTGGCGCACCCGTTCCCCAGACCTGAATCCAATTGAGGACATCTGGGACATCATGTCTCGCTCCATCCACCAATGCCACGTTGCACCACAGACTGTCCAGGAGTTGGCGGATGCTTTAGTCCAGGTCTGGGAGGAGATCCCTCAGAGGCCATCCGCCACCTCATCAGGAGCATGCCCAGGCATTGTAGGGAGGTCATACAGGCACATGGAGGCCACACACAATACTGAGCCTCATTTTGACTTGTTTTAAGGACATTACATCAAAGCTGGATCAGCCTGTAGTGTGTTTTTCCACTTTAATTTTGTGTGTGACTCCAAATCCAGGCCTCTATTGGTTAATAAATTTGATTTCCATTGATGATTTTTGTGTGATTTTGTTGTCAGCACATTCAACTTTGTACAGAACAAAGTATTCAATGAGAATATTTCATTCATTCAGATCTAGGATGTGTTATTTGAGTGTTCCCTTTATTTTTTTGAGCAGTGTACTTCGGGAATTATTATTGGTTTCATCAAATTGAAATGAAAAGTAGTTTATGACAGAATATACTAATTCTTAGCAAGTTTCATCATGTTCTTTTTTGCATCAAAACAAATACAATAATTGCATTGAGAATTTACATTATTAACAAATAACAGTACATTATGGACCAGATGAAGACTGTGGTTCATGGAAAAGTGCTGCCTTCTTTTCCTCAACTGTGAATAGTATAAGTAAAAGCTTTGAAAACCACTGGCAATTCAAACAAATTGTATTTTGAGCTGGGATAGCTCTTGAAATGGCAAGATCTTGCCATGGAGAACAAAATGTTCATGCTCACCATATCGTTAACCTGTCCACGCTGTCCAGAGAAACGCCGTACAATCCTCTTTGTTTCCATGTCCAAGATACTGACAGTGAAGTCATCGAGAGCAATGGCAAGCATTCCACTACGGAGCAGTCAGCAAGGCAGAAAACTTTCCAATTAAGAGTTACACAATATTAAGCCCCTGATTACACTGACATGAGCACTTGACTACATATAATTTAAAAAATGTGTGTGGATTCTTGTGGATGCTAATGTATTTTACTTCCTGATATACTTCCTAAAGATGGGTATGGTTATTCAGCATAAATATATGAGAGTTCATTTTCTACTGATTTATTTAAACTGGTTACTTAAACAGCAAATTTTGACAAATCTGTGCCGTACAAGCTGAGCCTCACAGAGTTATCATGCTGTAGGATAATGTTTTTTTATTATTTCTGACAAAATAATTTTTAAAAATATTGGATACTACTCTTTTGAATGGCTCATATCTTGGAATTTATCTTTGTATATCAAAGTTCTTTTGTAATGTAAACATTGTTAAACTTCAAAATGTTGTACTGTCAGTACCCAGTCCATATGTTCCATACATGGCAACAGAGTTGAGGAAAAAGAAAAAAAAAAAAACCTGTTTTGAATTAATTGTTTCTGTGATGTCACAGACACCAGCACACTGAAGTTTCCTAAAGATCAGGTAATCTTTAGGAAACTTTAAACAGGCAACTCCTGGACAATATTGGCGTTGCCCATGCTATCATTCCATATGTACTACTCTTGGTCACTGGTTTCTTTGATGGTGGATAGATAGGCCTGCAGATCCTTAAATTTTACCCCATTTACTTTTTTTTTGTTGTTGTATTTTCAATGTATTTTCACTTACAAAAAACAACAAATGTGCAATTTGCACCATGACATTTGACTGTAAACTATTATTTTCTATCTTTTTTTGGGATTGATAAACATTTTCAACTTGCTTAAAACACCATTAATTCTTCTTCTAGATAAAGCAGACATTCCTCTTATTTCCTATAACTACAGACTTTGGTCATTTAATGTAATGGGCACATGTTATCTGAGAGCTCTGACCTGTCTCTGTGCAAGAGTGTGGAAGCAGGGGATGCAGGCAGGCTGACTGTGTGTAAAAGCTCTTTGGATTTGAACTTCCAGATCTTCAGCAGCCTATCAGCTCCAGTGCTGACTGTGAGCTCGTTGAGGGCATCAACAGCAACACCTCTCACTGGCCCGGAGTGCGCTGTAAAATACACAACACTACATAAGTAGGGTTTCTGTAGAGGAACTTTAACTTCTGGAGCATCCAAGAGTTACTAAGTGCCCATTAGCAGTGGAGGAATATATAGAGCAAAAGGAAACTTTACAGCAAAATTTACACAAATAGTCTTTTAACTTGTAAATCTGAACAAAAAAAGTATCTATTCATAAGCATAAACAAACAATTAAAAGGGTGAAAAAAATATTCAGGAACCACAACTTAATAACATTAGTTGCAGTGCCATTAAATGACGATTACAGCTTTTAGACATCCATAGTATGAAGTAATCAGCTTTTTGCAGGGTTAAATTTTGGCCCATTTGAGGCTCCCGAGTGGCCTATGTGTCCAAGTGTTGGCCCTATCATCAGAAAGTCGCGAGTTCAATCCCTGGTGATGCTACAACCACCCATAGCTAGGAGTCCAAGAGAGCACAATTGGCCACAGTCTCTCTGGAATGACATGGAATTCTTGAAATTTATGTCCACAATACACTACTGTGAAATTTAGAAGACATGATGTAATCACGTGTGGAGTATTATGAAGTGCAAAATATAATTTGTGCAATTTGAGACATGTTCAACTGAAGAACGGTAAAAGCATACTGCTCCTATAACTGGATAAACTAGTGTCTTTAGTCCCCAAACATTTAATAAATGCTGAAAAGGTAATGTAACACCTGTGTTAAAGAAATGGTAAATATGCTCCTATCCCAACATTTCTGGAATGTGTTGCAAGGATCAATTTTGGAATAGGCATACACTTACCATAAACAATGAAGTTTATATGGAAAAACATCAAATATCATGTTTCTGTATTGTTTCCAATTTAACTCAGGTCAAACAGAATTTACTATCAACTGCTTTAGGTTTCATTTGCATTACAAATAAGGTCTCAACTTTGGAATCAGGTTTGTACAACAATACACCATACAAAAATCAAAGTATGACGCAATCTGTTAAAATGATTTACATACTATGTGAAATTACTGACCATCTATATGCCTTCTATTTGCTACATGAAAATCCAACCATGACAATGACTTCTCTAATGACACCATGAGCAATTAAAGGAACAAACTTTCTTTGAAGCATTTATTTATAGAATTATTATGTAACTTTTACTCACATATACACGCACAGTATGAAAACACAAGATTTCACAGTTCTGCTTGAAAGTTTGTGAACCCTTTAGCATTATGTAAATTTCTACATAAATGGCATCTAAAACACAACTAGACCTTCAGTTAAGTGATAACAACCAAACCAAACCAAATAAAACCAATCACACAAATAATGTATAGTTTTTCATTCATTTATTTAACAAAGCGATCCAACATCTTTGTTGGCAAAAGTACATAAAAGTCAGCTATCAGTAACTGGTGTGACCTCCTTGAGCAGCAATGACTTCAACCAAATAGTTCCTATAACTGTTGATCAGCCAAGTACACTGAATTGGAGGAATTTTCACCCATTCTTCTTTAGAGAACTGTTTCAACTTCATACCTTAAGTTCTGCCACAACATTTCTGTTGGATCAAGGTCTGGAGTTTGACACAGCCATTCCAAACTGTAAAACTTCTGTTTCAACTCATCTTTGTAGACTTACTGATGTTTTAGGGTCACAGTCATTCTGCAGGATTCACCTTCTTTTAACGTCCAGTTAAGCGACTAATGCCCTAGCATTCTCCCGTGGAATTTCCAGAACTCAAAAGTTATAAAAAGATGGTAAGTTATCCTAACCCTAACCCTGGTCCAACAGCAGCAAAACTACGATACTGCCACCACCTTATTTTAATTCTAATGCTGAAATGCAGTGTTTGGGTTTTGCTGAACACATTTCTCATTTAAGTCATAAAATATATTTTTGCCTCATCATCAACATTGTTATTTCAGTAGTTTTCTTTTTCCTTCTCATGATTTTTAGGAAACTTTAAACGGGCAACAGTGTTCCTTCTGGACAGCACTGGCTTTGCCCATGCTATCATTCCATATGCACTACTCTCCGTCACTGGTTTGTCTGATCGTGGACTCTTAAGAAATGACATTATCCAGTGTAAGACTGGCCTGCAGATCCTTAAATTTTACCCCAATTTTTTTTTTTTACTTCTTGTTAGTAAGCCACACTTACAGCAGATTATCATCCATTCGAAGGACTGATCCTGACCCTAGATATAACTTACATGAAATTGATAACTGTAGAGATTCACATACCTTTGTCAACTAAAATATATAATATTATATCACTTTTCAATAAATGAAAGAAAACAATATAATTGCCTGTGTTCGTTTTATTAGGTTTTCCTTTTTCCAATGTTAGGACTTAAATGAAGATCTCAACTTATTTTTAAAATTTACATAATGCTGAAGGATTCACATGCATACTGTATATACATACATACATACATACATACATTTATTTATTTACATACATACACACACACACACACACACACACACACACACACACACTATATGGGCAAAAATGTTGAGACATCTACAGGAGCTTTTATGACATCCCATTTTAAATCCATACACATTAATCCCCCTCCGCAGATATAACTGCTTCCAAATTTCTGGGAAGGCTTTCTACAAGATTTTGGAGTGTATCTTTAGGCAGTTTTACCCATTCATCCAGAAGTACCCATCTAGAGCATATGCGAGGTCAGACACTGAAACTGATTGTGGTAGAGGTGGCATTCAATGACCGTGCCATGTTTAAAGTCACAGAGTTCATGAGTATAAGCCAATCTAATGTTAAAGTTTGTCTATCAAGTTTGCAGGCTATGTGCCTAATTTTTTCCACCCGTTAGCAATGGGTGTGGCTTAAACATCTGAATAATTAGGAGGGGTGTCCCAATACTTTTGTCCACACACAGACACACACACACACACACACACACACATTGTTTACAAGTGCTCACCTCTATCTTTTCCATACTGTCCTCTATGTAGGCCTGACTGCATATTGTACACATCTATGTGTCCTGAAGACAGGGCAATCACTGCAAAGTTCCCACAGGAACTGATGTCTACAGCCTGCAGAGGCAAAAAGACACAAAATGTGTAACTTGTAGCTAACGAAAACAAGAAACTCTAAGAGATGTACTGTGCATGCAGGATTTGTACAACATTACCGTGGCATGAACGGTCAGGGCACGGTTCTTGTTAAAACGCTCTGGTTCCAGTTTGTAAGCTCCCATGGAGCCTTTCTGATAGTTCCATGTGGTGGTGACAAGAAAACCTTGATGACAGGCCACAATGCTATCCCAGTCGCTCTGACGAGCACTCTCTGTGTGGGGTTACACACACACACACACACACACACATAATAATACATACTGTACAAAAAGTATTGCAAACTCAAAAAAAATACTTGACTGAAATATTCAATATACACAAAAAACATAAATACAAAATACATTAAATCAAAGTATCACTTCAAAGAGTCATACCTAATGCAAAAGTGGTGATGGGTGGCAGTTTCGCAGTGTCGCACATCACACTCTTCTTTTTGGCTTTTGCCTTGTTTAGAGAGCCTGAACAATGAATCAGTATATCACTACTCCAAGTATGAATGGATGTTGTTAATTACATTATTTTGAGATGTTAATACTAAAAATTGGAAATCACAGTGCTTGCTTATCTGGCGTGCTCAATTTGAGGCAGAACTGTGATGATTAGTAAGAAAAGTTACCATGTCCCAAACTCTTATTGAAGCGCTCATGAACAGTAGAAAATGACTGCAGGGTACCATCTTGTCCTGATAAGGTAATATATACATATCTTGTTACTTAAGTGCATTATCCTCACATTGAGTCTCAAAGTATGAACAGTGAGCACAATAAGTAGCTCAGTAGTAGAAGCAAAGAGGAATACCAGCACTTAGAATGTGCTGGCCACTCTGGTCATAGTGTTGAATCTTGGTGGGTGGTGCACTGTGCCCCATGCGAAATCTCAGCAGACGTCCTTCTCCTCCCGCCACATCAAAAATCCACACCTACACCATACAGCACAGCATATTATTAATATTAAGGAGCACACAGCTAAAAACTCCAGTGTTTTTCACTCATCATAAGACATCCTACTTTTTTTCAATTATTCTTAAATGTGAGTGATAAAGATGCAATAACTGTCTTACTAATATTTTCTGGGAAAAATTTTTAAAAAAAATCAGTTGCACCAGTCTGGAACAGGCATATAGCACATGGAATTTAACTTTACTTTTTAAGGTAAAAGAAAAAGATGATAAAGACAAACCCTAATGGCATTGTCAGCCCCGTTGGTGATCAGGAGTGGCTCACTGTGAAGGAAAGTGAGGCCAGCAATGGCTGTGGTGTGCGTGTCTCTCATTTGACCAACCAGCCTCTTCTCCTCCAAATCCCACAGTCCAATATGCCCAACAGGACTACCAGCAGCCATTACTGGATGACCATCTACATAAGCACAAACAAAAATATGTGAACTAAATGGAAACATATACTCTTTTTCTATTGCACATTACTGCCTTTGTGTAGAAAATGTCATTTGTAAGCTAATGACCACTGATCTCATTAAAAAAATAGACTGACAATTTTTGCAGACATGTTGTCCGTTTTGTTTGACCAGGTTACACGATCATAAGCTTAATGAGCAGTCATATGTAATTGCATTCATAGTTGTGACATCTCAATCATGAAGAATTCAAAATGGGCTGTTACAACAATTGTTCATATTTATGCACGGTATGGTGTTTAACAGGGTACACATACTACATCAAACTCTTTATACAAGAGAAAGAAACAAATTTAATAAGGACTGACTGAACTACTCAAATAATTGATTTGTGAAAATTACCTGTCCGGAAGGATAAGGCAGTGATTGGACCCCAGTCTTGTTGAAACTTCATTAGAGTTTCATTAAATTTGATGTTGTGTATAATGATCTGTCCAGAAGCCAAACCTACACCAACCACATCCACAGCTGGAGTCTAGTTTATTAAGAGAAGAGATAAGCTCTAACCAATAGTTAAATAAAGAAGCCAAAAGTAAAGCATGTTTAGAGTGGAGCAACACAACTGACCTGCTGAAGAATTGTCACCGCTGATTCCCATCCAGGAAAAATGAAGAGAAGTTTGCTGAAGGGAAAAAGTTGCTTGGTGAAAAATATAGCAAGGTCACAGAAATTGGGTGCCAAACATAAACTCTAAGGAACAGCATCAATAATCAGAATAGGTTTTCTAATAATATAAATAAATTAAAATGTTTAATTAATTAAATACATTAATAATAATAATAATAATAATAATAATGCATTCAGTTTGTTAATAACCTTTCAAAGAACAACATACTTTGCCTTGATATTCCATAACTGAAGACTTCCTTGACTGCTTCCAAACAGGATTTTATTCAGGTACGTGCTTGGATGCATAACAGCACTAACATCAAATGATGCTTTATCAAATAAAATCTGCAAGTACATATCTGGACAACACAGATGAGAATAACAAAAAACATTACATTAAGCTGTAAAACAATGAATATGTGAATTACAACTTCCATTTTAACAATATTATATATATATATATATATATATATATATATATATATATATATATATATATATATATATATATATATATATACACACATACACACATACTGTGCCCTCCATAATTATTGGCACCCCTGGTTAAGATGTGTCAAAAGCCTTAAAATAAATTCAGTTTTTATTGTGACAACATACTGTCACACTGAAAATTGTAGAAAAATGTAACCTTTAACTCAAGTAGAGTTTTAGGGGGAAAATAAAATCCCTGACTAAGAAATAATTTTTCTTCATAAAATCACCTGTTCCACAATTATTGGCACCCCTAACAATTCTTAGGAAATAAATGTAAATAAAGAATTTCTGTCACTTCTACAGTAGTTTACGAAGTTAATCAAAGTATGTAGGAACATTTAATTAGCAATTCACAACTTCCTGTTTCCCTGGGGTATAATTATGACGTGACACAGAGGCCATTTCTCTTCAACATGGGAAAGACAAAGGAACATAGCATTCAAGTAAGGCAGATGTGTGTTGACCTTCACAGGTCAGGCAATGGCTACAAGAAAATAGCCACTCACCTACACCTGTCCGTATCTACTGTCAGAGGAATTATTAAGAAGTTTAAAACAACTGGAACAGTGGTAAACAAGTCTGGACGAGGACGCAAGTTTATTTTGCCACCACGCACAGTGAGGAGGATGATAAGAGAAATAAAAAGTTCTCCAAAGCTCACTGTTACGGAACTGCAACAAATGGTAGCATCTTGGGGTCACGAAGTCTCCAAAACAACCATCAGACGCTATCTACACGCCAACAAGCTGTTTGGGAGGCATGCACGGAAAAAACCTTTTCTCACTCACAATCATAAACGTAAACGTTTGGAGTTTGCTAAGCAGTACTGGGACTTCAACTGGGACCGTGTGCTTTGGTCAGATGAAACAAAGATAGAGCTTTTTGGCAACAAATGCTGTAAGTGGGTCTGGCGTAACACAAGAGCTGAGTATGCAGAAAAGCACCTCATGCCCACTGTGAAATACGGGGGAGGATCAGTGATGCTGTGGGCCTGCTTTTCTTCCAAAGGCCCAGGGAACCTTGTTAGGGTGCATGGCATCATGAATGCTTTGAAATACCAGGACATTTTAAAACAAAATCTGGTGGCTTCTGCCCGAAAGCTGAAGATGGGTCGTCACTGGGTCTTTCAGCAAGATAATGACCCTAAACATATGGCAAGATCTACACAGAAATGGTTGACCACACACAGAATCAAGCTCCTCCCATGGCCATCTCAGTCCCCAGACCTTAACCCCATTGAAAACCTGTGGGGTGAGCTGAAGAGGAGAGTGCAGGTGAGAGGACCCAGGTCGCTGGATGATTTAGAGAGATTGTGCAAAGAGGAATGGTCGAAGATACCTCTTTCTGTGTTCTCCCATCTTGTGAAACATTATAGGAGAAGATTAGGTGCTGTTTTGTTGGCAAAGGGGGGTTGTACAAAGTATTAACATCAGGGGTGCTAATAATTGTGGCACACATTATTTGATGTTAAACAATTATTTCTTAATGTGGGATTTTTTTCCTACTGAATAAATGCACTTGAGATAAAGGTTGGATTTTGCTCTTTTTTCCATCGTGGTCCTATATTATTTTAAAAAACCCTCAATTTATTAGGAGCTAAAGAACACATCTTAACCAGGGGTGCCAATAATTATGGAGGGCACTGTATATATATATATATATATTTCCAATTCAGGAATTTTTTACAATTAAAACAGTGAAAAGAGATGTTAACCTTCTGAATCGACATCCCAGATGATGACAGCATTTTCCTTGTCTACTGATATGAGATGGTCTCCAAATGGCAGTAACAAATGGACATCAGCTTGGTGGCCTTCATAAGTGTGGACAACCTGAACAGCAAGATGTATTGCTATTTTAGCATACCGCTCTGTTTGAGAGCTTTGTCTATGTCTAAGCTATGTCTTTTGAGCAGCCGTCAGTTTTAACCTTGTCTGTCTTACTCAATACTCTCTGGGAAGATATAAGGATATATAATCACATACTGTTTGATGCTGCCAAGGCACTGTACTATACAACATAATTTAGTTAGTGAACAAATTTACTAACTGCTCTTACAATCTTACAATACACTGTTAAACTGATATAGTAAGATGATTAGCCAATAAACCTAGCTTAACAACACATTCAACAAGTCTCATAACTATGCTCAGTCTGCACTTTACCTTTCTGTTCTTTGCAAAAGCTGAGATAACTTTTCCATGTGCAGCATAGACAAGCATTCGGTCAGCAGCAAGGTACGAAATGTCCGCAGGAAGAGCATTACCTGGGGGGGGGGGGGAATCAAACAATACGGCAAAAAATACAACATCAAAATCCTTAAAGACACTGTCACAATACATCACTATATTTCATTCTTCCGAGGTTTGATAAACTGAAACAGGAAAATACCGTTCAAAACTATGAGCACAATAATACTCTTAGGTCACTTATTTCTAATATTGTTTCACATACTACTACACTATACTACTACATAATACTTCACTATACTACATTCTATTGAAAAGAACTAATCACACTTCTATTTTCAATGAAACATGCAGCTGGTCTGTTTTTAGCTACTGACAACACCTACGATATTCTCAAAAAAACATTTTTTTTAAGTTTTTCATTCTTGTGATTACAGTTGATGCTTATATTTAAATACATTGGTGACAAATTAAGCACAGACATTGTGATCTACAGTCCAAAATGCAAAAAACACATTTCCATCACTTACTGACAGCAACAATTCCCAGTTTCTTTACCTGCAGAAACAGACAAAAAAGGTCAGATGCATTCCATGAAAAACAAAGCTAACAAAAAAAAACTAGGTGCACCAGAAAACAAAACAAAAAAAAAAGCATCAAATAAGCGTTGATTTTCTTTTTCCTACATAGTCTGTATATATATTCTTTTTCCTTCTTTGCCTAAAATTTAGTGTTTAGCACTTAATATCCTTGTTATTCAGGCCATTTATTTCTAATTAACTTGTGCCGCCATTAATGGTGGGGGTAAACCATGCTTAGCTGTGTAAGTGATAAATATTACATAATCTGTCAGAGAGGTCAGATCATGATTCATTTATGCTGCACTGGGCTACTGTACCCAAATGTCTCCATTTTATTCCTCTGTGGTCACATTTCTCAGCTATTGTATTCCAGGTGGGTTTTGTTCCAATTTCTGTGTTTTATAAATTGTCTTTACAAAATAAATACATAAGTATGTATGTATGCATGCATGCATGTATGTGTACACACACACACACACACACACACACACATAATATATAATGAAGATATATATGGGAGAAATTTGCAGAACGTACAACGTATACAATGTAGACATTAAATAAAACCATCTTATAAACGAAGTTACTACAGTAACGTTGCTTTGTTTTGAAGTAGACTGGGAAAACTCTTTCATTTGAATACAGCTCAATCAGCTCGATCTGTGGAACTATGTTCTTTAGGTTATATGCTGAATACCGCATGCAGACAGCCGAGTGGGTAGGCAGACTGACAATTTCATTTAAACTAACAAGACAATAAGATTTGTAATCCCCAAGAAACAAAGAGCATATCACCGCCGAAGAATACTATGAAATCAGCCACTGTAATTTCAGTAACTTACGTTGTACGTATGGAAGCACCGACCCACTGCTGTCACCACATAGAACTCCTGGTGTTTCTTATGAAAACGGACCACGTGTGGTAGGTGATTGGAGTAAAGTCCAAGCGCCCTAAATCCACAGAATATCGAGCTTCCCCTTTTCTCTCCAACAAACATTGTTTCTTTAACTGAAGTCATACTCTTTTGTATCTACATGAAAAAATTATCAAACCACATTCCTGAAATGTAATGCAGCTAGTTATGCTCCTCGTTACCACAACCTCCGTTGTAACACTAAAACATTCCGTCTAGTATTTCTGCCCCGTTCTTAATCAGTTCCTAGTCAGTACCACAGACTACACATCAATTGCTGGCTACATGTATTTTAAAAAGTGCTTTTATTTTAAGGCTTTTGAAGAAATACAGGCAATGACATACTGTGTATATTTGAAAGTTTTTAATTGTTTTCTATTTGTTCTATATAAATAAATTCAAAAAGGTGACATCAAACATGAAACAGAAAAGAGAAACAAAAAGCAAAGTTTACATTCATTGTTAAAAAAAAAAAAAATACAAAATAACATACTATAACTATTTTGTACTGTGCATAGAGAAGATAAATAGAGATTACAAATACATTAAAACTGAGCTTCCCATTTCCAGTTTTGGGAAAACAATGTGCAATGTTCAAATAAAAAATCTTAGAGGAAAGACAACATGGATTTGTGCAGGTAAATGAATGAAGTCATGAGGGCCAGAACTTTGAACCACAAGCCTCATGCTGAGCATGTCAGTGGCAGCTCTAATGTTATTTTATTCGATAGTGTGAGAGATAAAATGACACCAACATTTCAAGAAATTTTTTTCAGATCTTTTTTTACTCGATCTTCTAGGTGCTGGTGCTCCAAGTGTTCCGCAATTCCGCTCCTGCAATTACAAACAAATATGACTGTTTAATATTAACTTTTTTTCCAAACAGTCAAAAGATGGATACTTTTAAAATCCATTATTGAGCGCTGGTTCTTACCACACTGTCTCTTAATAGACCCTGTATTGTGTTCAGTGTAGAATTGGAAGTCTCAGAACTTGTGCTCTCAGAACTTATACGCTCAGAACTTGTTTTTCCAAGTTGAGAGTGACGTAGAATGCACATAGCCCTTGTGTTGTACTGAGAATTTAAAAAAGTAAAGACAATGCAAATGTGAACATTCGTCAGACATATGTATCAAGTAATCATGTGTATATAGCTTCTAACATTATAAAAGTAGCATTAAAAGAAAATACAATAAAAAACATATTTGAAATATTTGCCTGTGGTACAAATGAGCTTTCAGGCCTACCTCTCTGGGTGAGATGTCATTGCATTTAAGATTAAGTCTCTGTGGGTAAAAATCAAAATTTGTGAACAACATGTTAAAAATTCACATTTTTACATTTACGCCATTTACTACTCCAGATACACAAATACAGACTACAAGTTAAAAGTCTGGACACACCTAACAAAATAAGTATTTTTCACAATTTCAGACATTTTGATGTTAATAATTATGTCTAAATACAAATGGAAAGAAATTTGTTCCCGAAGGCAAATGTGAATAGAGGAATTGATGCCGATGAAGGAAACTGTTTTCAAAACAAAATTGTAAAATTGAAATATAAAACTTTAATGCTCCCAACAAGTGTTTTTCAGCGACAAATGGCCCCCAGAATTTGTGCATCTTCTCCAGTCCTATTGGAAAAGCATTCTATAGAACTGAAGTATCCTCATGGAATTGAGAGAATGATCAAGGCCGCATCAATGCAAGGGGTCTGAAAAATCTAAAATTTGATAATTGTGTTTTCTCTATGTTTTCCCATAGGGCTATTTCAAGTTCACTATTATTTTAAAATGTGGAAAACAGCATAATTGAGAAAAGCATTCTATGATTATAAGAGTACATTATTTGACTGATAACACATCAACAAAACCAAAGTGACAAGCAAGAAGAAAGCTGTTAAGTACTACTTATGAAATTGTTTGGGCAATGCCAAGCAACTGCCTGGAGCAGCTCTGTAAAGAAACTCACTTGCACATATTGAAAGATTATGTTATAGGAATCAGTCTGAACATCCAGAAGACATTGAAGGGGTACACTGAATTTCTTCAGATGGGCCACACCTGACATGATGGTGAGGAATACAAAAGCCAGGAATAATAGACCTGTTGACAAAATAAAAAAAGATTCAAATGTAATCTTACAATAACCCTTGCTTCAAAACAGGAGTTGTCACTTACCAGTAAGCTTTCGTGTATTCATCTTGAGCCATTTGTGAAGGTCACTGCTGGAAGTCCTTTTATACCAAACCCAGTTCATATTGAGTAGTACGCTTTATCGCCTTGATGTATCTTTCTTTCTTTCTTCCTTTCTTTTTTGGGGCACCACACTGGTGATTACACATAACAGACTCGCAATATGTGAGTCAAAATGAGAAAATCCCAAGTGTTCTGTGCAATTGACTTAATGTATTACTATTTCCATAACTATTTTAAAACACATTCATAGAACTAATCTGGTTGGACAGATGGATTACAAGTTATATTAGTAAACTAGAGGTAGCGAGTCAGACATCATCAAAAGACTTGCTCACCACAGGCTGCCCACATCAAAGAGACTGAAACTATGCTAATCTCTCATGAAAATTTTCTTTGAAAAGCATTCAGAAAGCATCATCTATTAATTTTATCTTTCATCTTTACTTTTTACCTTTTACCTGTTTACATTTTGGATACACATAAACACATCAGAAAATTTTCAATGTGCAAAGCAAAATCAAATGTCGACTCAATATATCAAATATATCAGAAACAGATACTCTTTATGTTTATGTTATAACAGATGTCAACCTGATGAGTGAAATATTAAGTTTTTAAAAAAGGACTACAGCCAACCTGTAAAAAGTTACTAGAACATTGTGTTACAGTAACAAATCACAATTATGAAGCAGCCATATTCATAATTCACAGGTAACACAACAAACAAACTAGATATAGTGTGGAAATTCAGATGCAGGCAGAAAATTAATTCAACCAAAAGAGGTGTAAATTATTCAGAATCACTAACCATAGTTAAACCATAGTTACACATAAAAAGCTACAGGTTTAAAAGAGCAACAGTGCCCATAATTTCACTTTGCCATTGTCAATTACAAAAGCTAAATATCTTGTGAACAAATCTTTGCATTTGTAACCTGTTTTTCACATCCATAACATCATATTTGTTATGTTTGAATGTTATATTTGAATGTTATTTGAGAGCTACAGTATATTGTAGCATTTAGGACAAAACTTTAAATCTCTGTTTTTGTCATTTTTTTATTTTTTACATAATTTGAAAATGCTCCTCTCTACATTGTGTTAAAAAAGGTAATGATAATTGGGAAGTCAACAAAGGCACTGGACATGATGACCTTCAACTAATGTGCAGCTACTTCAGAACCTCCTATTCTATTAGCAATGCTTTCCTATGTAGAACATACAAACTGTATGTGCTACCTGAACACCTCTGTTAGAGACAGGGGCAACTGAGAGTAGAGGTGGCAAATAAGATGAGCCATGAAGATATGTTCATAATGCTCTGTTAGTGTTACAAAGAAAATGGAAATGGATTTAACATCTTAAAAACTAACATTCTTTATTACAATAATCAAAGCTGGATCAACTAATGCTTAAAATCAACTAGGCCTATTCAGTGTGCTGCTAGAATACCTAATAAAATTATTGATTAGTATAGTACATTACATTCAAAGTGGGCATGTTTTCTTATACAATTTAATGACGAAATAGAATTGTTCATACATGCAAAAACTTGGGTAAAGAATGTTTTATTAGAGTTCTACTATTATATATCTTGACAATATAACAAAATGAGCCATTATTTTGGGACATCATTTTGATGTTGTTTATTGTCTTATAACCTCATTAATGCGAAAACACCCCACTGGCCTAAGCTCCAGTTCCATAGTGCTTAATTCTGTTTGTCTCAATGTTTATCTGATTTTGACAAGTGCTTGCAAGTAATCTATGATGAATACTTCAGTTACACTGTGCAGTTAGTAGAGATATGAGAAAGCATAATGCTACATCATCTGCCTGTAATCTAAGACTCAAAACAGGATAGGTCATGCAGCATAACTGTGAGACACATAAGTAAAACAACAATAGAACAATAGATCCAAATATAGGAAAATTGTTTTATGTTTTGCGCAAGACTGATCAGCAGCTAGATGAAACATTTGGTTGATTCTAAAAAGGTTCTATTAATTACTAAATACTACTTTTCCCATCAGACACTGATTACAGAGATGGAAAAAAAATAGCACAGTACTGTACTGTGCTAAGGTATAGAGCATCTGTATCTGTACATTACTTGAGTTTAAATTTTCACTTACAACTTTTGACATTTCAAAGGAACAGTCTGTATTTCTAAACTGATTTTACCTTTACAATTAGCATTTTTTTTAATCACAAAAGGCCTTCCAGCACTTATTTCCTAACAAATGGATGTAACAATTTAACTCCTGGAGTTTTCGCGGAGTAATTAATGTTCCCCACCTGGCAGTCTGATGGATCTAAAGATTTGGCAGATGCCAGGAGAATGCTATTTGCCTGAATGCACAGTCCTATTTGTAACTTTGTGTGGAAAAATAACTATCTGTGACTGTTCCTTCATATTTGGGCTGGGCCTCTTAGTTCCAGTGAAGCAAAATCATAATGCTACAGCAAACAAAGATATTCTAGCGAATTGTGTGCTTCCAACCTTGTGGCAACAGCTTGGGGAAGGCCCTTTCTTTTTTCAGTATGACAATGGCCCTATGCACAAAGTTATGTCCATAAAGAAATGGTTTGCAAAATTTGGTCTTGAAGAACTTCACTAGCATGCACAAAACCCCATTATTACACCTTTGGTATGTAATGAAAGGCAGACTGGGCCTTATCTCCCAATAACAATGCCCAACATCATTATGCTCATGGCATAATGATTATGCTCATGGCTTGAATGAAAGCAAATCCAAGATGTTCCAAAATCTTCCTAGCAGAGTGGAGGCTGTCAAGCAGCAAAGGGGAGACAGACTGTATATTTATGCCCAGATTTTGGAATGTGATATTCAGGTGTCCACATACTTTTGCCAATATATTGAACTGGTTCAACTAAGATGTTTGCTTGTTAAGTAAGACTGTCTATATTTATTATTGTAACTTCTTAAAATCAGATTGTATTTTAGGAGCTATTTCTAGGAAGATTCCAGATTATTCTAACAAGTTCACAAACTTCTCACAACTGCATATTCTCATGTGGAAATGTATAAAAGATTGGAAATACAACACTTTGCATGAAAGCACACAGAGCTGGATAAATTTATGAACTACTCATTACATCAGACTAAAAGCAGTGAACTCCGCTGTCCCCAAAAGAAGCTCTTTAGCACTTTGGATGATGGAATGAAGTCCTGCATGAAGTAGATACAAAGCTGGTTGAGCACTATGTAAAGCTGAGTTTATTCATGCAGCTTCATGAAATCACTTTCAGTGTATTCTTATACCCTACTATTCTCACAGATAACACATCACTGTCAAAAACAATGTCACACAACAATTATTACATACATTTATTTAAATCTCTGTACTCAATCTTAGAATTTAACACAGAGCAGCTAAAACGTGCTTACAAAAGAGATGCTGCTGACAAGTGTCTGACACACTAACAACTGTGCACTAGAACAGCTATTGCTATATGGTGCTTTATATTTTATTCATATTTTTTTGTAAAATTTTTGTTTGCAGTGAAAACAGCGGCTGGAAACATTTTCATAAATTGACATTACTGCAAATATACAAATACTCAACAAGGTTCAAATAATAACTGACATTTTACAATTTGCATATATTTGTTATGTACAATGAATATCTAAGTCTTATTCCATGTGTGTTGTCAAACAAGAAAATGCTGTAACGATACTACAGTTCGAGACTGTGTCTGGTAAGAGCAGAGACTCAGTTAACAAAAGAAGACAGCACATTATACAGTGCAAGACTATATTGGTATGGGGCTAGCTTAGCAAATGAGACGGTCACCAAGACACTCTAAATGCGCTAATCTTCGATCTTTCATTACTACTGATGATGCATCAATGTATCATGCAAGTCAAGACTATAAGTGCTTCAAGAAACAATAACAAAGGATATTGATTAGGTCAGATTTCCTTGGAATGAGCTCATTAGCTGGCCCAAGCACAAAAAAAAAAAAATAAAATAAAAATAAGGACCCTGTCAATCAAACTTCTATCAGGCATTTTTCAACAGCGTCGAATAGATCATCTTTGTGATCTGAAGCACTGCTGCGTGTAGCAAGTACTGTATCGCCACTGTGCCAAAGCCCTTGTAGAAGCCCATTGTGCCCTCTTCCCGGCATATAACATTTATACAGTCCCTCATACCTTCATACTGTGTGTTAATTGGAAGCACCTCAAAGCCTAGGTCAGTGTTATCAATGATGGTGCGGGTTCCTTGAACATGCAGCCTATGTAACACTGTTTCTAAAGGAAAGAGAAACACGTCAGCACAGAGGCTAGCGGCGAAGCTAGCGATCAGCTCAGGGAAGTAGGCATCCAGCATGTTCTGGACAGTTTCTGAACCAGAGTCAGGGCCCATGCTCTTGGGAGAGGTGTCACTCCTGTTGCGGCGGTGCAGGAAATACAGCACCAGCTTCTGTACACTGGAGCTTATAATGTAATGTAACACACCATGGAGAACGGTAGGAAATACCAGCCTCCACAGAGGCAGGAGGCGCTTGCTGTGGGGCACACCCAGGCCCATCAGACGGCCCACACCCTCTTTCACACAGTCCAGGATGCCAGGGTTGTCCCGAATGATCTCGCTCTAGGGAGGGCATGGAGAAGAGCAAGTAAAGACTTTTTATTGTCTAAAAAAAAAAAACAAATAAAGAAGTCAAAAAAATAAGTATTATTTATATATATATATATATATATATGTGTGTGTGTGTGTGTGTGTGTGTGTGTGTGTAAAATTGTTGTTAATTTTAGCTAAAGAGGCCACTGTTAAAAGTTACCCTGTAAACCTCCAGCATTTAAAAAACATCAGCCTTTATTCTTGAAAAATGCAACAGAAAGAATAAGAAAGTGAAATGCTTCAGTGGAAATGAAAAAAAAAATGCTTCAGTATATTAAGCTAAAAACTGGATAAGAAAGCCTTATGTTTGTGTGCAATGCAACTCAATTAGCAAATGTAAATCAGTGTAATTCTATGCATGTACCTTCCTGTAATTTCCAGCATCTAAATTACTGTAATTTTGTGTATCTAGATAAAAATATCAAAGACTGACCTGGACAGTTTCAATGAGGCTTGCTGAGTAAAACGGCATTGCAACCACATACGTTAAACTGGGAAAGAGAAAAATGAAATCTGAAGACTCTTGCTCAAAACGTTAAACAGAATGAGATAAGAGGATGATAGACTATTAAAATGTCAAGTGCTAGAAATTCCCTGTCTACAAAATCAACACCTGACTAAATCACAAAACAACTGTGACCAAGCAAGTTTTCTTTAGAATATCACAGCCAAAACATAAGGTTGAATTCATAGTAAAACAGAAGCATACAAAAAAATAACAGATTTGTTTTTGTAATCAAAGAAAAAGGACAGAATTTCATGTTATCTTCACAAATACAAATACATACATTTTTATATTATTGTATGTTTTTTGCATTGTGCGGTTTGTAATATCATACTTGTTATATCATCTGAACACCTGACTTGAGTTTTGATACTAAACCAAATCTTTATAAGTGTATAGATATAAGCGTATAACTGGCTATACAAACAGTAAATAGAAGAGGTGGAGAGACTAACCAAAACAACATTAAATTACTGTTCGCAAGTAGGAGATAAAAGGGATCAACTCAAAAAGTATAAGCACTGAATGACAGGTAGGGACTTCAGTTTGTTAAGTGCTGTTCTCTTTTTCTCATATTTTTCTAAAGTGATAAAGCTTTAGCATCAGTGGTTATAAAGCAATCTCTCAACAACTAAGGATTGAGGAAGATTAAAAGGATTAAAGAGTAGATTCCATTATAAATTTACACAAGCATTATTATTTCTAAATATTCCCAAAATACAAATCCATATGGATAAATGAGAAGGTTGAATTCAATGAGCCACTAGTTGACAAAGTAATTAAAATCTATATCCACTAACTATTTTGAAGGTTCATGATTAAGACAAAACCATAAAATGTGGAGGTTTTGCTCCTTTTATTATGAAATGTTCGCTTTGTAAATACAAACCAGTTCCTCAAAATAGCCATAATATACAGCGTCAGAATCTTTCAAACATTCTCTTTCAAACTGTTTCACTTGAAAGACCATACCATCAGAATATAATGTATCTGAGGAGTATGAGGAACTTGTCTCAACTTACCCTTTTAGTACAAGGTGACCCACAATTTGCTTTGGATTCCATTTATGTGACAATTCCCTGCAAATAATCATAAAACACAGTTGTATGCAATCTTTCTCCACAGTGGAAAGCACTGTTAAAGGCTAAATAAGTACTGCAGGCAGATTTCTCTTGATCTGCATATTAAAACACCAAGCTGTTTGTGTTAAAACTTCTCAGTCAATGACTTGTTAATAGGGAGAGGAGGTTTAAAGCCATGAGATGGCACAAGAATATAGGATCTGGGTCAAACACTCATGTCAAAGACCATCTGCAGCATAATTCAATATGAATTCTAACTATCTAATATGATGAATATGAATTTATTCTAAACGTTGAGGCATTTGTTTCATGGGCTTCCAAGTCAGTCAGTTTATTCATATTATATGAATTGGTTCCATATTCAGTTCATTCATAAATGGTCATAAATCAGCATCCATTTTTCTAGTGAAGAAGCTGTGAAATTTAGAGGCTAGCTCCCAGATGAGATGTTGACTCACATAATTCCATTTGACTCACTATCAGATAGCCACCACCCTAGCCTCAAACTAAGGGGGATTCCAAAGGTGACTGCTTTTGAACAGGGACTGGCTCGCTGAACCAAAGCAAACAGTAATAGAATTCACTCTTGCCTTGGCAATGGGGTACATTCACTAATGATGCCCTCAGTTCCAAGAGTCACTCCTTGGACCACAAAAGTGCTGCCCATTCCTTTCCAAAGGGCCTTTGGACCCTGTGAGAGAGCGAGAGAGAGAGAGAGAGAGAGAGAGAGTGTGTGAGAGCAAGAGCGAGAGAGATGCTTACATAACTGACTCAAGTCCATTTTACTACTAGATATTCAGGTATTCACTACTAATTAAATAGGAATGTGAACATTTGCCCGAGTGGAAGTTACAGTAAAGTTGACCTGACAATTTACCTGCACCAGATGTGCCAGTACAAACCTGGGTAAAATACCATGACACCTAGATTGTTTCAGACAAATCTGAATGTTTCAGTGATCATTTAGCTCAACAAAAAATCTTTAGTTTAGTTAAAAATCTTTAGTTTAGTATTGTGAGTGAAATCGCAACAGGAGTGTATTTTGCACATTATCCTAGAGAGAAGGGGCAAAAACGTCTGTGGAAAAGTGACACATTAGTTTTTTTACAGTCAGATTTTTGAGAGACAAAAAGTCAACGGTGTATTTTTATACAATTTTGTTACGAGCTGAGGTCGCTATGTTCTGGGAATTTCAGGGCAAGCATGAAAGGATGCAAGAAGGTTTATTACAGTCTTAGATCTACATTCATAGATACACTCTTAAAATACAAAGGTGCCAGAAAAGCTTCTTTGCACAATGCAATACACTTTTAGTTCCCAAAGGAAAGTTTAAAGAACCTCTAAATAATGTAAAGATTCTATAAAGCACCTTCAAATAATCAAATAAGCTTTATATTACAAGATTCTTTAAGCCTTTAAAAGGTACTTCACATTCATAAATTTCTTTTTGAAACAATGGAGCTCATTCTCCAACTGTTCTTAAGAGGAATTTCTTCTTAAAACCCACTTACACAATTTTCAAGATGATTCTGACATTCACCAATGTTATCTTATTTGGGATTTGTTCTTGGGTAAAAACAGAATCTATGCAAATTCAAGAGAAAAAAAGTGCAAACAATTCTGTGGTTGAAAAACACGTCATGAATCTGACTCTCTTAGGACCTTTCTCAAGAACAAAAAAAAAACACAACTTAAAAAGACATTGCTAAAAGAGGCTCAATGTTCTTAAGAGAACCAAAAGTGGTTCTTCGATTACACTGCTCAAAGAACCACCTGCGGTACTTTTTTAAAATAGTGTATGGTACACTTATTCAAATAGGTGTTATTTTGCAATAAAGGTTACATTTGCCTGTTTTGATCCAAGTTAGCTAAAGTAGTCTTTGTGACAGATGACGCCCATTGGAATAGGCATTAATAAACATTTATGTAGAGTCAGATCAGTCAGATGACAAGCTTATGTAGGTGTCATGTGGACTTATGAACAGCAACCTACAGTAAAGTATTACCAATGAAGCTAGGAGGTGACATACCTGAGTTTTAGTGACGTTGTACATCACACTGAGAGCAGTCATAGGAGACAGGTGATAGCACCTAGCATGGTAATTAATCTGAAATAATAAGCAAAGCTGTGATCACCAAGTTCTGAATTTATTTGTTGGGTTCTTTTAAACTCTTTAATCAAGATATAATGATTTTTTTTACCTTGTAACAATTTTATTACTGGTATTTTAAGTTCTTAAATGAAAAAACAGTTACCAGTCATAACACTATAACACAGACAGGCCAAAATGAAAATTATTTGTCCACTGTCAGATTTTGTGCTTAGAGCAAAAACCTGATTATTTCTGATAATCCATAATCCAATAGTGCATACCTTTAGATCCAAAAGCATGTGCAGAACTTGGAGATTTAATATTGGCATATATAGAGTAGCTTATATTGTTTGAATATACTTAGTCTCCATATCTGCGACAATTAAGATGCTCCATGAGTGTACATTTTAAATGTAAACACAATTACATTTTGTTTAAAAAAATGCATTAAACATAAAACAAATGTGTGTCAATCTTTTTATGTATGAAAGAATTTCCCAAGAGATTTGCATCATTCAATACACATTTTTCTTTTTTTCAGGCTTACCTGGCATTGCCGTCGAAATACAATACATGGGTGGGCTAGGACATTTTCTGTAAACAGACTAAACAAAAACAAAAATTCTTAATTACTGCTCAACCTTTTTATTGATTTAATAAGTAAGATATGGGTATTAGGCATGAATTACCTTGCAAGGCCTATCCCGAAGCCAGCAAATCTGTTCAATTGGTCTGGAAGTTAAAGAAGATCATAAAACATCTATTACAGCTTTATCTTAAAAGAGGACAAGAAAAAAGCATGCAAGATCTAACCAAAATGAGTGTAGCCTGGTAAACATGTGAACATTTATTAGGAAATTCTGTGTCAACCTTTCATACACAGCTTTGCTTACACAAACTCAGTTGTTTAGAGTATTCCATTAGGATGTTTCCCACTCTAACTGTTAATATAAGCATGCATGGTTGTTCCAAATCATTCAGCCAGGCTTTGGTAAATAACAAAAATTAATAAGCATAATTATAGAAGCTCAGATTTACATAAAAAGTGATACGTGTCTAGTGCCGTGTTATACAATATTATATACTGTATTGTGTGTACATACATTTTAGGCTGCCTATTTTTGTTTTTCCTTACATAGTCTTATCTGTCACAGCTGTCATTTTTCATGTATAAGCTGAGTCTAATCTTGGCATCAGTTGATCTATAAAACTGTTTCAGTCCATTGTTTCACGGGCTTGCTTGATGTCTGGTACCTGTGTGCAACCTGTGTAGTTTGCCATGCAGTATGACAGGGGAAACAATGCCTGATTAACTGCCCAAACAAGCTCCCAAAACCACACAGTCACAACCTCCGCTCCTACACGGAGTTAAAAAAGTCCACATTTGCGGCACCAGCGTCCATATATGACAACTTTGCTCCATTTGAGTCGAATTGAGAGTCACAAAGAATAAGATTTCTAAAATCACACAGTGTATGAGTAGTTTAAGAGCAGCCAAGCCTGAGTACAGGGCTAAAGTGGGATCACAGTGTAACACCACCACAAAAAGTCTGTGGGAGGGGTTAAACACGATAATGGACTTTAAGAGGGAAATTTGTTCTGTGAATAACATCAACGCTACTCTCAAATCTTGTGCACATCAGCTGGCAAGAGATGTTTACAGATATTATTAATCTCTCTTTCTCTCTTCCTCTTACTTGTTCCCAACGTGCCTCAAACTGGCCACCATTATGCGAGTTTCATAGTCTAAATGGTGCCTGGTTGTTCTGATCTCCATCATAAGCAAGTGCTTTGAGAAGATAGTAGGTAGAAGCACATTATTTAAGTGGTCTCTTGACATTTGTCTTGTGTTTATGTTTAAGCACAAGGCAGACCCAAATTTAATAACAACCTGTCATACGTCGATGAAGGGCCATTTTAAGCAGATGTTTATGTTCTGTCCTTGTAACTCAGGGGTTTCCAATCCCAGTCCTGGGGGCCCTGTACTATGCATATATTTCTGCATCATTTAGCACATCTAAATCATCCTGTTAACTAATAAAGCTGGTTTATCTGCTCCTCACTACCTCCCACACTGGACCCACTGCAGTTTGCTTACATACAGAACAGATCCACTGATGATGCAATAGTCCTGACTCTACACACTGCCCTCTTCCATCTGGACAAAAAGAACATGTATGTGACAATGCCTTTTATGGACTATGTCTCAGCATTCAACACCATTGTGCCCTCAAGGCTCGACGTTCTCTGTGCAGCTGGATCCTGAACTTCCTGACAGGCCGACACCTCCTCCTCACTGACCCTTAAAATCAGAGCTCCTCAGTAGCCCTCTCTTGTACTCTCTGTACACCCACGTCTGTTCAGCCAGACATGGCTCCAATATCATCAAATTTGCAGGTGACACCACAATTTGGCCTGACCTCCAATGATGATGAGGAGGCCTACAGATAGGAGGTCAGCTTCCTGACACACAGATCCCAGCAGAGTAACTTCTCTCTGAAAATCGACAAGATCAAGGAGTTCATTGTGGACTACAGGAAGCAAGAGAAAGTGCACACCACGATTAACTCAAGGGAGCCATTGTAGAGAGGGTCAGCAGCTTCAAGTTCCTCTGTGTTCACATCTCAATCAACATGGACAGAACATACCATATAGGTGGTAAAAAAGGCACAACAGCGCTTCTTCCTCAGGTGGCAGAGGAGTTTTGGCATGAACCCATCCTCAGAACATTTTACACATGTACAGTAGAGTGCATTTTAACAGGAAACTGCACTGCCATCGAGTGGAAAGCTCTGCAGAGTGTGGTGTTGACTATGACTGCAACAAGCGACTAATTTGATAGTGAAATAATCTATCGATTACTAAAACAAATAATTAATTATTCAGATTATGAATCACTACATTTCCAAATAACTCCCATGTACTTATCAGCTTTTTCATTTAGCTTGAGGTTGTTTTATGCATTTGCTAACTAAGAATGAAGACAAAAAACATTCAGTCTTTTGTTGCCCCATTCCAACTTTTTTGAAACATGTTGCTGGCATCAAATTTAAATTGGGCATTAATTAAAAAAAGAAAAAACAATGAAATTTCTAATTTTGCACAGTATCCCAACTTTTTTGGAAAATGGGTTGTAAAAGTAGAATAAATTCTAAATTTGAAAAATAATAAAAATGTTTTTCATTTTTACATGAACTAAAGAGGAAAACAAAGAATTTACAAAAATAAAGAAAAAATTCTCTCAACAGGTTATCACCTTCACACAAACAAACAGCTTCAAGTGCAAAGCCTTGACTAAAGAAAAGAAAATAAAATAAAAAGAAAGTGGTGGGGATGAGAGCATCTGGAGGTGTCACAAACATCTAACACAAACTTGGTCAAAGCAGTTATATGTATATGCAAATTAGACAATCCACATATACAATTGCTGATTCATTATTAGAAATCAAAACTACTACAATGTAGACTTTGTTTTGTTCAGAAACAAACCTAAACACAGAGCCATTAGTGAGATTCAATCAACAAAGACAGTGTCTTTTTTAATGTGCATCTTAATGACAGCAGCAAGGGTTGCTCTCAGTCAGGCCAAAGACCTTGAAGTTTCCCAAATTACATTACATTACATTTAGCAGACGCTTTTATCCAAAGCGACTTACAAATAATGAAGTACATAGAACAAACATAGTCAGGCCTTAAAGGAGGCCAAAGGGTAATAGCGGGGTAGAGATGGGAAGGAGGGCAAGAAGGAGATGACGTTGGTAGTGGTTAGATTTGAAAGAGGCGATCAGAGTAAGTGCTCCCTGAAGAGCTCAGTCTTCAGGAGTTTCTTAAAAATAGCGAGGGACGCCCCTGCTCTGACAGTGGAAGGTAGCTTGTTCCACCATTGGGGAATCAAGTATGAGAACAGCCTCGATTGCTTTGTGTGACTATTTGGCAAAGCTAAGCGAGGTTCATTGGAGGATCGCAACGGCCGGGCGGTGCTGTAAGCCTTTAGGAGCGAGTGCAGGTAGGAAGGAGCCTGCTCTGTTAACACCTTGTAGGCAATCGTAAGAGTTTTAAATTTGATACGAGCAGCAACCGGTAACCAGTGGAGCTCAATGAGCAGTGGGGTGACATGCACCCGTTTTGGTTGGTTAAAGACCAGACGCGCTGCAGCGTTCTGAACCATCTTCAGTGGTTTTACAACACAGGCTGGGAGGCCCGTCAGTATGGCATTGCAGTAGTTGAGGCGTGAGATGACCACTGCTTGTACCAAGAGTTGGGCGGCTCGTTGTGTTAGAAACGGCCGTATCTGTCTGATGTTGTACAGCGCAAAGCGGCAGGACCGAGCCACCGAGGCAACATGGTGCGTAAAAGAGAGTTGGTCATCTACCATAACCCCCAGGTTCCTAGCAACCTTTGTCGGGGAGAGTGAGAGTGAGTCGATGGTTATGGTGAAGTTTTGTTGAATGGATTGTTTAGCTGGTATAACCAGAAGTTCAAGTTGGACAGGTTTAGTTGAAGGTGGTGTTCCTTCATCCATGCGGATATGTCCGAGAGGCACTGCAATATCCGCACAGAGATTGACAGGTCATCAGGCGGGAATGACAGATAGAGCTGGGTGTCGTCAGCATAGCAATGGTACGAGAAGCCATGTGAGCGGATAACCCGGCCTAGAGAGGTGGTGTAAATAGAAAAGAGAAGGGGTCCCAGTACTGATCCCTGGGGAACCCCAGTGGATAGCGAGTGGGCTGAGGAGAGCTCTCCATGCCAGGATACCTTGAATGAGCGCCCAGTGAGGTACGATCTGAACCATAGTAGCGCATTGTCTGAGATACCCATGTTTGATAGAGTAGATAGGAGAAATTCATGATTGACTGTGTCAAAAGCAGCTGAGAGGTCCAGCAGAATGAGTACTGAGGACTGTCCTGCAGCTCTGGCAGTTTTTAGTGCCTCAATCACAGAAAAAAGAGCCGTTTCAGTGGAGTGCCCTTTTTTAAAACCTGATTGATTTGGGTCCAGGAGGTCATTCTGGGAGAGGAAACCAGAGACCTGACTGTAGACTGCTCTTTCTATAGTTTTGGAAAGAAAGGGTAGTAGTGAGACTGGCCTGTAGTTATCAACCTGGGCAGGGTTGCAGGAAGGCTTTTTAAGCAATGGTGTGACTTGGGCTTGTTTAAAGACAGTTGGAAACACACCAGTAGTTATGGAGGCATTGATGGTGTGTGTGATAGCTGGGATGATAGCAGGTGCAATGGTTTGTAGTAGGTTGGTAGGAATCGGATCAAGTGGACATGTAGTAGGACGGCTACATGTTACAAGAGTCAGTGCCTCGCTCTCAGTGAGAGGAGTAAACGAGGAGAAGATGGCACCTTTGGTCGATTGATACAGAGGAGCAGAGCATGTGGTAGGACCGCTACACGTTGCATCAGTGAACTGGCTGCTTATGGCCGCCACTTTTCCAGTGAAAAAAGAGGCAAGGGCTTCGGCTGTAAGGCCAGTAGCCGGAGGTGGAGGTGGGGGATTGAGCAACGTATTAAACGTTGCAAATAGTCACTTATTACCCAGTTACATATATGATGACAGAAAAACCCAATTCCCCCTGAAGTACCATAAGCTGTTATCAAGTATAATGTCAATATGTATTACCTGCATAAATTTCATGGGTGCAGTAATCATGTAGTAAGATTCTGTAACTTTGTTGGCACAACTATACTACATTTTTAGCACTACATATATGTGATACCTTTATTAATGGGTTGATATAACAATGATATCACAAAGGATCATAATGGTTTAACAGGTGACCAAGAGCTGATTCTAAATGCCTTTAATGGAGCTAGATTTAAGAGAGAGTGCTTTTTCTGGTAGGTGAACTGCCTTAAATAGCACACTTCTATAACTTTCTTTTTTATTGGCACAAGCATGAAATGCTTTTAGTCCCACATATTTTTTTGTCTTCATTTTTAGTTAGCAAATGCATAAAAGAAACCTTAAGTTAAATGTAAAAGTTGATAAATACATGAGAGTTATTTGGAAATGTAGTGATTCATAATCTGAATAATCAATTATTCGTTTTAGTAATCCATAGATTATTTGACTATCAAATTAGTTGTTTGTTGTAGCCTTAGTCCACACCACCCTCTTCACAGCTTTCTGCTTGATGGCAGTGCAGTGCACATTATATAAATGTTTCTGTTGGTTCCTGATGGTTTTGTAATGTGCTGTGGCTTTTTCAGTGAGTTGATATCACAATGTAAAGGATCATAATGGCTTAATAGGTGGCCAATGGCTGATCCTAAATGCATGTGATCGCATATATATCGTTCTCAAGGAATAGCAACGTGCAAGTTTTGTTACATACGAGGTGAGCGTAGACTACAGCATCTACACCTGGGCTGTGTGCACACTGTGTAAAACAAAAAGTAATTTACTTGATTGTTGACTGAAATGAACGTGATCCTTTACACGTTCTTCAAGTCGACATAAGCACAATAAAAGCGGATTACTTCAGTTTTCGATTAAAAGAAGCTGCGCGCGCTCCCGAGAGGGGTGCTTTTCTTGACGGAGGAGCCGAATTTGGCACAACACTATCACTTCCTCCCGTCAGCCTGCATGCAGAGAAGTTCCAACCCCGACAGTACAAGAACGCACCCAATAGGTCGGCAGCCGAATTGTCTGACCTTAACAACAACCTTACGAGCAAATGAGCGTAAAGCAGAAGCCAAATTTGGACCGCATATAACAGTATGCCCAATATGGGTATTACAAAACACCATGCTGCTCTGCTCAGGCTTTGTCTGTGCTGCATTGCTGTCAATAAAGCGTTCTTCATCCAAACCTACCAGGCGGTGGAGCAGCTGATTGAACGTCGTCTCCGGTTCCAGCCTGAGTCGGGGCCGTTTCAAACTGTGGCGTGCTATCGCCAAAATGCAGATTTCTGCTGCCAGGGATATCTGGAGGTGTGGTGACCCAGTGCTGAAGATCAATACTGGAAGAATTATTAAACGACCTTCCAGAGTAGCCGCCAGCATACGACGGGTCCTCCCTACCCCTGTAACCTAAGCCGTCAAAGCTGTCTGGTCGTCGGGAACTCATGCTGGGAAAACAGAGGGGACACCGAGCGGGGGATTGTAGCTATATTTCTTCTCTTTGAGAGCTATAGGGTTCAGCGTAAAATTACTGAAAATAAAACATATCGAAATCGAAAACTTCCAACCGCCTGAGACTGTAAGCAAAGCTCGCCGACCTGTAGCAAAACAACGCAGCCTCTGATTTGGCCAGCGAACTCTAAACTTTGACCTCCCGTCACTGCTTCCGTTCACATCGTGGCCTTCTGGGACATGTTGGACCGCACCACATGTATTTTTATGTTACGCGCAGTTAAAAAAATATATACATACACTTGGGGACACATACTCAGAATATTTTGAGCTCGTTCACTTGTCTTAAGATAAATGTAGGTTCTTGTCATAAAGATCCGCATTTGCTTAATAATTCCCTCGTGCGCCCTCTGATGTCTGAAATATGAAGCGTTACTGCACGTTCATCGATACTGCTTGGGAACATGCGGCAGAAGCAGCCGCTGATGAGTGAAAGGGCCTGCGGCAAGGTAGTGTTGTCTCATTTTATGTTACGTTACACAGTAATAACAGACACGCGATAAATGTATACCTTTAACAAATACTTTTCGCTTAAACGTAATATAAAGCTTTGTTTTACGGATGAATCTTTACGCAAGCTGTTTACAGTTGCAACGACCAGCAGATTAGCTTTCGGCTCACTAGCTAACGCAGCATTAAGGTACAACATAGTTTGTGCCATATCTCTCAGTATTTTGTTACCTGTTCATTATCTTGCAATTGTAGCCTTATTATTTGAATAATACTACTACCGTACTATGCATATATTTGTGCATCATTTAGCACATCTAAATCATCCTGTTAACTAATAAGCACACTCTCCTTGAGTGGGGAATTAGTGGAAACAGATATATAGTTACAGAGCATGAGATTCTCAGGATGGACTTTGGGAAGCAATATTGTCCTTCATTGGTGCAAACCATCAGTTTCTCTCAGCAGTCTTTTTAGGTTGTTTAACATCTGAAGGCTTACAAATGTAGTTAAAGGAGCTGTGTTATCCCCAGGTCCTCTCAAATCCACTGCACTGCATGGCGTCAATTGGTTCCACCTAACATCATATCACCATACCCCTGGTCCCACAGCACCCTCATGATTTGGACACAGGCTTCACAAAAGCTGCCTAATGACCGCCTGGATCGTCTTGCCAGTCAGCCTGTCTGCCTTCTCGATCACAGGGATATGGATAGTGTAAGTCCGTAAAAAGATTATATATCTACTCTCTGAAAATTGACAGGATGCATAGTTGCTAGCCCAATCTGTGGTATAACTGCAGGAATTCTGCAGGATTCCTATAAGGCTGTTCTAATAAA
Organism: Pygocentrus nattereri; assembly: GCF_015220715.1. Lineage (NCBI taxonomy): Eukaryota > Metazoa > Chordata > Actinopteri > Characiformes > Serrasalmidae > Pygocentrus > Pygocentrus nattereri. Next base: position 16,190,432 of record NC_051233.1, read on the forward strand.
TTAGAGAGATTACAATAGTTTTCTGTGGGGCACTTCACAGGTCTTATATTTCCCTATAGTCTTTTTCTATGTAAGGGAAAGGTTTTTCTGTGTTGTTGTTTACTTAAATTATGCAGGTTTTGTCACTGGTTAAAGTTTGTCTTGTGTAAACCAGCAAAGCTTTAATCATAAATGTTGCCATGTGACTATGTGAAGATAAAACCTTTTAATTCAGATATGCCATGGCAGTGATGAACCACCATGTCTGTCCAGTAGAAAATTGGTAAGTCAGCAACTTTCATATGCCTTCAATTAGCTCAAGTTGAACAGAAGTTAATAATGTAGGTCAGAGGTCTGCCACTAATTTATGCATGCTTTGCAGGACGTATAATGTAACATGTAGCAAGGAGACAGCTAAAAGGGCCTTCCCTAAGACATGTTGTGCTCCGCAGGACATTCCTCTCATCAGGTTCGTTTTTTTTAAAGCCCAGTTTATGTGCTTTGAAACACTAAATCTCTAGTCAGGTCTCAGATTTTTGTCAGATTTAGTAGATTTTTTTAGATTCTTTATGGATGGCCTAGTTCTTAAATTGTTTTAAGTTGCAATTTGTTTGTGTATAAATAATGGAAGTGTCTGAATACCAGTGTCTTTCAAAACAGTCCACCACTAATTTTTCAATTTCTTGTTTTTTTACAGCAAGTGTGGTTGCTACCCACCTGAAAGCTGTCTTTTCAGTCTCATTGGCAATGTTGGGGCCTTTATGGGTAAGTGCAGATAAAACAACATGAAATCAACAAGGGCATCACAATACTTGGAATAAATTTGTGCTGTTTTCTTTTGGCATTGTATAGAAAAATGTAATACTGCCCCGTGTTTGAGTTCAATCAAGTTTATGCAAATCCGTTCAAATCTTGATAAGACACCTCTCTGGCTTGGTATCTAAGTAATAATGTCCGATGAGAGTATTGGCTGTTCTCAGTTATTTGTATAATTCAATTTAAATGTTCTTTTCTTTTTCTTTGATGATGTTTTCACAAGATTATGTTTTCCACAGATTTATCATTTCTCTCTTTCTCTCTAAAGTGGTGATGGTGTGTATATTGCGCTATGCTCAGGTGATTGAGCACAGCCACCAGTGCTGGGTCAACACCAGTGCTATGGTGTCTGGCTGCATAAATGCCCTGGGGCTCGTTATGGTGGGCAACTTCCAGGTGAGTGCATGGAATGTGAAAAGAACTTTTTATTGTGAATAGAGAATTTGTCCCTGACTAAACTTTGTTTTAACTTGGGATGCACCAATGATAGTTAAAAAAAATGTATTTAGTATAAAGTTCATGGACATATTAAGTGGATTAATCTGTACATTCTTTAATAGAAATAATTGCTTTAGGGGTACACACTATACTTACTCTTATTTAGACCTCAAGATCAGAAATAACTGGGACAAAGTGTAAAACTTCTTCAAAATAAAAAATAGCAATATAAATGTAATAAAATGGCATACAAGCATTTAAAAATTTTATAACCGACATCATCATTTAACTTATTGTATTCTGATTAGCTCAAATGTTTGGTATGTTTTGCCATACTTTGATTTGTATGTAAAATGCCCTTGAATTTCAAACAATTTCAAACAAAAAAAATTTTTGTTGATTATTTTACATTAATAAAAAGATTTTTTTTTTTTTAAAACTTGGACAAACCAGCCATGTAAACACCTCTCAGACGGACAAGGTCCGCATGCATGCAGTTGTATGCAAAAGTTTAGGTGCCCCTGTCAAATATGTGCTTTGTTGATTTTCTAAGTGAAATATGTAAATATGTAAAAATAAGTGAATATCCTCTACATAGATCACACTACATTGTAGAATTTGGGGATTTTGAGACCGCTCTGGTGGAAATTCGTTAATTCATAAAGACATGACGTGGTCTGAAAAACTCCAGGGGTGGCACATGCGCACCATATTTTAGTGTGTTCTTTTTTTTCTCAATATTCAGTGCTGTTACTACTTTTAGTTTTAACAAAAATATTACACAGTGCTGTTGTAATGCATACTTATTGTTTATTTTAAACCTTTATTTTACCAGGTAAAATGTTTGAGAACCAGTTCTCATTTACAAACATGACCTGGCCGAAAGGCCCCAATAAAATAGGCCCACGGCACATAAAAACAGATACATACAAAAACAAGTATACATACCAAAAGTAAAACATAACAGAACAAACAAAAAAATACAGATTTACATAAAACAAACCAAAAAATATGAAAAAAGCAGGAGTAAGGATAGAGAAAAATGAGTATGTATGAGTATGTGCATTATTTTTATCCATGATTATTAACAAGAGCAACAGTTTACTATTGTATGTTTAATTGTATGCTTGAAAGTGGTAAGAGGTGTTAAAATTGCAAGTTTAAGGGTGGTTTGTAAAGTATTCCAATCATTTGCTGCTGAAAAACGAAAGGAATTGCAGCCAAAGGTACTGCAAGTTTTGGGAATGGTGAGCTTGATGTATTCACTTGACCATGTGCGATATTTATTATTGGCTACGTGAAGAAGAGACGACAGATATGGTGGTGTTATGGCCAAGATCGTCTTGTAGATGAAGTGAAACCAATGATGGCGCCGCCGAGTATAAAGTGAGGGCAAGCCCACCAGTTTATAGAGATCACAGTAATGAGTATTGAAAGGTGCATTAGTGGCAAAGCGGATGGCAGAATGATAAAGTGTGTCTAGTTTTCGAAGAACAGTGCATGATGCCATTTTATAGATGATGTCACCATAGTCCAAAATTGGAAGTATTGTCATTTTAACAAGAGTAAGCTTGGCTGCATAAGTAAAAGAGGCTTTATTACGAAAAAGAAAAGCTAGTCTAGCTTTGACTTTCTTCTGGAGGTTATTGTGGAGAAAGACAGAGACAAGTCCAACCAGATGCCTAAATATTTGTAAGATTGAACAAATTCCAAAGTAATGCCATTAGCACAGCTGATCTTGGGGGGGTTAGCAGCATCTTTTTTTCGACTAAAGATAATGCATTTGGTCTTATTAGTATTAAGGCGGAGATGAAGGTTATGAAAGGACTGCTCTACTGAGGTGAGACTCAATTGAAGTGTAGATGCTGCAGAATGAAGTGATGGGACAACTGAATAAAGTATGGTGTCATCAGCGTATAGATGGATTTTAGAGTTACCAGCAACTTTGGCTACATCATTAATGTAGATGGAAAACAAAGTTGGTCCCAAGATGGAGCCCTGAGGCACACCTTTGGAGATGGTTAATGCTTCTGACACTGTTTTCTGTTTTCAGCTGCTGGACACATTCAGATAAATAGCTGGCAAACCAATCACAGCAAGTAGTAGACAGACCAATGCTGGAAAGTCGACGTAGAAGGATCCTATGATCAACTGAATCAAAGGCTTTGGCCAGGTCAATAAAAGCAGCTATACAGGCCTTTTTGCTGTCCAATGCTGTAATAATGTCATCAAGGACCTTTGTAATAGCAGTCAAGCATCCATGACCAGCACGAAAACCAGATTGAACGTCAGATAGGATATCATTTGAATCAGGAAAATGGGTTAGCTGTTTATAAACCAACCTCTCCAAGATTTTCGCTAAGCATGGTAAAATAGAAATAGGTCGATAACAGTCGGGGTCTGAAACAGAGCCACCTTTAAAAAGGGGAAAAATCATGGCTGATTTCCAGTCAGAGGGAAAAACAGAGAGCTGTAGAGACAAGTTAAATATTTTTGTAATGGGAGCAGCAATGATGTGAGCAGATGCTTTTAAAAACATGGGATCGAGTCCGTCAAAGGCAGCCGATTTATTTGGGTTGAATTTAGTGAGTTCATCCCGCACCTCTAATATAGAAATGGGTTTGAAAGAGAAACCAGCATTGCTGGAGCAGGAAGGCTGAGCAACTGACAAAGCAGCGACTGGGTCGGGGAGAGTAAAAGGTTTGGTTGAATTAATTAAATAATGGTTAAGAAGTGAAGCCATATGAGGCTTATCACTAACAACAACATTATTGAATACCATGGACATTGGCAAGTGGGGGGAAACAAGTTTGTTTTCCATAGACTTTACTGTTTTCCAGAACTTCCTTGCGTCAGAGCCACAAGTAGAAAATTTCTCCTTAAAATGGGAAATTTTTGCATTCCTGATTGCTTGTGTTGCTTTATTCCGACATTGCCTGAAGGCAAGCCAATCAGCAGGAGATTGAGAGGAACGGGCTTTTTGCCAAAGGATGTTCTTTTTATGGATTAACTTTGCCAGGTCATTGGAAAACCAGGGACTATAATGATTTTTAGTCCTAAATCTTTTCATAGGAGCGTGTTTATCTATGAACAGACTAAATTTACTCTTAAAAAAAGACCAGGCATCATCTAAGGAATGCATAGAATTGATTGTTTCCCAAGGCACTGCCGCAACATCTAGAAGAAAGGAATGCATATCCAGCTTCCTCAATGAGCGCTTTGTCAGGATCAACGGTGAACGTTTGACAGAACAGCCCGATCGTATACAAGCAATAGCACAATGATCACTTATTTGGACTTATTGTTTATTTGCTATATTCAACATGTTTATATTTAAGTAACATATTTAAGTTTGTTTCCTGTAGAGGAAGTGTTAATGTTTCACTTGGAAAATTAAAAAATATGTATTTTCTGTCCTTGCACCACGATCACCAGTGAGAAAATGCTTAACTGCATGCACAACCTAAAAACAAGGTGAAATAGACAGGGATGGGGGGGCGTAGCAAAGTAGTGCACTACTTTTTGTAGTTGGCTACAAATATTTGTAGCTACTAGCTGTAGCCGCTACAGTTTTATGAAATCTAGCTAGTAGCTGTAGCGGCTACATTTTTCTGTGTAGCTGTAGCGAACGTTTTGACTACAGGCTTCAGTCTATCTGAGCAAAACCTGAACCATAGAGTGCGGTCATTCACTGGCCTGGTGGTGACTATGCAATCCTGACTGAGACGCAGACAGTTAGAGCAAACGGGCACAGCTCGCCGCACGGGCTGATCACCCCATACTAGTGGGCTTAACTCGGGGGGGGGGGGCTGTGGGGGGCAACCAAAGTGTTAATAAGAGCTGTTTTATCCTTTCATCAATAATGAAACCACCTTGGGAGGCACATTTTATGTCCGTTTTACTGTCTTGGCTGTAAGAATATCTCTGTATGTGCTGATGCTGTAGTACAGGCTAAAAATATAAACGCAAACACAGACTTACTTTGCTCTGCTTTAACCTTTAGCTCAGCTTTTCTCACATCTCAGGAAACTTAGACTTTCTTGTAAATTGTCTCTCAATGTTCAACTTTTTACAAGGTTCAAGTCGCTTCTCATCCTCTAGCTTCTCGTTCAAGTTGTCCCGTTCAACCTTATATGGCGCCTGAGGCGCCAGATTGTACTGTTGCGCCATTTAAGGTGGAGCGAGAGAAAGAGAAGCTGACTTCATTTTAGCGAGTTGCTGCAGATTAAACGCATCAGGAAACCAGTGATTTTATAAATAGAAAGTCATGTAAAGTCCATTCATCTCCAAATTATCAATTTGTTTTGTGCTCTGTGTTGTTGTGTGATCAACAGTCTGTACGTCAGTCTTCAGTGTTAAAGGTAGGTGAATTAGCAGTTATGCGTTAACTCCAAAAATCTACTTCTGCTGTGGAGCCACAGCACTTCTGCAGAAGTGGAGAGATTATTCAGGCCTGATTCTCACCCCATCCAGAGCCATAGTTACTTACGTCATGAGAATTTTGAGGCTAAAGTGTTGCTGAAGTTAGAATCTGAATGTGAATATCTGTACATGCACCAATCAGACATAGCACCTCCTTGTTTCTACGCTCATTTTTAAACATTGTCCACTTACTATCTACTCTATTAGACGCACTTGCGTTGTCGGTTCACCCTGTAGATGTAAAAAGAGAGATGACATCTCTTGCTGTACAGTATGAGCTAATCTTCATCTAGTCCTTCATCAGTGGTCACAGGACACTGCTGGCTGGATATTTTTAGTTGGTGGACTATTCTCAGTCCAGCAGTGACACTAAGGTGTTTTAAAAACCCCAGAAGCACTGCTGTGTATGACCCACTCAGACCAGTGCAACACCCACTAACACACCACCACCACGTCAGTGGCTGTGTTTACATGCCAAGATTTTTGCCAATCTGGTTGAATACAATCGGATTACAGATTCAGACTGAGGTGTTTATATGCTCACTCTATTCAACAATCTGATAAATCTTCGTTTATGTTCGCACTAAAGGTAATCCAATGCAAAATGACGCGCATGTGTGGAGTAGCGCTTAGAGTAAACACTAGCATGACAGCGAACATCCCGTGAGGCCCAGTCGGCGTGAGATGAGTTTCCAGTTGGCGCGCTTGTGTTTTTAATTGCTTTAAACTGATGTCAGGCTCAGAAAAACGTCCTTCACATGTACATGTATAAAGAAGACGTCATGCTCTGAGACACATAAGCTGGACGTTCGTCCCACCACCATCTTTTAAAGCTCAGTGTATAAACCTCGTCTCCTCGGCAGACCAGTTTCTGCTCGGCCATGTTGAATGTTATAAACCTTTTGCTATGCGCAGAACGTTCTTACACCTTCCTTCAGTAATTAGTAAGTTTTTCCCATTGATCAGCAAATAATATACTGGCTGCCAATATGTCGTGCACCCCTAATTTTAGTTGACTATTAGTGTTTACAATGTGTTTTATTTTCTTTCTCTCTCTGTCCCTCAGGTTGACCATGCTAGGACTCTGCACTATGTGGGGGCTGGTGTGGCATTTCCTGCAGGCCTGATGTTTGTGTGCCTACAGTGTGTGCTGACATACCGCATTGCTGAGACAGCACTGGACTACTGGATGGCCCACATGCGAGTGGGTCTGTCAGCTGGAGCGCTGGTGTCCCTCATTCTCAGTATCCTTACACAATCGCTCAGTTAATTGTAAGCTGCAAGATGTTTGTGTAAAACAGTAGTTGAGAAACTTCTCTACTTTCTCTACTTAGCAGTTGGCTGTGTTCCAGCCCACTCAATCTGGTTCGACATACTAAGTTTGGCAGGTAGTTTTATTTAATAATAATTTATGTAGGAGCACGGGTTGAGACCAATGTGTCATTCATACTCAAGGCTTGTGTGCATAACTTAGTCAGCCAAGGCATGGAAATAAAAATGTGTATATATGCCAATATATGCTTGAGTCAAACTGTCTTCTTCCAGAGGCTGGTCTTTTCTCACAGACTCTTGTCACGAGTGACCAAGAACCCTCGAGATCACCCATTGTTCATATAACCACAGTTAAACTACAGATGTACTACCCCTTCTTTCATGTCTGACCCAGCTGTGGATCTGCCTTTATTCCACGGCACCTTTGGCTTGTTGTCTAAGCAGCGTTTTGCATGCTTGCTCTTGGCAGAAGCACGGAGCATTGCATCATTTTCAGCCTCCAGCCCTGCTAATCTCTCCTATACTGAGTCAGCAGTATAATGGCGCAGTTCATTTAAGAGTAGGCCAGCATGATGGGCAAACAGTGTGGCATGTAGTTGCGAGCCCCTTTATGCAGATTGGGCACTGACTGCAAAGCAAACACTGTTTGAGTAGAGCCAGTGAGTCATGGGAGTCAGGGCTCGCAGTATAGTGGCAAGCTCTGTGGAAGCTCCGCCATTTCCAAGTAGCCCGTAGAATAAGTAGCTTGGCTAAAGCAGCAAAGCACTTTTTAAGGAGGATTGGTGAGTTTTAACATGAGCTGGGACTCGCAGTGTGAAACATAGCTGCTGGGCACTGTCTTAGCTCAAGCAGCCCGAGGGGGCTGGTGTATGCCCGCTGGCCGATGGAGCTAATAGCGCCTTTAGCTTAGCTGAAATTAATTAAATTATTAAAGGTACCACTGCAGAGGAGGACCGGTGAGCCATGTGCAACATGAAGTAGGGCAGGCTAGCCAATTTAACTCAGTGCTGTGGCTTACCTGAAGTAAGTGAAGCAAGTGCTGTTTTAAGAGAATAGGTGAGCAGCAACTAGGGAGTACACTGTTAGAAATAAAGGTGCTGTGCAGGTACTTTTTTTTTTATTAAGGTACAAACATTGTAAATGTTCCTCAAAGGTACATCAGTGGTGGTCCCATTGAAGTTTTTCCAGGTGAAAAGTATGTATGTGTATATAAATAAAAGCCTTGGAGACGAGTTTGGGTGTGAGTAAATACAATTTAGAAAATATAATTTCAGTAGATTATGGTACAATTATGTTCCCTGACTAAAGGTACTGAGGTGTAGCCCAGTGACAAGAGAAACTTTACTACCTTTATTTCTGAGAGTGTATAATGGCAAAATCTGTGGAGGGACCTATGTTTCTCAGTGAAATGTAGCCACTGGACACTGACCTAGCTCAAGTGCAGCACAAAAGCAGGCTGGCCAGTAATCTTCAGATGCGGATAGAGTGACTGAGATGGTGGTGGCTCACTCTTAAGCTTCCTGAAGTCCAGAGGGTCAATGAAGAAACAGCCCATGAAGGATGAAAGTTTTGAAGCTCATACAAAGCCACTGGGCTGCATTGAGTTAACAAATTACTCAGTCTGATAAGTAATAGAGAAGCAAGAAGACTGCAGTGTGTCTCAAGCATATATAGGTTTAACTACATCTTTAACTACATCACATTGCTGGTGTAACAAGGTGACTATTGGCATACTTTCTCAGCTGGCAGCTAGGAGCTATAAAACACAACCCAAAATAATGCAGATAAAAAAATTTAATTACTGTGACCCAGAGAATCACTTATAATTAACAGAGCTTATTTCAACATTGTAGCAGCAACTCAAAAATGCAGCACAATTCCATAATGTGGAAGCTGGCAAGGCAGACAAAGACACAGGATACAAATGCAAATTAGTTCTATTAAAGTCTTTACCAGGAACATCCAAATAACAGGCAGGTAGAGAAAGGGTACAGGAATCTGAAACATGAAAACCTGATAACAGTAAGAACTAAAATAAACATAAACAGTCTATGAAAACAATGAAACTCTCAAGCTAGACACATGCAAAGCACACACAAGCAGGAAAAAAAAATGCCATGAACATAAACAATGCTGGCTACATGAAGGGGTATATGTACAAACACTGATGACAAAAACAACTGAGAACATCAAATCATTATCAACGCAGGCCTGGAACTAGGAACAGGTAAGAACTGATTACAGGGCAGGACATTGGAGGCGCTAAAACAAGCAATATAAGCCACAGTCAGTAATAAGTGGGTCCAAGCAGGCATGAGCCCATTTAGGCCAAATAGGAAACCTGGGTGGAACAGTGTGCCAAACAAATTTAAGCAAAAATACCCAACAGTGAGTGAAAGTTCTGACATAACATATAATAAAGCTATTCAGTTCAGTGAACTGAATCAAATGGCACCACTCACTTATTTGTAGACTTTGTAATAACCGTTGTAGTTTTGAGTGCTAATGCACCTCTAATGCAAGGTCTGTCTGGACCAAACGTTGCAATTTAAATAAATAGCAGAAGTTTTGAAAGGATTGGACGAAAGACTGATGATAAATAGCAAATCAAGCTAGCACTGCCATGGCCGCAGTAATGAATTCATAGGGCAATATCATGATGGGTGAAAAAGTCAAAACATTTTTGATGATTACCTAGAAATGACAGATAGTATTTTTAGATCAGTTTTGAAGAGTTTGGATCAAAATCCAAAGAATGGTTTGAAAAGTATAGTTTTCAAACAGTTAATGATTGCCAAAAAACTATGTATTTTTAAAATGCATTTGTAAATACAAATTTATTTGTCACACTGTTCTACATTTGATTCATATAGATTTTGGGTCAAAATCATTTCATGATTATTTGTCAGTGATAAAACTGAAAAACCTGCTGAATTCGGATGGCTGATGGCGGCCATAAATTTCAGTGTATCAAATTTTTCTTAAAGAATAACTTACAGTATCTCACAAAAGTGAGTACACCCCTCACATTTCTGTAAATATTTTGTCTTTTCATGGGACAACAGTATAGAAATGAAACATGGATATAACCTACTCAGTGTACAACTTGTATAGCAATATAGATTTACTGTCCTCTGAAAATAACACACAGCCATTAATGTCTAAATAGCTGGCAACACAAGTGAGTACACCTCACAGTGAACATGTCCAAATTGTGCCCAATTGGGTCATTGTCACTCCCTGGTGTCATGTGAATCATTAGAGTTACAAGGGTCCAGGGGTGAATGGGGAGCAGGAATGTTAAATTTGGTGTTCTGGGTACAATTCTCTCATACTGGCCACTGGAAATTCAACATGGCACCACATGGCAAAGAATTCGATTCAAGTTTATTTGTATAGCACTTTTTACAACAATGTTGTCACAAAAGCAGCTTTACAGAAGTTTGAAAACATACAGTTATAACATATCCCCCAGTGAGTAAGCCAGAGGTGACGGTGGCAAGGGAAAACTCCCTCAGTCTGGAGGAAGAAACCTTGGGAGGAACCAAGACTCACAAGGGGAGACCCATCCTCCTCCAGTCAAACAGTACTTACAATTTAATAAGCTAAATACCAAATAAAAGCTAAGAGGATCTCTGTTTGAAGACTGGATGGTAAAGCTTTAGAAACCGCACTGGCAGAGGCAGTTTCTGACTGAGTCTTAATGAAAAGTGGGAGTGAGCTGAAACAGTCCCATTCTGTCTCAATGCTGGTACATCTGGATGGCACAGTGATGTCATTGATGGTGTTGCAGCTGGCACAAATGAACAGGAGAGCGGGTTGGTGATGGTGAGGAGGAGGCCCTGATGGTCAGTCTTCAGCAGGATGGGAGGGCATTCATTATCTCAGGAAGAGTAAAGAGATAAGTTCTGCTCAGGGGTATGATTGTAATAAATATGATTTCCCCCAGAGTGTGGCTGGTGACTCCAGCAGATCTAACTATAACAGCATACATAACAGCATAACAGCAAAGAACTCTCTAAGGATGTGAGAAATAGAATTCATGCTCTCTACAAAGATGGCCTAGGCTAGAAGAAGATTGCTAACACCCTGAAACTGAGCTATAGCACGGTGCCCAAGGTCATACAGCAGTTTTTCAGGACAGGTTCCACTCGGAACAGGTCTTGCCAGGGTTGACCAAAGAAGTTGAGTCCATGTGTTCAGTGTTATATCCAGAGGTTGGCTTAAAAAACAAGACGCATGAGTGCTACCAGCATTGCTGCAGAGGTTGATGAAGGGGGAGGTCAACCTGTCAGTGCTCAGACCATACGCTGCACAATGCATCAACTCTGTCTGCATGGCCGTCGTCCCAGAAGGAAGCCTCTTCTGAAGTTGACAGACAAGAAATCCTGCAAACAGTTTGCTGAAGACAAGCAGTCCAAGAACATGGATTACTGGAACCAGGTTCTGTGGTATGACGAGACCAAGATAAACTTGTTTGGCTCAGATGGTGTCCAAAATGTGTGGTGGCTCTTGCCTACAGTCAAGCATGGTGGTGGTAGCATCATGGTCTGGAGCTGCATGAGTGCTGCCAGCTCTGGGGAGCTGCGGTTCATTAAGGGAAACATGAATTCCAACATGTACTGTGACATTCTGAAGCAGAGCATGATCATCTCCCTTCTGAAACTGTGTCGCATGGCATTATTCCAACATGATAACATTTACATTTATGGCATTTGGCAGACACTCTTATCCAGAGTGACTTACAGTTTGATCATTTTACAGAGGTAGGCGAAGGCAGTGTTAGGAGTCTTGCCCAAGGACTCTTATTGGTGTAGTGTAGGGTGCGTACCCAGGTGAGGATTGAACCCCAGTCTACAGCGTAGAAGGCAGAGGTGTTACCCACTACACTAACCAACCACGAAACATAATGACCCCTAACACACCTCGAAGATGACAACTGCCTTGCTGAAGGTAAAATTGATGGACTGGCCAAGTATTTCTCCAGACCTAAACCCAATTGAGCACCTGTGGGGCATCCTCAATCGGAAGAAGGAGTAGTGCAAGGTGTCTAACATCTACCGAGGCTGTGATGTCATCATGGAGGAGTGGAAGAGGATTCCAGTATCAACCTGTGCAGCTCTGGTGAATTCCATGCCCAAGAGGATTAAGGCAGACACAAAATATTGACACTTTGAGCACGGTTTGGACATGTTCACTGTGAGGTGGACTCACTTGTGTTGCCAGCAATTTAGACATTAATGGCTGTGTGTTGAGTTATTTTCAGAGGACAGTAAATCTATACTGCTATACAAACTGTACACTGACTTCTTTCAGTTATATCTAAGTTTCTATAGTGTTGTCCCATGAAAAGATATAATAAAATATTTGCAGAAACGTGAGGGTTGTACTCACTTTTGTAAAATACTATATTTTGTGTACTAGATCTGCTGAGTTTCAGCTTGAATTTGAGAATTATGCCCCCCCACCAAAACTGAATAACATCCACAGAATATTGTCTTGAATAAGCCTGTGATGTTTCAATGTTTTGGCTGAAGCATTCTCGAGTTATGGAGTCTTAAATTAATTTTGAATTTTTCAGAGGGATTAATTAAACTACACCTACCCAAAAACTTTGGTGTCTCTAGGACTTACGGGCTCTTCTCCACATTTAGTTTTTCAGAAGAAAAATAATAATAAAAAAATTAAAGCAAAAACAATAGGGTCCTATGCCAATGGATGGTTGGAACCTAAAAAGCACTTTTAGCTTTTTAGGTTTTTTTAGCAGGGGCAGAAACCAACAAAGCGGATGGATCTTGACAAATTCTGTACGTTAATATGAATGTAGCAGTTGTGGGAAGTGGGAAGAATAGTGTTGAAATGTTTATTTTGGTCGTTCTAATTCTTTAATTAAATTTACAATTACTTATTTAATTCATCTGGAAGGCAGCATATGTTGGTTCAAAACCTGTGTATATCATTCAGCATTAATTTTGCTTTCACAGATCTGGAAGTCACCCATGCTAAATGCACTAATGCACCCCCATACCATCACAGATGCTGGCTTTAAACTGTGCAGTGATAATAAGCTGGGTGTTACCTCTTCACTTTAGCCCAAAGTCCATGATTTCAAAAAAGAATTTTAAAATTTGTCAGACCACAGGACACTTCTTCACTTCACCTCATTCCATCTTAAATGAACTTGTATTTGTGGATGCCATTTTTAAATTATATATGTTGTTTAAAATTATTTACACATTGCATTCTGTTTACATTTTGCACAGTGTCCCAACTTTTTTGGAATGGGCAAAATATTGTATATACAAGCAAATCACTGCATGCTGCTTCAAAGCTCTTTCATATATTACTGCACCTTGTTTTTGACATTTGATAAAAGCAGTAAGACACTAGAGGCTGTGCAGAGTACAAAAACAGCCAGTTTAATGCAGTTTTGCATGTAAGCAGAAGTACAAGTAATAGTAATAGTAATGTCACATATAATCCTGGCAGGAGGCTTGCATTGTGCACATGCTGCCATTGCTGCCCACAAAAATTTAACAATATATTAGTTTCTGCTTTTGTCTGGAAAAAAGGAACTGAACTACAAATGTAAAAACAAACGTATTTTTAGTTTTTAAATATAAATTGCTAGTCTATGTAAAACACTTTTTAAGTTAATGAAGACATGATAATAAAAGTAAATGAAACAACGATTTAGTCTTTCATTATTGCTTTTACATTGAGCTCCTTAACATCACCTGTCTTTTTCTTCAAGGTGGTATTTTCTTTATTCATGAGAGCTTTGTGTTGCAACATGCTGCTGCAATCTGTGAGTGGGTTTTCACCATCCTGATCCTGGTTTACTATGGCACCTTCACCTATGAGTTTGGCACTGTCAACAACGACACCATGATGGCCGCCCTTGTCAGACACATTCCACACAATCGTCCAGGCTCTGGAGGCATTGTCGGGGGCATCAGCAAGGGTGTGGCCATGGGTTGCAGTGCTCGCAGCCTGAAGTCTCCTGTAGGTAGCAGCACCTCTACACACCTGAACAGCACCCCAGAGAGTGTTGCCATGATATAGCAAATGACCAGTATATTACAGTCCTGATAAAACCCAGATTCACTTTTCACTCAGCTTTGATGTAATACAGCATTAGAATGGCAATATCTACTGTACTTTTTTGTAGACTGGTTACTGCTGAGGAGGAATTGCTACCATGAATTGTAGATATAAGGTTCTGCCTGAGACTCAACAAACTAAAATGCAGTAACCAGCACACAGATAGTCTTTAATCCTTATATCTGTAATAAAACAGTTTTCATAAGTCGCACCACAAATGGTATAGTATTGATTCTAAATATCTAATTGACCTGGCAATAACACCAAAAAAAGTGGAAGGGGAATTCCAGTTTGTCAATTACTGCAGAACTCAATGGCTAAGATGTAAACACTGTCATTTGGAATTACATTGTAGAGAATCTTTCTGACACAGATTTCTTTACATTGGTAAAACCAGGAGTGTGATGTCTATTACACAGTTATGGCTATTTTATAGCCTCAACACCAGTGAAGCTACACGTGTTTTCTGAGTTTTTATATCTAAGATTGAGAATGGTATAGTAGTGGTAAATCTTAAAAATATGTTTTATTTTGTGACTTTTTTGCCCTACAAGCCCCTTGCATATTTTTTTTTGTCTATAATCTCAAGTGTACCACAGAACAATGTGTCATATGTATGTGAAACAATGTTATAAATGTTGTTTCATAAACAAAGTGTATTTGTAACCACTTCATGTTAAAACTTTTTGTAAGGTAGGTTTTAGAGGCATTCGACTCTTCAGATGTCTGGTTCACCAATGCTGTGAAAAATTCTGACTCGTTAAGTTTCCTTAGAATGGATCATTTCACATCAGATCTGAATAACTTTGTGTACATCTTAACCATTTAATCATGAAGATTTTTTGGAATTTTTCTTTGAGAAAATTAAGGGGAGAGTAAAGCTCACTAAATCTGTTCTTTCCTTTCATCCTTACTTTCTAAATAACTTATGCTTGTAACACGGGTCAGTGAAGCGAGGACAAGCTATTGGCACAGCACTGGTCTCACTTCTTTTGGTTGCACTGATTTTCCACTATTGCTTTTATGATCAGGTTCAGTGTATATACTTATTATTATTTGTGATTACTTTTGTCTAAGTTTATTTTTCAGTAAGTAGTTTCATGGCAATATGATACTCAGTGATGTACGTTTACCAAGAGGTACTGCTATTCTTATTTTAAATCAACAGCTTATTATATATACTGTATGTATGGATATGAGACAGAAAAAGACATGCTATTGTAAAATGAAAGAGTTTTCTATTGTCTCTGCCTTGATGCCTTTCATAACATTTGACCAGCATTCACGAAAAGTTATATTAAGCTATATGTTGTACCTTTCATCTTTAGAAAGCAAAAGCAAATGCAATCACTGTGATAATTGTGATAACACTAATTGCTTGATTTTATTTTATTTTATGCTCTAGTATCCTCTGTCTGACAGAAGTACAGTAATATTTCTAGAATGTGTGAACTATCATGGCTTTGTGAAAATATAGCCAGATGTTTTGCCATGCTTTTGTGTAACTGAACTACATGGATTGTGAGAATTTAAGAGTTCGGCAGGTATTTATTTGTAGATTTTATGTGTAGATTGCTTTTGCCCATATGCCATCAAGGAGAATTGAAGCTAATTTTCTAAAACAGAAGATTTATTTAAAGAGATATTAGGTAATTGTATTTTATTGTGTTCAATTGTGGAATTATTGTGTACTCTTTCTTTGCTAATTTAGCTAATTTAGGTATTGTTTAATTATTTGTTTGTTTTAGCAAAAACGGTATATTTCAAAAACCAGTCCATAAACTTTAGACATGTTCTCTTATTTTATAAATTTATTTTGTGCTTTAATATGTCTTACAAACAGTATTACATATTCTTATACCTCTGCTAGAACTGCCAGCTAACCTTCTTGTAAATAAATGCACTTGCTTTAAGGTTTTCCATTTTACCTCACTAAGCATACTTTAGATGTCAGAGTAGGGTTTAAAACTATTTATAAAACTCAAGTTTTATACTCTAGTGCTTCCTTGTGAACCTTACAATATTGCAGGTATTCCTGACAGAAGGAAAAGTTCATTACAGGCCACATCACATGCTTAGAATAATATTCTGAAATACAATTGGAAACCTGAATACAGTTTCAAAAGTAATGGATCTGCTAATGTGAAGCTCCGATAAGTTGTGATTTCATACAGTCTTTTTAGCAGTTAGTCAATAATTTAATGTAATTTAAATAATGTCAAATAAGTTGCTGTGTATAATAAAAAATAGCAACCAATATGTTTTGTATTCAAGTTCAGTTGTTTATTTGTTTATTTCTTTTTTGTTTCCCATGTTTGACACTGAAACAACACAGTTTTTAGCTGTGTCAGTCTGTTTGCACATAGCTCTGAGAATTTCTATGATAGAAGATAAACTTAGAATTGTAAAATTACCAGCCCACCAAAACACTCCATAAACACACATGCATAAAATGTTAAACTAAGCACTTAACTTTGTTTTATACTCAAAGACCACATTTCGTGTAGTGATCTACGAGTAGTCACAATGAACAGTATTGTAAAAATCCCACATGGGTCCACATTTTGGTAAATGGGTATCTAATTTTTTGTGAGAAGTTTTTGAACTGTTTGGTTGAATTTTGTTAAAGCAGTAGTATTTTTTTTATTACAGTTCATTTGATTATGGCCCAAAGAATAACTTTGTTGTATTATAAATGCATCAACTTGTTTAGAAATATTCAAAAGAAAAAAATGAATGAATAAATGACAATTAAGAATGAGAATTGAGTTTTTGGAGTTATTTAGAATGTTTGCTCTTTCTGTGTTGGATACAAATAAGCTGACTGTGATCTGTAATTAATTTCTCCTGATAAATACTGATGAAAGGGAGGAGACCGGTAAAAAGATTTTAGGTTGGGGCAAGAAATAGAGTATGTACAAGATTGACAGTGAGACGGGGTGTGTCAGATACTCCAATATTGTATTTTACTGACTTAGCAATGTATAATATGTATAGTGCCCCTTCACAAATAGTGGAAGTTGTTATAAATATGCCACAATTATTGCCACCTCTAGAATTTTTAATTAAGTCTAATTGAAGTATATTTCCATTCATGTTTTTATGTTTTAAAGTTAGCTTGAGTGATTAGGAATACTTAAATGGTCAGCCGCGACTTCCTGTTTCACCGAGGTAGTGTTCCCATAGTCAACCATCTCTATAAGAAAAACCAGAGAATATAGCAGTGATGTGTAACAAATGGTTGTTGATCTGCACAAGTTAGGAAATGGCTACAAGAATATAGTTAAAAAGTTGACAATAGATTTCCACCATCAGGGCGATAATAAAGAATTTTAAAGCAACTGGAGATGGTTAGAATCTACCAGCAAGTGCACAGACCCTATGCACATTGAGGAGGATAGTTTGCATGATAAAAAAATCTCCATTTATCACAGCTGATGAATTGCAGACACTAGTTAGGGATCAGTACATCTCCCAAACTACGATCAGATGGCACATATTTAATTAGTTGTTGGGAGGGTTCCAAAAGAAAGCCTTTGATGTCACAGGACCATATTCTGTGGTCAGATGAGATTTAAATAGAACTTTTTGTCAACAAATATCAGACATAATTAAGGTTTGGTGTATGGACAAAGATAGCCATGTAGAAAACACCTCATCCCCACTGTGAAGTATGGTGTTGGGTCTGTGATGACCTGGGGCTGTTTTTCTTGGATACCTTGTTCACATATCATGGACTCCATCAAGTACCAGCAGATATTGCTTCAGCCAGGAAGCTTAAACTGGGTCATGGTCGGATCATCCTGCAGGGTAGTCATCCAAAACAAATCTCAAAATCAAAACAACAGTGGTTTGCTCACTATATAATCAAGGTTTTTCCTGGGCATCCCAATCCCCTGAACTAATCCCCGAAGAAAACCTGGGCATTTGAGCTGAAGAGGAGAGTCCACAAGAGTGGACCTCAGAGTTTTTGTTCATGCTCACCAGGGGTGCCAGTACTTGTAGCATTTGATGCTACATGCTTGTAGCATTCAATCACATAAAAGATGTTGAGACATGTTAGGCCATTGGTTAAAAATGGGTCATTGATGGAAGATGAAAGGAGGCTGACACATTTTTTCAGATCAACAGGTGGTCAGCAATTAGCCAAACGATAGTCCAATACTGGCACATCATCGTCACAGAAAGACTTCAAAAAAGAATGTACAGCTTTTTATCTTTTTTAAGCAGTAGTTGTTTTTTTACCTTTGTTTATTTGTAAACTTTGTAATGACTTTTGATCTTAACAATGTAATTCTGCAGAAATCTTGAAAGATTTGTGGAATTCCCAGATTATATCCTGAAAGCTATGTAATGAATTCTTTTTGTTTCCGGTTGCCTTAACATTGGTTAATCATATGCATATTTAATTTTCCTTTTCTTTATTAATTCATGCAGACTTCACATTCAAAGCTATGGCACATAATTTAATGAGTCGTTTTTTTTTTTTAATTCAGCACAATGCAGTCAGGCAAGTAACGTTTTCCTGGCATTTGCCAGACCCAGACTTGTCCATCAGTGTGCCTGTTTGAGAAGCGTGATACGTCACTTCGCAGAATATGTTCAAACTGCTCCATCGGAGGAGAGTCCAGTACACCTCTCCTGAATCTTGGCATTTCTTGGCATTGTGCATTTTGATCTTAGGCTTGTGTGTAGCTGCTCAGCCATGGAAACCCATTTCCTGAAGTTCCTGTGGGCAGTTCTTTTACTCATTCTGCTTCTGGAGGCAATTTGGAACTCTTTAGTAAGTTATACAACAGAGGACAGGCATTGTGCGCTTCAGCACTTGGCGGGCCCACTTTGTGAGTTTGCATGGTCTACTGCTTCATGGCTAAGCTGTTGTTGCTTCTAGGTGCTTCCATTTTACAATAATAACACTTACAGTTGATAGGGACAGACCTAGCAGGACAGACATTTCATAAACTGACTTTTGACATAGGTGGCATCCTATGATAGTGTCCTGTTTAAAAACACTAAGCTCATCAGTGTGACCCATTCTGTTGCCAGTGTTAGTTTATTGACACTGCAAGGCTATGTGCCTAATTTTATCTGCATGTTAGAAATGGATGTAGCTAAAACACCTGAATGTAATAATAAATAATAAAAAATAATAAAAGTATCACAATACAGTGTATGTCTCTATATTGTGTGAATACTCACTATGAGTTTTATTCATGTTATTTGTGTCAAACAACTAAATTTAACGTGAAAATGCTACATAAATTGTTGGTCTACAAAAGTGGCCACCAAGCCTGATCTTGGAGATCTGCCTTCATTATGTATTTGTGCATTAAAGAATATGCAGCATGTACACTATATTGCCAAAAGTATTCACTCACTATCCACATCATTGAATTCAGGTGTTCCAATCACTTCCATGGCCACAGGTGTATAAAACCAAGCACCTAGGCCTGCAGACTGCTTCTACAAACATTAAGTGAAAGAATGGGTCGCTCTCAGGAGCTCAGTGAATTCCAGCGTGGTACCATGATAGGATGCCACCTGTGCAGCAAGTCAAGTCATGAAATTTCCTCACTACTAAATATTCCACAGTCAACTGTCAGTGGTATTATAACAAAGTATAAGCAATTGGGAACGACAGCAACTCAGCCACCAAGTGGTAGGCCATGTAAAATGATAGCATGGGGTCAGCAGATGCTGAGGCGCATAGTGCTCAGAGGTCTCCAACTTTCTGCAGAGTCAATTGCTACAGACCAACCACTGCTACCTCCAAACTTCATATGGCCTTTGTATTAGCTCAAGAACAGTGTGTAGAGAGCTATGTGGAATGGGTTTCCATGGCTGAGCAGCTGCATCCAAGTCTTACATCACCAAGTGCAATGCAAAGCGTCGAATGCAGGGGTGTGAAGCGCCACGCAGTGAAGATGTGTTATCTGGAGTGACCAATCACGCTTCTCCATCTGGAATCTCCACAGATGACCCTGGTTTTAGCGATTGCCAGGAGAACAATAATTGTCTGACTGCATTGTGCCAAGTGTAAAGTTTGGTGGCAGGGGATTATGGTGTGGGGTTGTTTTTCAGGATTTGGGCTCGGCCCCTTAGTTCCAGTGAAAGGAATTCTTAATGCTTCAGCACCAAGAGATTTTGGATAATTTCATGCTCCCAACTTTATGGGAACAGTTTGGGCATGGCCCCTTTCTGTTCCAACATGACTTCGCACCAGTGCACAAAGCAAGGTCCATAAAGACATGGATGAGAGAGTCTGGTGTGGAAGAACTTGACTGGCTGGTACAGAGTCCTGACCTTAACCAGACAGAACACCTTTGGGATGAATTAGATCGGAGACTGCAAGCCAGGCCTTCTCGTCAGTGTCTGACTTCATAAATGTG
Organism: Pygocentrus nattereri; assembly: GCF_015220715.1. Lineage (NCBI taxonomy): Eukaryota > Metazoa > Chordata > Actinopteri > Characiformes > Serrasalmidae > Pygocentrus > Pygocentrus nattereri. Next base: position 16,210,852 of record NC_051233.1, read on the forward strand.
CTTCTGGATGAATGGCCAAAAATGGCCATAAACACACTCCTAAACCTTGTGGAAAGGCTCCCCAGAAGAGTTGAAGCTGTTATAGCTGCAGAGGGTGGGCCAACATCATTTTAAACCCTGTGGATTAAGAATGGGATCTCACTCAATTTCATATGCATGTGAAGGCAGACGAGCAAATACTTTTGGCAATATAATGTATGTGTGTATCTTTGATCTATAACTTGATCTGTAGGAAACAAGCAGCATAGAGAATTTTATGGGTTAACTTTATTACTAAAAAAATAGCATTTTTTGTCTGTTTAATTTTCTCAGTAACAGCTGTTAAACAGTTACACATATTTTTACACTTCAAAGATGGACAGAAACACCTGTGGAGTTTTTCAGATCTGAGGCAAGAGTGGAGCTGTCCTTTAATAATTTTTGAACTCATGTTTTGGAAACTGTTTTTTCCCCTTGACTATTCTTTCCCACATGCAACTGGATTATTTTCAGAATTTTCTCTATCATGAAATTTTCTCTATCATGAAAAATGAATAACTTGTACTGAATGTCCTTTGAAACTGGACATATGTATAAATAAACAAAGGGTCGTCTCTGACTTTTGCACTCTTACTGGTCAGACTCTACCTTTATTAATCTTTATACCTTTATCAAACTCTAATCTTATTGATAAATGTTATAGATGTACAGTTAGAGATTTTTTTGTTTGTCGCATCCTTTCACTAATTTCCAACGTTGTTGGCTAAATATTTTTTTCAGCCAATTTCACTACATTTTGGTGCCATTGCCCTTCAAATAATATCTTATCAGTAGTGGTCCTATAAAACTCTCGTATTTATCTAACACAGAGGTATCCAAACTTTTTTCAAAGGGATCCAGATTGGACCTGAGGGCCAGCCATTCTGTGCCCAAACACTGTTAATAAAATTCTAAATATTAAGTATTTATGTTACAAAAAAAAAATCTATATACATAAGCTGTTGAATTTCCTCTGATATGTTGCTGCTGCGAGACAGGGTAACTCCCAGCTGCTTTATTTTAATTAGGGTTGAATTGCTGCATGGTCAGTGTATTGGCCATCTGTGTACTACCTATTGAATCCTCCCAACATGGGTGCATAATTACAAATTCCATCCTTTCCCATTAACCCAGAAACTACACAGAATTCAAAACTGCAACCACCATGTCTATGTCTGATGTCTGTGCAGCAGGTACTTGGTCATCTTACATATTCAACTGGTTCTGCAGAGTCAGGGTAGCCTCAGCAATATTACCTAGTCTTTCTCAGCTTTAATCTTGGCAGGTCTCATTCCTTGCAACTCATTGGTATTCATCTGTTGTGCTTCTCGCTATCTCTGGCATTAGTAGAAACCAGATAGAATGCTAGTTATAATTGTAGCAATGTTTTTGTGAGTTCTGGATGACTGCCAGAGTCACTCTAAACCTGCACAAAGATTCTTGGAGGATAACATTTATATGAGCAAGGCACAAGGCACTTGTATTTCTGGCTGGATCACACACCATGTCACAGAATGACTTTGTGCATCATTATCTGTGAAGTTTACACAGTTTTAAAAGTTTATCACCTGTTTCTCCTCCTGTTTCTCTTTGAAACCAGGTATTGGTAATGGGCTGATAACAACAGAAAACAGCAAACAGATTATTTGTGGTGTTTTGTTAGCGGCCATCTGCAACCTCACCGACAGATACCACTAAATTTTACACACTATTCTATAAAGCTAGAAGTTTTTAATAAAGAAATATCAGCTCATTCACAATATTAGTAGTATATTTGTTCTGACAAAAAAACTGCACTACAGTTAACATTTTATTGAAAGGCATTTTTCTAATTGCAACCATGCAACAGTTGCTACAAAAAAAACACATTTGCTGGCAGAGCATGGATGGGACAGTTAAACCACTTCACAACATCTTGATGAACAATGAGTACCAAACCCAAACACTGTCGTACAGTCCTATTCTGAAACTCCATCTGAACCATAACCATTGTCAGAAGGAGCTTTTTTTGTCCTTTATAAATTCCTCCAGTGCTGAGTGCTATGGTTGTCCGGGTATGTGTGGTTTGGGGGTAACAGCAGCCTTGTGACTGTGTGTGTCACTGGAACTACTGCTGCTAAGCATGATAGCCACGACAGTGATGATCACCAGTGCCAGTAATGTCACCAGAGCTATTAGTACCGCCTTGCTTTTCAGATACTCCTTCCGTTTCTTCTGTTTCACCCGCTTCGTAGACTTTTGGAATGAGTGTGCCTAAAGTTAAAAAGTAATTGCATAACCAGGTTTATTCTGTATTTTTAGCTCAAATGTTCACATTTATGTTCTTCAAATTAAACCAATAAATGGAAAAATGTATCCATACATTTTTATGAATGAGAAATTAAATGCATTTTTTATATTTTATGTAGATTTTAATATATAACTGAGATGAAGGTATAAGTTGAGATGAACATAAATAGTGTTCTAAACACATTACAGATTTCATGTGTTACTCCTGGATACATCTGTTTGTTCAGGAGAACACAATTAAAATCAGCATGCTCACTTTATTCAGTAACTGTTCAGCCCGCTGATCAAGATCCTCCAGTTTTTCTTTTCGTTCCTCTGCTTTATTCAGATTGTCCAGCATGATGTCCTTCACCTCCCCCACCTCCCTCTGAGCAGCCATCAGCTTGCTGTCCTGATAGATGACAGATTATGATAGGTGCAAGCAATGACTGGAAGGCATATGATGTAAAATATGAATTAACTGTACTGCTAATATGCTTCTATGAAGTTTCACTTTTCCGTTAAAGTTTCATACATTGAGGATAAATCTACTGTTAATAACAGCATAACAGCTTACATTTGGGCCTGTAGTCTCTGCAGTCAAAACCTGTATATTTACAGTCAACAAAGGATTTTGACCCCAGAGGGAAATCACAGGTAGTTAATTTAAGATTTCTGCACTACAAAATGTTCGATTCCTAATACAGTATATTTGGTGTTACATAAACTATTCATATTTATCCTATAATACATTTAATGGATGATCAAATACTGGCTAATAATAGGTTTCCCAAAAGTTTTTTGTATACACGACCGTCGAAAAACTCCCAACGCGACGTTAATGACCTTCAGAAGTCATTAACGTCAGATTCTAACATAAAAAACATTAGTTTATGCGTGACTCACGTGGTTTGAGAGATCTATTTACTATGTTCAACCTAATTTTTGTAAAACCTAGATCAGGTTGCAACTGTCAACGTTTAGAAGAAACCAAAGTACCGTACACAATTCAGTATAACAAAACTACTCGACGAATAGGCTGAACGCCACAAATAAACTTACCATCGCTGCTCAGTGTTGAAAATATGGGTCAGATCAAAAAGAGAAAGTTTGTAGAAATCAGCCGGACAAAGTCCGTGTCCCACGCTCAGAGCTGATCAAGATTGCGCTTCCTTGTTTGCGCTTTCGTTCCCTAGAGGGTGTTTAATGACGCACGATTAAACTACAGACAGCTGGGATTTGGAAATGAGTTCCTTTCGCTTTAAACACTGCCGTCTTATTTACCTCATGCATTTCTTTACAAGTTAAATTACAGACTACATCTGTAAAATAAGATCATGGAATAGAACTATAATGCGAGTTTAAGTCCAAGTCTCGGCGAGGCTAATGTAAATGTATTTCTCGCACGCACTTTGACTGACTTTCTTGTCTGCATGACAATGATAGGTTTACAGTTCAAATTCTGTTTAATTCACCTCTAATTCTACGTTAATTTTACGAATTTGTGGGTTTTGCTTTCCACCATCTGCTCACAGGATACAAATGTGGTCTAAAGTGAAATATAAAAGATTTAGTGAATTTAGACGACCAGATAAAAAACAATGTCAGACATGTGGTCTAAATGCACCAGATTCATATTGTATTTCATAAAATATCTATACCTTCACTGTTTAGAAATAAAAAATCTTGGTATAATATGTAAACATTGTTTGCATACATTAGATTCAAAATACCCTTCATTCCACATTTTATATGATCAATTATATATCAAGTCAAGTCAAGTCAAAGTTTATTTATATAGCACATTTTATAACAGGTGTTGCCACAAAGCAGCTTTACAGAAAAATCTGGGTCCAAGCCCCCATGAGCAACCCGGTGGCAACAGTGGCAAAGAAAAAAAACCCTAAAAGTAAGAGGAAGAAACCTTGAGAGGAACCAAGACTCAAAAGGGTAACCCATCCTCCTCTGGTCGACCCTCGATAGCAAACAGTATTAATATAATTATTAAAATACAGAAATGGGGAAATACGGGTGAAGCAATGGTTATAATTAGATAGATTGAGTCTGTGCTATAGCAGCAGTATAATCAGAAGGGTTTAGTTCATGCAGGTGAGGTTGTACAGCGAGAAGCTCCATGGTGGTCAGACTGGTCCAGAAGGCTCATGAGCAATGGGCACCTGATCAAGGCAGAAGAAGTAACAGCATCAGACCATGCAGTATGGGTAGCGGTTCAACTTGGCAAAGAAAAGAAAACAGGGTTACAGTGTTATCAGAGTGCAGCAGAGACTCCAGCAGATCAAGCTGTTACAGCCTAACTAAAAGGGAGAGCCAGAAGGTAACAGAGACATAAGGCTCCCTGAGATGTCAGCGCTTCTCCCCTTCACTGTCAGCAAACCTGAGAGAATGCGTGAGAGCAGTGGGATGACAGCACCACCACTCCAAGTTTATCATAATGCTCTATGTCCATGAACCCCCTAGATCTGCATCTTTTATCTACAATCTGTGATGTTAGTTGTGATGCTGTGCAAAACGTAAATAAAACCAAAATGCAATGATGTGCAAATCATTTAAACCCTATATTTAATTGAGAATAGCACTACAAATTAAAAGTTGAAACTGAGAAATCTTGGTTTTTGAAAAATATATGCCCATTCTGAATTTGATGCCAGCAACACATTCTAAAAAAGTTGGAACAGGGGCAAAAAAAGCCTGGCAAAGTTGTGTAATACTAAAATAATACCTGGTAGTTAATTGGCAACAGGTCGGTAACATGATTGGGTATAAAAAGAGCATCTCAGAGAGGCTGAGTCTTTCAGAAGTAAAGATGAGGAGGCATCCAAAAATGCAAGTTAAAACTCCAAAACGCAAAGAAGAAACAGTATATAAACAGCATCCAGAAATGCTGCCACCTTCTCTGGGCCCAAGCTCATTCAAAATGGACTGAGGTGCAGTGGAAATGTGTTCTGTTTTCCAACAAATCAACATTTGAAATTCTTTTTGGAAATCATGGACGCTGTGTCCTCTGCGATAAAAACCACTTGGCTTGTTATCAGTGTACAGTTTAAAAGCCAGTATTCATGATGGTATAGGGGTGAATTAGTGCACATGGCATGGATAATATGCACATTTGTAAAGGCACCATTAATGCCAAATATATATATTCTGGCAACATATGCTGCCATCCAGATGACGTCTTTTTCAGGGAAGGCGTTGATTATTGCAACAAAACAGAGTGTCAAACCACATTTTGCACATATTACAACAGCATTGCTCCATTTTCAATGAGTCTGGGTGCTAAACTGGCTTTTCTGCGGTCCAGACCTGCCATCACTGAAAACATTTGGTGCATTATGAAATGAAAAATATAACAAAGGAGACCCTGAACTGTTGAGCAGCTGAAATCATGTGTCAAACAAGAAGGACAACGATTTCACTTTCAAAACTACAGCAGCCTGTTGTTTACAGGCTGTTGACATTAAATTCAAAATGGGCATACATTTAAAAAAAAAACAACAAAAAAACATTTTTCAGTTTCAACATTTTTTTGTTGTCTTTGTAGTATTTTCCTTTAAAAATATAGTTTACATGATTTGCACATCATTGCATGCAACTTTAATTTACATTTTACACAACATCCCAACTTTTTTGGAAATAGGGTTGTAACAGGAAAAAGTGATTATCAAAAGCTCGACTAAACAAGTGGGTTTTTAGCCTAGACTTAATGACTGAGGCTGTGTCTATGTCCCAAACATCGACTGGAAGATTATTCCAAAGTTGTGGGGCTTTGTATGAGAAGGCTCTACTCCCTGATGTACCTTGTGATCTAAGTAGGCGTGATAGCCAGACAGCAGGGCATTACAATCATCCAGCTGTGAGGTAATACATGCATGAACTGGCTTTTCTGCATGCTGTAGAGACTTTTCTTTATATAGCAATGTTGCAGAGATGCAGGAAAGCTATTCTAGTAATATTTGCTATATGTGCATTGAAGGACAGATCAGGATCAGTCGTGGCACCAAGATTTTTTACAGATGTACATGATGCAACTGAGAAACTATTAAGTGTTAAATTAGATGTTTCTGGCCACTTTTGGATCAAGAAGAAGAACCTCTGTTTTATCTGAGTTGAGTAGGAGAAAGTTACTCAACATACAGTCTTTTACGTCTTTTATACAGTTCTCAATCAATCAAGTTGATGTTTATCATGTGGTTTGGCTAATATATATGTATATAACTATGTGTCATCGGTGTAGCAATGGAAACTGATGCCTTGTTTACTGATAATGGTACCCAGTGGTAGCATATAATGTGAATAATATAGGTCCTAAAGGCTTGTGGAACACTTGTGGAATACTTTACGTTTGCAAGGAACAGATTATTTACCGTTGACATTTACAAACTGACAGCAATCAGTCAGGTAAGATCTGAACCAGGAAAGAGCTTTTCCTGTTACTTCTACAAGGTTTTCTAGTCCATCTAGTAAGGTAGATTGGTCTTTTGTATCAAATGCTACATTAAAATCAAGGAGGACTAGCAAAGATATATTTCCTTGGTCAGAGAATAATAGGAGATTGTTTATCATTTTCACTGGTGCTGTCTCTGTACTATGATGTGTCATGTGTGTGATTCTTATATAAATAGGAACTTCAATATATGGAAATGAAGCTGCAAAAACTTCCCATTTTGTGATGTCATGAAAAGCAAAACAATTACATATATCCTTCTTTTCAACAGTTTAGCTCACATAAGGAGTATTGCCTATGCTGCTAATTACTATTGTTTTGGTACACAAGTTGCACAAATGTTATGAATAGAGCTTATGAGAAAAAATATATAACACAAAAATATAGTATTAACCAAACAAAACCACATTCTCTCTCTTGACATCACCCTGCAAACACAGTTGGGTCATTCTACAGAAGCATTCACTTTTCTATTTATCCATAGGTGTCATTGGTGTTACTGATCCTCATTGGTGTTACACATAAGAAAAGTAGCATCAGAGACAGTAACACCAGTGACATTTTTAATGAAAAATGCATTTTACAGAATGGCTGCTACAGAACATCAAACCACAATCATGGAATGTCCACTAAAATACATAATTTAATCCATTTGCATTCTACTTTTTCACAATTACTTAAGAATAAAGTAGGTCATACCAGTGACTTAAACTAAAAGCTTCATATGAAATCATGAGCTAAATGAGCTAAAATATTTCTGAAAAGTGAAAGATTTTTTCATAGATCTTCAAAGAATATGTAAAAAGAAGTAGAAGTGACCTCATCAATGTGATTTTTATTTCAAAATAAGAGATTTTTTATTACGCAGTAACACCAGTGACATGACTCCTGGGGACCACAACTTTCATTAAATATTTTATAATATTTATTTGACATTTGTTTTCTTTGTGTCATTTAATTCATATATTCCATAGTCATGTGTAAAGTTTGGTGGAGGGGGGATTATGGTCTGGTGTTGTTTTTCAGGAGTTGGGCTCAGCCCTTTAGTTCCAATGAAAGGAAGTCCCTTCCTGTTCCAACATGACTGCCATGTGCACAAAGCAAGGTCCATAAAGACATGGATGAGCGAGTTTGGTGTGGAAGAACTTGACTGACCTGTACAGAGTCCTGACCTCAACCCGATAGAACACCTTTGGGATGAATTAGAGTGGACACTGCAAGCCAGGCCTTCTCATCCAACATCAGTGTCTGACCTCACAAATTCCCATAAACACACTCATAAAGTGTAAAATGTTCAGAGAAGAGTTGAAGCTGCTACAGTGTGGGCCGACATCACGTTAAACACTATGGATTAAGAATGGAATCTCACTCAAGTTCATATGCCTGTGAAGGCAGACGAGCGAATACTTTTGGCAATATAGTGTGTGTGTAAATGGGACACAAAAATAGACGTGTCTGTAGAGTGAACCAGTTACATTGTGATATCGTTGACAACCTACTGTTTTGATGCCCACAACGTCGTCACAGAAAGTTGTTCCTCAGAACGTTCTACGAGAATGTTGTGACAATGTTATCTGACAACATTGTCAGTACATTGTCACAACCTCCTAGATTGCTAGTTGCGGAATTTTGCTAAGTTGCCAACATGTAGTCATGACGCTATACGGCAACATTACTGAATAATGAAGTTGTGACAACCTTGTTCAGACAACGTAAATAGCACCACCTTTGAAAACTTTTTTTTACAATATATCTGTTCCCTATCTTGTTTTGTGCACTTTCCTTTTAATAAAAAAATATCCTGCCGCGCTAGGTCTTTGTGAAAACGTGGAAATAGTAAAGCCTCTTTTACTGAAACCATAAACACTGAGCATCCAATAAACTGCGATTAACCATCCACCTCCAACCAATGGCGCGCAGCTACACGCAGACAGGACGCTGGACGGAAGTAGATGCAACATACTATCCCGCGTCACTCATATGTGCAGCGGCCTAACCTTGGATGAAAATTAAAATACATTCTAGTCACATGTGGCTAAATAATGAACGGTGTAAAGATAAGTAGTAATATCGTTACGGGACCAAGCAAGAATTTGTGATTTTCCGTGTGGTAAAAGACCCATTCATCGCTCGCGAATCCTTTAGTTCACCGGAAACTATTATTGGAAGCTTTTAGGATTCGTATCCAGCAGCCGCACACAGCGATGGAACGAGAAGTACCGAAAATAAGAAAACTCTCTGTTTGTTGTTGCTAGACTTCTCGTTAGTACGGAAACTCGTTTACGTGCTGGAACCACGGTAAGCGATTTATTACTCAATTACATTTGTTTTGCTGCCCTTCATGAGGGCAGCCATGTCTTAGCCCACTATCGTTACAATCATATCTATTTATCTCATGTTTTAGCTGTACAGGACTACTTTCAAGTACCGTTCATGTTGAAGTTCTTTTGAGAAAAAATGGCTTGATAACAGGGCACTTAGCCTATCGTCAAAAACTCTGCCCTTTTATGTTATCTCGGAATCGACTTCATTTCGATATCAATTAATTACTTTGAAAAGCGCGTTTTAAAGGTTGAGCTGACGTCCATCCTACAATGCACGTATAGACGCTCACTGACATTTGTAGTACTTGTAGCCTTTCACAGAACTCATGCAACTCATAGAAAGGCCAGAAAAGGCTATGTATAAAATATCTATTAATGCCCTGTTGCATCATGGCTCTGAAGTTTAAAGAGGCTGCCTTTCTTTGCTTTCCTCATCAGTTCCGCTTTTTGTGTGGAAAGACCAGGGTACTGTTAAAAAAACACATGGAATTGAGATGTATACAAAGGTGAGGTATGAGAATAGCACCGATATAGCAAAAAAAGGTTGAATCGTCGTTGATTCATCGTTACTTCGCTGTCTGCCCAGCTGCTTTTCTAGTCCCACTGGTTAGCATTTATTATATGTACCCAACTTAAGATGGTGTTTATCTGTTTTGATTCAGCAATGCTGCTTTACTGTATTCTAGACAGTTGTTTTATGAGTGGTGATTAACCAAAACACAAACAAACAGAAAACGAAGTTTTATTTTATTTTTTTCCTCAACCCTACTGTTCCTTATCCAGCAGTTCTTGTGATGATGCTGTCCAATCCTCTGACTGACCCAAAAGGCACACAGCAGGTGCCTACATCTGGAACTGGTCCACACCTGCAGCCCACACTCCATCAAGACCTATTACTTAGGAGTTGCAGAGAAACTAGAAGGAGAGACTGTGGATCAGATGAGAAAATGCTGTGCTCAGTTTCAGGAGACCAAAGACGAGATAAGGACCCTCTTTTCCTGGACACTGATGGAGAACTTACACAGATGTCTTCAGAGCTGAAAGGAAGTGCCTTAGGAATCAGTCCTGGACAGAGCAACACCTATTTCCAAACTGCCCCAGAGGAAGGTAAAGTATGCAGATCATTTGCTTACAGTGTAATTGCTCTGGCTTTTTATCCAATTGAAAACTGAGTCATATCCATATTAACTCACCTCACTTCACTCTCACATCATGTAATGGATTTTCTTGGAAAAAAAAAATAAAATGAAAACTTAAAAAAAATCCTATAACTCCACTCCAATTAAAGTTTGGCCCTTTTCATCATTTTTTTTGTGATTCTTTGTGTGTGTGCACTCTAAGCTTCATCAATTGCTTATTTTTTTACAGGATTGGGTTGAAACTTGTACCAAACATCCAAGAAACACTAAGAATAGTTTGCAACATGTATTCATATAAATAGTTTCTGCTGAATGTTTCACAGTAATCAGTAATAAGTTATACAAATAAACATTTGTTTTACCAGAAAGAATTATTAATTTTCAAAAATATATCCACTATTTTTCACTTTCTAGCAACCAGATGATTCAGTGTACTATTATTATAGTCCTATCAAATCTAGAAGTCATTTGGTCCTGCATAAAACAAAAATTAAATGAAAGATATTAGTAAGTATAGCATCAAGGCTGGAAACCCACACTTTTTAAGATAATTTGACTGTTTATTTTCTCAAGACAGGTTATTTGAATTTGCTTGAAACCTTTTTTTAATCAGAAAGTGTTTTATATTAATTTTGGTTATTTAAAAAATAGAAATGTTATAGGATTCCTTAACCATTTAATCATTAGTTGAAAATGGCTAATTTGTCATGCTTTCACAGCCTGTAATATTCTATTCAGTGATTTTATTTCATAGCTAGATATTGGTACCATGTTGACTTCAAAGTTTTGTATTAGAGGGTTCCTCAAAGGTGTTTCAGTAAAGAAAATGGTTCTATATAGAACCATATACACTCAAAGAACTCTTTGCATGATTAAAGGATTCTTTGCATTGTGAAAGGGTTCTTCAGATGGATGGAGAATGTTGTATATAATTTTTTAAATGGTTCTATATAGCACCAAAAAGGGTTGTGATGCTGTCCACCTTGTAACAATAGTAGAACCCTTTTTTTTGTTCCAGCTCTGTGTCCTGTAACAGACACTGTAAAACATAATATTTTAATAACATACAATTCTTGCATAATCCTTAGTTACTAAGGTAAATATAGTTAAGATCAGTAAAATCGGCTAACTGCTGAAGAGTGACTGAAGAGTTTTGTGTCCAAAAGATTTCCAGCATTCTTAGTAGTTTTGTTGATTTCTCTTCATTCTTTTTTTCTAATTTATACATATAATTCTCTTTGCAAAGTGTTATTTTTGTGTCATGGCATACCCTCCAGTTAAATGTGAAGTGATGATTGTGTTTTGTGTTCGGGTTTTTTTCAATTCAGCCTATCACCACGAACACTAACAGAATGGAAAATAAGCCATTTATTTGTTATTGTACACAATGGTCCGTTTAAGATTATGGCGTTTTAATTGTTGGCAGTACATTACACAATGAAGAATATTTGTTAACCTAATTAATTCAGTAGTAAGCAGGACTTCAAACGGTAGAGTATTGTTATGTTTTTAGTCAAAATATTCTATAGTCATAAGATTTTGGTTTTATTATGGTAAATAATCTATATCCCTTCACAATAATTATCTATTTTTAACTCTCTAAATTACAGTGGGCATTTTCAAAGCTAGAGGATGGGAACCACCTCCCACCTTCCCACCTGCTCCCCCTGCAGGCCCAACAGGAGAACAATTGGGTGCTCTGGAGAGGTTCCTTGTGGCCCATCAAACAGAGATGAAGCGCTTGTTGGCAGGTGCCATGGGTTCCCTGACCCAAAGGTTAGAAGGAGTTGAGCGGAGGATGGAGCAGCTGCATGCTCAGAGCAGTGCACATGGGAACAGCCTAGCTGTGCTTCACAGCAAAGTTAACCATCTCAGAAAAGAAATCTCTATTGGATATACAAGTACACTGTCAACACACAATGTGGTCCCTCCTGCCTATGCTTATGGTGAGTTTATTTATTTATTTAATTTTTTTTGGGGGGGGGGGTGTTGAAAAGGCTCAGAAATGTTCAGAAAGGTAATAGTCTTCACTTTAAGAAGTGTGTCTGCATAACATCTGCATCTAAATATGTAAATGTAACTGTAGATCACATGACTCAAGCTCCAGTCCTTATGGCCCAAAACACTGCAGATTTCAGCATGTTGCCTCACATCTGACTCAGCTCATCACATAATTAAGGCCTTAATGAACTGAATTTAGAGTGTTAGACAAAGGTAAACGTTAATCTCCACCGCACTTTGGCCCGGAAGGTCCCCAGGTTGACATGATTGCTGTAGATCATGGATGGGAAACCAAACAGTGTAGGACTCTTCTTTCAGGACTCAAATAGCTCCAGCAGTGCTCACAAAAGAAAAGATTTTAAAAAAGCATTATTATTTTGTAATTGCAAATTTGGAACACTGAGTTCATTTAAACAGAAACGGCTTGAGCGCTGCACCAGTTGCAAAACATTGAAATAGTGCCAGTGGGTACAGGAGATCACAGAACATATTAGAACAGTACTCAAAAAGAACAAGCAGTGAGTGTGTCTATTGACAATGTTTCAGCACATTTGTTACATCTCAGCATCAAGGATATTACTTATGATAGTGTTTATGTGCTTGCAGAAAAGGGCTCAGATAAGTCAAAGGAAGACAATGAAATGTCTACAATCTTCACACAGAGATTCAACTGTGTTACCTGTACAACTGCTCCTAAAGGAAGCAAGAACATTGTGCGTTCACGGACAGCAACGGTCTCATCTACATACAGCTCTGATCCTGATTATAACACTCAGGAGCTGAACTCCTTAGTCCTCAATGGAAGCTCCTCACAACAGCAGAAAACATCTTCAAATCAGAGTGAGCCTTTGCAGGGTAACTACTTTCCTGTTTCAGATTTTCAGGACCTGGAGATGGAATTGGAAAACAAGTGCTCAGGAGAGAGAAAGAAAGAAAGTGAAATTTCTACACTCTCCTCACAGAAGTCAAGGTCTGTTACCTGTACAGGAAATAAGGATGTTGTGTCATATAGTCCTGATCATACAACCCAGTGTTTGAGCTCCTTAGGGCTCAGTGGAACCTCACCTGGACAGATGGAAACATCTTCAGGACAGAGTGGAAGCTTCCAGGAGAACTATTCACTTACATCAGATTTTCAAGACCTGCAAGATGATAAGAGACAGGTTACTTTGACATTAAAAAATTCTGTGCCAAGTAAGTCAAACGAAAGTGTGCCAGTGTGTTCTCTAAAGCTTCACTTCCCTGAGGGCTCAGAGCCAGGGCCACCATGTCAGTGTGATGAACAGTATGTTGCTTCCAGTCGTTGTTCATGGGCAGTGGCCCAACCTGAGTTACCTTCTTTGACTGCTGTGGTTGCATGTTCAAAATGTGAGCCAGCCAGTCAGCTTGTCCTGTTGACACGTTCCATGAGAAAGCTGGATGAAAATTGGTCCCATTACATTGCCAGGCCTACTATCTCCCTGGCAGAGCAGCTAGTGGCACATCCTACTACTGATGAACCCAAGGTGTGTTCTCTTCCCCTGGTCACTTCTCTGCCTATCGGAGAAGAGGATACAAGATCAGGTCCATCCTTGTTCTTGAACAGCCTGTCAGTCTTACAAGACATGTCAATATCAGGTGAGGGATTGCTTGCTAGTGTTGAATATAAACCAACAAGAGACACTAAAAAACATAAGAGACTGGGAGAACAATCTAAGGACATGAGTTTTCAGAACTCCTCAAAGAATGGTACAGTGCCCTGTGTAAGGTTGAAATTCCCAGTCCACAGTAAATTACCAGCTCCTCTGTCAATATCTCATTGCATGGTAGTCAACTCATTGTTGCCACATGTGAACTCTTATAGGGCTTGCTATGTATTACCTGATTTAAAACTGGCTGCTCCAAAAAATGGACTGTCAAAGCTACATCAACTGGAATTATCTAAGTGCAATACGAGTGAACGTTTGAATCAACTCTCTGACACTGCCTGCCACGTGATGCCCCTTAGCCTCTCTGCCAACGTTGTCTTATCACAAAGTGATTACAGGATAACTAGTTCCAAGCTCAAGCACCACCCCTGTCAGGACAGTTCCACTTGTAGCTGGCCTTTACTGAAAGCTGGCAAAGTCCTGTCTCTTGTCTTTCCAAACCTAGAAACCGACATCTTTAACCCCTGGCAGCCGCTGGTGATGCTTGGAGATCATCATCACTCTGTTTTGTCAGAGAGTACAGCTCTGGTCCAGACTTCTCACACTCCTTCTCTCCATAAGCTGTTGAATAGAGGCACTCGTTTGACACAACTGCTTCGGACTGCTGCACGTTTCCCCATGTTCGTTTTAAGTAAAGGCAACTTCTCTGGAGCTGGCCTCGGCACAGTGTTGGCTATGTCCTCTCCTACCTCCTTCAGATACTGGTTTCGCCACAGACGCCTCAGCTGCCCCCTCCCATTCTTGTCATCAACTTCTGTCAATAAAATCATGAGACAGTTAGTAGAGCAGAGCAGATTTCATCCTTTTCGACCCTTGGTTGACTACACTGGCCCACCAGGTCTTGATAATGATCACTGGTGAGTAATGAGTTTTGATGTGTCCTCAATTCTGTGTTTTATATGAAAGATATACATTTATGATGTGAAATAAGATGCAATATTATGTTAGCTAATGCATTCTTCTTGCTATATTGTCCCGATGTTATATGAAAGAGTTCCTAGAACTGAAATCATGCTTGGCTAAATGACTTGCTGCTAAAATTAAAATGATTGACTTGAGCTTAACTGAATCTTCTAAAACGAGGGTTTATATATTTAAAACTGCGAGTTCTTTGACTCATCATAGCATAGTGCATGCATGCTGCTTGGGCTCTGAAATCAAAATATGAGCTGTTCTGATCCTCGTTTCTGTTGCATTGGTAGCTATGCTCGGCGATCCAGGCAAGAGGCTTCTCCCAGAAGGAAAAGGGCTTCAGCACGGTGGGCAAATGAATATCTGGGCTTGTTTGTACCGTGGTTTTTGAAAAGTACAAATTTTCAATATAGATGGGCTTTGCTGTGTTTCGGTCTAATAATCATTTGTGCTTTAGTGCAAGTGCAGGGAGCAGTGATTAACATATGTGCTAACCATGTTACACTTAAAATTTAAATCCTGCCTACAGTGTTAAATTAATTTTCATTTTTTTCAGGACACACAGATTTTATTAATTCAACTTAATAATTCAGCATTAACATGTATATTATGTGGAGATATTAAATAACACACAGCCATGATGAAACTGCATTCTTTAGATAAACAGTTTGTATGGTTTGTCTTTTGTCATTTTCTCAATGCTCAATTTGTTTTTTGTTTCAATCGGTACAGGAAGATGTCCTTACCTCCATTGCCACATCGGCTCACACAGATTCATCTCGCCTCAGAGAGGGAATCTGTTTACCCTGCACAGCATAGCTCCAGTCCCAAATGTGTGGGGTTGGATAGGTGCTCAGCTGAACCACTGCAGAACTTTGCCATCATTGGTGCAAATGTTAAGTATCCCTGCCTCCACAACCATGGTTCCTCCAGGGACAGCAGCCAGGTATTTTCTCTTTTAGCAATAACCTTTACTGTCCAGCAGTCATGTTTAGTATAAGTTAATTTGCCTTACAGATCAATTATAGCTCTCGGACAGTAAATAGCATAATTTACTAATCTATAAAAACCTCACAGTTATTTACTTGTCACTTTTAATTTAAGAGGTTAATTTCCAGTTAGGCACACCTGTCATGTGTCTTTAGGTGGGGCTTTATGATTCAGATTCTTCTACACAGCCAGGACAGCGGTCTAAAAGAGTTTCCCAGATTCGCATCCGCAAAACTGTGCCCAAAGCAGATAACAACCTTACACCAATGGGGCTCCCCAAACCAAAGAGGTCAGTAACTGGCAGGCCTGACTCCTGCTTCCTTTGTATGGTATCTAATTTATTTGTAAATTAGGCATTGAATAATAGTTTAATAATATTATTCAGATTAAAGAAGAAAGTGTTTAGTCTGGAGGAAATTTACACCAACAAGAACTACAAATCTCCAACACCAAACAGGTTAGAACTCTCCTTCTTGATTTAGACCTTTGCTTGTTTCTTTCAAGTGTTACTCTATATCATCTGAATATATTTTGAAAAAGAAAATTAGCTTTTTAGGGTTTTTTTTTAATAATCAAATTTTATTTATTTGCAAAGGGATTTGCATGTGGCTTTTTAAATTTATTTATTTTACTATTAATGGGTCTTGTTTACTTTCTCACAGAAGCCTGGAAACAATCTTTGAAGAACCAAAGGAGAAGAATGGGTCATTGGTGTGTATTGGCCATCAGAAAAGAAAGCGTGTTTTAGATTTCCCAGATTTCACATTGCCACGAAAACGCAAAGCAAAAACCAACCTGGGTTCTCTGCGCATGAAAGTCCCTCGGGGACGGGCTCGTAGGGGTAAAAATGAAGATGCAGACCTTGACATCATGCTAATTGAACGACTTAGCGAACTGGAGGACTTCTTCTCCCGCCAAGGACTGGAGGCCTAATGCCAGTCCTTTCAGTCTTCACAAATCAACACAAATGGCCTGGTGAATTCAGATTTTGATTTCATTTTGTTTATCACTTCATTGATTTTGTCTGACATTAAACAAGTAGTGCTTGTTAAGCACTACTAGATATAGTTGGTTAAGTACAATTTGTGCGAATCTCATTTGGGAAAAGACAGGATATTATCGTTCTGAAGAAAAGCTTCAGTGCAGCTTTTTTGGTCATGTATTCAAGATATAACAAAAAATAACACTGCATCACCAATCCCTATACATATCCATTATTATAGCTTCTTATTTGCTTTCTGTGTCCCTTATGCGTGAAATGTTAGAAATAGTCAAACCACTACTCAACAGTTTGGTCCTGTTATAAATGACGAAAAAAAAAAATAATTTACTTAATGCCAGATTGATCCTTAGAAAACACAATGACAGCTCCTTGGATTCAGAATGTTTTTTGTCTGGCGACCACAAATATTCTTCATTTCCTATTGTGAAAATATTACTTGTGGCTATTAATTACATGATATATATATATATATATATATATATATATATATATATATATATATATATATATATATATATATATATATATATATGTATGTATGTATGTATGTGTATATATATATATGTATGTATGTATAATCACACACACACACAGCGGGTGAAATAGGTATTGAACAATTTTCTAAGGACATATATTTCTAAAGGTGCTATTCACATGAAATTTTCACCAGATGTCGTAAACAACCCATCTGATCCACACATGCAAAGAAATCAAACCATAGATGTCCGTAAATTATGAATAATAATGACAACTGTCAGGGTAAAAGTATTGAACACACTTACTGAAATTTATTTAATACTTCTTACAAAAGCCTTTGTTGGTGATGACAGCTTCAAGATGCCTCCTGTATGGAGAAACATGCATTGCTCTGGTGTGATTTTGGCCCATTCTTCCACACAGACACTTTTCAAATCCTCAAGGTTCTGTCGACTCCTTCTATGAACTCTGAGCTTTAGTTCCTTCCATAGATTTCCAGTTGGATTCAGGTCAGGTGATTAGCTGGACCATTCTAGCAGCTTTCTTTTCTTTCTCTGAAACCAATTGAGAGTTTCCTTGGCTGTGTGTTTGGGATCGTTGTCTTGCTGAAATGTCCACCCTCGTTTCGTCTTCATCATGCTTGTACATGGCAGCAGATTTTTATCAAGAATGTCTCGGGACATTTGTCCATTCATCCTTCCTTCAGTTATATGAAGCGTGCCAGTGCTGTATCCTGAAAAACAGCCTCACACCATGATGTTCACACCTCCAAACTTCACTACTGGTGTGATGTTTTTGGGGTGATATACAGTGCTTTTTGACCTCCAAGCATGGTGTGTATAATGGCATCAAAACATTTAAATGTTGGTCTCATCTGACCGACTATGTTCTCCCAGTATTTTACAGGCTTGTCTAAATGTTGTTGAGCAAACCTTAAACGCACTTCAACATACTTTTTCTTTAGCAATGGAGTCTTGCATGGTGAGCGTGCATGCAGGCCTTGGCGGCTGAGAACATTACTTACTGTTTTCTTTGAAACAATAATACCTGCTGATTCCAGGTCTTGCTGTAGCTCTCCACAAGTGGTCCTTGGCTCTTGGACAACTCTTCTGATAATTCTTTTCACTCCTCCGTCTGAAATCTTGCGGGGAGGACCTGGTCGTGGCCGGTTTATGGTGAAATGTTCTTTCCACTTCCTGATTATGGCCCCAACAGTGCTAACTGGAACCTTTAGTAGTTTAGAAATTCTTTTGTAACCAAAATGGATGGGTTGTTACCAACATCTGGTGAGAATTTCATGTCAATGTTACCTTTAGAAACGTTTTACGTAGAAAATTGGTGACGTGTTCAATACTTATTTCACCCGCTGTGTATAAGCTCGCCGGACAAAAAATGTCACCTTTGACTGAGAAGTACCTAATAGATTGTATTCCCTCCATTAGCATGAATGATGGCTGCGATTCGATTTGGCATGGACTGTACAATTTCTGGATGTAGGCAACATCAGTGTTCAGCCACTCTTTCATCAAAGAATTGTGTGGATGCCTTCCCTGGTGTCTTACTTGTTGTTCTAGGGAGTCCCACAGATTTTCAAGAGGAATTCTGATGGATTTTTTTCTGGCTTTGCAAGCCAGTGCAGATGTGTGAATGCTCCTGAATGTTCATCATGCCAGTCAGTCACATTTGTAGCCTTGTGAAAGCTAGAATTGTCATCTGGCAATACAGCGATAGGAATGTTGTTTTCCTTCGTAAGATGATGAGCAAAAGGTGTAAAACCTGGTTGTCCAGCAGCTCAGTGTAGGCACCGTGGGTCAAATTTACCATCATCTCAACCAAAGGACCAATTTCAGTGTAACTAAAACACCCATGAAACATCAGAGAGCCTCCCCCACTTTGAACCACACCTTGCACGCAGTTCTCATTGAAGGCTTCCAGAGGTCTACGATGGACACAACACCTAGCATCATTTACATGCAGGTAGAAAAAGATTCATCTGGCCAGATAACATGTTTGCAGTCATAAACCTGGCCCCTCTTTCATGCTACTCTGTTCCATAATGTTCATGGTATGCATTTTAATGCCATGTTCTTTCAGAAAATGATTGTGAAGGATCTGTGTCGACTTCTAGAAGCAATTCTTGGCTGGAATCGAAGCGATTTCTATTCACAAGCCACGAAACATGAAGGCATGACTAATTGTTTGTCCAAAAAGTTTATACATATATACACACACACACACACACACACACACACACACACACACACACACACATGTAGCCGCATGTGGCAATCAAGCTAGAATTGGCACAATGAGGCATTTTGCCATTCTGTCCAGTGAGGCTTAACAAAGGCCTAATGCAATTTGGGCCTTATTTACAGAGAGAGGATTAAAAAAATGCAGTTAAGTCAGAGTTCAGCAAAAGGTCTTTATTGCCATAATTGTTGAGCAGTGGTCTTTAAACATGATACATGCTTAATTTCATATATACTGATGCATGCCATAATGAGGCTATTGCACCCATAAGGGGCCTTTTTGACATAGAGAAGCTAAGTGAAAGTAAGTCAGGATTTGTCAAACAGTCTCCATATATTATGATCATTGATCAGGGTCCTTCAACAAAGATGTTCACTGAGTTTTAACCTTTTGACCTTAGTATAATAAGCTGCAGTCTTTCAGTGAATAAGCCAGAATACCACAGAACGGGTCCATTGTCTGACATTCAATGTAATTGCAGAGTTATTCATATCAGAGCACCCAATCAAATGGCACAAATAGTTTATATGTAGAGTGTATAATTTCATTGTAATGGGGTTTTTAATGATTTGGTGTTTTTGTGCACTACAGTGCCCCCTTTAAGGCCAATCTGGAATAACTTTGCACACCTCATCAGAGTCTCAGTTGTGGTTCAATTTGGAGATGAGAAGGCCAATTGCTGATGAGTTACAGCAATTTAAGCTAACAGTGCCATGGCTGCAACGATTAATTGATAGAGGGAGATGATAAATAAAAAAGTAAAAATTATTAGCTTTTTTTTTTTTTTAAACCTAAAGAGGCCATGGAGTATTTCAAGACCAGTTTTGAAAAGTTAGGATCAAAATTCTGGGACTAGTTTGAAATGTATAATTTTTAAACAGTTGACAGTTGCAACATTATGTATTTTTTATTATACACAGGTAATTGCTAAGTTATTTGGTGCACTGATAGATAATCTCAAGTCACTTATCTGACAGTAAGTAGAAATTTGTATAAAATACACTTAAATTTTATGAAAAGCACACTCTAGTGGTCAAATCTTTGGAAAATTCTCTGGAAACAGTTATTTAGCAGTTTAACAGTACAGTCTGTCAATTGTGGTGCAGGTACATGAGCAGGGGGCCTCATGTACATGCACCACAATTGACAGACTATATCAGAATTGATGCTTGAATAAATATCTGAAGTTGCAAATGTTTCGCATAAAGCATGCTTAACTTTTTTTTTAAATTATTAATTAGCATATGGTAGCCATATTTCTTACATGTTTTTGATGATTATTGAGTTTCAGACTGTATGTGAAGAAATCTGTGAAATCTCTAAATATTTTGGGTTAAGAGGTAGATTGCATTTTGCTGTGCTATTTTAGGCACCTTTTCCGCGGTTGGTTTAGCTTTTGTTGTCTGGCTGATGCACGTAAACTTCACCTGCACTCCAAGTTTGCTGTCTGTATGACGTATGGTATATTCTGCATAACATGTTTTAGGTGAAAAAAAAAAATAATAAAAGGAAGAAGAAGAAAAATCTCAACAATACCAATAGGATTCTGTGCCCTGGGTGCTTGAAACCAAAAAAAGGAATCTGGTCAGAGAATGTCCTTTGAGAGTTTACCCAATAACAAACACAAAAGAATAACTGTTATAAACAGTACTAATGTTTACTGCAAGTAGGTACTAGAACTTGCTTTTGTTTGTATTTAGCAAGTGTTGATTTTCATCTTGTATTTTGGTTGTTTGTGGGTTTTTTACTATAAGAAATTAAGCCATTTATTTTAGCTTCTTGAACAGGGATGTCAAATTAAACAGCCATGTTTAATGTTTAGTGTTTCCCCCTCGTCTAACACAAATTAACTTATCAGATAGTTACAATTATCTTTTATAAGTTGAATCTGTTTTTTTTTTATGAAGTAAAATGCTAAGCTCAGTGCTATTCCCCGACTGGATTTTGACACCCTTGTTCTGGAACAGAAGGCTCAAACTGTATTCTTTCCAGGTAACAGTTCTGCAGTGTTTTCCATCTTCTAACGGTCTGAAGTCTGTTTAGAGTGCAGTGCTGTAGAATGTGAAATAGTTTCCCTGTTTTGATCCACTTGCAGACCAAATTTAGTTATCAGCTGTGATGTGACTGAACATTTTTGGGTGGGTACTACAGTTTTTCCTTGTTTAAGACTTTTTATGATTCTTCCTGCTATAGAGTAGGTATATGGGTAAAATATGCAGCATTTTTTCCCCCCTTTTTATTTACTGAGGGGGGGGGGCTATTGTTTCTTCTCTGGATTTGTAAGTCTGTCTGGGAGCTAAAGCTGCTAAATTCTATGATGTTTAATTATAGACATTCATTTCACAGGGTCTGAGACCTGTAAGTAGTATGCACTGCTAAGCAATGCTGTTGCCACCTGAACACTCAGCTACAGTATAAATAAGAAGTAATTGTTTGTACTTGGGAAAAGGTTTTTTTTTCTTTTTCTTTTTCTAAATTTAAGCTGTATTTTTCCCATGTCTGGTTAACCATCAGCCATTCCATCTTTCCTTCAACACTTTTATGGTACTTGCTGTGAAGTGGCAACAACACAGCATACACAGAAAATCCTTGCTAGGTATTGCAACCAAGTTCTAATTTCAATGTTGTTTTAAAATTCTATTGTGCATCATACAGCATATGCTTCCATACTGTATTTCTCTTGATAACTAGTACATACATATTAAAAAGAAACAGGCCTTGATTACAGTATTAAAATGTCTGTTTTATTACAAAAATTCACAGTATATATCAATCAAATTTTCCTTGCAATATAATATTTGTTATTTAAGGAAGAACATTGTACCTGTGCTTTATGTAGCCTTTAAGCTATTACATGTAGCTTTGGCCATTTAGCACTAGAACCCCAAAATGGTGAGCCGTTGTGAAGAGGAGATTTTGGACCGTGAAGCTATTGAGAGGGTTACTGTATCCAATCGTATGTTTGAACACTCTTGCTGATTTTATAAATCAGGTATTAAAGGTATTAAATTAGTGCATCATCTCGAGAGAACATCTTAAAAAGAGTTGTTTTTTAATGCAAATTTCAGTGCCTTGTTTGCAGAATTGGAAAAAATTAAGCATAAAATGTGTTTTTTACACAGGACACAATTTTATTTTTCCAACATGTCAAAGTCAACAAATAGTAATTGCATTGAAAGGTGCAGAAGTGCGTTCTCTGTAGATGATGTACTAATTTTCATTTTGAAAATTAACAAAATGTGATTTGACCAGGGGTGTGCAAACTTTTGCATATGATCATACAATGGTATGATAAAAGTCATATCTGGGATCCCTTATTTTATGATTGTGCACTTTTTATTTGACATTTTATCCCCCCACTTTCTTAATATACCCATTCAGTGTTAGAGATTTGAAAGTTTATTTTGGAAAGGCACAGAACCACACAAAATATATAGCCTAATTATGACTGACTATTGTAAATTTCTGTTCTGATATGTTTTATGAATAAAAATGATGACACGAGTATTTTTCAGTTCACACATTTTTGATGACAGAGAGAGCATGTTTATGCTTAAACGATTGCTACAGCAGCAAAGCTTATCCAGAATGCATAAACACAGATCACATAAATACTCCGATACAGTAGATGGCGTCACAAGCTTTAGTGAACTCTTCCTGTGTTCAAGCCAAACGAATAGGCATGTTTGAGAGCTCACAGAACTTGTAGAGAGGAGAACTACCACTCTACAATGTCTTGCGGTTTTCTCAAACGCTAGAAGGCGATGAGTGGGTCCAGAATGAAAGGGTTGATGTGCATTTGACCAAAATCATAGTTTATAAATGCTTAAACTTGTTGAACAATGAGTAACATAAAACATTTTAACACCGCTTTTATATTTTAAGAGCTTTTAAACTCAAGCTATAGGCGTTTAAAAAGACGCCTCATGTATGTCCATGACGTCAGTGAGCGCGAACAGCCAATGAGCTGCTCTACTCGCCATTCAATCATCACTGTCTAACAGTAAAGCCCGCCTCCTGCTGCCCGAAACCCGTTTGCTGTAGAAAAAAGGAAACGTATAGGTGAGTTTTCTTTGCTTTTTTAATGAAATACATCTTTATACTTTCAAGAATTAAAGAAACATTCTGGGCTAGTGAACGTGAATTAATGTGATTGAATTGAATAGTTCCACCCCCCAAGATGTACCTGGCAGTATGGCACAATGAGTAAATGCGCATAAAAGGAAATGGACAAGAAACAAGAAATTTCAGAGGGGTGTATTTGCATGGAATAAAACCAATAACAGATTCCAAACACAGAAAAAACACTCTCAGTTTTTAGCCTGGTCCAAGCTGATTTAATTTATTAAAATTACTGGCAACATGGCTCATAGAGCAGTAATGCACACAATGAAAGGAATAGGAAGCTGAAGATGCTTCCTGCTCATTTCATTGTGTGCACTACTACTCTATGAGCCATGTTGCCAGTCATTTTAATGTATTAAATCAGCTTGGTCCAGGCAAAAACCAGGTTTTCTTTACAGGGATAGACTTTATCCCTGTCTGCCATATGTAATTATTCTTCCCCCTCTTTAGGTTTGTTCCAAAAATACATAATTTTATAGTGAATGTTGTCCCTCTCTATAGTCTCTCAGAATGTAGAGGTCATTTCAGACACTGCAAAGGACACGTAGAGGCGTGTAGAATATGTGGAAGCCACATAACATCCAAACCATCCATTTTAATGTTATTATAATAACCTTTTTCTCTTGCTTTCTATTTAGGGTCTGATTAACACCCTTGGCCCTGTTTATATGAATCCACAGCAGACAAAATTGCCACTGGCCACAGTCATATAGGGAAATAGCAGACTAATTCAAAATCCAAACTGACTGTCCCAAAATCCACACTTGTCAAACATCTTCTTGAGTTTTGTAATCTAGTAAATACACACATGGCACATCACATTTCCTGACCAGCAGGACAAACCCTGCATAATTAGCTGTTAGGTTTTCAAGCTGGATTTTCAAATACTGTCAGAGCAGTAGGTGGATACCACATTTGTACTCAGAAGCCACACTGCGACAGCCCCCTGTAACTCCTCATGGAAACTTTGTTCTGTTTTTTTTTTTGTTATTGTTTTTATAATGCTTATAATCAGATACTGTACTGTACCTTGCTAAGACTCTTGGCTTACCAACAGTCAACAGTTTAGATGTGGATAGCAGCTGCTCTGAGCCTAGTCTGGCTGAAGTTGATGGCTGGAAGGTGTCTCCCAGTGAAAGACTGGGTGAAGGTTGCTGGGGTTTGACCACTGAACTGAAGGTAAAGGGGATGGAGGGGGACTGGTTGCAGGTGTAGAGCTCTGGGTGAAAATTGATTCCTGTAGTAGAGGCTATAGAGGCAGTCAACAGGGCCACCTTTATAAAAATACTACAAAAAAGCCTTTAAAAGCTTGGATGTAAATCATGTAGTATGAATACAAGTACTTTTATCTGGAAAAGTACATCAAAATGAATAAAGTATTCCCAAAACCATTGCAGTCGCATTGCTAGTTTTATTGTTCACCCACCATTCTTCCCCTTTTCTGCACCAGTTTTTGGTACATATAAGGTAATATTTCCTTGGCTGTCCTTCAAATTGATAAGGATGTTGTCCATGTGATGTTATGGCACATGTAACATGAAGCTTTATATACCAAAAGGTATCATAGTGAAATAGTACACATCTATTCCAAATGTGTAGATTGGTATTCTTAATTTGTAACAATATGCCAAACTGCCACTCTACAATACAACGAGAACAGAATATGTATTCTATTCTAGAATACAACGAGCAGTGATTGGCTTTTAGATTTAGTGAAGAGTCTACACAAATTGAACACATTTCAATTAGCAGTTACACCATTGTGTGTCCCATTTAGGTCCTACTCCTAAGTGGTGTGTATACAACTGCGGTCTGTAAATGTTCAGCATCAGTGATAACATTAATGTGATTAAATTATTGGGGGATAAAATTAACCTATTATAGCTAATGATATAACATGCAATACTGGATGTTATTTTATGGATATATTGTGTAACAGGACCTCAGTAGGAACACCAATGAAGGATGTGCCCAATATGACTCACTAATTAATAATGGGGTTAATATGTACACTGTATGATTATGTAGAATCTGTGCTTTTTCAGGCACAAAGTAATTATTCAGGAATTGAAGATGAATATTGGCTGTGGTTAATTGAAGATGAATTTCTAAACACAGTCGTCTTCTGAACACCTCATTGTCTTGTTCTAATGTTCCAAATTAGCTTTCCTTCTGGCGTTGGTTCATGTAAAGAAACATAACACCGTGCTCATACAGACAGCTTTATTTATACAGCAATTATACAGAGTCGAAAGAAAAATAAACTGCAATAGTATAGCGCCATCTAGCGTCTGAGAAAACCCGGGAAACATTGCAGAGTGGTAATTCGGTAATTCTTATCTCTCCATGTTCTTTGAGAATGTGGCGCAGAGCAATCATCCAGACTTAATGAATTGTAGGTAACAGCAGAGAACTTCTAGAGAGGAGCACTTCCAATCTGCAATGTCTTCCGAGTTTTCTCAAACACTAGAGGGCGCTCCCGAGCGAGCAAAATTAATGGGTTGATATGGAGCATTTGACCAAATCATAGTTTATAAATGCTTAAACATTTTTAATGGAGAATAATACAATGACTTCCTGAGCACCGAAGAGCAGAAAACTTTTTATCACTGCTGTTATATTTTAAAAGCTTTTAAACTCGAGGGTTTAAACTCGAACTCAAATCAAATCAAATTTATTTGTATGACGCAAATACAAAGTTTTAACATGAATTTAAAAACCCCCAGGTGAGCAAGCCAGGGGCGACAGTGGCAAGGAAAATCTCCCTCAGAGCTGAGGAAGAAACTTTGGGAGGAACCAAGGCTCACAAGGGGGGACCCATCCTCCTCTGGTCAAGCTACGTACAAAGGATTAAACTACTAATATTAATAGCAGTAGTATTAGTAGTAGTAATAGCAAGGAGTCGATGAAAACTTCATTGTAGGGTGGGCAGCTAGTCCAAAGCAGGATAAGGTAAGGAAAGTCGCTATTGGCTGTCCGAAAAGTCGCTAAATGACGCCATCACCTAATTTGCATAATATATGTTTTTGAAGCTGTAAAGGAATAACGATGTGGGAGAGAAAAAACACCCGAGATATGTTAGAACTACAAATGAACTCATAACAAATGAACAACTTCTGTTGCCTTTGAAATAGGCAGTCACTTCTCAAAACACGCTCATGACTGTAATGCTGTGTATAAATCATTTTTACGTAAATTACATAAATCAGTTTTTTGCTGTGTTGTTAAATGTTAGCATAACAGTAGCAGTTAGCAGGAACTGCTGTTCTACGTTCAACCCTCCTCCCTTATCCGGGCTTGGGATGGCAAAGTGACCTTAAAAGAGACACTTTGGCAGAGTTAGTTTTTTTTCTGTTTTTTTAATTTATTTTTAGTTTTTTTTATTTTTATCTTAGTTTTTTTAAGTTTTCTTTAGTGTTAAACCTATTATTCACAAACTGTTCTGGCTCACTGAAAGAGTAGGTCATCTTCATTTTGGTCTTCTATGGCAGGTTCAGCTGAGGGAGCCGACTTATATGAATAAGCAGCTGATGTGCCAAAAAGCTGCAAAACATCATCAGGCAGCTTGTGGTCATAGCAAGCCTCACCAGACAACCTGAGACCATATCGGATATACAGGATTGAGTTAAGGGTCTCCAAGGACATTCGATTTCTATGTACATCCCGCTCTGTAAATACGGGGCGGGGTCAGTCAGCGGGGGTCTGCTCTGACTGCTGTGGGACGAGGACAGTCACTGAAGAGCATGAGGGTTCATCTCAGAGTCTCCAAAAGTCTCCAACACCACAAAAAGTCGCTAGATTTGTCGCTAGTCGCTTTTAAAAAAATAAAGTCGCTAGAGGCTCTGAAAAGTCGCTAAATCTAGCGACAAAGTCGCTAAGTTGGCAACAGTGGTAGCAGGAGAGTTCAACAGTCAGTCGTCCTTCAGTGCCCGGCCCGACATGTGGGCGGTCGTATACTCGGAAAAAGGCAGTTTGTTTGGACGTAAAACAGGGGAATGTGGACATTATGCCCGCCTTCTGCTGTGTTTGACCGGTGTAGATCCCAATCTCACATCCCCGTCCTGATTTCACTTAGCCTCGGAGTCAGCAAGTTAGCACCTTGTCATTTTTATGAAAGCCATTAGTGTTAACTGTAAAACGTGTCACAGCTTAGTTGTGTTTGTTTACGAATATATTTAAGTTTACAAAAAGTCGTGCACATACACGACTACCTGTGCCTTTTGAGGTTCCGCCCAGAATTGTTGCTTGACGGCTAAGATTCTGAGAATACCGTGACCGGAAACCGGGGGAAGCAAGATTAGAACGGGGGTGAGAGATTTGCCACCACACCGGAAACGTGATCAGGACTACGCAACGCATCATACAAAACATAATTTTTTTCAGATCTGTACACCTATACACACACCTTGGTAAATTTTCGACGGATGAAAAATAAGATGTCATAAATCCATTGATACTTTGATACTTTGACTATATATATATATATAAAACAAAATAATAATAAACTAAAACATAATACAAAGCAAACAACTATATATATATATATATATATATATATATATATATATATATATATATATATATATATATATATATTCCTATTTTCCTATTTTCCTATGTCCTCGTTATATCAAAAACAGGACTGCTGAACAGCAGAGGGCTCCCGCAAGTTAGTCCTCAATGAATGGGAGTGAATGGAGCTCAACGGCTAAAAACGAACAGTTAAAATAGTTTCTAATCACTCGCCCAGAACGTTTCCTCAATGTTAGAAAGTAGAAATATGTATTTCACTAAAAAAGCAAAGAAAACTCACCTATAAGTTTCCTTTTTTCTATAGCAAACGAGTTTTGGGCAACAGGAGGCGGGCTTTACTGCTGGAGAGTGATGATTGATGGGCGAGCGGAGCAGCTCATTGGCTGTTCTCGCTCACTGACGTCATGGACATACATGAGACGTCGTTTTAAACGCCTGTAGCTCTCGAGTTTAAAAGCTCTTTAAAATGTAACAGCGGTGTTAAAATGTTTTATGATAATCCATGTTCAGGAAGTGGTCGCATTCTTTTACATTAAAAATCCGGAAGACATTGCAGAGCGGTAATTCTCCACTCTACAGGTTCTCTGCGCAGGATGCAATTTCTGAAATCGTTTTTTTTTTCCTCGAAATCCCTGCGCATGCGTAGTCCAAATCGAGGTGGACGACACAGAGTCGGTGTATGAGGAGTCTGGCCACTCACTATTCCCCCGTTATAACAAAACAGGACTGCTGAACAGCAGAGGGCGCCCGCGAGTGAGTCCTCAATAAATTGGAGTGAATGGAGCTCAACGGCTAAAAACGAACAGTTTAAATTGGTTTTAATCACTCGCCCAGAACGTTTCTTTAATGTTAGAAAGTAGAAGGATGTATTTCACTAAAAACAGCAGAGAAAACTCACCTATAAGTTTAATTTTTTGTACAGTAAATGGGTTTGGCGAGCGAAGCAGCTCATTGGTTGTTCGCGCTCACTGACGTCATGGACATACATGCGCCGTTTTCAACTCCTATAGCTCGAGTTTTAAAGCTCTTAAAAATATAACAACGGTGTTAGTGTGTCATAAAACTAATTATTCAGGGAATGATCACATTCTTTTCCATTAAAAATGTTTCAGCATTTATAAACTGTGATTTTGGTCAAATGCTCCATATCAACCCATTCATTCTGGACTCACTCAGGCGCGCCCTCTAGCGTTTGAGGAACCAGAAGACCTTGCAGAGTGGGAACTCTCCTCTCTTCAGGTTCTCTGGTCCTTCTCTTGTAGTGTCGCTCCCCACGTTCATGCATACAACAAAAATGGCAGCTTCCTTGCGCAAGGTGTGTTCTTCCCGATTTCCAGGGACGCCAGGAGGGTTTAGGTGAATGACTGTTTATGTGTTAGTATTATTATTGTTCTCAGTCATCTAGCAGTTTGTGGTTTCACTTTAGAAATATAGTTACAGCTCAACTGAAACTGACAGTCTGCCAACGCTAGCTGGTTAAAGTCGTTGCATGCCAAAGGAAGTGTAGAAGGAAACTAACTTTAAGGGTTCTAACTAACTAAAGAGGGTTAATAAAGTGGTTCTACAAAGAACTTTGAACACTCAAGGACCATTTGCATGATTAAAGGTTTCTTTACATCACGAAAGAGTTCTGCAGGATGTTCTGTAGCTAGATGGTTCTAACCTATATTAATTGCGTGGTGCCGCGAAAATGTAGGTGATTAGTGGTTAACATAACATTTATCCTTATTTACTTTAAAGGGTTAACATTTCTAGCCCAACAGTCCTGGACTCAATTCTACAAAATGTATGTACAACCCCAATTCCAATGAAGTTGGGACATTGTGCAAAACATAAGTAAAAACAGAATACGATGATTTGCAAATCCTTTTCAACCTATATTCAATTGAATACACTACAAAGACAAGATATTTAATGTTCAAACAGATAAACTTTTTTTTGCAAATGTTCACTCATTTTGAATTTGATGCCTGCAACATGTTCCAAAGAAGTTGGGACAGGGGCAACAAAAGACTGGGAAAGTTGAGGAATGCTCAAAAAACACCTGTTTGGAACATTGCAAAATTCTGAACAGGTTAATTGGAAATTAATTGGAGCATCCCTGAAAGGCTCCGTCGTTCACAAGCAAGGGTGGGGCGAGATTCACCACTTTGTGAACAACTGCGTGAGCAAATAGTCCAACAGTTTAAGTACAACATTTCTCAACGTGTAATTACAAGGAATTTTGGGATTTCATCATCTACAGACCATAATATCATCAAAAGATTCAGAGAATCTACAGAAATCTCTGCAAGTAAGCGCCAAGGCAAAAAACCGACATTGAATGCCCGTGACCTTTGATGGTATCAACCTTCAATATCAACAACACCCAGAAACGTTGCCGGCTTCTCTGGGCCCAAGCTCATCTGAGATGGACTGACGCAAAGTGGAAAAGTGTCCTGTGGTCTGACGAGTCCACATTTCAAATTGTTTTTGGAAATCATGGACGTCATGTCCTCCGGGCCAAAGAGGAAAAGGACTGTCCGGATTGTTATCAGTGCAAGGTTCAAAAGCCAGCATCTCTGATGGTATGGGGGTGTGTTAGTGCCCATGGCATGGGTAACTTACACATCTCTGAAGGCACCATTAATGCTGAAAGGTACATACAGGTTTTGGAGCAACATATGCTGCCATCCAAGCAACGACTTTTTCAGGGACATCCCTGCTTATTTCAGCAAGACAATGCCAAGCCACATTCTGCATGTGTTACAACAGCATGTCTTCGCAGTAAAAGGGTATGGGTACTAGACTGGCCTGTCTGCAGTCCAGACCTGTCTCCAGTTGAAAATGTGTGGTGCATTATGAAGCGCAAAATACGACAACGGAGACCCCAGACTGTTGAGCAACTGAAGTTGTACATCAAGCAAGAATGGGAAAGAATTCCACCTAAAAAGCTTCAACAGTTATTGTCCTCAGTTCCCAAACGCTTATTGAGTGTTGTTAAAAGGAAAGGTGATGTAACACAGTGGTAAACATGCCTTTGTCCCAACTTCTTTGGAACGTGTTGCAGGCATCAAATTCAAAATGAGTGAATATTTGCAAAAAACAATAAAGTTTATCCATTTAAACATTAAATGTCTTGTCTTTGTAGTGTATTTAATTTAATATAGGTTGTAAAAGGATTTGCAAATCATCGTATGGACTTTCTGAACATTGCTTTGTGGGGGGAAAAAAAAATCCAACAAAAAATGTCAGCAAGGATTTAAATTTTCGTCTCCTCTCCCAGTAAAGGTACAGTATGATACACTTGCCAGCTTTATAAGTATATTTCATTTATGTATCCCATCTTTGCTTTGATGATGTCAGAAAGTGTAATGTCTGAAAGGGTAATTTCACAACAAGCCTTTCAAATGCCAGTGTTATTTGTTTTGACCCGGCGGGGTTTGTTCAGCTCTGCTTTAGAAAACTGACTTTTTTAGGTGTGCAGTACCCCAGGTAGGAAATTTTCCAATTGGCATTTAGTAATTTTCACATGTCACAGTACCATAAATTGGCACAGTGCATAAATATTAGTTTGTGCTTGACAATAAAGGGCAGGTTACTGAGTGCAGCACTCATGCTTTAAATATTTTGCCCTGTTAAAAGATGAAATGGAGATTTTAACTTTGCTGCTAAGTTTTGAGTATCTGTCTGTTTGGGCGTACAGGTCAGTGATCTATGTGGTTTGGAAGAGTTCCCCACAAATTAGCAGCCTGAACTCAATCAAAAAAGTGTAAACGCCAGCTAGCCCCTATTGTGTTCTGTATTTATCAGACTAGATGCACCAAATTTATCTGAAGTGAAATTGCATTTTCTGAGAGATACTGAAACAATGCACCACCAACCATTATGTTTTAAGTAGTTATAGATTTTTCCAAAAGTCCATATGGAGAGATCTTAATAAAAAAAATAATGTAAAAACTGAACTTCATCTGTATTTAACTGGAGCCCCAAAACACTGAAATTAATCTTACTTAAAGAAGTTTTAAAACTTTTTTCTTTGTATGATTTCAAATGTAAATTGTTTTCTCTGGTGCAGTGGTTTCCTATTTTTCCGTTCCCATGGCCTCCGATGGAATCAGCAGATATCACTATGCTCACACGCAAAAGGTAGGTATCATTATTTTCATCTGTGTACATGTCTCCTATCTGTGTCAGGATATCTGTGGGACTCTTCCTTTTTGTGTTTGTGTGTTTTTTTTGTTTTTTTGTTGTTGTTGTTGCTTTGAATGAAAAGTATGTGTCTACGCATCGAAATACTGTTCCTTAACTGTTCCAGTGGGTGGCAGTGTCATCTCTTTATGCATATTTTCAGTCTACGTTTTTTTCTTTCTGGTGTACACCTGCCAGGCTGCCACACACCAATAAAGCAAGACTGCCAGTTCTCATATACTCTTTTTTGTTTCGCATATCATGAATGTAACATGTTCTCATTGCATATTGCGGTGGAAACGCAATATTTATACTTCTTTCTAGCCAGGTCATGCACAATGTTTTTAAGTGAATCATTTTAATGACTTTGAATGATGTGTAGAACCGACCATCAATCACTCTTTAATTAAATGGTTAAGAACTAAATAGAGTCATGGTGATAGGAACCTGACATCTAAAGCATTCAAAGAATTATTACAAAAATAATTACAAATATGTTGGCTGATTCCTGAGACGTGATTTATGATGGGTTTCAGAAGTTACTTCAGGCTAAAATGTATAGATTTATAATCTATTCATGTTGGGTGCATGCGGAGTGTCACAACCATTGTAAAGAAATCTGATACTGCTAGTTTCTCTAGAATTAATTTGTTTAAATCTCCCCAACTGAATTTAACAGGCAGTAGTTTTGTTTAGGCCTGTTTATGCTGATATCCTTGTGTTTACTGTTCTTCAGGTTCTCCATGCCTTCAAGCCCGTGTACGACCTCTTCCTCTTTTAATTGCAACCGGAAGTGGCTACTTTGGATACAACCAGTATGAACAATATAAAGCCAGAGAATTAGAAAAGCTAGGCATTGCGGTACCTCCTCGCCTCGCCAGTGAGCTACAGGTAGGGCCTGAGCTCTGCTGATCATTATGTGCTTCATTTGCAGTTGTTACTGTTTCGATTTCAGCTTTATTATAATTATAATTATAATTTTTTTAGTTGTACGCAGTCTGCCAGCTTTGGGCAGACAGTGTTGCAGCAGCCATGGCTTATTCTCAACACTCAGAAACACATTCTTAACATGTGTCCTCAGTCTGTCTGATATTTTGGCTGACCGTGTGTGCAATACTCTTGTAGCACTAAAACAGCATCATGACAGTTTGAAATGGAAATTTTATTGAGTTAGCCAATGTCTCTGGATACTGAGATGTTGTATGTGCAGTGCAGAAGTTCAGTGTGTGTGTCTGTGTGTGAGAGAGACATTCAGGGCATGTATCGTGGAAAATGTTTGGATATTCATATCTGCTTGACTAGCTCCTTCAGTGTGAGTTAAGCTAGGTTTGTACTTGAAGCACTGTAAGTATGTCAGTAGTGGCACAATGGGTCGGATTTCGATATATGAAATGTGTTCTGGGTCCATGCTAATATCCAGTATTTTTCATGTATGAATGTCAGTGCTGATGCCGGCATGCACACCTTTATACACTGTAAAATAGGCCTGTCACAGTTATGACAATCATCTAATTGCAATTATTTAAGATGATTACATTTATTTAAGTTGGTGTGAAAGTAGAGGAGGCAATGGATAGGGCAAGATGGAGGCAGATGATCCGCTGTGGCGACCCCTAAAGGGAGCAGCCGAAAGAAGAAGAAGACATTTATTTAAGTTGACTTTTTATGCAGTATTTATATTTCACAGCTATACTACAACCACAATTCCAGTGAAGTTGGGATGTTGTGTAAAACAGAAATATAAACAGAATACAATGATTTGCAAGTCCTTTTCAACCTATATTCAATTAAATACACTACAAAGACAAGATATTTAATGTTCAAATGAATAAACTTAATTTTTTTTGCAAATATTCACTCATTTTGAATTTGATACCTGCAACACGTTCCAAAGATGTTGGGACAGGGGCATGTTTACAATTGTGTTACATCACCTTTCCTTTTAACACTCAATAAGCGTTTGGGAACTGAGGACACTAAGTGTTGAATCTTTGAAGATGGAATTCTTTCCCATTCTTGCTTGATGTACAACTTCAGTTGCTCAACAGTCTGGGCTCTCCATTGTCGTATTTTGCGCATCATAATGCACCACAAATTTCCAATGGGAGACAGGTCTGGACTGCAGACAGGCCAGTGTAGTACCCGCACTCTTTTACTACGAAGGCACGCTGTTGTAACATGTGCAGAATGTGGCTTGGCATTGTCTTGCTGTAATAAGCAGGACGTCCCTGAAAAAGACGTTACTTGGATTCCAGCATATGTTGCTCCAAAACCTGTATGTACCTATCAGCATTAATGGTGCCTTCACAGATGTGCAAGTTACCCATGCCATCGGCACTAACACACCCCCATACCATCAGAGATGCTGGCTTTTGAACTTTGCGCTGATAACAATCCGGACAGTCCTTTTCCTCTTTGGTCCAGAGGACACAATGTGCATGATTTCCAAAAACAATTTGAAATGTGGAATCATCAGACCACAGGACACTTTTTCCACTTTGCATCAGTCCATCTCAGATGAGCTCGGGCCCAGAGAAGCCAGCGGTGTTTCTGGGTGTTGTTGATATATGGCTTTCGCTTTGCATGGCAGAGTTTTAACTTGCACTTGTAGATGGAGCGACGAACTGTGTTCACTGACAGTGGTTTTCTGAAGTGTTCCTCAGCCCATGTGGTAATATCCATTACAGAATCATGTTGGTTTTTAATACAGTGCCGCCTGAGGCATCGAAGGTCATGGGCACTCAATGTTGGTTTTCTGCCTTGCCACTTACTTGCAGAGATTTCTGTAGATTCTCTGAATCTTTTGATGATATTATGGACTGTAGATGATGAAACCCCTAAATTCCTTGCAATTGCACATTGTTCTCAACAATGTTGTTCAAAAAGTGGTGAACCTCGCCCCATCCTTGCTTGTGAATGACTGAGCCTTTCAGGGATGCTCCCTTAATACCCAATCATGACACTCACCTGTTTCCAATTAACCTGCTCACCTGTGGAATGTTCCAAACAGGTGTTTTTTGAGCATTCCTCAACTTTCCCAGTCTTTTGTCTTTTGTTGCCCATGTCCCAACTTCTTTGGAACTTGTTGCAGGCATCAAATTCAAAATGAGTGAATATTTGCAAAAAACAATAAAGTGTATCTGTTTGAACATTAAATATCTTGTCTTTGTAGTGTATTCAATTGAAAATAGGTTGAAAAGGATTTGCAAATCATCGTATTCTATTTTTATTTATGTTTTACACAACGTCCAAACTTCATTGGAATTGGGGTTGTAGACTGCAACAAACAAAATGTGAATTGTTGTGTAAGATTGAGGCAAATAAATGTAAATAAAAGCAGTAAATGCATTCATTTTAGGATTGTGGGGCTTATGAAAACATACAAAAAAGTTCTAAGTTGCTGCTCTTATATTTTTAGAGAGCAATAATGTTTGTGTATTTGTTAGCTGTACAGTTAATTCTTGCATTTTTAACATGTAATCTCAGAACAAGTGTTTTTATGCTTACATCTTCATTCTCATGAAGAAGGGTGTAGCTTTATTAACTTTGAAATTGAGACTAAAACCATTTGGATTAGTATTTCTATTACATAGAAATTTCTTGCATAGAAATGTAAGATTTATTTGTAAAGGATTACAAATTGTAATGTGCATTCTGGCTATTTGCGATACAATACAACACTTTGATTTTCTGCAGACACCGATATAATTACAGTATCTTTGTGCCTCCTGACTGAATATGCTGCACAGTTTTATCCATATTGATGCTTATTCCATATAAAGTGCTTTCAGACTAACGGAATACAGAGTTTGCTTTGTCATTTTACAGACGTTAGTGTTTGCTGCAACAAATTTATGCATCATACTATGACAACATATACACTGGCAGAATCAAAAATTTTTCATCATATATCCATAAATTAAATGAGACACCTAATATTAAATGGTGTCATTGATGAGAATGAGTTAATTCTGTGAAAGCAGGGGTGATGTAGCAGTTTAACTGGTACACAGAATGTAAACATTAATTTGGAGCATTTTGAGCTTGGAAGGGTCAACATGGCCTTTTTTAGAAGGTTATATCACTGACTTACACTTCAGGTCTTAGGCCTTCTGTTCCTGTCTTTCTTAGATAAGCCCTATTTATTTTTTATTATTTTGTTTCATCATGCTTCTAATCTTAAGTTATCTTTTTTTCATTTAGTTTCATTTAATTGTCTTAAAAGACAGTAAAACAGTATTTCCATTAATTGCCAATTTATGGAACTCATTTTTGACATTGAGCATAAATCTCTGCTTTGCATTACAGCGACTTCAACATCTGAGGCAAAAGCTCTCCAAAGAAGTGTATCAGTGCTCAAGATTGGGAAACAAAATCCACCAGTCTGACTGTAACATCTAAGTTAAGCAATACTGCCATGCAGACATAAGAAGTTAGGCAGTTGATTGAAATTTTAATATCTT
This sequence comes from Pygocentrus nattereri, assembly GCF_015220715.1. Taxonomy (NCBI): domain Eukaryota; kingdom Metazoa; phylum Chordata; class Actinopteri; order Characiformes; family Serrasalmidae; genus Pygocentrus; species Pygocentrus nattereri. The sequence goes on from NC_051233.1 coordinate 16,247,678, forward strand.
AAATGCCAGCAGGTCTAGGCTTCACTTGAATCATACATATATCTTAAGAATAACAAAACTGTCTTGCAGTGTGTTCCATGCAGTCACTAAATAATAAGCTTTATAATTCACAACCCCAATTCCAATGAAGTTGGGACGTTGTGTAAATCATAAATAAAAACAAATACAATGATTCACTCATTTTGAATTTGATGCCTGCAACACATTCCAAAGAAGTTGGGACAGGGGCATGTTTACAATTGTGTTACATCATCTTTCCTTTTAACAACACTCAATAAGCATTTGGAAACTGAGTACACTAATTGTTGAAGCTTTGTAGGTGGAATTCTTTCCCATTTTTGCTTGATGTACAACTTCAGTTGCTCAACAGTCTGGGGTCTCCATTGTCATATTTTGCACTTCATAATGTGCAGGCAGGCCAGTGTAGTACCCGCACTCTTTTACTACGAAGCCACGCTGTTGTAACACATGCAGAATGTGGCTTGGCATTGTCTTGCTGAAATAAGCAGGCTGTCCCTGAAAAAGACGTTGCTTGGATGGCAGCATATGTTGCTCCAAAACCTGTATGTACCTTTCAGCATTAATGGTGCCTTCACAGATGTGCAAGTTACCCATGCCATGGGCACTAACACACCCCCATACCATGAGAGATGCTGGCTTTTGAACTTTGCGCTGATAACAGTCCGGACAGTCCTTTTCCTCTTTGGCCCCGAGGACACAACATCCATCTTTTCCAAAAACAATTTTAAATGTGGACTCGTCAGACCACAGGACACTTTTCCACTTTGCCGTCAGTCCATCTCAGATGAGCTCGGGCCCAGAGAAGCTGGCGGCGTTTCTGGATTTTGTTGATTTATGGCTTTCGCTTTGCATGGCAGAGTTTTAACTTGCACTTGTAGATGGAGCGACGAACTGTGTTCACTGACAATGGTTTTCTGAAGTGTTCCTCAGCCCATGTGGTAATATCCATTACAGAATGATGTCGGTTTCTAATGCAGTGCCGCCTGAGGGATCGAAGGTCACGGGCATTGAATGTTGGTTTTCTGCCTTGCTGCTTACTTGCAGAGATTTCTACAGATTTTCTGAATCTTTTGATGATATTATGGACTGTTGATGATGAAATCCCTAAATTCCTTGCAAATCGTGGGGATTTACACCTGTTACACCTGATCTTATTGCTTATTGTGACCAGAGATTCATTCTGTGTCTCTGTGCTGTGTTGCTTTGCTGTAGTATTGCCATGTGCTCACAAACAGAGATAGTGCTACAAACTCTCTGTTTGTGGATTGTTAGTATTTAATCAGATTGCAACTATGATGTTTGTATGGTTAGTATCTAAGCGTTTATTTGTTAGAGTTGTTTCAGACATTTTTGGGCAGCAGGCCAGTCATATTTGCTGTAGTAGTTTATGGAATGACCTGAGAGTGGGGTGAGCTTCTGTCATCCTGTTAATGGTGTCTGATAGGCTGGCTTTATTTGAAGAATTTCCCTGGTTCATTTTAGGTCTTATCAGCCTTTTCTGTCCTACCTTATCTGTTTTAGGGAACAGTAATTACAGCAGATAGACATCGTACCTCCAGCGTGGATTTGTTGACTGTCACTCATTGTGACCCATTGACCCATGTCACAGTGGAAGGTTGCTGGACTGAGATTTTTGGTTCTCTATATTCCTTGTTGTAGGATTGTAAGAAAAGTGATATATTGACAGATAGCACAGCATAAAATGGAGGTAAAAAAATGGTAAAAAAGCAAAAACAAAAAAATTATATATATATATATATATATATATATATATATATATATATACATATATTGGTTTTTTTTACAAGTTTTTACCTCCATATATATATATATATATATATATATATATATATATATAAATTTACACACACCTAGTTAAGGAGAATAAAAGGACAGTTGTAATTTATTTTTAGAAATTAAGATTAGTCTACAAAGAGATGGTGAGCAAAGTTCTCCATGTATAGTTTCCACTGCCAAACACAGAATAGGGAGTGCCATGCTGGTAGAGTTGCCTTGCTGGCAAGTCACGAAAGCTGTCATAACATGGGCAGAGTTATGTCATTTCATTCATCAGGATTACATCCTTCATTGAATAAGAAACCTGAACACATCTTAGTAGTGCAAGTAGTATGTTACAAAGCAAAAAAAAAATTTATGAGTCAGTTTTCTAACCAACAGAACTCCATAGAGGTCGAAGCATAACAGACCATAAACGCCATAGATGTCTGAGAATGAAGGCTTACAACGAAATTTGGTCCAGAAAAGAAACGTTAATATATGAAGTATGCTATCTTACTGATCAGTAATATATATTTTTTTGTTCTGTGTTGCCCAGTAGTGTATTATTCATGTTTTAACCTCAAAACCTCCAAATGTTTCTGGATCAATGCTCAGGGTTAGATAGGTATAAAAAAAAAATCATGTTTTAGCATGAAGAACAGAATCAATGATGGATCATAAGTATAGCCATAGTAGTGCTTCCAAGAGACCAGATCCTGTCTCTGGTCTGTAACTGGTGCTATAGTCTAAACCTAGTTTGACTTTGACTGTGATGTGAAAGCATGAAATTTTCTGTCACAGTGACACAACCAAAGTCAGACCTTCAGCAACATTTTGCAACACAGTGCCTTCTCAATAATGTGCACACACACATACCCCAACCAAAATCTGCCTCAACCCTTTGACTGTTGTATACCAGCACAGTCAAATGTAGATAGACTTCCAGCTCCCAGAAGCACACAGCACCAAGACAAACTTGAAGTCCTAAGGACAATAGTCAGATTTCTTCTGTGAGGAAAAAGTGGGTTGAGTCCAGTACAGAATTATAATGAGTTGTCAGCTCAGTCTCACACTGTTCTCTGAGACAGAGGACAGGCTGACGGAGTTAAAGCGCCGACCACTGCTGCCACAGTCAGGCCCTTACTCAGTACTTAAGCAACCAAAGGTGCTGGACTAAATGTTTGTTTATCTGCCTGGTGTTATCTCAAAAAATTGTATGTGTTTTCAGTTTTTATGTTATTTATTTATGTAGTGTACACACTATAAAAAAATACTATGAATATAATCTGAACTAAAACATTTTATGCATAGCTGAGCCTATTGTGTTTCACATGTACATTTTAGAAATTGTATATCTGTGGTTGGACTTCACTCATGGAAGGCCACAGTACTGTTCAGTTTAACATTTTGAATAAGTACATTTTAAAAGCTTCAATCAGTTATTTGTGAAGCCATTTTTGGTTATTTTATATAGGGGTGTAATACACCATCCATGATTCGATGCGTTATACCGGATCCACGATTCAGTATTTTCACAATATTTTGCACACAATTCACGTAAAGGAAAAATTATGACTATAATAATGTTATTGCACAGCTTATTAATGAAAGTAGAGCTGGAAGGTAGGAGTAGTGTTAGCGTGAGTTGGTCATTGTTTTTTATCGGTTGTAAACTTTGGTGTTTATAAAGTGCAGTTGCTTTAGGTGACATAACTAATAAAGTGTGTGTTCTCCAAGATGCACGTTGGCACAGTTTTGCATTGCAATATCATATTGATTCATTGTTGCAACCTCAAAATTTGTGTTGTACTTTCGTGGACCCTCAAGAATAACACTAGTGTTTTTTTAGTGGAATTCTGCAGACTGCTTCTACAAACATTTGTGAAAGAATGGGTCGCTCTCAGGAGGTCAGTGAATTCCACTGTGGTACCGTGATAGGATGCCACCTGTGCAACAAGTCCAGTTGTGAAATTTCCTCACTACTAAATATTCCACAGTCAACCACGTATTATACCATGTCAGTGGTATAATAACAAAGTAGAAGTGATTGGGAATCACAGCAACTCAGCCACGAAGTGGTCGGTCACGTAAAAAAAATGACAGAGTGGGGTCAGGCGCATAGTGCTTAGAGGTGGGCAACTTTCTGTAGAGTCAATTGCTACAGACCTCCAAACTTCATGTGGCCTTCAGATCATCTCAAGAACAGCTTAGAGAGCTCCATGGAATAGGTTTCCATGGCCAAGCAGCTGTATCCAAGCCTTACATCACCTAGCGCAATGCAAAGTGTGGAATGCAGTGGTGTAAAATGTCACCACTGGACTATAGAGCAGTGGAAACATCTCTGGGAAACATCTCTCATCATCTTCTCTGGAGTGACCAATCACGCTTCTCTGTCTGGCAATCCAATAAATAAGTCTGGGTTTGGTGGTTGCCGGGAGAACGGTACTTGTCTGACTGCATTGTGCCAAGTGTAAAGTTTGGTGGAGGAGGAATTATGGTGTGAGGTTGTTTTTCAGGAGTTGGGTTCAGCCCCTTAGTTCCAGTGACAGGAACTCTTAATGCTTCAGCACCAAGAGATTTCACAATTTCATGCTCCCAACTTTGTGGGAACAGTTTGGGGACGGCCCCTTCCTGTTCCAACATGACTGTGCACCAGTGCACAAAGTCCATAAAGACATAGATGAGCCAGTTTAGTGTGGAAGAACTTGACTGACCTGCATCCTGACCTCAACCCGACAGAACACCTTTGGGATGAATTAGAGCGGAGATTGAGAGCTAGGCCTTCTTGTCCAACGTCAGTGTCTGACCTCACAAATGTGCTTCTGGAAGAACTGTCAAAAATTCCCATAAACATACTCCTAAGCCTTGTGGAATGCCTTCCCAGAAAAGTTTAAGCTGTTATAGATGCAAAGGGTGGGCCGACATCATATTAAACCCCTATGGATTAAGGATGGGATGTCGCTCAATTTCATATGCATGAAGGCAGACAAGCGAATACTTTTAGCAATAGAATGTGTGTGTGTGTGTGTGTGTATATATATATATACTGTGTGTGTGTATGTATGTATGTGTATATATATATATATATATATATATATATATATATATATATATATATATATATATATATAATTTTATCAGCTCCGCTTACTGTATAGGTGAACTTTGTAGTTCTACAGTTACAGACTGTAGTCCATTTGTTTCTCTAATACTTTTTAAACTCCCTTTTACCCTATTCATCAGTGGTGAGGACCCACATGGACCTTCACAAAGCAGGTACCATTTGGGTGGTGGATCATTCTCAGCACTGCTGTAAGACTGATGTAGTGGTGTTGGTGGTGTGTTGGTGTGTGTTGTACTTTTACAAGTGGATCAGACACAGCAGTGATGCTGGAGTTTTTAAACACTGTGTCCACTCACTGTCCGCTCTATTAGACACTGCTATCTTGTCAGTCCACCTTGTAGATGTAAAGGCAGAGACAGTAGCTCATCTGCTGCCGCAGTTTGTGTTGGTCATCCTGTAGTCCTGCATCAGTGGTCACAGGATGCTGTCCACACGATGCTGTTGGCTGGATATTTTTGGTTGGTGGACTGTTCTCAGTCCAGCAGTGACACTGAGGTGACACTGAGGAGAAAATCCAGCAGCACTGCTGTGTCTGATACACTCAAACCAGCACAACACACACTAACACACCACCACCACGTCAGTGTAACTGCAGTGCAAATGGAGCTGATAAAATCGACAATGAGTATAGAAACGAGATGGTCATAATGTTATGCCTGATCGGTGCGTGTGTGTGTGTGTGTGTGTATATGTATATGTATGTGTGTGTATATAATATAGTCAGTTATTGGCTTGTGAAGAACACAGTGTTTACTGTTTAATAACTTAATTCCCCTTCTGTCTTACAGAATATATTTTAGCCATGTGGCCCCAGTGATTAATCATTCACTGCTCTTATAATCTAAGGGTAAGGTATGGGTTACTGAAAATTGACAGGGAGTCTCTTCTCCAAACTGAGGTTAAACAGGAAGTGAGACCGTTCAGTCATTGGTCAGTCTAATATATGATGATGTCACCCTTAGAGAGAGTCAAAGGGCGTTCACGTGTGTACAGAGCCACAGTGTACAAAAACTGACGCTCAAGTTGGCTCTTCAGACAGGAAGAAGGAAATGAACTTCCTGTAAATCGGTTTTCTACCTAAGTTAAAAGATTGCTCGTGGAAGTGAGTATAATTTAACTATTTAAAGAAGAACAGGCTTTTAATTCAGAGTCAGAAATACTTAGCTATTCTTAGAATTCTTGTTCTTTTACATGTTAAATATGGTGCTAAATGTATAAATATGTGTGCTGTCTTAATGTGTTATGGACATTATTCAAATAATTTAATGTAGTGTATTTGCTAATTTTATCAAAAGGCAGTTGAGTAGATATGCTAGTCAGCGTTATTTACTCCAAGCTTTGATTCAAATGATTGTTTTTTCTGGAGAGGAGCGAAACAATAAGCCACTTTCATTATCATGTAATGTTCTTGTTTAACTTATTTTGCATATATCATATAGTTAGTATTAAACCCTGTAATTTTTCACAAGACATGGTATTAGACTATTTCTCTGATTGCCTGTAAGAATGATCAGTGAATCCACCTTGTAGAGTGTATTTTTGTTAGTCCCATGATGAGAACCGTAAATGCACATTATACACTGTGCTGACGAACATAGACAGCTAAGAAGCACTTATACTCTGCTGGGAAATGCAGTGTTATGCATTTTAACTCTTGTTATGTCTGTATACGTGTATATGTTTCAAATATATCAGTAAACATTTTTAGTTTAATAAGGTGTATAGTTTAAGGTGCAACTTCATCTGAATATTTTAGGTAATTAAAAATTATTTGTTTTATGTTTTTTTTGTTTTACGTTGTTTTGTTTTATGTGTTTGTTTAACCAACTACGGTAACTTTACTGGAACCAGTTTTTACAAAGAAGCCCTATAAAAGACAATGCAATAATAACTAGTAACTAATGAAATAGGCAACAAGGAATAAATAAATGTAAATAGCACGATCATTCAAACGAAACAGGCTACTTAGCGTTGTTTGTAGCTGAGGGCATGCATGTGAATTATATGTTACTGTGTGAGTGCGCAGTTAACAGTTAAAGAAGGTGCTTCAGCTACAGAAAGGGCTGCTGAAAGAGCACGCTCTTGCAGTTTCTGAACGAAGATATTTGTAGCCAGGCATTAGGCTGTTCCACCACCATCTATTAGTGAATGCAAGAGGAAGAAAGGGATGAGGAATAGAAAGAAAAAAGAAAAGGGGTGAGGGAGTGCAGGGTCCAGTGAGCACATGCTTGATCGTATTGTCTTTTTCTAGAAAAAAAATCATCAGCCCACCCCCCCACCCCTGTGTCACGCCTCAAGACGAATTTTCAAATTGCGATCCTCTTGGCCACACTGGGAGCTCAGCCACTTGCCTCTGTTGGGAGGTTACCAGAGGAGTCAGATCTGCCAGTGAACCAGCCAATCGCAACCACGTAGCATAACCGCTGACCAACTGGGGGGCTGGGCTTGGAGCTTTGCATCGGAGAAGCACCGGCAGAATCAAGCAAGGAACACACTAGAGGTGGAGAGGCAGCGCTATAGCTGGTGCAGCACACTAATCTCTCCACAGTGATCATGTGTCAGCGGAGCCTGAAGCAGCGGCAGCAGCACTGGAGCGGGGTGGGGAAATGGTGAGATGTTGCAGGGCTTTGCACAGACCATCCTCTTGCTACAATCTCCACAGAGTCAGGGTTGATGCACGGCGCCTCCGGACGCTCGGCTCCTCCTCCTCCTCTTCCTCTTTCTCGCCGAGAACGGCAGGGGGGTCTGCAGGCGGCGTCAGCAACGCCAGCAGTGGAGGCCCTGGAGCCCTGGGGGCCGCCGTTCGGCTCAGCCACCAGAACCGCTTCAGGTACCGAGAGGGAGATGGAGAGAGTGTGATGCTAGAATAGAGCCCAGGCTTATAGTGTGTCTGATACAAGGACATGCCATGTTAGCTTGGCAGAGGGACTTTGGAATGATTATTCATATGATGGATAACAGGAGTATGCAGGCGAAAACTGAAAAGAGGGTTGGATATACGGTGGTTGTATTAACATCAGGATATTTTAATAACAGGTTATCAGATGTAATGTTTTCTTAATAAACGTGTTAAAAGGCAAAGGTATGGTTGCACCTATCCTAGTGTTACTTTATCAGAGCTTTGAATAGGGTGTGTCGGGCAGTTATGCTGACAATTATACTTAGGTAGTAGCTTGTGGAATGAAATGGATTGCTGGACAAGTACATGGAGTGTGTTTGGCGCACAGTGACATTCTGTACACAGGCCAGAGCACTGAATGTAGCACAAGCATGTGGCCTGGCTCTCTTAAAGTCCTCTCTCCCCACAAAGCTATGGCACTGCATTTGGCCTAATTGCAGCATAATGCCCCTAAGCTTCTGCCAGAAAGCTTGTGAACAATGTGGGCCAGCGGAGCCAGTGATAGCCAGCCTTAAACTGTTCTTCACACCAGCTCTTATCCTTGAACTGTGCTTCATACAAGCCTTTAGTCTTTAAAAATGCATTGCAATACCGAGCCAACAGCTCTCCTTCACTCTGAGCGAAATGCAGCAAGGGAATTAAGGGAAGCCAGGATTCAGCTAGTGATTGGCTAATGTTTCTACAACAAACAAGACAGGGTGGATGTATTGAAATGTGTGAGCGAGCATGGCTGCTTCAGCTTAGAATGTGTGTACAATTTTGTCAAAAATGGATATACAATTTTGCTTGGTTTGTCTTTCTTTTCAGTTGCCTCATTTGTTAGATTCACTGTTAATTCTGGGCTCCTAGTCTCAAGCCAACCAAAGCATTTAAATTTGTGGAGAAAATAGCAAGTGAGCTGCAGTGCTCTTCACGCCTCTTCAGCTGTGCTGGACAGGCTGGGGGGAAGGGCAGGAAAGCCTTTAACACACTAATGAACCTCAGCTCTGTGTGACTGCTCAGGGTCTGTGCCAAACAAAGTGTTTCTAGCTGTAGTCGTTTAGAGCCATTTATGATTGATACAGGGGGTTTTAAGACAGCTGAACTGCATGCAGTTAAGAGTGAGCGAGGTTGCGTAATGTAGCAAATGCGAGTGGTATGGTTTGAAAATGGCTGCAACCTCTGTGTGCTGCAGTGCAGTTTTAAAGCAACAACATGCAGTGTAAACTATCTTTGCTTAAATACTTATGACATTATATTAACTGACAAGCTAAAAAATGTAACTCTTCTTACCACATATATACTGCGTAAGTACTTTATGTTAAGTGTGCTGATCAGCATAAACTTTTACCCACATGAGGTAGTAAAGACTTTCTAGTCCAGTAGTTCCAGTAGATTTACTGCTTTCATGATGGTACTGGGCAATAATCTTTTTTTTATTTCAGATGTAGGATTGATTAGTGCTATGATGATAGTCTTATTCTAGTGCAATGTATAAAATTATTGATCAAGTAATATAAAAAATTATAAAAAAGAAAAATCATTTAATCAAATTTATATCTTATCATATACATTTTGCGGGTACTGTATTCTCAAACATAGACCACCTTTCCTCCAGTCAAAATGGCTAAACTTTTTTTATTTTCCATTTATTGAATTAATGTAGGATAAGATAGCACAAAAGTGACATAAATGTTGAAATAATTCACAGGTGACACTAAAAGGTGAAAAATCCACAGGTGTTTCTGTTCATCTGAGAGAAAAACAATGCAGTAACCTTGCAAGAATGTGTAGCTGTCAAGAAGCCAATAAAAGAACATTTGCACTAGAACACCAAAACTGGTAGGGGGTTTTAAGGACTGATGAGTATACATTTGTAATTGGGGTTACTTGGATCATGAGGGGCAGAAAGTGCAACCAGCTTCAGATTTCTTTGAAAAACTCACAGCATGTCTCCTGAAAAGAATGGAAGTCATAATCAAAGCAAAGAGTGGACATGCTAAAAACTAAAAAAAAGTTGATATTTTGTTGTTGAGGTGTCTCTGTAATTTTCTGTTAAATATGTTTTTTTTCCCTTATGCTGGAAAAGGAATAAATTAATGGCTTTTTAAATTGGAAATAACAGCTTCACTACATTAGTTTTGGGGATTTGGACACCTCTCTGTGCTGGAAATGTGTTAAAACTCCTGACAGAACACGTTGTTTGTGCTTGAGACCCTTCCCAAGTGAAATAATCTGATTGTGAGCCTGTTGAAAGAGAATTTAAGAGAACTCAGTCAAAACTTGGTGAACGACTAATGGTCATCAGAGAATGTAAGTGAATTACATACCATTGTCATATCCTCATCTATATAATGTTGATTTTGCATTTGAGACTTAAATGTCAAGATAAACTCAAAGTAGCACATGGACACCATATTTTAGCATGTTTTTTTTTCTTTCTCATTCTGTAGTGCTATTTCTTTCCATTTCAACCACAAAAATGTTTCACAGTGCAGCTTTTAATTAGTGAAAGCCTTTTGCATAATTCTGTAGATGGAAATACAAACCTCATTTCTAGAAAAGTTGGGACATTTTGTAAAATACACAATAAGAATCAGTGATTTTGTTGATTCTCTTAAACCTTTTGTTAACTGACAAAAGTACAAAGACTTTCCTCTTAATGGTTTGACTGTCCACCTTGTGGCACAGGGGCACAATAAGATAGAGACATTTAAAGAATATTCAAGTTACACTGTTTTGGAACATTCCATACTAAGCAGGTGTATTCGTATCAGTTGAGATCATGATTGGGTATAAAACGGCATCCACCAAAGGCTCAGTCTTTGCGAGCAAAAATGTGTCATTGCTAACCATTTTGTGAGAGAATTGACAAACAGTTCAAGAAGAACATTTCTCAATGCAAGATTTCAAGGCATTTAGGTGTTTCACCTTCTAGTGTGCATAATTTGTTGAAAACAAGTGTTTTAAAAAGTGTAATTAAAAAGAAAGATGATGCAACACAGCTTTTTTGAGTGTGTTGAAAGTTGATCAGTTATAAACACTGGAAATCATTTTTGTTTTTATTGCATTTTACAAAATGTTGCATGTTTTTCAGAAATGGAGTTTGTAAAATATCAACAAAGATCTTGGATAATTTAACAACATTAATTCAGGGTCCAGCTGTTTTTTTATTCATTCCTTTGTTTATTTATTCATTACTGTAGAAATGGCATCCTCTTGTACTTCATCAGAATGAACTTTGTGTATGAGAGAGAGGAAAAAAGAGAAACTGAGAAAGCGTGTCAGTGTCTAAGCCGTCACTATCCTGCTAAGTGCTAGGTCTTATCCTGATTAGAGTAGATAGTGTATTAGCACCTATAGATAGCAGTCTTGACTGCTGTCCAACACAGTCTCTATCAACCCCCCTTGTGCTGGTTCATCATTTTCAGGGCCAAATATGACCCACTTCACTGACATACTAAAGCTGATCTGGCTTTAGCCAGCTACTTTTCTCATTTCATATGTGCTTTTCTATCTGCAAAGTAAGATGCTGTTCGCTCCAGACATGACAAATCATCTTACGCTTTGCCCCAGTCTCTGGCCTACAGTTGTGATCCAGTGGCGCCTCCTTCCTGCACTGGAGCTGGAGCTAAAAATAGTGTACAGATCTACCATGCAAAGCTGAGTGCTGGTGGACTGCTGTCACAGCTCTGCTGGCTCCTTTAAGCCAGCACTAATGCCCTACTTGTTCTGAATTGTGAGGAGGTTGAAAGATTGGTGCATTTCATGTTTCAAGTGAATTTAAATTAATCCTTAGAAATTACTTTTGACATAGACATTCTATAGTACTGGTAAATTTGTCAGATTTCTGTTAAATGTTCAGGATATGGCAGGTAGCATTCCTTTTCTTCAGATTATTATAAGCAAAGACCGGTTCAGAATCATGATGAGCAGCTGTAGATTTTTTTAGGCAGTAAACACTAAGGGATTAAAGGGAGGTGAGGTGCCTGAGGTCTTGGAAAACATTTTCAGGAGGATGGTATGGGGTTATGAATGTAATAGCATTGATTTATTATAAAACTACTGTGGAGATTTGCTACTGCTTCCATTTTCTCAGTTTTTTTCTGGCTGCTAGTTTGCTATACTTCTCTCTTCGATCAGTCAGCTTGTCAGTCTTGCTGTTCTAACCCTTTTTTCGGAATTTATTTGGTTTACGGGGTGGAGGGGTGTGCGTGTGGGTCTGCTTTTCTTTTCATGTCTTGGGCCTCTTTCAAATATTTTTATCACTGTGTCATGTCAGTGTTCTGTTGTGATATTGCTTGCACTCTGGGCCTCACAGGCTATGTTGTGCATGTTGTGCAGGTTGCAGTTCCCACAGCTGGCCTTGCGGCGGCGCCTTGGCCAGCTGAACTGCATGTCCCGGCCTACTGCCCGCCTGCGCTCATGGCCGCTCTCCTTCCTCTACTACATCTTGCCATTTGGAGTGCTCAAGCCCCTCGCCAAGGTGGGCTGGCGGCCCACCAGCAGAGTAAGTCCAAAAGAATGGGACGATGCCCAGAACAGCAAAATTACGTGACGTGTTTGCATGTATGTGAGCTGACCCGTACAAAATCTCAGTATCCAGAGACCTTTTCTGTGTACAAATCTGAAAGAAATAATCTTTGTGTCATTTTTCTATGTTACTGGTTTAATGAAAGTAATTGATGTACACATGTTCCTTTCACCAAGCAATGAGCTCTAATTTATCAACCTTATTATGTTTAACAGATATTTCAAATGGACATTTTTGTTCTGGAACACTTGAGCATCACATGTCTTTGGATTTGTTTTTCTTATTCACAAAATACCGGTTATTTGCAGTTTTTATTCCTCAAATCACTTTAAAGCCCTGCATGGCTCATGACTCAGAATTGCGCAACTTTGGGATGAAACCTATGATGTTGACTTTCACCCCAAAAACAAGCCCAGAATGTATATCAGGTGCATACTCTGGAATAAATGTAAAAACATGCTTATTGCCAAAAGTGGTTTACCTGTCCTGCTGTTTTATGTAGCTTGTGATTAGAGTCAGATCAGGACTAGTTTCCCTCACCTAATTTCAGTTATTTACTATTAAAAGAAACCTTTACCAAACTGATTTCAGACGTTTGTGGAACAAAGGAGGCATTGAGGACAAGAGTGGTCAGAGCCAATGGCTGCTTGTATATGCCCTCTCCCCAGCCTGGTGTAAAAAGACCCATTGTTCTGTTCCAAGTGAGGAATGCTTTGTCTGCTTGGTCACTGCATCTTCCGAGTAGGTTCAGTGCTCTGTGCACGCTCTGATTTTTTACGGTGTGCAAAATTGCCAGACAGGCCTCAGATACTATATCTTTAGATGTGTGATCTTGATTGTTATTCCGTGGTTTTCTCAAGCACAATGTCTTATGTAATTTGAGACTTTTGCATTAAAACAGTTTTTTTCTTCTCCAGAATGGAGTAGAAAGGTGATTTAAGTGACTTTGAACGTGGCATGGTTGTTGGTGCCAGACGTGCTTGTCTGAGTATTTCAGAAACTGCTGATCTACTGAGATTTTCACGCACAACCATCTCTAGGGTTTACAGAGAATGGTCCGAAAAAGAGAAAATATCCAGTGAGCGGCAGTGTGTGGACAAAAATGCCTTGTTGATTTGAGAAGTCAGAGGAGAATGGGCAGACTGGTTTGAGATGATAGAAAGACAACAGTAACTCAAATAAATAAACAGAATCTTGAGGAATGTTTCTAACACCTTGTTGAAAGTATGCCACAAATAATTAAGGCACTTCTGAAGGCAAAAGGGGGTCCAACCTTTTACTCGCAAGCTGTACCTAATAAAGTGGTGGGTGAGTGTACAGCACAGTGTAATTCAGTTTGTTGGATTACTGTGCTAAAGAATGAAATTATGCAGTTGGTTAAATATGCTGCTGATGGCCTTTTAAACTTTAACTTTGTCTGAACGGTAACATCAGACAACTTATTGCTAGTGTGAGCAATGTGGTTAAATTAGTAACACTGCGATTTAGTTAAATAAAAAAAATGTATCACCATTTATTTTTATTTATGAATTTATTTTTAACTGAATTTGAAAATGTCATTTACACGGTGTAGGCTCCAAAACTACTTGAAAAAAATGTAATCCATTAACTCCAATTAAGTTTTTTCAAACATTTTCCCTCCCCTGTAAAGTTACCATTTTGCATGTACAAGATTTTGTTGTGGCAGAGATGATGTATACAAATGACCAGTACTATCCTAAACTATACTTAAAATTAAAACAAACTACTACACTTCACGTAGACACCTTCTAAAAATCAACTTACAAATTTTTAAATGTATACTATTGGTCTAGAAGCTGGCAGTACTTAACATTCATGCAGTTAGGCTGGACTTAGCATTTAGATGTCCTTTTTTTGTCAGCTAGAGCTGAAGCGGACTACTGTAATCCACTTATAGTGGACACTTTGCCCAGCTTCTGTCCTACATCTCAGCCTCCCTGGCCTCTAGACCTTGAACTAGTGCTTAGTGCTGATCTAGGATCAGTTCTTTCTGGTTCTACCAGATGTAATCTAGGAAATGCCAGAGAGCATTGATCCAGACATAGCTGTCTTACTATGGTATATGCTCAGGCCAGAGGTGATATGAACCTACTTGCAGATGCTGAACGTTTAAAATATGTTTTATCCACATTAACATAGAAAAGATTTCTGAAGTGGCAGAAGCAAAAATAATCCCATATATACATTGCAAATGCCCTAACCTGATTGGTAAAGATAAGAGTGCCGATGCACAGCACTTGGCAGATGATTTCTGCCCCATGGTTTTATTCTAGCATCATCACTTGGTGTTATTACTTGACAGTAAGATCTCCAGTGATCTCCTGCAAGTAGGTTCATATCACCTCTGGCCTGAGCATACACCATAGTAAGACAGCTGTGTCTGGATCAGCAATGTTCTCTGGCATTTTCTAGATTACATCTGTTAGTTGATGTGATACCTGTAAAAAAAACTCTGAAATGTATATGTAATAGCAAAAAAAAATCAAACGAAGAATGATAGAACTCATTTGCAGTAAGCTTTGCCCATCCTAATTCTATAATCAATCTCCATCAGTTTTGTATTATTGTGCTTTTCTTTAGGTTGAACTACAATGTCTTACACTAGATGCTCATAGTTCTTACTGTTCCTATATTCCCAGAGTGCCTACACATATTTAGACTGCTTATGTACTGTACCTGCCTTAAAGCTTGTCTTGGTTGTTTTTGAGTTGTTAGTTTTCTGACATGCAGTGTGTGTGCATTTCTGAATGCTAGTGTTCTGTTAAGACACCTGAGTTTTGTAGTGTGAATGTGTGTGTGTGTGTATGTATGTATGTACATTGCTCAAAAAAATAAAGGGAACACTCAAATAACACATCCTAGATCTGAATGAATGAAATATTCTCATTGAATACTTTGTTCTGTACAAAGTTGAATGTGCTGACAACAAAATCACACAAAAATCAATGGAAATCAAATTTATTGACCAATAGAGGCCTGGATTTGGAGTCTCACACAAAATTAAAGTGGAAAAACACACTACAGGCTGATCCAACTTTGATGTAATGTCCTTAAAACAAGTCAAAATGAGGCTCAGTATTGTGTGTGGCCTCCACGTGCCTGTATGACCTCCCTACAACGCCTGGGCATGCTCTTGATGAGGTGGCGGATGGTCTCCTGAGGGAGCTCCTTGTGCTCAGTGTGAACCTGCTTTCCTCTGTGAAGAGCACAGGGCGCCAGTGGCGAATTTGCCAATCCTGGTGTTCTCTGGCAAATGCCAAGCGTCTTGCACGGTGTTGGGCTGTGAGCACAACCTCCATCTGTGGACGTCGGGCCCTCATACCATCCTCATGGAGTCGGTTTCTAACCGTTTGTGCAGACACATGCACATTTGTGACCTGCTGGAGGTCATTTTGCAGGGCTCTGGCAGTGCTCCTCCTGTTCCTCCTTGCACAAAGGCGGAGGTAGCCGCCCTGCTGCTGGGTTGTTGCCCTCCTACGGCCTCCTCCATGTCTCCTGGTGTACTGGCCCGTCTCCTGTTAGCGCCTCCAGCCTCTGGACACTACGCTGACAGACACAGCAAACCTTGCCACAGCTCGCATTGATGTGCCATCCTGGATGAGCTGCACTACCTGAGCCACTTGTGTGGGTTGTAGAGTCCGTCTCATGCTACCACGAATGTGAAAGCACCATCAACATTCAAAAGTGACCAAAACATCAGCCAGAAAGCATAGGTACTGAGAAGTGGTCTGTGGTCCCCACCTGCAGAACCACTCCTTTATTGAGTGTGTCTTGCTAATTGCCAATAATTTCCATCTGTTGTCTATTCCATTTGCACAACAGCATGTGAAATTGATTGTCAATCATTGTTGCTTCCTAAGTGGACAGTTTGATTTCACAGAAGTTTGATTTACTTGGAGTTATATTGTGTTGTTTAAGTGTTCCCTTTATTTTTTTGAGCAGTGTATGTATGTATGTATATGTAGACCTTAACATTTGTTGGTTGATCATGTGGCCATGGTATATTGCAGTAATTCTATAAAATGAGTGTCTAGTATTCCTAACATGCTCTTTACTTGTCTAGGTTACCATATATAAGTCCATACCTACAAGGTTACTCTCCAGAGCTTGGGGTCGACTCAACCAAGTCGACCTTCCCACCTGGTTACGGAAGCCCATTTATAACCTATATATATGGACATTTGGGGTAAACATGAAGGAGGCAGCTGTGGAGGACCTGCAACATTACAGAAACTTGGGCGAGTTCTTCAGACGCAAACTGAAACCTCAGGCCAGGCCTGTTTGTGACTCCCACTGTGTGGTATGTGTGTGTTCAATACTTTTAATCAGTAACAAGGAAAAACCACATTCAATTGCCGTATATATGTATTAGGGGTTTGTCTTGGTGTTTGATAACAAATTTATGTATTTATAGTCATCTCCAAATGATGAGCTCCCCTCAAGAAAAATTAGCTAAATTAATCATATGACGCTAACAATACCTTTTAAGGATTCAGATATTTCTAAAAAATGGAGAAATTGCTGACCATTTGTCGAATAGAAATAATTTGTACAAGATTGTTGTGTACTGGTAAACAAAAATCACAGTGTGATTTACACCACGGTTTGGCCATCACGGTTTGGTACAACGGGGGGAAAAAGCAACAAGAGACACCCAAATGCTTAAGGCTTGGTTTCCTTTCATTTATTTTGAACATACAGTACTGCAAGTTACAGTTTGTTCCACCTAGTCATGTACAGTGGGGAAAAAAAGTATTTAGTCAGTCACCAATTGTGCAAGTTCTCCCACTTAAAAATATGAGAGAGGCCTGTAATTGACATCATAGGTAGACCTCAACTATGAGAGACAAAATGAGGAAAAAAGTTTTAGAAAATTACATTGTCTGATTTTTAAATAATTTATTTGCAAATAATGGTGGAAAATAAGTATTTGGTCAATAACAAAAGTTCATCTCAATACTTTGTTATATATTCTTTGTTGGCAATGACAGAGGTCAAATGTTTTCTGTAAGTCTTTACAAGGTTGGCACCGCTGCTGGTATGTTGGCCCATGCAGAGCAGTGATGTTTTGGGGCTGTCGGTGGGCAACACGGACTTTCAACTCCCTACAAAGGTTTTCTATGGGGTTGAGATCTGGAGACTGGCTAGGCCACTCCAGGACCTTGAAATGCTTCTTATGAAGCCACTCCTTTGTTGCTCTGGCAGTGTGCTTGGTATCATTGTCATGCTGACCCAGACCCAGCCACGTTTCATCTTCAATGCCCTTGCTGATGGAAGGAGGTTTGCACTCAAAATCTCACAATACATGGCCCCATTCATTCTTTCATGTACACGGACCAGTTGTCCTGGTCCCTTTGCGGAGAAACAGCCCCAAAGCATGATGTTGCCACCCCCCATGCTTCACAGTTGATACGGTGTTCTTTGGATGCGACTCAGCATTCACTCTCCTCCAAACACAACGTGTTGTGTTTGTACCAAACAGTTCTACTTTGGTTTCATCTGACCATATGACATTCTCCCAATACTCTTCCGGAACATCCAAATGATCTCTTGCGAACTTCAGACGCGCTCGTCTGAAGTTTGAAGTGCCCGTCTGGCACTGCAAGATCTGAGTCCCTGGCGGCGCAGTAGCCTTTGTAACGTTGGTCCCAGCTTTCTGCAGGTCATTCACTAGGTCCACCCGTGTGGTTCTGGGATTTCTGCTCACCGTTCTTGTGATCATTTTGACCCCACAGGCTGAGATCTTGCGTGGAGCCCCTTATCGAGGGAGATTAGCAGTGGACTTGTAGGTCTTCCATTTTCTGATTATTGCTCCCACAGTAGATTTCTTCACACCAAGCTGCTTGCCTATTGCAGATTCAGTCTTCCCAGCCTGGTGCAGGTCTACAATCTTGTTTCTGGTGTCCTTCAACAGCTCTTTGGTCTTCACCATAGTGGAGTTTGGAGTGTGATTGTTTGAGGTTGTGGGCAGGTGTCTTTTATACAGATAACAAGGTCAAACAGGTGCCATTAATACAGGTAATGAGTGGAGGACAAATAAGCCTCTTAAAGAAGAAGTTGCAGGTCTGTGACAGCCAGAAATCTTGCTTGTTTGTAGGTGACCAAATACTTATTTTCCACCATTATTTGCAAACTTTTTTCCCCACTGTATAGTCCCCTCCAAAGTAACATTGTTGGAACTAATTTATGTGGTGATATTTCAACTTGTGTTTTTGCAGTTAGGAACAGAGAAAACACAAAGAATTGTAAAGGAATTGTGCTGAACAGGTGCAAAAATACTGCAGGCTGTTTAGAGGGAAAATCATCTTTTGTTTTGTATTTTATTTATTTATTTATTTTTAAATCCCCTCTCTTTTTATTTACCTTGATAGCTCCCTTCCTCAACTCTCGCTGACTACTCCATCTCCTCAAGCTCTGCCTCAAAGCTGACCAGGGGTTAGGAGTTATGACATTGCTGCAGTTATAGACCCTCGATAGACCGAATTATTTAGTGCTAGCTGCAAAGAAAGGGTCCTCTTGCTAATTTGCTGACCACTTACAGCTTAAGTGTTTCCAGTTGATACTTGCGTTTGTGAATGCACAGTGATGCACGTACCAGTACACCCCTACTACAGAAGTGTTTTATTTTAAGAATATTCTGTTCTCAAAATGATTGGCACTCCTAAAGAATATTAAAAAAACAACAACAAAGAACTGTACCTTTTTGGAGAAAAAAACTTTTTAATTGCTATTAGTCTCTACATATATATATATATATATATATATATATATATATATATATATATATATATATATATATATATATATATATAGGTGTTTATTTCCATTTTTCTGTGGGGTACAAATATGAGGTTAGGCACATGTAAAATCCTTTTTTCATCCATCAGCATGAGTAAAACCAAAAAGCTGTCGGCTAAGACAGAAGATTGTGGACCCTCATAGATCAGAAACATGTAGTGTGTGTTGAAGATGGCAGTCCACAAGGGAAGACCCAAGAACATCAAGGCTCAGTGCTGTTATTCTCACCAGGAGAGGCTTCAAGAAATGTTAATAATAGAAATGCAATTTTTTTTCAAACCAATGTTTTTATAAAAAGAATTGTGCTACTATGAAAAAAAAAAAACATATTCAGCTCAGCCATTTGTTTAAGCTACAATAGCTTAACAATTCTGTAGTTGACTGCATATGTGTAGAAGCATCCAGACACCCTTTTTATTTAGTGCATTCAGTTTCTTTAAGGGGCACTCATTGCTGACAAAGGTGTTTGACACAGAGCTTGCATAATCTCCATAGGAATTAACTGCCAATAGAATGAAAAGCTCAGTAGCAGTTGCGTGTGCCTGAGGCACAAGTCTTCAACTCCAGACTTTAAATTACACCTATTTCTGTGTCCAGTTACCAGTTTCCACTTTCAGTCCTGGATTTTTTAATCACTGAAAAGTAAATCAATAGGTGGCCAATGAATCGTGATTCTAAATTTCAGGATTGGAAAACTTGTTTTTGATTGCCTTTTGTGATTCAGAACTGATCATATCAACTATATATATATATATAAATATATGTGTGTGTGTGTGTGTGTGTGTGTGTGAGAGTGAGATTGTCCAACACCTGACCTCACTAAGCCTTCTATGGCTGAATGCAATCATATCCTCACAGCAATGTTCCAGCATCTAGTGCAAAGCCATCCCGGATGAGTAGAGGTTTTACTGCAGCATCAGGGGGACATGCTTCCTATTAATACCCTTGATTTTAGAAGAAATGAATGAGCATATGTCTACAAATATTTAGGTACAATGTTGCTTGGAAGTTTGTGAACCCTTTAGAAATTTCTGTATTTCTGCACACATTTGACCTAAAACTTCACATTTTAAAAATAGATAAAGAGAACAAAATTAAACAAGACAAAAATATTAGACTTGGCCATTTATTATTTGAGGAAAATGATCCAGTATTACATATCTGTGAGTGGCAAAGGTATGTGCACCTTTAGAATTAACAGTTAATTTGAAGGAGAAAACAAAAAAAAAGTTGTTTTCACCATCTTATTTAAAGAAAAGGCATCTATCTCATTCTGATCTTCACATCACGTTTGTAGTAGTGTATCATGGCATGAACAAAGGAGATTTCTGAGGATCTCAGAAGAAGAGTTGTTGATGCTTATTAGGCTTCAAAAGGTTACAAACCCATCTCTAAAGAATTTGGACTCCACCGATATATAGTCAGACAGATTGTGTACAAATGGAGGAAAGTCAAGACCATTGTTACACTCCCCAGGAGTGGCCGACCAACAAATCACACCAAGAGCAAGGCTTGTAATAGTCTGCAAGGTCACAAAGGACCCCAGGGTAACTTCTAAGCAACGAAAGGCTTGTCCCACATTGGTTAATGTTAATGTTTATCATCTACCATTAGGAGAACACTGCCATGGTGTGCATGGCAGGGTTCCACGGAGGAAGCTGTTGCTCTCCAAACGGAACGTTGCTGCTTGTCTGCAGTTTGCTAAAGATCACATGGCCAAACCAGAAGGCTATTGGGACAATGTTTTGTTGTTTTGTGGATAGACCAACATAGATTTTGTTGGTTAAAACGAGAAGCATTATGTTTGGAGAAAGGAAGCACTGAATTCCAGTATAAAACCTTGTCCCATCTGTGATACATGGTGATTGTAGTATCATGGTGTGGCATGGGCCCGCCCCCCGGGCCCCGACGATGATGGCCGTCAGGAAGGTGGGGCCTCAACACCCAGCGGCGACGAACCTCAGCGAAGACGGCAGGGAGAGAGCCGTGAGTGTGGAGGGGGTGGATCACAAAGCTTGAGCTCCGCCGAGGGACGCAAGTCATGCAAGTGATGGCGGGAGGAGGAGGAGGACGAGGACAATGGTGCCGGCCATGAGAAGCACCAGGGTACGGAGAGAGTCACGAGCTGCAAGCTGGGGGCGGTGACGAGCAGGCGGAGCAGTGAGCTCTCGTTCCCTCTCGGCTTAGGAGCTTTTATAAAGAGCTGGGAGGGAGCAGAGATAGGGAGGGACAAGCAGCAGTAGTAGCAGACTGAAGAGCTGAAAAGTTTGAGTAAGAAAAACTGAAAGGTCATAGCATAGCATAGCGTAGGTTGTGTTTGCTTTTTGTTTATCCATTATCCATCCATCCATTAGCTTCCGCTTCTCCGGGGTTCGGGTCGTGGGGGCAGCATCCTAAGCAATGAGGCCCAGCCCCAGCCACTTCCACTAGCTCTCCAAGGGGGATTCCGAGGCGCTCCCAGGCCAGCTGGGCGATATAGTCACGCCAGCGTGTCCTGGGTCTTTCCCGGGGTCTCCTCCCAGGTGGACTTGCCTGTGACACCTCCCGAGGGAGGCGTCCAGGAGGCATCCTAACCAGATGCCCGAACCACCTCAGCTGACTCCTCTCGATGTGAAGAAGCAGCGGCTCTACTCCGAGTCCCTCCCGGATGACCAAACTTCTCACCCTATCTCTAAGGGAGAGTCCAGACACCCTGCGGAGGAAACTCATTTCAGCCGCTTGTATTCGCGATCTTATTCTTTCGGTCATTACCCAAAGCTCATGACCATAGGTGAGGGTGGGAACGTAGATCGACCGGTAAATCGAGAGCCTTGCCTTATGGCTCAGCTCTTTCTTTACCACAACAGACCGTTAAAGAGCCCGCATCACTGCTGACCCAGCACCAATCCGCCTGTCAATCTCCCGCTCCCTTGTACCATCACTCGTGAACAAGACCCCGAGATACTTGAACTCCTCCACTTGAGGCAAGAGCCTATCCCCGACCCAGAGAGGGCTCTCCACCCTTTTCCGCCTGAGAACCATGGTCTCTGATTTGGAGGTACTGATTCTCATCCCGGCCGCTTCACACTCGGCTGCAAACCGATCCAGCGAAAGCTGAAGTTCGCGGCCTGATGTCCCCAATAGGACCACATCATCTGCAAACAGCAGCGATGTGACCCTGAGGTCACCAAACCGGACACCCTCCATCCCCTGACTGCGCCTAGAAATTCTATCCATAAAAATTATGAATAGAATCGGTGACAAAGGGCAGCCCTGACGGAGTCCAACTCTCGCTGGGAACAGGTCTGACTTACTGCCGGCCATGCGAACCAAACTCCTGCTTTGTTTGTACAGGGCCTGAATGGCTCGTAGCAAAGAGCCATGTACCCCGTACTCCCGAAGCACCTCCCACAGAATACCCCGGGGAACACAGTCGAATGCCTTCTCCAGATCCACAAAGCACATGTGGACTGGTTGGGCAAACTCCCATGAACCCTGGAGAGGGTGAAGAGTTGGTCCAGTGTTCCACGACCAGGACGGAACCCACACTGCTCCTCCTGGATCCGAAGTTCAACTATAAGCCGGACTCTCTTCTCCAGTACCCCTGCATAGACCTTACCAGGGAGGCTGAGGAGTGTGATTCCCCTGTAGTTGGAACACACCCTCCGGTCCCCTTTTTTAAAAAGAGGCACCACCACCCCAGTCTGCCAATCCAGTGGCACCGCCCCCGATGTCCACGCAATGTTGAAAAGGCGTGTCAGCCAAGACAGCCCCACAACATCCAGAGCCTTGAGGAACTCAGGGCGGATCTCATCCACCCCTGGAGCCTTGCCACCAAGGAGCTTCTTAACTACCTTAGCGACTTCGGCCTCAGTAATGGACAAGCCTATTCCTATGTCCCCAGACTCTGGAGAACGTGTCGGTGGGATTGAGAAGGTCCTCAAAGTATTCCTTCCACCGCCCAATGACGTCTTCAGTCGAAGTCAGCAGCACACCATCTCCACTATATACAGTGCTAGTGGCACACTGCTTTACCCTTCTGAGTCGCCTGACGGTTTGCCAGAATCTTTTCGGAGCCGACTTAAAGTCACTTTCCAAGGCCTCACCAAGCTCCTCCCATACACGGGTTTTTGCCTTGGCGACGACTGAAGCTGCAGATCGCTTTGCCTGTCGATACCTGCCAGCTGCCTCTGGTGTCCCACAGGCCAACCATACCCGGTAGGACTCCTTCTTCAGCTTGACGGCATCTCTCACCTGGGGTGTCCACCACCGGGTTTGAGGATTACCGCCCCGACAGGCACCAACTACCTTACGGCCACAGCTACAGTCAGCCGCTTCAACAATGGAGGAACGGAACATGGCCCATTCTGAGTCTATGTCCCCCACCTCCCCCGATATCTGGTCAAAGTTCTGACGGAGGTGTGAGTTGAAGATCAATCTGACAGGTTCTTCTGCCAGACGTTCCCAGCAAACCCTCACTATACGTTTGTGCTTGCCTGGTCTGACCGGCATCTTCCCCCACCACCTGAACCAACTCACCACCAGGTGGTGATCAGTTGACAGCTCAGCTCCTCTCTTTACCCAAGTGTCCAAAACACATGACCGCAAGTGCGATGACACGACTACAAAGTCAATCATTGAACTGCGGCCTAGGGTGTCCTGGTGCCATGTGCACTTATGGACATCCTTGTGTTCAAACATGGTGTTCGTGATGGACAAACTGTGGTTTGCACAGAAGTCCAAAAACTGAACACCACTCGGGTTCAGATCAGAGAGGCCATTCCTCCCAATCACACCCCTCCAGGTCTCACTGTCATTGCCCACGTGGGCGTTAAAGTCCCCCAGTAGGACAATAGAGCCTCCAGGAGGAGCACTTTCAAGCACCCTTTCCAAGGACTCTAAGAAGGCTGGGTACTCTGAACTGCTGTTCGGTGCATAAGCACAGACAGCAGTCAGGACCCGTTCCCCAACCCGAAGGCGTAGGGAAACTACCCTCTCGTCCACCGGAGAAAACCCCAACATACAGGCACCGAGTCGAGGGGCTATGAGAAAGCCCACACCTGCCCGCCGCCTCTCACCATGGGCAACTCCAGAAAAGAATAAAGTCCAGCCCCTCTCAAGGAGATTGGACCCAGAGCCCAAGCTGTGTGTTGAGGTGAGCCCGACTATATCTAGCCGGTATCTCTCAACCTCGCGCACCAACTCAGGCTCCTTCCCCGCCAGTGAGGTAACGTTCCAAGTTCCAAAAGCCAGTTTCAGCAACCGAGGATCAGAACGCCAAGGCCCAAGCCTTCGGACACTGCCCGATCCACAAAGCACCGAACCCCTACTACTGCCCCTCCCATTGGTGGTGGGTCGATGGGAGGGGGGACTCATGTAACTCCTTTGGGCTGGGCCCGGCCGGGCACCATGAGTCAATGCCCGGCCACCAGACGCTCGCTGGCGAGCCCCTCCCCCAGGCCTGGCTCCAGGGTGGGGCCCCGGTAACCCTGATCCGGGCAGGGTACACAAATCCTGTTCTTGTCTTCTCATAGGGGTTATTATGGATCACACTTTGTCTGACCTGTCACCTAGGACCAGTTTGCCATGGGAGACCCTACCAGGAGCTTTTGCTCCAGACAACATAGCTCCTAGGATCAATCAAGCACGCAAACCCCTCCACCACGATAAGGTGGTGATCCATGGAGAGGCTTTTTGTTTATTTGGTGTGCAAATAAAATATGGCTGCTGCAACCCTAAACCCTGCCTCCAGTGTCCTCCTTGAGCCCGGGGTAGGACGTGCTACAGTGTTGCCAATACCTGGGAGGTGGACGCTAACACACTGAGAGAGTCTCCGTGGCAGAAGAAGTGGGCATCAAGACCCTGGTCCACCTGCACCTGGCCAGCTGGCGGGAGCCGCAGGCCGTCTTCCAAGATGCTGAAAAGCACTGGACGCAGCTTGAGGAGCAGCAGGTGGCAACCCATCAAATGGTCAGGAACATGCTGGTGGAGCAGCAAAGTTCAGTGTGCATGGGGGCAGGTGCCCCCCTCTCACCACTCCTCAAGCCTGCAGTCCCAGCTCCCAGGAGGACTGGAGCCCTTCTTCCCCCTCTGCTTCCTGCTCCGAGGGCACTTGGAGCTCACATTCTCTCCCCTCCCATCCCTGACATGCCGGCCTCCAAGACTCGCAACTGGCCGCTGTTGGAGTCCCTACCCACGCAACAGCTTTGGAGTCTCTACTCACATAGCAACTTTGTTCGATAGCTCAGACTGCGTTCCCGGCCTGAGTTGGGTGGTGGGGGTATGTGGCATGTGGGCGGGGCCCAAACACCCAGCACTGACGAACCTTGTCCAGGACTGCAGGGAGAGAGCCGTGAGTGGGGAGAGGGCGGAGCACAAAGCCTGAGTTCTGCAGAGTGACCCGAGTGACAGCAGGAGGAGAAGGTGGATGACGACTCTGCCAGCAACAAGAGGCACGATGACAAGGAGTGAGTCCTGAGCTCCGCCGCCCTAGCCCGCCCCGTTACACAGCGAGGCCGCTTCACTACACCTCCCGTTCGACCCGGGCAGCCAACCTGCATGCTGGGAGTGGTGACGGAGAGGCAGAGCAGCAAGCTCTCTTTCCCTCTCTGTTTGGGTGCTTTTAAAAAGAGCTGAGAGGGAAGAGAGGTAGAGAGAACGACAAGCAGCAGCAACAAATGACTGAGTGGCAGAGCTGAAAAGCTTGAGTAAAAAGACTGAAAGCTTAGCTGTCTGAAGCCACTGAAGAGTGGCCAATGTGTAGCATAGCTTTGGTTATTTTTTTTTTTTAGTTTATATTTATTTGGTGTGCAAATAAAATATGGCTGCTGCAACCCTCAGCCCTGCTTCCAGCGTCCTCCTTGAGCCCAGGGTAGCACATGGTGTGCTACACATAATTTGGACCTGTTTTGCTGCATCTGGGCCAGCACAGCTTGGAATCATTGATGGAACAATGAACTCTAAAATATAGCAGCAAATTCTAAAGGAAAATGACAGAACATCTGTCCAAGAGCAGAAACTCAAGAGAACTTGGGTCATGCAGCAATACAACAACCCTGAGCACATAAGCCTTTCTGCCAAAGAATGGTTAAAGAAGAATAATGGTAATATTTTTAAATGGCCAGGTCATAGTCCTAACCATAATCCTATAGAAATATTGTGGAAGGACCTCAAGCAAGCAGTTCAGGGGGGAAACTCACCAACATAAGAGTTGAAACTGTTTTGTATGGAGGAATTGGCTGACACGCCACCGAACTGATGTGCATGACTAATTAAGTTACCGGAAACGTTTAGTTGCAGTTATTGCTGCACAAGGGGCTCACACCAGATACTGAAAGTAAGGGTTCACAAACCTTTGCCGCTCACAGATATGTAATATTGGATAATTTTCCATAATAAATAAATGAGCAAGTCTAATTTTTATCTGTTGGGCCTGAGGTTTGAAAATCTGATGAAGTTTTGTGTCAAATTTATGCAGAAAAATTGAAAATTCAAAGGGTTCACAGACTTTCAAACATCACTGTATATAGTGTACACTACATGGCCACTACGTGGTAAACTACTTTGTTGCCCCATTCTGTGAGCTCATGTGACTGTTTTTGCTCCTAGATGTTTCCTTTTCACAATAACATCCCTTGCAATTGACTAGGCTGGCTCTAGCAAGGCAGAGGTTTCACTTTTTTGAAAAGTGGAAAGCTGGTATACTGTCACAGTGCCCCGTTAAATGTCACATCACTGAGCTCTTCAGTATGACCCACTCTGCTCTGTTTGTCTCTGGAGATTACATAGGAATATGGTTGATTTTATGTATCTGTTAGCAATGAGGGCAGTGAAATAATAATGTATGAGTATATGCACTGAGCTTTTTTTTTGGTAAATATTGAACTACAGTACTCCTATGTCCTATGTTAGACTTGCATGTGTGTATTGAAGTAAGGATAATGGATAAAAGCATCAGTTTTATGGCAATTAGATTGTGTAGTTATGTTTAATAGTAATAAGTAATACTATGTATAATAACTATTGCTAATAGTAAATATAAAGTTAGTTATTTTACAAGCTTTGAGAATCATTTTTATGAATCGGCACAAAGGTCTAATTTAGTTTTCAAAAAGGCGCGATTAAGAAATTTAGGGCCAAGACCACTGTAAACACCTGAGGAGACCGGGTGAAGATCAGTCCTCCTCTATGGTTTATTTTGAATTGAATCCAAATTTACCCTAGCAAGCTGGTTTTCTTACTTTCCTGTGCGTTTCTTCAGATTAGTCCAGCTGACGGGAAGATCCTTCACTTTGGCCGGGTAAAGAACTGCGAGGTGGAGCAGGTAAAAGGTGTCACCTACTCCCTGGAGACCTTCCTTGGGCCATTCACATGGGCTGAGAATTTAGCCATCAACAGAAGTGAGTTCCTTTAGAAAATTTCTGAAATTTTCTGTCCACACAGGCTTGGACTGAGCTTTTGAATTCAATCTGAGTTATGCTTTGTCCTTGTTATATTTCTTATAAAAAATGGCTAATGAACTTTGTTGTTTAGGACAAGTGTTTATGCTTGTGTGTGTGTGTGTGTGTGTCTGTGCGCGTGTCTGTGTTAGATGAGGATGACCCAAGCTCCTTCCAGGACCTGCTGGTCACAAAGGAGGGAAATGCGCTGTTCCACTGCGTGGTGTATCTGGCCCCTGGTGACTACCACTGCTTCCACTCTCCAGCTGATTGGAGGGTCGCACATAGACGCCACTTCCCCGGTAAGTGACCTCCCCACTTCTTCTTTCTCTGAATTCAAGTTCTGTCAAATCCACAGATTTGTAGCTCTGCAGCTTGTGGAGTTAACAGTTACATACAGAAGCGGTTGTGATGGTTTATTTGGGTCAAGTCAGCATGAGTTGGAAATCATAAAGCATTTTCCATTTCCATTTACACAGTATTAGAGAGGGTCTGCACATTCTCAGCACTGCAGTAACACTGATGTGGTGATGGTGTGTTAATGTGTCTTGCACGAGTCTGAGTGGATCAGACACAGCAGTGCTGCTGGAGTTTTTAAATATAATCGACCTACCAAAAATATATAGCCAACAGCATCCTGTGGGCAATATTCTATGACTACTAATGAAAGACTAGAGGATGACCAACAGAACTGTGCAGCAGCAGATGAGCTATCATCTCTCGACTTTACATCTACATGGTGGACTGATAAGGTAGGATTGTCTAATGGAGTGCACAGTGAGTGGACAGTGTTTAAAACTACAGTAGCACTGCTGTGTCTGATCCACTCAGACCAGCGCAACACACACTAACACACCACCACCATGTCAGTGTTACTGCAGTGCTGAGAATGCTCCACCACCCAAATAGTACCTGCTCCGTGAGGGTCCATAAGGGTCCTGAACACTGAATAACAGGGTAAAAAGGGGCTAACAAAGTATGCAGGGAAACAGATGGACTACAGTCTGTAATTGCAGAACAGCAAAGTGCACCTATATAGTTTTTATTTTAACATTAAATGATTTAATGAATATCAAATATTAAATAACATATTACTGAGTAACAAAGTATTTTGGTAACAAGCTTTTTAATCTCTCGTTTTGAAAGCTGTGGATGAAAAACCATGCATTTGTGAGGTCCAGCTGGTTTGGGTTCATGGCTGTGTTTTCTCTTTAATGTTAAAGCATACAAAAGCAACCTGCAAGCTAATAGCTCCCCAGTGTGGAGAAACTTAAGACTATTAGAATATTTTATTCAGATATTGTATCACACTCTAAAAAACTTCCAGCAGAGCCAGTGAGAAAGTTACTCTGTCATAGCCTAACAACTTTTTCGTGCTTCATAATAATTGTTTAAAATGTGAAAGGGAATAAAACATTATATGTACATATCATTCAATATTATTTAGCAAGCTGTTTAAAATAAATTACATGGCAGTATTTGCTTTTGAAGCATTGATATTTGTTTACTTGTCAATCATTGCCAATATCTGAATACATCACCCTAATGCCCAGGCTTTCATTATTCTCTCAATGGTGACTGTCTATTGTGTGTATGTGTGTGTGTGTTTTTCACAGGCTCTCTGATGTCAGTGAACCCGGGTGTAGCACGATGGATTAAAGAACTCTTTTGTCATAATGAACGAGTGGTGTTGAGTGGGGAATGGACACATGGTTTCTTTTCACTAACAGCTGTTGGAGCTACCAATGTCGGATCCATCCGCATCTACTTTGATAAGGTCAGAGCTTTAAAATGAGCTATTCATTAACAATGATAATCCAGAAGAAGGCTATCATGCTTTACACAATACTACCCCATTAGAGGAAATACTCAGATAACAATATGACCACATAACGTGAGTGTATTTTGGTATTTCAGGTTAGATTTGTTATAGAATTGGATCAGAGTCATTTTCTTCATCTCCAATCCAAGATTCTCTGCTGATATTGGCTGGATTCTTATTCCTTTTGATACCATTATGCTGTCTGTAGTTCTAAAAGTTCTTAAAATAGTTGCATCCAATGATAACTAACAGATAAAACCGTGCTATAGCTTTTCTTGCATGGAACGTTCCATGTGAAATATGAATGTGCACTTTGTGATTAGAATATGCATCGAATCCATAAAGACAGTTTCATATCGCTTAGCATGATAACCTATTAACAACAATAGGCTACAGTGTCATGAGCCTGTAGACTAACTTAACACCGTAAACTTTACATGCACTACTTTAACAATAAGCAATTTTATAGGCTGTTGAAATGGTGTATTAAACCAAGAGCAAGAACTAACAAAATATTTCAAAAGCAAAGTTACAGAGCCATACATACGTAAATCGATTAATTGACAGCATTGGTGCAGTCTCCATCCATCCATCCATCATCTTCCGCTTCTCCGGGGTTCGGTTGCGGGAGCAGCATCTTAAGCAATGAGGCTCAGACCTCCCTTTCCCAAGCCACTTCCACTAGCTCCCCGGGGGGGATTCCGAGGCGCTCCCAGGCCAGCTGGGCAATATAGTCATGCCAGCGTGTCCTGGGTCTTCCCCGGGGTCTCCTCCCTGGTGGACTTGCCTGTGACACCTCACGAGGAGGGCGTCCAGGAGGCATCTTAACCAGATGCCCGAACCACCTCAACTGGCTCCTCTCGACGTGAAGAAACAGTGGCTCTGCTCTGAGTCTCTTTACCCGAGTGTCCAAAACACATGGCCGCAAATCCGATGACACGACTACAAAGTCAATCACTGAACTGCGGCCTAGGGTGTCCTGGTGCCATGTGCACTTATGGACATCTTTGTGTTCAAACATGGTGTTCTTGATGGACAAACTGTGGTCCAAAAAGTCCAAAAACTGAACACCACTCGAGTTCAGATCAGAGAGGCCATTCCTCCCAATCACACCCTTCTAGGTCACACTGTCATTGCCCACGTGAGCGTTGAAGTCCCCCAGTAGGACAATAGAGTCCCCAGGAGGAGCACTTTCAAGCATCCTTCCCAAGGACTCTAAGAAGGCTGGGTACTCTGAACTGCTGTTCGGTGCATGAGCACAGACAGCAGTCAGGACCTGTTCCCCAACCGGAAGGCGTAGGGAAGCTACCCTCTCGTCCACCGGAGAAAACCCCAACATACAGGCACCGAATCGAGGGGCTATGAGAGAGCCCACAGCTGCCTGCCGCCTCTCACCATGGGCAACCCCAGAAAAGAATAAAGTCCAGCCCCTCTCAAGGAGATTGGACCCAGAGCCCAAGCTGTGTGTTGAGGTGAGCCCGACTATATCTAGCCGGTATCTCTCAACCTCGCGCACCAACTCAGGCTCCTTCCCCGGCAGTGAGGTAACATTCCAAGTTCCATTGGCGCAGTCTGTCATAAACAAATTGCTACAGCCCTAGACATGATCTTTTGGACTGTTTCAAAATCAGTTTAACCTGCTGTGCCATGTGAAACCCATGTAGTCAGCTAGCACTTAGCACAAGTCAAAAGTGAGATGCCTATAGCACTTGGCTTCCCGTTCTGTATCTGAATGCTTACTTTGTGTCATATAGGGATAAATACATTGAAATGTCTGTGACTGCAGGGTTTAACAACCTGCTCTCAGATTACAGAGAAGCCTGTGCTTTACTCAGCCTTTCCTTTCACAGTATCTTAGCCTTTTCCTGACATTCTTGGGGTTTTAAAAACGTAGCTGAAGCCGGTTCTTGGCTTGGAATGGAACAGTAAGGAAATGTATCACTTTCAGGTTTTAAATTAATATTGTTTTTGGTGTCATCTTACTGTTCCTACAATATACTGAAAATGTTAAAAATAAAAAGTACTAATAGACCCTAAAATCATCATTTCACCACAAATCACAAGTAATTTTAACACTAAGTTTGTAGACACTTGTTCAAAAGAAGTGTTTCTTCTGTATATTGGAACTGTATGTTGGAACACTGCTGTGAGGATCTGTATGCAAACTATTAGTGCATTAGTGAGGTCGGATGCTGATGATCATAAACACCACTCCAGCTCCTCCCAAAGGTATTGGATGGTGCTCCATTGCTTAGTGAATTGCTGAGTATGGTATGGGGAGTTCTGTACCCTTCTAGTCGACTCTTGGCATTAGGCACGATGACCTTAGGTTTAGGTGCAGCTGCTCACAAACAATCCATCATTCTATTGGCAGTGCTTTTCTGTGGAGACTATACAAGCTGTGTGCGTTACAGCAATAACACTAATCAGAGGAGATGGTTTGATACCTAAGGACATAGTGTATTATTGTAATAGACAACAAACAAACCAGCAGTGCTTTCAATGCTGTAGACTGGGGTTCGATCCCCTGCCTGGGCAAGCACTCTACACTTTTCAATAAGAGTCCTTGGGCAAGACTTATAATACTACTTTTGCCTTTCACTGTTTACAAATAAATAAACAAATAAACAAATAAACATAAATCATGCTGTAAGTCACTTAAATGCTGTAAATATAAATATAGATCAGTGAGAAGGGTATCTGGGGACCAATTCCTAAATCTTCTCCTTCTTGATTAGCTCAGCTAACTGAAGGCTGATCCTAAAACGTATCCGCAACCCTCTCAACAGCTCATTATATCTCATGGCATTACTTCCGCCTACGGTAGGGTTTAATAGGATACTGCGCCATTGGGCCAGCTACGCTAAGGTGATTGTGGATAATTGTCAGTTCACAGACCATACAGAGAGGCAGCTTGTGTCCATCATTGGTATGTGTACTGTTAATTCCATTGAAGTATTTTTATCATCAGTATTATATTAGGTCAAGCACTAGAAACAGAGTTGACCTCATTTCTAGTGGGAGACAGGGTAATCTGTTGACTCATCAATGGTCTGCACCAGGGTTGCATAACACTGTGGGTCAATGAGTGAAGTGACAGTGCAGGAGAGTTAAATGTTAGGAGTTGTCCTGTAAATACAGATGCAAGGGGGAACTTCATAAAGCGGGATTTATTAGTTTGCCAGATAATTTAAAATGAAGAACCTGTACAACTGTATGCCAACGTTTTGGGCCCCTTGGCCAAATGATACATATTTTTGAAGTGAAATTTTATGAATGTTAATGCACAGTTCTGTTAAAATTGATGAATTAATAAATATTTAATAAAATAGTAATTTTAGCATGTGCAAAAGTTTGGGTACTTTACTAAGTCAATAACAATAACCCCTTTGGCAGTTTCACAGTTTGTCGATGCTTTTTGTAGAAAGTTTGGAGTCTTTCTTTTCTTTTGCTTAGGATTTTTACCTACTCTTTCTTGCAAAGTGCCTCTAGTAATATTCTTGGGTCGTCTTGCATGAACAGCATGGAGAGATTTTCAACAATGTTCAAGTCAGGGCCATTCCGAAAGCTTCAGCTTGTGTTGTTTTTTGTAATTGATTCATAGTAGATTTGGAATTGTTTTGGATCATTCCTGTTGTTGAAGCCAGTCTCTTTTTTTTAGCTTCAGTTTCTTTACTGACTGTCACATTTGCTTCCAGAATTTGACAGTATTAGTGGAATCCATTCCTTTACCTACGTGTACAAATTTGTCTGAGCCACTGGGTGCCACACAACCCAAAGCGTAATAAATCCACTTCCATGCTTAAAAGTTGGACAGGTGTTTTTTTTTTTTTTTTTTTTTTTTTTTTTTGCTCTTAATTTTCCTGCAGACATACCTTTGGTGATTGTGGCCAAATAGTTCCACTTTTTTTCCACTTCATCAGTGCACATGTGAAATGCCTCATTCTGAAATGTCTCTTGCTCATCAATGATAGGGTTCAAAAGTCTGAGACCACTAGTAAAAATGCTTCTAATATGCATTCCTCTCTTAGTCAATCCAAAGCATTTCATTTCAGATGATATCAGCATAGCAGTTGGAGTAAAAAGTGTCTTCTTTTTCTTTAATGACATGCTCAAGCTGGAATGTACTGCATAAGATACAAATTGGGCAGAATGTCATTGTTATGAATTTCATCATTTTATCTTATTTTGTTTATCATATTTTGTCATTATTTTGTTTACATTTTTCAAGATTCTAAAACATTCTATTGTTTATTTTTGGGTTTAAATTAAACAAATACCAGACTTTCAATGTAATCTCAGACTTTTAGACCCCACTGGTTAAACTGTTTTGCATACTTCAGACAGGTCGTGGGTCAGGTTTCCTTCTGCTAATGCTTTCATGCAGATCATTTTTGTCTAATAATGCTACTTAGTAAAATGGTGCATCTTTACTTTCTGCAGGTCCTTTGCTGTCATATCTGGTTTTCTTTTGCCTTTCTCCTTTCTCGGAATTTTCTTGGTCATCCAGATCTTGTGTCGACTTCCATAGTTCGTCTTAACTGATATTTCTTAAATTTCTTCTGGAAGTACTATGATTATATATATTTTTATAGCCCTCCCCCCATTACAGCCCTCTTCGTAGGCATCAGTTGACAATGCCTAATGACGATTCTTGACCTTCCTGATGGCCCTATTGAGTCAATTAAAGCCTAATAAGTCATAAAGGTTTTGTGATTTCACAAATAGAAGGGTGTCCAAAGTAGTTTTCTGCTAGTGTTGTACATTTCCTTTCACTTCAAAAATCAACAAAAGCTGTAAATTCAGCTTAAAGAGAAATACCCTGATAAAGCTTGATAAAGCTGGAGGATTTGTCCCATGATGAAGAAGCATTAGAAGTTTTGTGCTCTCCTAGTCTAATGAACTAAACTTCATTAGACTAGGAGAGCACAAAACTTCTAATCTAAAGCTTCTAGTCTAGTCTAGTTCTTTCAGTCTGGAATGGGTAATAACAAAAACAAACCAAACCAGACAAGAGACCCATTACTTTTCTTCTGTTCTTGATTAGATAGGTTGTAATGATTTAAAACACAAAATTAAAATCTCTGTTAGCATTAACAAATGCATCTTTCCTCTTTAGGAGCTGCATACAAACAGCCCTCGCTACAATAAAGGTTCGTATAACGACTTGAGCTATGTCTCCAACAACAACCGAGAGGGTGTATGCATGCGCAAGGGCGAGCACCTGGGTGAGTTCAACTTGGGTTCCACTATTGTGCTCCTGTTTGAAGCTCCACAGGACTTCACTTTCAGCCTGACAGCAGGTCAGAAGATCCGCTTTGGAGAACCTCTCGGGACTATGTAACGTGAGAAGAGTGGATCTTGTCCATGGACACACACATGTGTGCAAACTTAAGCAGGGTCTCAACCACTAACACGCACACCAAGGAACACACTCGCATACATTGAGAGTGGTTTCATTTGTACTGACACAAACCACCGCTGTTGCATTATTATAATTGGAATCATCTTATTTACTTTGGAGCATTTTATAACAGGTTTGCTTTTATTGTAAGTCCTCTGTTAAAGACTAAGCTAAGACCATCAATATGTTGTAACAAAATGTAAAAATGTTTACCACAAATTGCCATGTTTTTGCTCTAAATTATTTTTCTATTTTTCTTTTTTTGTAGTTCACCCCCCCCCCCCCCCCCACCCCCCCACATTGCCTTTTTACCAGGATGTGATTTTTGGTATAAACCGAGTAAACATTGACACTGACCAACACCTTTGCACACTGAGTTGCGTGCGGGCTTGAATCACACCTGAATACAAACACAGGTATAATGAAGGAATGTATAAAATACTATACTGTTCTTCTCTTTTGCCACACTTTCTCTTCTCTTGCTGACTCTTTCATATGGGACCTCTGTCTAGCTTTTGATATTAAACTGTTTTGATATTGAACTATGATGGAGCTAGCTTGGACAGTGGAATTACTGTTCTGGAAAGATTTGAAAGAATCGCTGCCATACTTTGCTTTGCAAATTAGATATGCTGCCTTCAGGTTCTGGTTATACTTCTAATTGTGTCAATCTTTGACTACACTGCCAGAATGGCACTATAATATATGTTAATAATTGGACTGTAGTACATTTCTCCACATTCTAAACACAACACATTTTCATTCAGGATAATGGTTTCATTGATGGTGAATTCATAAAGCTGGAGAAGATTTGCTTACAGCATGCAGAAAGTAACCCACATGTTATCTTTTCTGCTGAGTGCCAAGACTTGTGTTTTTATTTACAGTGTAGAGAAACGGTTATGCACAGTACAACACTACTGTACTCTGGTAGCTAGCTAAAGATGGAAGGAGTTCTCATACCTGCACAAAAGGCACATATTTCAGACTTATCCAAGCACAAAGGAGTTACTAGTTTTGGAGGTCACCTGCACCTGAGACATTTTTGTTAGTCTCAGGTGCTCTATTTCTTTAATGTTCTCAACATTCATCAGCATCATATAAATGATGATGGTTACTAAAAACTAAAGACAGCTTTGCTGTCCTGAAACCATCTTGCCCCATATTCTTCTCTCAAGTCTCCAGCAGTGCCAATAAATGCTACATTTTTGTTGTTTTATGCTTTGGTATAAATCTGAAACTTTGATTCTTATGACTTCACTATTGTTTTGGTGAGCTTGGGGTTGTGTTTTAGTGATAATCCAATGGGAAGGAGTATAGCAATCTTCTGCTCTGATCTAAAGGAATTCCTCACTCCCTGCTTACAGGACCATACAAAACAGAAAAGAAAAGGGTATAACAGGTGGGGCCTTCACCAAAACATCAAAACAGTGGATATTGCAAAACCAGGGCTTCAGATCTTCAGTTTTTTTTATGTAATAAGTCAATTGTAAGGGTGAATCATTTAACATGGCATAGATTTTAACTACTAGTATAGTTGCAAATGCAAGCTACATCATTAATAAATTTTGGAACATTCTTTAAAAGAAGGTGTGGTGTCAACATTTCTCCCTTGGAGTAGTGATTAAAAAAAATCAAGAAGCTTTTCCCTTTACTACACAAAATACTATTAATTCCTTCAACCTTTAAAACAATAGCTTAAACTGGAATGGATTTTCATTAGTAAAAACTTAGATTTAAATAACTTAATTAGGGTAGTATAAGGTTGCTAGCTAACAAGATTAAACCTACAGCATGCCTTACAGAGTAGTTTTGTATTTAGTGAGGGAATAAATTAAACAGTCATTCATGATTGCAAGAAAGCACAACTTGAGTTCATTGTAAAAGCAAAGGATAGAATCTACATAAATACAGTTGAACTTAGGTTGTTGTGAGTTTGGCTTATTATAAGAGGTAATTCACTCAAGCATTATTCCTTAGCAGACTTGTAAAAATTAGGGGCATGTCAGATTCATACTGGATTCAAATGACGGAGCGTGTTGGTAATTACTCAAATTAGATCAGGTCCCTAGGTAAAACTAATCCCTCTCGAATATGGCTTTAGTCTCTAAGGATCTGAGGTCCAGAGTAAAATGTCTCATCTCCTTCTAGTCTAAACCAGCCAGTCTAGCATTTATACACACCACTCATCATTTTTCCAGGAAATGCAGAAAACGCCGCACCCTTTTTCTTTAACTTCAAGGTCCTCTGTCCCAAACCGGTTCAGCTGCTGATGTCATTCTTTCTGCCAACCTGCCGTCTTTTAGGTCAAAAGCCACATAGGTTCTGCTTATTAGAGAAACTTTTATCTGACATAACTAGACCCATATGATCCCAGCACTAGTACTACTAAGCATGGTCAGGGTATGAATGGTAAAAAATGGTCAGCATTCTTATTCTGAGACACACACACCTATCATACATCCATCCATCCATCCATCTTCCAAGCCGCTTCTCCGTCAGGGTCGCGGGGGGGTGCTGGAGCCTATCCCAGCAGTCTTCGGGCGAAAGGCACGATACACCCTGGACAGGTCGCCAGTCCATCACAGGGCACCTATCATACATACATACACAAATATATATGTGTGTGTGTGTTGGAAAGGCTCTTTAAAAATAAAGCTGCTGGTGCAAAAAATATGTACTGCCTTTCATACTCAAGATATTCAAACATTTTAATTGGTTTTGTGTATCTAGACTGATAATGTAGTCTAGTTTTTTTTCCTCTGTAGCAGTGTCCTTCAGGTTGGTGAAAGATTTTCTTAAAAATATTTTCACTACTACTTTACTACTAGCATATTTCTAATGTATCTATTTCCAATAAGTAAGATGCCACCACATATGACAGTGGATGTCCAGGTGCAATTCAAAATATTTGCCTTTGGTCTTCCTTGTTACCAGATGCTGCAGTTGCTTTATAGTACTAGACAGCATAGTAGGGCTAACGTCCATTTCCTGTGGTGATGTGTGCAAAATACAAGAGTGTATTGAAAGGTATTGCAGATTTGTCTGTCCATAGACTGAGCCATTCTTATGCATAACTGACAAAGCTTTGTCGAGGAGAGTGAGCCTGTGAGCTCCGTTGAAACGAATTAAAGTGAAGTGCCTTTCAGAAAGAAAGAATGTGCTCTTGTTCTGGCTCCCCAGCCTGCTCTGTGTAAGGCAGATTTGTAGGGTGTGGTCGACCTGAAACTTACAACCTCACCCTGTACAAAAGACTACAACGATCCAGAGACCTAAAAGTTGAACAGTGGCCTCAACCAAATGCCATCTCACATACCTAACAAACCTGAACTAGGAAGGTGTTTGAATGGAAATACTGCCTTGAGTCAAGCATGTTGAAACTGTGCAAGAAAGCAGGATGACTGCATGGCACCAAAACAAACGAAAACAATCATAGTTTCTAGACATCACAGATGCCAAACTTTGTCATCACTTACACAATACCAGAGTACACTGTACCAGGCACAAAGCAGTTGGACAAGAGCGATCAAGTACTTCAGTGCAAAGGCCATCTCTCTCAAATATGTAGTACAGTAGAAACACTGTTTGCAAAGCTAATCCATTTGTAATTATGCAATGACTTCAATAAGGGCAAAGGAGCAGGCAGTGTGTTGAATTTAGTTTGTGGTGGACAAGTGTCCACAGGTTACCACTGAGAAGGTGTCCAGTCTGTTTAATAAATGGGATTTCTGGAAAATCTTCTTGGCTGTCAAATGTTCAGATATTAGAACCACTGCATGGAGTTGCTCTAGAAAACTTAGCCCATTCAGTTCCTTTCTCTCCGAAATTGTAAATCCAGGGTCTTTCGCTCCACGGGGGAGGCTGGCTCTCACATCTTCCTCCGGCAGCGACAGCAGCAGGAATAGCAGCGGCCCACTTGCTCTTCATCCTCCTTCACCGTGTAGGTGCCCTGGCTGTTATATGGAGGTGGACGCTGATTGTTATCTCTCACCTCTCCGTAGACAGGCACACCAGCTGAACTCTCCTCTCCTTGGGGTTTGAAGCTCCCATAAGGGTTTTGAGCAGAGCTACCATTGTAAGAGCTTTCCAGGGTCATTGGGTTGATGATGACCATGCTGGAGTCTCCATATTCACGTAGCTTAGCACGGGGAATGGTGACATTGCCATAAGGGTTGTCCAAAGAAAGATTCATGGTGTCAAACTTTGTCAGTCCAAGGCTAACTAAGGGTAACCTTCTATGGCTTAGCACAGAAGAAGATTAGGCATGAAGCTGTACCATCAACAGTAAGGTTGACACGATGTTCCTGATTGGCTTGACACCTATGGAAATACAGAAGAGCTTACCAAAGATGATTTTTCTTATAATTCTTTTTTTAATTAAAGCACAAGGAAATTGTTTATGTAGGAGGATCATGTGCACTATATGACTGCAACAAGCTCACCTACACTCTCAAAAATAAATGGTGCCAAAATAATTTGCCATAAAACATAGACTTTTGGTTGCTTAAAGAATTTTTTAACTGATGGTCCTTTGAAGAACAATTTTTGTAAATAAGGAGAGTGAGTGTAAAACTACCAAATAAAGTTCCCGCCCCCCGTACCATATTTTCATGCCAATAACCAATTCAGAACCTTTATGTTTAAGAAAATAGTTGTAATTTATTACCTTCCTTCAAAAGTTTTCTGTGTGATATTGCAGGGCACAACCTAATAGGGCTTACTTGATAAGACTAGATTAGTGCTCAACAATCATTTCAATCAAATAATATATAGTTTCACCCCTTTTTTATACTTAAAATGACCCTCATACAGACAAACTGAATCAACGGATCTGTAAGCAATAGCAGTACACAAATTAGAAGAGAAGTTCCTACCGATGAACGTATGTTCTGTGGAGAGAAATGGTGGTTGTGTATCATCAGGCCCCAGAGCAGGTGTGTTGGGTCTCCAGTGAGCTGTACAAGAGCTGTTCTTCCTTTTTTGGAAGCGTAATGTCGCACACCTGAGCAGATGAAGTGGCTGTCGAGGTGAAACTCGCGTTTGGTTTGAGCCCTGACTGGCAGTGTTTGTGTAACCCCGCCCTTGAGTGTCCCAGCACAATCACTACATTAAGGAGTTAGTCTGCAGGTGGGGGATGGGTTGTCAACTCAGGAATGTCCCTCCTGCGTTTCACAGCCACAGGTGTGTTTTCCATGTTTAAATGGATTGCAGTGTCCCTGGCTGCAGTAAACGACACTGTTGAGAGGGATTTCTAGAAAGAAAAGAAATGGGGGAAAGTATGTAAACTAATCATATGCATATTGTGTTGCTCACACAACAAAATGTAGGGCAGATATTGGCCCCGAGTTCTGGATATTCCGTTTAGATGAGCTTTTCAGCGGAATGGTCAGCATGTATGTTTAACCGCATTCCTCACAACTGGATGGAAAACAGAAATTCCACATGAAATGCTATTGTATGGCTTTTGTTGTCCCTGCAACTACCCCATTAATGAAACTACTCTTGTTAGATTTTTGTCACAGCTTTGGAATACTAATTTAGATCTTTGAAATTAATAAAAAATTACGTCTACTTTACAATAGCATACCCAGACATGGCTAAGCTATGCAGTGAAATCCTTAAACTGTGGGTAATTTCATTCATATGTACTAAAATCATTTAGGTAAAATGTGTTTATTGTTTTTTCTGCTTTTTTTGTAGCTTTTATTTTGTTTGTTCTTGTTGTCCAAAATGCTATTAT
The DNA here is from genome assembly GCF_015220715.1 of Pygocentrus nattereri. Classification (NCBI taxonomy): domain Eukaryota; kingdom Metazoa; phylum Chordata; class Actinopteri; order Characiformes; family Serrasalmidae; genus Pygocentrus; species Pygocentrus nattereri. The sequence continues at coordinate 16,288,216 of NC_051233.1, forward strand.
GGCTAAATTTAGTTTAAACAATAACACTATAAATGCCCCCAGTAGTCCTCATTCCTTACCAACATTAGCACATTTAGATGAATTATTCCTTTTAAGCTATAATAAACAGAATGATCTTGTCTGACTTGGGATATACTTCAAGTGATTAACTATGTTGATGGAATGCCATTATATTTCAGAAAGCTGAATGACGCAGCACCATCTCAATGCACACATACTGGTTCTAATACATTCTTGTTAGTCCTCTAGATGTCATAGTGCTAAGTGTGAATGCAGCTATATTTAACAGAATGGAGTGCTAGGAGAAGGCGGTGCTAGACAGGTTGATCTGAAATACTTCCTTAAGGAGGGCAGGTAGAACTGGTGTAATGTCACCTTTCCACTATGCAGTCACTAACACACAGAGAAATGTCTACGCACAGTCACACAGTTGTTGCACTCTATTATAATACATAAAGTTAGCACTATTTTAGTGGGTCATATGCTGCATTCTCTGTGCCTGCTGTGTGTCCACACTATTTTCTGGTAGAAAAGTGACAAAAACACATGACAGGGCTTGAGAGGCTCTTTAAAGCACATGTTGTTATGGCAACAGCAACTCTGGTAAAGCTAAAGGCAAAGGAAAATGGGAGGTTAAGTGTTACAGCTGAACTCTCCCTGTGTGACTGTATGTGTTTTTAACCTTGTGAGTTCATGTCCCTGGTTATATTAAGCATGAATGCTCATATCTTATCTTTAAAAGACAATAGCGCTGCCTTTTCACTGAAAGAGATCTTTCTTCGTGGCTCTCCACCTTCTTTAAAACAAAATGTCATCAAATGCCAACTGAATTTGTAAAACTCACAGCATTAAGAACACATTTACATTTACAGCATTTGGCTGACGCTCTTGTCCAGAGCGACTTACAATTTGATCATTTTTACACAGCAAGGCGAAGGCAGTGTTAGGAGTCTTGCCCAAGGACTCTTATTGGTATAGTGTAGGGTGTTTACCCAGGTGGGGATTGAACCCCAGTCTACAGTGAAGTACAGAGGTGAGAATATCATGAAAAGGGGCTGCTTCTCTGAACACATCACACAGTATACATTAAATAGCAACAGATATCTTACCCAAAAAATAATAATTCTAACCTCAGAAACCATATTTGATTTTTTTGTCAGCTAACACTGATATTGCCATTACTGTGACAAAGTGAAAAGTGATGAGCTAGACAGAAAATTACATGACTTTTACATGACAAATAAATAAAAACATTTCTTCTCCAAAGGCTTAATTTTTGCCTGATGTCATTTAATTTGGCAGTACATTATTTTATGGTAAATAAAGCATGGAAGAGTGAGGTATATATGCAGATATTATATTTTTCTCAAATTTAGTTTTTATATTAAATAGATAAGTTAATGTTAATATGCAACCAAATAGACATTTAAGCTTGGCAACAGGTTTTATGTTAATAGTATTATTTAGTAATATTGGTTCTCATTGGACTTCCATTGGCGTTTTATGTGAACATCTAAAAATGTATCTATTTCTAAAAAAAAAAGTATATTTCTTGTTATAATATTCAATGCCATAAAAACATTGCAATCTTCTTGATTTTGACTGTATATGTGCATATTTGTCACAGTGAATGCTTTTAGATGTTTAAACAAAATGTGTTAAGGAAAGACAACCTTTTCAAATACAAAACACACATGTAAACAAAAAATAAACAAAACAAATATGTAAATCAGCTGTGTGAAAAAGTAAGTGCCCCTTTAAAATAATATTTCATGAACTTCAGCAATAACTGCAACCAGCATTTCCCACAATTTGATATCAGCCTTTCATTTTCCCATGAATTCCACTTCTGCCCAGTCCCTTTCTTACTGCAAATTCATTAACACTGACCTAAACTGCAGTTTTTTAAATGTTCCACTGGACTTTTGCCCCTGTACCCTTGAGAAATTTCTGGTAGGCCACCACTCTTGGAAAAATTCACGTTCATGTTACAAGGGTTCTCAATGGTAGATAGTGGCTCCCACTCTGGTTTGATGATGTCCTAGAAACTTACAGCTGGTTCTGTAACCTTTTTCAGACTGATACACTGTATTTCAGCAGCTTTGTCTGGCACTTGAAATTTCCTTTTTATCATGGCATAGTGTCATGCCACTTTGTGGTAACAACATCACCCTGATGATATATCTTAATATGAGTGAGGTTTACGTTCCGTAGGTTTGTCTGCATTCAAGCCTGACTTTGTTCACTGTGTGAACTGATAATAAAGGGTTTGGAAACTCAAACTCTCTCTGTAAATCACACAAAAGCACACATGCATTACAGAATTACAGATTTGTGCCAAATAGGAAACTAGCCTGAGCCCTTAGAGAAAACTTTCTGCAGAAGAATTCAAGAAAGAGGCCTGTGATAAACAAACAATTAAAAAAAAAAAAAAAAAACAACAATAGCGCATGAATTTAAATTTTTATCTGCACCTGCAGGAAAATGTCAAAGTCTTATACTTTAGAAAGGTTCCATGTAGAAAACATGGAATATTATATTTGGATCTTTTTCTTGGCACAGCTGTAGAGAAAATGATGTTGAAGAAACATTCTAGGCTGTTCCTGGAGAAGATCATTAAAAGCCACAAATTCTGGAGGTATTTTGTCAAGAGATGCTGTGCAGTATATATCAGGAATCTATGGTAGTTGTGGAATATTTCCATCTTACACAGAACTACTAGGACTGTGAAGGAGAAGCCTTCACCTGAACTGGGTATGAAACGTGTGAATAGTATTGTGTAGTGGTAAACACCTCTGTCTTCTGCTCTGTAGATCAGGGCTCAGTACCCGTCTGGGTAAGCACCCTACACAGTACCAATAAGATTCCTTGGACAAAACCTTACAAAAGCTTGTAGACTGATCATCTAAAGTTTCTTCCGAAATCAAGGGCATTGTCGGAGGCCTAGATGAAGCATTTTCGCTGATAATTATGTTGAAATGCCCGTACGCAAGGAATGTAGCTAGTCACCAGTAGGTGGCAGTAAAGCAACATAAATTGGCCTGCCAACCACAAAGGACGGTTAAGAAGATAAAAAAGTAACTAACGTCAGCTTGCACGTAGTGCTACGGGGCAGGACATATCCTCCTTCCTAAAATATGCTCATCAAGTACCTGTAGCAATAAAAATAATGAACTCCGAACTCTGTTTAAGCATTAATACATGTGAGATTCTTGCAATTAAAGACTGTATCACAACTCATTCACATAGCATACCTATAAAAGATGTGCTTTACATTTATCATATATAAAACTATGAAAAAAAATGAAATCATTGATTGCAGAGGGATTTATCTAGAAAAAAAGTTTCTTAACAGAAGTGGAAGGTATTTCCACTCTAACTTACTGCTGCACTACATTCTAACCAGGTATCCAATATAACTGATCACATGCTTTTGTCTGGAAAAATAAAACAAAATTCATTACATTAAACAGTCTGTTATTATGAATTCATTTTTAGAGTCTGGACATTTTCTTGACTTTACAAACTTTAAAGTCAATTGGATTGAAGAGTTCTTAAATAATTCTACCTCTGGAATACCATATACCTCAGAATATTTTTTCCAAACTTTGTAGCTTTGAACTTTGAAGTTCATTTACTTTGTTATTATAAGATACAAACTTAACTCTTCAACACATACTTACTTTATTTGGAATAATAAATGCATTTTGTATTAAAAAATCATTACAAAAGTCGTTGTTCCTTACAAGTCGGTTTTAACATGGTTTTATGTCAGTTAGATAATTATTTAATGACAGCAGATTTTTGCTTAGCTAAACAGACTTTTTGTCCAAGAATAAGACACCCGTAACTTCTTAAGTAAATGCACTGGTTCTGGAATTAGAGAGAGAGCGAGAAAGAGAGAGAGGGAGAGAGAGACAGAAAGAGAGAACGAAAGAGAGAAAGAGAAAGAAAGAGAAATAGAGAGAGGGAGAGAAAGAGAAAGAAAGAAAGAGAGAGAGAGAGAAAGAAAGAGAAATAGAGAGAGAGAGAGAGAAAGAGAAATAGAGAGAGAGAGAGAGAGAGAGAGAGAGAGAGAGAGAGAGAAAGAGAGAGAGACAGAAAGAGAAAGACAGAAAGGGAGAGAGAGAGAGAGAGGGAGAGATAGAAAGCGAGAGGGAGAGAGAGAAAGTTAGAGAGAGAGTAACAGCAGCAAAGAATGTGAGCTCCTAAAACTTTGAATGTTTTTGTTGGTTGTTTGGATGTGTACAGCAGCAAACAATAGTCTAAACTCAACCTAAACATACCAGGAATATTTAGACTAATTTTGAGGATCCACAGACCAGCAGAAAAGGAAGAAACTGATCTAACAAGATCCAGCTATCAACCTGGGCCTGCATCTCACAGCACATTTAAATAAAAACAACAGAAAACTGCTCAACAGGGGAAGAATAGGAAAAGGCCTGGACCAAATCTAGGAGACAGAACACAAACAGAGGAAAACAACAGACCAGACTGACTGATAAAGGGGTAAGCTTCCTTTTTTACTCCTTTACAGAAACTTTTAAACAGTTTTAAACATTTTCAGCACTGCTGGTCCTCTCTCAGCTCAGATAGAACCTTTGTGTGCCACGTAGAATGCCAGTTAGAAATGCTGCTGGGGCAGCTCAGTGGGCAGAGCCTCGGCTCCTTAGCCATCAGATAACCGGAAGATGCCAATAGTGAGAGCAATAAGAAGAAATACAAGGCAGAAATATTAAGAGACCACCCAGAGACACTGAAAGCAGATTTCACCATAATAAATGGGAGAGAAACTAAAGTTGACCTACTGTTTTACACAGAAACACCCAGATGTTTGGCATTCAACTCTCCATGCTGACAATAAGCACTTTAAAATGTGTGGCAGTAAAACGATGAGGCAGCTCTACGTTGACAGCTCACCTAAATTCAACATTAATATTTACAAAACTGGAACATGATTCAAGGGTCTGAAACAAATCTTGAAAAATTTGAACAGGACTTGTGGAAAAGAATAAACCTACTCTACCCCCTACAGCAGAATGTAGTGATGTGATGTCTACCCCACACACAGGCCCCAGGACCGTTCTAACAGACCCAACTGGTACCAATACAGTCTCACCCAAAACACCTACAACAGTCAGACGTATTCAGGACTGCCTCTCCCTCCTAGAGGTCAAGATAATGGAAATGAAAGAAAACAAACTTGCTGAAAACGACATTATTCAAGAACTAAAAACTGAACTAACTCAGCACAAGAAAGAGACTCAGGATAAAGTTAAACAAATTGAAAGAGATATGAATTTGCTTCAAAGAGAAAACAAGGCTCTAAAAGACGATTTGATGAGATTAAAAGAAGAGCTGGTCCAGAAAGACACACAGATCATCAGCCTCACAGAGCAGCTCCTACAAAAGACGACAAGACACTGCACAGACGCTCGCTATACAAAATACTTCGCACTGCATCCTGAGAACAGTGGAAGACAGCCAGAGCTCCGCCCCTCCAGGACTCAAAGTAAGCCGAGCTCAGCCCCTCTAGCACTCAGAGGGAGCCAGAGCTCCGCCCCTCCAGCACTCAGAGGACGCCAGAGCTCCACCCCTCCAGTGCTCCACATAATGAGCCCTATACATACAAGAACCTACAGGATCATTCCCCTCCAGCCCCTCTGTGCCCTCCTGTTGTGCACCGTTCATGTCACATGCCAGGTCGACCTGTACAGCCTCCCAAAACAGCTTTACTCATTGACTCCAACGGGAAATTTTTAAAACATCGACAGATGTTTCCAACACACAGAGTAGGGTGCCCCACAACCCAAGCAGCAGATGAACTGCTTCATCCTGCACAGTTGGGTACACCAGATAACATCATTATACACACAGGAACAAATGAGCTGCATTCATGTGGGAAAAGTCTCGCAACAGCAGTAATACAGACAGCTCTGAAAGCTCAACAGGAGTTTCCAAACACTAACATTACCATCTCCACCTTATTGCCACGAAGAGACATTCCCTATGAAACAATCAAGGAAATTAATGATATTATCAGTACAGAATGTACCAAGATGACTGGTATTAAAATTGCCCATCATCCAACACTAACAACTGAGCACCTATATGACCACGTTCATGTACATTAAAACAATGTTTGGATGCTAGCATATGACCTGGAAGCAGCTATGCCCAACCCTTGGTTCCCAGCACCTTATCCAGTCAGGTGACAACCAGAATACCAGCAGCTCTCGCATGTAATCAGTCACACAGACTACCGTCCAGAGAACAGAGTGCAACTTAAGAAAGACAGACGGAGGAGAGCCCCACCAAACACTGCAACACCCAGCAGAACCTCATAGAACAACTCTACAAAGAGTAGAGCCCAGCACAGCAACACTGCACCCAGCAGAAACATGCCCAGCAACACTGCATCCAGCAGAACCACACCCAGCAACACTGCACCCAGCAGAAACATGCCCAGCAACACTGCATCCAGCAGAACCACACCCAGCAATACTGCATCCAGCAGAACCACGCCCAGCAACATTGCACCCAGTAGAACCATGATCAACCCTTACAGCAGACCCCTGCCAAGTGATGCTACACACTGCGCAACACAGGCATCCCCACAACCCTGCCAACAGCCCTCCTATGCTCAGATGGTATACACTGGGAAACAAACAGACGATACCAGCCTTTGAAGAGGTGAGACAACTACTCCAACATATCTGTAGAATCGTTGGATAAACTAAACAGAACTCTAAATGTTATTACTTTTCTAATTATTATTATTATTGTTATTATTATCTTTTTATACTATTCATACTGTAACTGTTGCTTTCTGATGTACATATCTACTAATGGTCAGTGAATACCAGTTTAATTTTAGAGGAGATCCCTTACCATTAGCTCTTGGAAAATCCAAGTACTCTACTCCTCAACATTTGGTTTTAAAAACACAAACGTCGACTTCTTAGTGAATATCTCTGATGTAGACATTATTATATTATTAGAAACATGGTGTAAAGATGACACTGGCACTCACTGTCCCACACATTATAAAGATATTTTACTGCCCTCTCTTAAACAGGGAAACATTAAACATGGTAGAGACCTGGGGGGGTTATTATTTGGTATTAGGATGATTTGTCTGCCTATCTAACAGAAATGAAAAGAGCATCCACACACATTTGGCTAAAATTAAATAAACACATTACTGACTGTGAATACATTCCAACTAAAAAACATCAGATGGAATCATGACAGTGAACCTTTTTTTTGAAATTTAAAACCTCTATGATCTCCCCAGAAATCACCAACCTTATTAATACATTTTAGTCAGAGATATTTGAATTAAACCAATCAGGTGTAAATATTAATTAATGATTATTATAAATTAATAACATATATTGTAAATCAGCTAAGAAAGCAGGCAATTTCACAAATACCACACACAACCAAAAAAACTAAAGAAGGAATACTGGTTTGATTCTTTTGGTTTTGGTTCCAATTCTGGGAACAGTGGAACAACCTGAGTAGCACAACTCCACAAAACCTGGCCATAGACAATCCAAATATCTGGAAAAATCACTTCAAGAAATTATACAACCAATTACCACAAGACAGCCTCAACCTAGAGCAACAGAACATTAAAGACAAATTAAAAACACTAGAATTAAGTATCAAAAGCTATCAAGACCCACGATCACCAAATCTCACTAGAAGAATTAAATCACCAAATCAAAAAGCTTAAACCTAGTGAAGCCTGCGGCCCCGACAGCATCAGGACAGAGATGCTGATGAGCAGCAGCCCCAAGCTGCTGCAGGCTCTGCTCAGGTTGTTCAACATCGTTCTCCAGTCCGGCTGCTTTCCTGAGATCTGGTGCTGGGAGCTTATTTCCCCAATCTACAAGAGTGAATACAAACTGGACCCTAATAACTACCGAGCCATCTGTGTGAGCAGTAACCTGGGGAAGGCTTTCTGCTGTATTATTAACACCCGAATACAGGCCTTCCTTACCGAACACAATGTCCTGAGTAAAGGACAAATTGGCTTTTTACCAAATCATCGCACTACTGACCACATTTACACCCTACACACCCTAATCCACTAGCCACTTTGATTCTATTTGGCAAGAAGGTTTATATTACAAAATTCTCCAAAATGGTGTAGGAGGTAAAGTCTATGACATTAAATCAATGTATGTCAATAATAATAAATGTGGAATAAAAATTGTCAATAAAATGACAGATCTCTTCACTCAATGGCATGGTGTCAGGTAGGGCTTCAGCTCTAACTCAACTCAGCTTCAACTCTATTTAACATATACATTAACGATTTAGCGGTGTTACTGGAGCAATCTGCAACACCTGGCCTGACACTAAACCACACAGAAGTTAAATTTCTCCTCTACGCAGATGACCTTGTGCTGCTGTCGCCCACTGAAAAGGGGCTACAGCAGCACCTGGATCTGCTAGAGTAGTACTGTCAGAACTGGGCCCTGACAGTAAACCCAAACAAATCTAAAGTCATGATCTTCCAAAAGAAAGCCAGATCTCAGGAAAGCAGATGTATGTTCAATCTAGGAGACACCGCACTGGATCAAACATTTTCCTATGATTACCTGGGACTAAAGATCAGTGCCTCAGGAGGCTTCAGTCTGGCAGTGAATGCACTGAAAGAAAAGGCCTGCAGGGCCCTCTATTCAATCAGGAAACAATTCCACAAGATTACTATCCCAATTATACTTCAGACCAGCTACCCATGCCCCAGCTGCCACCACCTGCTTTGGACTAGCTGCCCACCCTACACTGATGTTCTCATAGACTCCTAGTTATTCCTAATACCAATATTGTTGCTATTAATATTAGTAGTATAATCACTTGTAGGTAGTTTGACCAGAGGAGGATGGGTCCCCCCTGGTGAGCCTGGTTCCTCCCAAGGTTTCTTCCTCAGTTCTGAGGGAGTTTTTCCTTGCCACTGTTGCCCCTGGCTTGCCCACCGGGGGGTTTTTTGTACATTCTTACAATCCTGTTAAAACTTTGTCTTTTCCGAAATTCTGTACAACAACTGTTGTAAAAAGCGCTATACAAATAAATTTGATTTGATTTGATTAGAATCTGGACAAAGATCTTTGACAGTATAGTCCTGCCCATTGCACTGTATGGTAGTGAAGTCTGGGGTCCACTCAGTCATCGTGACTACAATAGATGGGACAAGCATCCCACTGAAGTCCTGCATGCAGAATTTTGCAGAATGATTTTAAATGTCCAGAGAAAAACACAATGAACGCATGCAGGGCTGACTTAAGCCAGTTCCCTCTAATCATGAACATTGAAAAAAGAACACTAACATTTTGGATGCACCGAGGGGGCGCTAGTGAGCACGCAATGGAGTAGGTTGCAACTTTAGTGAGCTCTGCACAAAAGTTATAATTTTCCCTTTTTAAATGGCGCTTTGGTCGACTGTACAATATTGAAAGACTACCCAAGACTGCGTTACGTTTTTTTTTTGAGACGATATATTTCCTGACAAATGTAAATGGTGAACAACCTGTGCAAATACAAATATACGGACAAGCCCTGTTGAGGGGGCGAGACTCAGGAAGAAGGATTGCTGGTTGAGGCGGCAGATCATGGACTATGATCCCCGTTAAAGAATCAAGGCACTTGGATAGAGAGATGCTTTCTTCTTTATTAAAGGGTTTTATCTTGACATCCCTTTGCACGTGTGAATGTGTGTGTATGTGTGTGTGTGTGCGTGTGTGTGTGTGTGTGTGTGTGTGTATGTGTGTGTGTGTATGTGTGTGGTCTGAAAATATACAGAAAGGTAATACAATGTGTTAGAAATGATGAGAACCTTCCTCAAATTACATTTAAACATTAACAAATAACCTGCCATACAGTTAGAAGTTGACTAGTAAGATTCCTTACTTCGATACAAATTGCCACTTACGCATAATAGCGTAACAGCCATGTAATAGCAATGGCGGAGAAAAGTATAGAATTGCCAACGTAATATTCGCAGAGGTAAACATGCGTAACAGCATAACTTTATATGGTATAAATGACAACGAATAAGTCAATGTTTCAAACTCTCAAATAAAGCTTAGTCACAAACACTACAATAAACCAAGTCGGATAAACCGTGTCGTAAAATATACATTGCAAATGAAATATTTGTCATTATTAAGCCATTACAGGCATTCAAAGTTAGCTGCAGTGCTAGCTAACAACATTGAGCTGCAGGCTACTTGGCTAACTCAAGCTAACCAAACTCCCACAATATATTTCCGTTTAACACAAACAGCTTCAGTCTGACCCAGCAGCTTCAGTCTGACCCAGCAGCTTCAGGTTTCAGTGTGACTGGGCATGTCCTGACATGTTCAGACTGCGTTAATGCCGTTTTACCAGCAGATGACGTTTCACCTGCTGGGCTTTCTAACACAGCCGCCCCCAAATGTCCGTCCTGAGGACATTTGAACTCCCAGAGAAAGCCCATCAGTTAGTGCCATCCTCAGAGTCACTGATTTTAGGCAGCTGGATGAGCCGGGCGACAGGTCGAACGTAGGTCCTTTCCTTAACCTTTACAGTTGCTGTTCTGACGTTCCCATCTGCTCCAGGATGTAATTTGACCACTTTTCCCACTGGCCAGAGCGCTCGTGGGAGCTGTGGATCAACTATTAGAACGACCTGGTCCATGGCCAGCTGGCCTCCATCAGTCTGCCACTTAGATCTTCCCTGTAGGCTTGGCAGGTACCGTCGGATGAAGGTTGACCAGAAGTTGTCTGCTAACACCTGACTATGCCTCCATCGTTGTGTCCCCAGAATACTGCTTGAGTCATACAGGGCCTGCGGCAATGAGGAATCACGACACCCCATAAGTAGAACGTGTGGCGTAACTGGGTCAGGGTCAGCAGCATCAACTGAAACGTATCCAAGTGGTTTAGAATTTAGAATCCCTTCCACTTCAACGAGAACGGTGTGCAGGACCGGTTCTGGTACTGACTGATCACGGAGGATGACTCTGAGCGCATTTTTCACGGATCGGACTTCTCGCTCCCAGGCCCCGCCAAAATGTGGGGCACTTGGTGGATTGAACCGGAAGGAGATCTTCTGTTTTGCTAGCTGATCTTGCAGCTCGGGTGCCATGGCATCAAAGGCCTCCTGTAATTCCCGAAGTTGGTACCATTATCACACAGGAATTCAAACGGAGTGCCGCGCCTGGCTATGAATCTGCGCACGGACAGCAGGAAGGAATCCGTATCAAGACTCTCTAACAAGTCGAGGTGGACGCACCTGGTGGTCAGGCATTTATACACAATCCCCCATCGCTTCTCAGTCCTGCGGCCGATTTTCACAGTTAATGGGCCAAAACAGTCCACTCCCGTGGAGTAGAATGGTGGTTTGTAGATACGCAGCCTGCAGTGTGGAAGATCCGCCATCTTGGGAACGTCTGGCTTGGCGCGCCAGAGCTGGCACCCCCTGCAGCTGTGCTGATGCTTCCGTATCGCCTCCCGGGCACGCAGGACCCAGTACTGCCGTCGCATCTCGGCCAACACCCGTTCGGCCCCCGGATGGAGAAGCTTGTCGTCGAAGTCCTGAATCAGCAACTTAGTGATCTGGTGTGCTGGATCCAGAATGATCAGATGGATAGCATCTGCTTCCAGATCCTCTGCCTGCCGGAGTCTACCCCCAACGCGAAGTAGTCCTGTGGCCTTGTCATATTCAGGTGAGAGTGTGATCAAGCGACTATTAGCTGAAACAGGTCGACTAGCTTTAAGGGCCTTTAAATCCTCAGGGAAAGAGTCCTGCTGAGCCTGGGCCAGGAGTAGCTTCTCTGCGAAGAGGTAGGTTGCAACATCTGCAGCCTGACAGTCACTAGAGGCAGCCGCCCCATGAAGGGATGTGACGGTAGTCTGGACTAGCTCCTTCCAGGTGTGGAACTGCACCGGATCAGGTAGGCCTGGGTTCCGAGTCTCAGATGTTATACCGACAAAGGTGGACTTCCGGAGTTCGACAGAGTCAAATTCATCGTCTGCTGCTGTGGGCATAGCCGGCCACTGGTCCAGAGGCTGACGGAGGAAATCTGGACCATTGATCCATCTGTGTGAATGCGCCATATCTGAGAGCCTCAAGCCTCATGTTATGTCATCCGCTGGATTCCTCGCCGAGTCCACATACCTCTAGCTGGCTACCTCAGTTAGAGTTTGAATCTCTGCAATACGCGTGCCGACAAAGACCTTGTAACGACACGACTCTGATCTTAGCCATTGGAGCACCGTAGTGGAGTCTGACCAGAGGAACGTCTGTTGAATGGGTATGGTCAGCTCTGTCTGGATAAGCTTGGCGAGCTGAGCACCAGTGAGTGCTGCGCTAAGTTCCAGACGTGGCATGCTAAGGCGTTTCTTCGGTGCCACTCTCGATCTAGCTAGCACAAAGGAGGTGTAGATATGACCTTGGTCATCGACGGTGTGTAGGTAGGCTACTGAACCATACGCTCTCTCTGACGCATCGCAGAAGACGTGAAGCTCCCTAGATGCAGTGGGCCCGTCGGCACATGGAGGCGCATAGGTTCGTGGAAATTGGAGGTGGATGAGATCAGGAAGCTCCATCACCCAATCGATCCACTGTTCTCTCAGAGACTGAGGCTCAATTGGATCATCCCATCCGATGTCTTGCTTCCAGATATCCTGGATGATGACCTTCGCCCTGGTGATGAAAGGATTGATAAAGCCGAGTGGATCATACTGACTAGCCAGAGCTCTATAAATATTCCTCAGGGTTGGCTCGAGGTGGTCCACTGGGCGGTGCTTGAAGCCTAGTGAGTCGGTGAGACAGTTCCACTGGAGGCCCAAGGTCGACTCCTGCAGGTTGTTGCTACCCTTAGACAGCCAAAGCTCACAGCTGTCTGATTTGGCTTCTGGGGGAAGATGCTCGATTACTGCTGGCACATTACTCGCCAACTGCAGGAGATCAAATCCTCCTTCCAGGAGTAGCTTGCGTAGGTTGTCAATGAGAGCTTTGGCTTCCGCTGCAGTTTGGGTACTCTGGAGACATAGTCCACATAGAAGGAGTGCTCCACAACTTCGACTAAGTTGGAATTGTCGCCACAGTTATCTTGAACATGACGTTGGAGAGCATATACAGCACAACAAGGGCTGCATGTGGTCCCAAACGGCAGCACCTGCCATTCATAGATAGTTGGCTCTTCCTCCCTCTGCATGTCTCTCCAGATGAACCTCAGCACTTGTCTGTCAGTGGGCTGCAAACGGATCTGATGGAACATTGCCTTTATGTCCCCACTCACAGCAACTGAGTGCTGACGGAATCTCAGTAAGACACCTAGCAGTGAAGGTCCCAAGGTCGGTCCAGGCAACAGGAGTTCATTCAGTGACTGCCCTCGGTACTGGAAAGAACAGTCGAAGACGACTCTATCCTTTCCGTTGTGGTGGACCATATGGTGTGGTATAAACCACGACTCTGGTGACTGGTTGGCTTCTTCTGATGAGATCTTTGAAACGTAGCCTGATTCCTCCAGCCTCCGGATCTCAGCACAGTAAGATTTAGCTTGTGTAGGGTTCTTAGCAAGCTTCCGCTCTGTGCTGCGAAGCCTGGGGAGTACTGCTTCCGCAGGAGCCAGGAGAGCTATGTCGGTCATACGGCGAAGAAGAGGAGTGGCGTAGCGTGGCATGCCATCTACGGTCACTCTAGTGGTGGTTGTCTGGAGCAGAGCGAGAGCGTGTTGGTCTTCCTTCGAGCGAGTGATAACTTTCTCACTGTAGGACAAGGTGTCCATTTGCCAAAGGCGTTCCACATTCCTAAGGAGCTCGCTGGGAGCTGAGGCCGTGGTGATGTGTAGGCATTGTTGGACTCCAGGTAAGAAATGGACAGTATCAACTGGCCCTTGAAGAGACCAGCCCAGCTTAGTGCAGATGGCAACAGGTCCGCCTGATGGTCCTGCGTGCACTGGTTGGACTGGAGTGATCAGGTGGGGCATATCAGACCCGATTAGGAGCACAGGTTGAACCCGGTTCACAGGAAGTAAGGGAAGTTCTCGGAGGTGTTTGTATTTCTGCTGCAGCACACCAACTGGATAAGTGTATTCAGCGAGAGCTAATCCCTCGGCGGTGAAGGCGTGGGGTATCAGGTGCTTCTCGTATGGCCGCAGCGGTGATGATATCTCCAAGGAGACTGATGCGCCATTAAGTTGCTTAACGCTTTGGTGCACAGTCTGCAAGTGAAGAGTCTCTGGATGGCTGACTACTTCAATTAATAATAATAAATACAACCCAGACATTATTAGGTACACTTACCTTGTTTCTATATATGTTGTCCATTGTATCAGCTCCACATACCATATAGGTGCACTGTGTACTTCCAATAGACTGTAGTGCATCTGTTACTCTGCATAAAACAGAGCTGGCATCATGTGGGTGATGGATCATTCTCAGCACTGCAGTGACACTGACCTGGTGGTGGCCCCATCCCAGTTTTACATAATGCTGAAATCAACAGCAGGTTATGGTTGCTGAAAATGCTGGTTGTCCAAGTGGTGCTCAGAAAAGAATGTGGGCTTTTTAGAGAATTGGTCTACTTTTGAGGGCAAGCCTGGTCTCTTGGACAGCCATCAGTATAGGACAGTCAGACACAGACAAGCCAGAGCCAAGGCCAGGTAGAAGACAGACAGGCTGAAACAACTGTCTGGTAGTTGCCTTGAGATGCCACAAAGGTTCCACCCAATTGAGACTTTGATTCCCTGAATCAAAGACAATTTCAGACAACCTCAAAAATATGTTCTACTAAGGTTCTTAGGTGTAAACCAGAAACCAGGCTACAAATTCCCTTCTTTTGAAATGTATATAATTACAATCTATAGACCACCAGGGCCATATTCTGAGTTCTTACAGGAATTTGCTCACTTTTTATAAGGTTTGATACTCTCCAATAAAGTAAAATTATCAGAGATATTAATATTCACATTGACAAACCACAGGATCCACTGAGTACGGCATTTGTATCTTACACTCTGTTGATTTCACTCAGAAATATAAAGGGGCCCACTCGTTATTGCAACAGCACTCAAGATAATTTTAATCTTTGGCGTATTCATAGATCATTCAGCCATTCTCCACCAGTCTGAGTCTCAGTGTCAGATAATTATCTAATCTCATATTTGTAATATTTGTTCATTGCATGCACTTGTAGCAGACTGTAACATCCTCCAAACCTAGTAGCTTTATCAGAGACCTCCCAGATCCATCAGCTTCTGTCAGCTGTCTGTCTGACCTACCGAAAAAATAATGAATTATTATTAAAAAGTAAAAAATAACAAGGCAGAAAAAGCTTGCCCCATGTACAACGATGATACAAGTTTGAAAACAGACTATCAGAGAATTATTGCATAATGAAGTAAGCTTCTGTTGGTGTTTTGGGGATATTTCCCACTGATGGTAAAATAAAGCTCTGGGAGTCATCTGCCCTGATGTTTGTTTGTATAATGTCAGGACTTAAGCAGCTTGCAAATGAGAAGAGGCTTTATTTGGGGCAGTCTATATAACAGACGTGGTCAAAACACAAGCAGGCAATAGTAAATGCAGATCCATATATAACAAAACCAGGATATAAAATGAAGGTCAAAACGGAGACAATACAAAAGAAAAAGCCTCAGGCTCAGGTTAGGTTAGGAAACCCAGAGACTTTGCCAACACAGCTCAAACAAGGGGTATAATTAAGGCGCTTATATATAAGCCAGCCATCTGGGGAGCAGGAACAAGAGCAGCCTGGGGAGCAGGAACTGGAGTGGCCCTGGGAACTGGAACAGGGGAGTTTGCTCCAGTAGTAGTTGCTAACCCAGGGGGGGTGGCTAGAGGATCCATCACAGGAGAGGAGGTTCTGGGAGCTTTCACAGGCATCATATCTTAGAGTGGCATGATGAGGGCACGACAGGCCAGAGCTTTCCATAGCACAGGGTGGAGCCTTGAAGGTTGGCACTGATGGGCCAGTGGTCTCATAGCACTGGCATGGAGTCTTGAGGGCACAGCATCAATGGGCTGTGCTCTCCTTAACACTAGCCACAATTACATGCAGCCTAAGAATCTGTTAATAATCCGACTAATAGCTCAATTGGAATAGAATATGTAAACACCTCAATCGGAATGCTCTAGTCCGATTCAGGCCATTCGGAATACAATTTCTAGCCGATTGAACAAGGTGGGTAATCCTGTAAATAATACATTAAACAGAAGAATAATAGCCACGTAAACGCCTGTGTCCGATTACACCTCCAAACAACATGCAATTACATTCTCCACATGTGCATTCACATCATAGCGAAAGTTTATAACATTCAACACGGTGGAGCAGAAACTGGTCTGCAGAGGAAACAAAGTTTATGCTTTGAACTTTAAAGAGGCCGATGGGACGGACATCCATCTTATGTGTCTCAGAGCATGATGTCTCCCTCTCAACACTTCCTTTAATTTCCTTTTTGTGAAGCAGTTAAAAACACAAGCGCGCCAACGGAAAAGTCATCTCACTCTGACTGGACCTCACATGAGGATCGCTGTCATGGTAGCGTTTACTCTAAGTGATACTCCACCCCTGCACTGTCCTACTGGCATTCTCTGGAGCTCTGGGCAATGCAGTGGAATTCTGTGCAGGACTGCTGGTATTCTCTAGACCTCTGGGTGGTGCTGTGAGACCCTCTTCGACCATAGGGGACTCCAGTGCATCCAGTGTGTCCCCGTCGCCCCACAGATCCCACTGTGGATCAGCAGTGCTGCTGGAGTTTTTAAACACCTCAGTGTCACTGCTGGACTGAGAATAGTCCACCAACCAAAAATATCCAGCCAACAGCGTCCTGTGGGCAGCGTCCTCTGACCACTGTTGAAGGACTAGATGATGATTAGCTCACACTGTACAGCAAGATATGTCAACGCAGGTGCGTCTAATAGAGTGGACAATGTGTAGTGTTTAAACACTCCAGCAGCACTGCTGTGTCTGATCTACTTGTACCAGCATAACACACCACCACCACCACGTCAGTGTTACTGCAGTGCTGAGATTGATCCACCACCCAAATAGTACCTGCTCTGTGAGGGTTCAGGGGGTCCTGACTACGGAAGAACAGGGTAAAAGGGGGCTAACAAAGTATCTGAGAAACAGATGGACTGCAGTCTGTAACTGTAGAACTACAAAGTGTACCTATACCAATCACTGCAATGGCACTTCATGTCCACTTATTTATTGCTGCTTTACTGAATCAGTGCCTCCACTATATCATCCACACATGTCACTTTATACATTACCAGCATTTAGATGTACACCTCCTACCTCGTACTCATACTGCTGCCGTCCATGCTGCTGTTATTTGTCCACCCCTTTATTTGCACCTTCTATTTATTGTTTGTTACTTGGGAGTTGACTGGACCGTGAGTACAATGTTTCGTTCCACCTCATGTACCACATGTGATGTGAATGACAATAAAGCCTTATCTTATCTCTTATCTTATATAGTAATCAGAGCTGATAAAATGGACAATGAGCACAGAAACAAGGACGTGGTCATAATGTTATGCCTGATCTGTGTATGTACAGACATTCACATTCACATTCAGTCTTTATTAAACTTCAACAACACTTTAGCCTCAAAATCCTCATCTTTGACTCTGTTTGGGGTGAGAATCAGGCCTGAATAATCTCTCCACTGCTGCAGAGCTGCTGCGGCTCCACAGCAGAACTAGATTTATAGGTTAAATAACATAATAATCCTCCTTTGCTGTAAAATCATTATAACACACAGTTCAAACACAGTTTTCACAATAAATGGACTTAAACACTGGAGTTAACACATAACTGCTAATTCACCCTTTAATGCTGAAGACTGATGCACAGACTGCTGAACACACAGCAACGCAGAGAACGAAACAGTAGAGAGAGAGAAGATGAACATCGGTAATTTGGAAATGAATGGATTTATTTGCATTTATAAATCACTACTTTGTTGATACATTTAATCTGCAGCAACTCACGAAACTTAAGTTACCTTTTCTTTCTCTTGCTTCTTGTTCGAATTCTCCCTCGAATTCACGCCTCAGACACCATTTAAGGTGGAGTAGGACAATTTGAATGAAAAGCTGGAGGATGAGAAGCGACTTCAATCTCATAAAAAGTCAAACATTGAGAGACATTTTACAAGAAACTCTTTTGCATTTATATTTCAAGCCTGTGGCAAAATTGTAGGGAAAATTTTCTCTATAGCTACATGAAGAGGCGCTACAGCTACTAGCTACATTTCATAAAATGTAGTGTAACACAGCTATTAGCTACCAAAATGTGTAGCTAACTACAAAAAGTAACGCCCTACTTAGCTTCACCCCCATCCCTGTCCTAAACTATTATAGCTCATGCTATTTCGTCATCTGTGCTGTGAATATGTATCTCTGTCTCTGCTGTGTCATCTGTTTGGATGTTTCTTGTGCCACTAACTGTAGTCTGTAAGTGTCTTTGGGTCCTTGAAAAGCGCTATACAAATGTCATGTATTATTATCAATATGACTGGAAATTAGTAAAATAAGATTACTGAGGCCATGTAGGTGAGAACACACCATAAGAATCCAATGTACTCACATTATTGACATGGTACAGCCAAGTGTCATCAATTTCAGCTTCTTATTCATTTACCTGTGTGCATTACTTCTAAATGTGCCATGTTATCAGTTATTTTATAAGTATTTAGTGAGCTTAGGCCAGACAAAACAAAAGTTTTCCTTAAAGGAACAGAGTTATTCTCTGTTTGGAATATGTTATTGGTTTTACCCCATGTAAATAAATCCCTCTGAAATTTCAGCTTCTTATACTCTTATTCTCTACTTTTACACACAATAACTTATTGTGCCATATTGCCAGATATTTCTTAGATTAGAAAACACTATTGAATCTAATCACATTAAATGTGTTAAATTTGCTTGAAGTCTAACAAGCTTTAAACTACTTGCAATTAAATTATACAGTAGATATGAATTAAAATCAGAATATCTGCAGAATTAAATATTTTATTACCTTATAGTCATACTCTTTATAATGGTATGGTGTCTCAGAGGTGAGAACTTTGCAAATCACCATGGTTTGTGTCACGTAAGTCTGGTAAAATCCAAACCAGTTCCATATCACTGATGTTGACTTTTTTAGGGACTCTTCGCTGGTGTTTTCATGGGAGGGCAAAGTTGGTATAGGTAAAAGGTTGGTGGTTGGTATTGTGTAGTGGGTAACACCTCTGCCTTCTACACTGTAGACTGGGGTTCAATCTGCCTGCCTGGGTAAGCACCCTATGCTATACCCATAATCCTTGGGCAAGATTCCTAACACCACCTTCACCTACCTGTGTAAAATCATCAAATTGTAAGTTGCTCTGGATAAGAGCATCTGCTAAATGCCATAAATTTAAATGTAAAAGCGACGCATGATGGTACGCTGTCTGGTTTATCTGCGTGTCTCTAGGGTGGGCATGAAAGGGACTAGCAAACAGTGGGCTTTGACTGAGGGAAAATAAAAACCCACATTGCTTGTATGCACATAGAACTGCAGCAGATATAACGTGCATTGATCCAGCAAACTCCCTGGGACACCCCTAGCATATATTATTAATGACTTAGCCTAATAAAGAACATTAAGCTAGAGCAGAATGTCATTAAGTAGTATTAATAATATTTGATTTTTAACCTTGTTTGTTCAAAATAATATCATAACCATAAGCACCTTAGTGCTATGGCTGGACATAGCTAACGAAGAGGGTTTCAGGTTCTGTCTGACACTTGCCACATTTATTACATTATCACAATTATTTGAGATGATAGCAATTATTAAAGCTGACTGCAATCACTTTCCACAATTATATTATGCCAAAATTAATTTCACTATCATACCAAAAAGCAGAAAGTTAAGGGTGTGTTTAGGCAAATAAAGCTAAATAAAAGAATGAATAAATGCTTAATTTTACATGATATAGATCATGGGTCCTATGATCTGATTAAATATTGTTGAAGGTATAGACAGGTTCAGACAGAACATAACCACACTAATGACTCTAATCCCACATGGTTTATTTAGACAGCAAACATGAGCTGCATCATTTCCATTTTACGTAATGAGCCATCATTCACAAATCCCTTCTCCTACTAGGCATCTGTGTGCTGATTTATAATAGTTATAAAGTTGTGAGGGACATACCATATCTTCATTGCGGGGGTGATTAAGGCCTCTAGCTCTACTTGGCAGGTCTATGCTGATGACAAGCTGTCTGTAGGTGACTAAGCTCAGGTTTCAGGGCCCTTTTTATATCAGATGTAAGTTGATAAACCCACCATTATCCACTGTCCTACTTAAGCAAACTGGTCTGCAGTCAGATATACTAGGCTCAAGTAAAATGAGCCAACTCACAAAAGCTGACCCCAGAATAGTGACTGGCAGAGGTAACAGCATCTGCAGTACAACTCCCCAACCCCCACCTTCCTACACACACACTGTTGTAACATGAACTGGTCTTGTTTTTCACTTGCTTAGACAGGCAATATATAAGACAACAGACACCCTTGGCAGCTGAGTATTAGTCCAGTTTTGATGTTTTTCTTTCTGTAAAAGTACAAATTAAGAGAGCACTAGTAGACAAGTTTTAGTGCTAGAATGAGCAGTTTCTACAAACACATAATTAACACTATAGTGCCGCTCTGAGAAAAAATGTCCTTTTGAAAAGAGGCAGTGAAAAAAATCACTGTACCACTGACTTAAAAACAAAATAATTCTCTGATTCCCAACTGACTTTAAGCACAAACCTTTGTGTGTCTGTGTGTGTGTGTGAGGCATTGGTGGTCAGCGACAGATGGGCCTTAAATATTAAAGACCATGGAAGCACACACTGTCTTCTATTCAAGAGAGTCTGTTTGGAAGGAGACAGAGGCAGCAAATGCAGACTGAATATGTCTTAGGAAAATATGTTTGTGAGCATTCATACGTGTATGTAAACAGGTGCTAAACCAGCTGGTAAAGACATGATTGGAACACTTGAAGAAAACAAGAATAACTGGTCTATAGTGGACAGTGAATTTAGCCAGCTGTCTGTGTTGATATGGATGGCTCCATGAGAGCAGTATCACTCCTGGAACTACAAAGGACTACCAGAAACCTGTATATACTGAGAGGTAAGGCAAAAACCAAATTACAAAAATTAGTAAAGGGTTTCTTCAGCTGAAACACCACTCCAGTTTTGTTTACTTCAGTTAAATAGTAAAAATTCACCAAAATATAGGTGTGAAAAAATTATTGAAAATGAATGAAGAAAAGCTAAAAAATGAACCTTGGCGTTTGAAATAATCTTAGATCTTGTAAAATATCTAATATATATATATATATATATATATATATATATATATATATATATATATATATATATATATATACATATATAAAATATCTCATTTATTTTGAAATTGCTGTATAAATATCACAAGATTATTTAACGTATTTCTAGACATTTTTTTTTACTTGTTTTAAGTCATTTTCTCATCTGATTTTCTCTTTTCTCTTGGCAGACAATTGTGCTTTTCAAGCATTATTTCTTGAAAAGTACAAAAATCTCAAAATTAGACATATAACAATACATGTCTATTGATAAGAAACAAATAACTGTCAATAATTGTCAATTTGATCAATGAACTTCAAATAAATGCTTATGAGTGGCAAGGGAAATTATCTCATAATCATAATCTCCTAATAAGTTAAAGAATAGTGATTCATTATTGTGTATACATCCAGTCTTCTTAAGAAAAAAGAAAAAAAAAACAGCACAGGGTTTGATGTTGATTTAAAATTAATTGATCTCTTTATAGTGCTCAGAGTGGACATAAATGGAATATGACTGCAACATGTAACAAGTCTTTTTTTCCATTACATCTGATTTGGTCATCTCTTATGGTTAAGCGGAGCACATGATGAATATTTTTAATTATTTAAGTTTTATAAGGACGAACAAGTTAGAGTTTTTGGTCATTTAATAAGCTTGTATTTTATAATACATCACAAGATAGTTATCATTATGGTCTAATAAACTACGTTATTAACATCTTAAGTCATAGATGTTCTCTTTAGACCTTCAATAGACTACTAGTAAACAGACACCAAGGATTCAGCTTTCAGGCTCACTAACTAATTAAGCAAACATGTAACTGGCACCTGACAAAATAGAGCAGAAGCACACAATAAAGCATCATGGACATATTAGGGCATATATTTGCAAATATGCATATATTTGTAAACCGATCATTTTAGACCAGGTTTACTAATAATATTGCTCCCAAATAATCCTTTAAAGGAATCATGTATGTAGTCTCACTACACAGTGTTTTAACTGCTTCTTTGCAAAATCATTTTCCAAATTTAGGCTGCCTTTTATCTTGCATCCCATGCACCACTGAATATGAATGCCTCAGTTGATGTTTGCTGATGTCTTTGCACTATGTATTTGTGTACATATTAATATTATATTCTGTTATACAGTATCCGGAAAGTATTCACAGTGCTTCACTTTTTGTAAATTTTTTTATGTCACAGCCTTATTCCAAAATGGATTAGATTCATTTATCCCCTCAAAATTCTATGAATGTTTGAATGTTTTGCAAATTTATTAAAAATAAAAAAACAAAAAATCACATGTACATAAGTATTCACAGCCTTTGCTCAATACTTTGTTGAAGCACCTTTGTCAGCAATTACAGCCTCAAGTCTTTTTGAGTATGATGCTACAAGCGTGGCGCAGCTATTTTTGGGCAGTTTCTCTCATTCTTCTTTGCAGAACCTCTCAAGCTCCATCAGGTTGGATGGGGAGCGTCAGTGCACAGCCATTTTCAGATCTCGCCAGAGATGTTCAATTGGTTGTCCTTCTGGAAGGTTCTCCTCTCTCCACAAAGCAATGCTGAAGCTCTGCCAGAGTGACCCTTGGGTCTTCTACCCCGATCACTCACATTGGCTGGGTGGCCAGCTCTAGGAGGTGCTCTGGTGGTTCCAAATTTCTTCCATTTACGGATGACGGAGGCCACTGTGCTCATTGTAACCTTCAACGCTGCAGAAATTTTTCTGTACCCTTCCCCAGATCTGTGCCTCAATAGAATCCTGTCTCAGAAGTCTACAGACAATTCCTTGGACTTCATGGCTTGGTTTGTGCCCTGACATGTACTGTCAATTATGGGACCATATATAAACGGGTGTGTGCCATACCAAATCATGTCCTATCAACCACAGGTGGACTCCAATCAATTTGTCAAAACAACTGAAGGATGATCAGTGGAAACAGGATGCACCTGAGCTCAATTTTGAGCGTCATGGC
Organism: Pygocentrus nattereri; assembly: GCF_015220715.1. Classification (NCBI taxonomy): domain Eukaryota; kingdom Metazoa; phylum Chordata; class Actinopteri; order Characiformes; family Serrasalmidae; genus Pygocentrus; species Pygocentrus nattereri. The sequence continues at coordinate 16,311,581 of NC_051233.1, forward strand.
AAAGGCTGTGAATACTTATGTACATGTGATTTTTTTTGTTTTTTACTTGTAATAAATTTGCGAAACATTATGGGGTATTGTGTGTACAATTTTGACAGAAAAAAATGAATGTAATCCATTTTGTTATAAGGCTGTAACATAACAAAATGTAGAAAAAGTAAAGCACTGTGAATACTTTCTGGGTGCACTGTATAATGTCCTGTTTTCTTTGTCTCACTGTTACACTACCTATCTACACCAAAAGTATTGACACCCCTTCTAATAAGTAAATTCATCTACTGTAGGATGCACCAATTGCTGACAAAGACATTAATCGGGCAAGCTAATCTTCATTAAAAAGCATTACAAATAGAATTGAAAGCTCTGAAGCTGCCACTCATAGAACACCTTTGGGATAAATTAGAGCAGAGACTGTGAGCTAGGCCAACATCAGTGTCTGACCTCACAAAAAATTCTGGAAGAATGGTCAAAAATTCCCATAAACACACTCCTAACCCTTGTGGAAAACCTTCCCAGAAGGGTTGAAGCTGTTATAGCTGCAAAGGGTGGGCCGACATCATATTAAACCCTAAGGATTAAGAATGGGATCTCACTCAAGGTAATATGCGTGTGAAGGCAGACGAGCAAATACTTTTGGAAATAATGTATATGAGGATGGAAAACATAAATTGGATTAAAAAAATGGTAAATAAATATTATGAAATATACAATGAAAGTTATGGTCCCCAGGAAGTCATTGGTGTTCCCATATAACAAAAAAATCACACTGATGACATCATATGGCTATTTTCTCAGGATCTATGAAAAAAAGTACATGGTAAATCTACTGCATTTTTCTCATTTTGCTCATGATTTCATATGAAGATTTTAGTTGAAGTCACTGGTATGACCCACTTTATTCTTAAATAATTGTGATTTTAATTACATATTTTAAGTGGATATTTCATGACTTATAACATGTGGTTTGATGCTCTGTAGCAGCCATTTTGTAAAATGCATTTAAATGTTAATGGTGTTACCTTTCTTATGTTTAACACCAATGAGGATTGGTAACACCAGTGACTCCTAGATAGAAAAGTGGACGTTTCTGTAAAATGACCTGTGTGTGTGTGTGTGTGTGTGTGTGACCTAAAATGTTTGTTTCTATCATTTAACAAAATTAAGTAAATGTAATGAAAAGCAATAACAAGTAATTAAGATAAGATCAGATGACATAAGATAAGGCTTTATTGTCATTCATATCACATGTGGTACATGGGGTGGAACGAAACATTGTACTCACGGTCCATTCAACTCCCAAGTAACATAAACAATAAATGAGCTATTCTGCCGAATCGGTGCCATTTCCATCCCCAGGAAATTACATGTATAAATGTGCGCAAAAAATAACTGTAAAATACATTTTATTATTAAACATAGTGTCTTGTACTTTGACTTAATTGCAAATTTAAGATATATAATTAAAAATTAAAAAGAACACTGAAAAAATAGCATTTGTTACCTGTCCCCGCTCTCTAACTATACCCTTTACCATGAAATATAATTATTAAAATCCTTCAGAGATGTAATTTGTTTTGCATTGTTGTGTGACTCCAAATCCCATCTATGCTTCAAAAATACTTTTTTCACAAGAAATCCATAATATCTAAGTTAAAATACACATTTTAGTTGTGTCCCTAGGTTTTCACTCAGTCCTGTTACCGTAACACATTAACCCATCTAAAAAATCTGGAACATTCCACAAGTCACATGTTCAACAGGAAGTTGCATCAGTTGGATCTTCTGAAGGCCATGGGAAGACCAAAAGTAAGTTCCCTCCTTTATTTTTCTGTATATTTGATCATATTGTAACTATGACTGAGGAGGTCAATCTCAACGTTCTGTCCTGTTACCTAAATTAATTCTTAGATGTTATTTGTTTATTTTTAAAGTACATATTTTGGGAAAATCACTAGAATGTGCTCAGTGTCTTCGTATTATTAGCATAGCCGCCATGTAGCTATATTTTATGTTTTTGCTAATTCTATGCTAAAAACTCAGCACTGTTACTTTCAATCCTCTTACTCATATAAAGAGCAACAGGACTGAGTTCCAGTAACAATAAACCTCTGTTTTTTTAATTTATTAGTGTGAATATTAGTCAATGTATTACTATTAACCTTTTTTAAATTTTACAGTTGAAATTACTGAAGTTGTTGAGATTTAAATCAGTTTCACAATGTGGATACCATACTTACAGGGTGCCAATCCACCACGAAGTGCTGCAGAAAAGCAGCGACGCTATCGTGCTCAACGTGATGCTGACCCAGAGAGGAGAGAAAGATATTTAGAGAAGGAACGAGAAAAATACAGGGAGGACCTAGAATCAGGCAGGAAGAAAAGGATCAATGACCTAAGTGAGAGAGGAAAGCGCAGACGATGCAAAAAGTGGAGAGAAACATACCATAGAATCAAGGACAGGAAAGAAGCTCTACAACACCTCATCACCCCTCCACACAGTCCCCAGCTATCACCAGTGCATCAACCTTTTTGGGTTGTTCATCCAAGTCTGAGTGACCGGGACACATGCATGTGCAAGATGCATGAGAATCTGGGTTTTATTGTGCAGAAGCTGCACCACTTGAAAGTGATCAGCACAGTCAATCTGCATGACCTTGTAAAAGTCATCACATGCGACACAGAAAACATTAAGTGCATGTACGGAGAATGTTCTGAATGCAAGGACCTTTCTTGCCCAGTCTCTAGCCAGTACAATGCAGAGAGTCAAGTGACTTATCTCCAGTGTGCAATAGTGGATAAGGAACACAAGAATGACCCCAATGGCAAAACATCTAAAATCACAATAAAAAAAGAGTTCCAGATCACACAAGAAGAACTGCTAGAACTGCTGAACCTGCAACTGCATAGGTTTAAGAGACACTTATAACATCAATAATCAGTTTAGCCACTACAGGGCACTGAGACATGGCTTGAAAGCACATAAATTTCTAATTCATGTTGACTTTTCCAAAAATTACCTCTGCAAGTATAGTACAGAAATACAGGCAGTCCACTTTGGAGCATCACACCAACAGGCAACACTGCATACAGGTGTGCTTTATGTGCATACATCCCCCCGCCCGATGTCCTTCTGTACAGTGTCCCCCTCAAGACAAAAGGGCCCACCAGCAATTTAGCAGCACTTGTCACCAGTGCTTAATTATGTGCAGAGTGCACATCCAGAGGTCTCCACAATCCATTTTTACAGCGAAGGCCCTAGCACTCGTGGGAAATTTTTTCATGTTTTGTACTGAGCTGTTCAGATGAGGATTCACTGCTGGGACATGGAACTTCTTTGAGGCGAGCCATGGGAAGGGTGCCCCAGATGGTGTGGGAGGAGCCCTGAAGAGGAGAGCTGACAGTCTGGTCAGCAAAGGGACAGACATTCCTAATGCTTCAGAGCTGTATGCTGTGTTGCAAAAGGCAGAAACAACAATCAAGTTCTTTTTTGTCACCGAGAAAGGAGTTGAGAAAGCAGTTTTGGAGATGCCCAATAATGTGCCACCAATTCAGGCAGGCAGTGACCCTAGCCCAAGGAGAACTGACATACAGGGACATCAGCTGCTTGTGCACAACAAAGCAAAACCTGACCTGTGACTGCTTTAATGCAAAGCATTTCACGTTCAGTCATCGACAGACGGCTCCCACAGCCATGGAAATTCAGTGGCAAAGTCCTGAAGTTGTTGGCAAATGGTGTGTGGTGAAGTATGAGGGTGACCTATACCCTGGCATCATCATAGATACAAGTGAAACACATGTTGAGGTCCGTTGCATGCACAAAATGGGGGTCAACAGATTTTTCTGGCCAACACGTGAAGACTTGCTTTGGTACCTTTTTGAGGATGTTTTGTGTATCATCCCACCCCTGAGGCCAGTCACAGGACTCTATATGGAAATCGAAAAAGAGCTCTGGGCCACACTAGAGAAGATCTCTTAGAAAAGGCCTGACAAATTTGTTTTCTCACACACACACACGCACACACACATATGACACATGTCTCTGTTACCCAGTGTTCATTCCTGTTACCCAGTGTTCATTCCTGTTACATGATTATTTTTTCTAAAAAAAAATAAACATAAACCCCTTTTTTTTACCAATTATGTTTGGTCCATCATTTATCCATTTGTTTAATAAATTACATGACAAACAATTTGATCAATTTTAGGTTTGGATCTTCTTAAAAAGATAAAAATGGCTTTGTATGTTTTAGAAAAATACAACATGCATGCATATATAGTGATTTTTAGTCATAAATATCAATTATTTGAACATGTAGTCAATCATTTCTTTAAAATAAACTTCCCTTTTTTGAGGGGAAATCAAAGGAATTAGTTGCCATTCTATTAAATATGCTTTTTAAATGTCACATGAGTTTTGGTAACAGGACTGAGATTGTAAAAAATTAAATAAAGCAGCCTGAGATTGACCAATACATGTTTTGAATAGTTAAATATATGTATTATTAGATTCAGAGTTGAAAAAAGATACAAAATTCAGTTTAATTTGTAAGAGTTACAGCAGGCAAATGGCACCCATTCGGTGGAATGGCCCAAATAGAAGGTGCAAATAAAGGAGTGGACAAATAACAGCAGCATGGACCACAGCAGTATGAGTACAAGGTAGGAGGTGTACATCTAAATGCTGGTAATGTATAAAGTGACACGTGTGGATGCACTGATAGTGGAGGCACTGATTCAGTAAAGCAGCAATAAATAAGTGGACATGAAGTGCCATTGCAGTGATTGTCTAATTGGAATTTAAGAGTCTTACAGCTTCAGGGAAGAAGCTGTTCCTCAGTCTGGTTGTTTTGCACTTAATGCTTCGCAACCTCCTACCTGAGGGGAGCGGAACAAAAAGTGTGTGTGCTGGATGGGTGGTGTCCTTCATGATGCCAGTGGCCATTTTCCTGCATCTGGAGGTGTAAATGTCCATGGTGGTGGGAAGGCTGACTCCAACAGTCCTCTGTGCAGCCTTCACCACCCTCTGCAGAGCTTTCCTTTCTGCCACAGAGCAGCTTCTGTGCCACACGGTGATGCTGGAGCACAGAACGCTCTCCACCACACATCTGTAGAATGAGATGAGGACTGAGCTCCCAAGTCCAGCACGCCTTAGCCTTCTGAGGAAGTAGAGGCGCTGATATGCCTTCCTGATCAGGCTGGAAGTGTTATTACTCCAGGTAAGATTGTTACTTAGGTGTACCAAGTACCTATAGCTGGAGACCACTTCCACTGCAGATCCACCGAAATGTAGGGGGAGGGGAGGGATGGTGTTGCCCCTTCTGAAATCCATAATCATCTCCTTTGTCTTCTTCACATTGATGCAGAGATTGTTCTCACTGCACCAACTCTCCAGGTGTTCCACCTCCTGCCTATAGCCAGACTCATCACTATTTGTGATGCATCCAACCACTGCCTCACAAATGCATGACTGAACATTTTTGAGCCAACAAATCATAAATGCTATATACAGCTGCTTACTCATAACATTTAGGGTAGGCGTGCTTCTGTTTATTAATTACCTATTATTAGGCTTTAAAACAATCAGAATCATTTGATTGAAAGCATTTCTTTGGATTTGTGCTCTCATGCCAGTTTAATCAGAAGGTCTTAGAGGCCACATGCTGACCTAATTAACAAACACAAAACACCATCATGGTTAAGATAATATATAAAAACCTATAAAATACATTCATACATGAACATGAAGATAACGCTATATCCCAAA